>NC_083888.1:3068750-3682500 GCF_032452875.1 Bos javanicus | reverse complement strand
AACTGACCTGCCTCCTGAGAAATCTGTATTCAGATCAAGAAGCTCAGAACTGGACATGGAAGAACAGACCAGATCCAAACTGGGAAAGGAGTTCATCAAGGCTGTATACTGTCACCCTGCTTATTTAACTTAAATGCAGAGTACATCACACAAAATGCCTAGCTGGATGAAGCACAAGTTGGAATCAAGACTGCTGGGAGAAATATCAATAAGTTCAAATATGGAGATCACAACACCCTTAAGGCAGAAAGCAAAGAGGAACTAAAGAGCCTCTTAATGAAGGTGAAAGAGGACAGTGAAAAAGCTGACTTAAAGCTCAACATTCAAAAAACAAAGATCATGGCATCTGGTCCTATCACTTCGTGGCAAATAGAGAAGAAACAATGGAAATAGGGAGAGACTTTATTTTCATGGGCTCCAAAATCACTGCAGATGGTAACTGCAGCCACAAAATCAAAAGACATTTTTTCCTTGGAAGAACAGCTATGACAAATTAGACAACATATTAAAAAGCAGAGACATTGCAAACAAAGGTTCATCTAGTCAAAGCTATGTTTTTTCCAGTAGTCATGTATGGATGTGAGAGTTGGACCATAAAGACAGCTAAGCACTGATGAATTGATGCTTTTGGACTGTGGTGTTGGAGAAGACTCTTGAGAGCCCCTTGGACTGACAGGAGATCCAAACAGTCCATCCTAAAGGAAAATCAATCCTGAATATTCACTGGAAGGACTGATGTCGAAGCTGAAACTCCAATACTTTGGCTACCTGATGTGAAGAACTGACTCATTAGAAAAGACCCTGATGCTGGGAAAGTTGAAGGCAGGAGGAGAAGGGGACAACAGAGGATGAGATGGTTGGATTGCATCACTGTCTCAGTGGATATGAGTTTGAGCAAACTCTGGGAATTGATGATGGACAGGGAAACCTGGGGTACTGCAGTCCATGGAGTCGCAAAGAGCTGGACATGACTGAGCCATCGAAATGAACTGAACTGAATCATCTGATGAATTCTTGTTTATTTTTAAAAATTCAGCTATCACATAACTTCACAGTTAAAACTTCTTTTTTTTATCAGTCACCTCCAACTTCCAAACTCAGTCAGCAATCCAGGCAGTGTTCTTCCTCTGGGTCTACTGTTTGTTAATGGGTAAAGCTTTTCTGGGCTTCCCAGGCGGCACTAGTGGTAAAGAACCTGCCTGGCAATGAAGGACACATAAGACATGTGGATTTGATCCCTGAGTTGGGAAGATCCCCTGGAGGAGGGCATGGCCACCCACTTCAGTATTCTTGCCTGGAGAATCCCATGGACAGAGGAGTCTGGCAGGCTACAGTCCACAGGGTCGCAAAAATTAGGACAAGACTGAAGCGACTTAGCACACACACAAAACTTTTCTGACTATGAGACTAATTAATTCTTCCTTCCTTCCTTCCTTCCTTCCTTCCTTCCTTCCTTCTTTTCTTCCTGCAGGTGTCCTTGGCCTGCAGTGGCTTAAAGCAGAGTTTCTGTTCCTAGCCAGAGACTGAGGTTGGGCTGCAGAAGTTGAGAGTACTGAATCCTGGCTACTAAACTAGTGGCCAGTGACAAGGCCCTGGTCTTTTGGCTTTGCAGAAAAGAATTCCCACAAAGATGGAAAAGTATTGAAACAAGTAAAGTGTTCATTAGAAGGAAAAAGAGTATGTGTGGATAGACACACAGGCAAACTCTGAGATTTGTGCCCACGTAGTGGTTTAAATTGCCTACATGGGGCATTTCTTCCAGGTTTCCTTTGGCCAATCATTTTGATTTTTCTGGTTCTGAGTCTGTATTTGGTTTATATTAGGGTCCTCCTGTAGCTGCATGTGTATCTTTTAGCCAAGATGGATTCCAGTGAAGAATCCTATGGTTTACTAGACATCACTCCCCTTTTGACCTCCAAGGAAATTTTTAGCTGAGAAAGTCTCTTTGAGACTGATAAATATATGGTCTCCTATCTTTTTATCTGGGCAGGGCTCAGCCTCTCCTATCTTGGAGTATCAGGCCACAGGGAGTGAACTCGCTTCTTGGTCTGGGGTCCATCTATCTCCTGCCTCACCTTCATATACCTGTATTCTAAGTACTGTAATTTTAACTACAATAGTTGTTCAATAATTTTGGTGTGTGTGTGTGTGTTAGTCTCTCAGTTGTGTCTGACTCTTTGCAACCCCTCGTACTGTAGCCCACCAGGCTTCTCTGTCCATGGAATTCTCTAGGCAAGAATACTGGAGTGGATTGCCATTCCCTTCTCCAGCAGATCTTCCTGACCCAGAGATCAAACCCTGGTCTCCTGCACTGCAGGCAGATTCTTTACCATTTGAGCTACAGTTGGTAGATGTAATAATTTAGTATTAAACATCATTTCAGTTTATTATTTATCACATATATATAATTTTATTTACTCATTCAAATGTTGTCTTAGGACAAAATTTTAAAAGCAGAATTGCACGATCAAAGAGTAGGTACATTTAAAACTTTAATTTTTTGTATAAGTCTGTACTGCTGCTGCTGTTGCTAAGTCGCTTCAGTCGTGTCCGACTCTGTGCGACCCCAGAGACGGCAGCTCACCAGGTTCCCCTGTCCCTGGGATTCTCCAGGCGAGAACACTGGAGTGGGTTGCCATTTCTTTCTCCAGATAAGTCTGTACAGAAGTTTGATAAATTGTAAGTATAGAGCATAAGTAAACACATTCACAAGTAAAGTGATCAGATTGGGAAACAGAACATCAGAGTCATTAAGCTGTACACTTGAAGCTAACATATCTGTATTCTTCCTCTTTATAGTATGGGTTAATTGCTGTGCCAATATGATGGCTTCATTTTTAGGCAGTTAATTTGCTGGCAGGAGGGTACCAAAGTGACTAGGCAACAACCACAGCTTTATGTTTAATGAAGTTTTTACTATGTCCACTTATGGAAGTGTCTCTGGAAATCAGGACATGTAGTTGCACAGTGCTGATCCATCTTTATAATAAACTATTAACAAAAGTCTATAGCTTATATTATAGTTTAATGTTGGTGCTCTAAAGTCTATGGGTTTTGAAAAACCTATCATGACATGTATCCATCATTACAGTTTCATACAGAGGAGTTTCAATGCCCTAAAAATCCCTTTTCCACCTGTTTATTCCTCCCTACCATCTGGATCCTTTTGTAAGAGTATGTTTAGATTTATAAGAAACCATCACACTGTCTTCCAAAGTAGCTGTACTGTTTTTCATTTCAACCTGCAAAGAATGAGAATTCCTGTTGCTCCACATTCTTTCTAGCATTTGTTGTGTTCAGTGCTTTAGATGAAGGCATTCTAATAGTAACACAGTAGTGCCTCGTTGTTTTAAGTAATTTCATACATTCTCTGATGACACATGATTTTGAATATCTTTCTATATACTTATTTGTCATCTGCACAACCTCTATAATTAAACATCTTTTTGGATCTCTTGCTTAATTTTTAATTGGGTTGTTTGTTTCCTTATTGTTGAGGTTTAAGTGTTCTTTGTATAGCTAGATAACAGTACTCTGTCATATATGTGTTTTGCCAGTTTGTGGATAATCTTTTCATTTTCTTAACAGTGTTTTTTGATTTTGTTTTATTTTTGTAAGGGCAAAAGTTTTTAATTAATCAAGTCTAACATCAATTTTTTCTTTCATGAGTATGATTTTTGTATTGTGTTTAATATCTAAATATGTCAAGACTAATCTCAAAGTTACCTAGGTTCCCTCCTATGCTGTCTTCTAGAAGTTTTAAGACTTTACATTTCACATTTAACTCTATGATCCATTGCAAGCTTATTTTTGTGAAAGGTATAAAATCTTTGTATTTTTTGGCATATAGATACTGAATTGTTTCAGTGTCATTTGTTGAAAAGGGCATCCTTTTTTCACTGAATTGCCTTTGCTCTTTTCTCCCAGAGAATTGATTATATTTGTGTATTTCTGCATTATATATTCTGTTCCATAGATCTGTATGTCTATTCTTCTGTCATATCCACATGGTCTTCATTACTGTAGACTTACAGTTACACTTGAAGTCAGCTCACATTTATCCTCTCATTTTGTTATTCAATATTGTGTTGGCTATCCTGGGATTTTTGCCCTATGTACAAGCTTTAAAATCAGTTATTCAATATCTACAAAATGATTTTCTGAGATTACGATTGTGGGTGAATTGAATCCATAGATCAAGATGGGAAGAAATGACATCTTGACAATACTGAGTTTTCCTATTCACGCACATAGACTTTTTTTTTAATTTAAACTTTTGATTTCCTGCATTAGGATTGTAGTTTTATAGTTTTCCTCATACAGATCTTGTATATATTTTGTTAGGTTTATCTTTAAGTATCTCAATTTTTATGCTAATAACCTAACAGTCTTTTACATGTGCTAAATTTTGGTTATCATATAAATTAGAATAGGCATTCTTTCATTAGTGTCTAACAAGAATTATTTCTCATAGCCAAGACAATTATTGTTATCATCAATTTAAACCTTACATACACTTCACCCCACAAATTATAACAGTATAAGAATAAGTATAGTAGTATTAGTACTAGTAATATTACTTTACTAATAGTATAATCGGTGATCAAGACCATCCTCAAAAAAGAAATGCAAAAAGGCAGTATGCTTGACTGAGGAGTCCTTACAAATAGCTGAGAAAAGAAGTGAAGCTAAAGGCAAAGGAGAAAAGGAAAGATATACGCATCTGAAAGCAGAATTCCAAAGAATAGCAAGGAGAGATAGGGAAGCCTTCCTCAGTGATCAAGGCAAAGAAAGAGGAAAACAATAGAATGAGAAATTTGGAAAACTTCCCAAATTTTGAGTAGTCTCTGGGAGTTGGTGATGGACAGGGAAGTCTGGCATGTTGCAGTCCCTGGGGTCACAGAGAGTCCGACACGACTGAGCGACTGAACTGATGTCTTTTGCTCTCTTCTTTGCCTTTCCCATACTTGTGCTTTGTTCTGTTTATTTCCAAGTTAACATCTTCCAGGTAATGATTCCTCTCTTCCGTTGTATCTCCTCTGTTGTTATATTTTCCATTTCTGGAAATTCCATTTAATTCTCTTACATTGATTTCAATTATCTGAAGTGTTAATATTTCCCTGTCTTGTCATCTATTTCTTAAGCATCTAGTAACTCCAATATCTGGATCACTATGCTTATGTTTTTATTGTTTGTTTTCTGATGGTTCTAGATCTTGATATGCCTTTTAAATTTCATTAAATGCCAGATGTATTTTAAAATGCAAAAGCTCTGCATCAGCACTGTTCAATAGAAGTTTCTGTGAATCAAAAAATGTTCTTAAATAAAAAAAATAAAGTAGGATAAAAAGCCAAAAAAAAAATGTTCTATATGTGTGCTGTGCAGATCGCTGCTATCCAGATGCAGTTTTTGAGCACTTGAACTAATGCGACTGATGAAGTAATATTTCATTTAATTTTAATAAATGTAAATAGCCACATGTGGCTTGTGACCAACATAATGAACAGCAAAGTTCTAGATAAAGTTCCTTGCTTGGCATTGTGTATTCAAAGTTGCAAAGTTCTCTATTTTGATATTTCTTCCTCTAGAAAGGGTATTCTTCAGCTCCTTGTGAGTAGCTAGAGTAGAAGGAGATCACTCTACTGAAATCAGGCATAAGGTGTGTTTCACTAAGTTGTTGCTCTGTTTCTGGTTCACCCTTCCTTTTAGTTTGCAGTTCTCAGGCGTCCAAAATGAAAGTCTATGTGTATTTGTTTTTTAATGTGTTTTACCTCAACCTCTCCATTCTGGCTGGCTCTGAGCTCCAATTTTTATCTTTTCAGACCAAAGAGAGTGCTGGTAGCTCTACTTAGCTTTCTAACCAGCTATTATCTACTTGCACTTAGCTCCTCTGCCTCTTGCTTCTCCTGTGCAGCTGAGGAATTGGTGAATGCCTTAGGACAATAACAGGTCAAACTACTGGAATCACTTTTCTGTGTTTATCTTTTTTTCCGGGGACTTCTCATGTCTTGATACTTTGGTAGCTCTGAACCTTAATTTTTAACCTCATTAGTCTTGTGAGATGTCTGAAATCTCTTTTCAGCTTCTCTGCCTCATAGCAGCTGCTTTCTGTTCAACTTCACAGCCTCAGCCCCCACGTAGCTTATGAATCATTAATTGGGCTGCCTTAGAAGCAGACCCTGGATAAGTGTTAATGTAAAAATGATTTATTTGGGAAGTCCAGGACACTGGTAGTGCCATGGGGAAGTGATATAGAGAAGGGAAAGCATAAAAGTCATTAAGCCAGTTACCATAGTGGACACCTGAGGCTGAGTACTTCAGGGAAAGCCTCAAAAATGGTGCAAAACACGTATCTCAGATATACCGTACCCAGCAGCTGAGAGAGCTGGAATGTTTTTCTACCAACTCCCAAGGGCTGCTTGTCTGCAACATGTCCTCCCCACAGTATATAGCTTGACACCATTTGGGGCAATATTCTGAGCTTCCAGAAAAAACAAGTCATCAGACTTGGAAACACAAACACTGGCAATTGGACGTCTGCTGTAGGAAACCAAATGGTGATGAATGGAGCAACAAACATGCTGTAGAAAGTCACGCTCACTTCAGTGAATTTCTTTTCTTGCCAGGATATTGGTCCCTCAGAATTCTGGCTACCTTAATAGCTCTTTAATACCCTCATATTTTTTTTTATCTATTTTTCCTGATTGTTCTAAGTAGGGGGATTGGTCTCCCAAAAGCTAGTCAGTCATTGCCTAGCCAAAAGTCTAGGCTATTATGTTCTGGACACACTAAAAAGTATGTTACTGAATGATTTATGTGTCTGGTCACTAAAATATCTTTTTATTGATTTGGAAGGTGGATAACTGTTATTCAGTTTGTACCCTTGCGATAGCACTCTTTTAGTCCTGTATCTTCAGTTTTCCTGATACCCGGCTTTCTTCTTGTCCATATTAATGGTGTTATGGGAAGTCAACAAGATGCTCCAACACAGGGAGGGAATTAGAGGGCTTCTTTGACATTAAAAAAAAAAAAAAAACACCTCACCTGCTTTAATGCATTTTATCAAGAACAATGTATATGCGGGCTATACTGAATTATTTTTACTTTTGTATGTTTGATCAGAAATGGGTAGTGACAAGTCCATCTTTAATCCACAGTCCTTGCATTTGCTGCTTGTCTGCCTTCATGCTAGCCCTTAACCATCCACAGAAACTCTGTTTTGAGTCCCTGATTGGCATCCTATTGCTGGGCACGCACTGTGCTGGTAGTATTGTGTCAGATGCTGAGCAGCCTTCTTGGGAAACAGGGTAGTGGCTGGGTGGCAAGGGTTAGTGACAAGTGAAGATGTACATTGACACTTGTCACTCACTGGCAGAACTCAGCTATGACGAGGAAATGCTTCATGGAGCGTGAGAGCTGACACCAAAAGCAGTACCAGAAAGAGAAAGTGAATTCTCAGCAAGTCAGAGACCAGGATCCTTCAACAACAGGGCACCACTGGGGCCTGAAATCAAGCCTGGGAATACTGGATTCTGCAAACGTAAACAACACGGATGAGGGAGAAACCTTCCTCTTAGCATTTTCCATTTTGTTTTCAAAGTAATTCTATCAATGAATTGTGTGGAAAGATGATATTAAAGAAGCTTACTCTCTTTAATCTTTCATGTGTAATCACTTATGTAAAATAACACGCAAATATAGAGCAAAACCATTTTAACTGGAAATAACATATATTCAGTGTATCACTCAAATAAGGAAATGAGTTACCACTGGATCCATGTTTGTTAAAAATTGTTTGACTTTTTTTCAAAAAAAACCCTCAAATAAACTGGTACAAACTGAATAACAGTTATCCACCTTCCAAATCAATAAAAAGATATTTTAGTGACCACACTCATAAATCATTCAGTAAAATACTTTTTAGTGTGTCCAGAACATAATAGCCTAGACTTTCACTCTCAGCTATGACTGACTAGCTTTTGGGACACCAATCCCCCTACTTAGAACAATTAGGAAAAATAGATTAAAATAGAAAAAAAAAAAAAACATGAGAGGGTATTTAAAAGCTATTAAAGTAGCCAGAATTCGAGGGACCAATATCCTGGCAAGAAAACAGATTCACTGAGGTGAGCGTGACTTTCTACAGCATGTTTGTTGCTCCATTCATCAGCCATTTGGTTTCCTACAGCGGACGTCCAATTGCCGGCGTTTGTGTTTGGCACCCACTGGTCCCTCTGCCTGTTGTCACTTTTACTCAAGACAGAGAGACCAGTGGCTGCCAAATTCCATAGGATGTGATCTTTAAACTAGCTTCTCCTAGGACAGAAGCCAATTTCAGAGGAACTGAACTAAGACCTGTAAGCAGAATACTGAACGAGCAGCTCTGAACTGAGATGGAATATTTAGAGAATTAGTATAGTTTTCAGTGAGCAAATCCAAATAAATTCTGAACTAGTACTGAATTTCCTTACATGCAATGCAATCTATCTTTGCCTCTGCAGAAGTATCTGCATGCGTTGTAGAACACCTATCAACATAAAGGTGAATTTTCTATCTGCTACGACACAATTCAATCTAATTTTACTTAGAGCACAAATGAGGTATAATATGACTTCAGAACACGTTGTTCAGATTGAATGAGTCAAAATCTGACATAGACTTTTGTAGTTAATGTTATTTTGGAAAAAAAATAAAGTGATGAATGTTGTTGTTCAGTTGCTAAGCCACATCCGATTCTTTGCAACCACATGGACTGCAGCACGCCAGACTTCCCTATCCTGCACTATCTCCCAGAGTTTGCTCAAACTCAAGTCCTCTTTATTTCCAGCATCAGGGTCTTTTCCGATGGGTCTGCTGTTTTCATCAGGTGGCCAGTATATTTGAGGTTCAGCTTCAGCATCAGTCTTTCCAGTGAATATTCAGGGTTGATTTCCTTTAGGACTGACTGGTTTGATCTTGCTGTTCAAGGAACTATCAAGACTCTTATTTAGCATCACAATTCAGAGACATCAGTTCTTCAGTATTTACCCTTCTTTATGGTCCACCTCTCACATCTATACATGATTACTGGAAAAATCATAGTTTTGAGTATATGGACCTTTATAGACAGAGTGATGTCTCCACTTTTTAATATGCTGTCTAGGTTTGTCATAGTTTTCCTTCCATGGAGCAAGCATCTTTTAATTCCATGGCTGCAGTGATTTTTGGAGGCCAAGAAAATAAAATCTGTCACTGTTTCCACTTTTTCCCCTTCAATTTGCTATGAAGTGATGGAATTGAATGCCATGATTTAAATTTCTTTTATGTTGTGTTTAAGCCAACTTTTTCACTCTCCTTTTTCACCTGCATCAAGAAGCTCTTTAGTTCTTAACTTTTTACCATTAGAGTGGTATCACCTGCATATCTAAGGTTGTTGATATTTCCCCTGGTAATCTTCACTCCAGCTTGTGATTCATACAACCTGACATTTTGCATGATGTACTCTGAATATAAGTTAAACAAGCAGGGTGACAATATACAGCCTTATCATACTCCTTTCCCAGTTTTGAACCAGTCCATTTTTCCATGTCTGGTACTAACTGTTGTTTTTTGACCTGCATACAGATTTCTCAGGAGACAGGTAAGGTGGTCTGGTATTCCTATCTCTTTAAGAATTTTCCAGTTTTTGTAATCCATACAGAGGTATTAGTATAGGCAGTGAAGCAGAAGTAGACAGTTTTCTCAACTCACTTGCTTTCTCTATGATCCAACAAATGTTGTCAATTTGATCTCTGGTTCCTCTGCCTTTTCTAAACCCAGCTTGCACATCTGGAAGTTTTCAGTTCGTGTACTGCTGAAGCTTAGGTTGAAGGATTTTAAGCATAACCTTACTATCATGAGAAATGAGTGCAATTATATGGCAGTTTGAATATTCTTTAGTATTGCCCTTCTTTGGGATTGGAGTGAAAACTGACCATCTCCAGTCCTGTGGCCCCTGCTGTTTTCCAAATTTGTTTACATGTTGAATGCAGTACTTTAGCAGTATCATCATTTAGAATTTTAAATAGCTGAGCTGGTGGTAGTTATAAATACTACCTTAGACTTCCAAAGGAAGTTTGTTTTTAAGCTCCTACTATATAGTTCTCATAAAAGAGTATGTCAAAGCTATATATTGTCACCCTTCTTATTTAACTTATATGCAGAGTACATCATGAGACGTGCCAGGCTGGATGAAGCACAAATTGGAATCAATATTGCCAGGAGAAATATCAATAACCTCAGATATGCAGATCACCCTTATGGAAGAAAGTGAAGAAGAACTCTTGTAAAGTAAAGTAAAAGTAAAGTAAAGTAAAGAGCCTCTTGATGAAAATGAGAGAGGAGAGTGAAAAAGCTGGCCTAAAGCTCAACATTCAGAAAACGAAGCTCACGGCATCTGGTCCCATCACTTCATGGAAAATAGATGGGGAAACAATGGAAACAGTGACAGACTTTATTTTGGGGGGTTCCAAAATCACTGCAGATGATGACTGCAGCCATGAAATGAAAAGACACTTGCTCTTTGGAAGAAAAGCTCTGATAAACCTACACAGCATATTAAAAAGCAGAGACATTACTTTGCTGACAAAGGTCCATCTAGTCAAAGCTATGGTTTTTCCAGTAGTCATGTATGGACGTGAGAGCTCGACTATAAAGATAGCTGAGCACCGAAGAATTGATGCCTTTGAACTGTGGTGTTGGAGAAGACTCTTGAGAGTCTCTTGGACTGCCAGGAGTTCAAATCCATCAATCCTAAAGGAAATCAGTCCTGAATATTCATTGAATGGACTGATGTTGAAGCTGAAGCTCCAATACTTTGGCCTTCTGATGTGAAGAACTGACTCATTGGAAAAGCCCTTGATACCGGGAAAGATTGAAGACAGGAGGAGAAGGGGACGACAGAGGATTAAACGGTTGGATGGCATCACTGACTCGATGGATGTGAATTTGAGCAAGCTCTGAGAGTTGATGATGGACAGGGAAGCCTGGTGTGCTGCAGTCATGGGGTTGAAAAGAGTTGGACATAGCTGAGTCACTGAACTGAACCGATATAGTTCTCATATGATTCATGTTGACATCAATGGTAACAATAGGACTAATACTGTGAAGGAACCACGGATATTTGTGGTCCTTTTGACCTCAGGCAGAATCCAATGAAGATCCCCTGTATTTATCAAGGCTCCTTGTAAATACCTATGAAGATGGGCAGCACAGTGGTACACTCTTTTCCCATTATGTGAATGAAACTTGGCGCTTATCTATTAATGCCATACTTTTGATAATTTGATATCACCAAACCTAGAATAAGAACACTTGGAGTTATTCTCAAACAAGAATGCTGGGGCACTGAGAAGGTAGCCTCAGCTCCATTCATGTTGTTTGTGTGTTTAAAAAACCATGACAAGATTCAGATGAATGTTTGATCTCAATCTTAAAGGTGTATATTTTATGCAAAATGTTTGCCCAACTTAAAAGTTTGTAGGAAAACGTTCAGATTAAGCAAAAATTTTGCAGTTATCTTCATTTTTTAAATCGACTTTTCCCTATTATCTGTCTAACTGTAAATTTTGTACTAAAAAGTTTGAAAACTTCTTTCTATGTTATATATTAAGAGCTTTAGTCACAAAGATGTAAGTTGTTTTGTAGTCTCACTGGCAGTCTCCCCACATCTCTTGGTCTATATCATCTCAGGAATGTAGGGGAACACTGGAGGGAGAGGGTCCCACACAATGACACCTAGGGCTATGTGAATAGCAGTTTATCTATACATTCCACCCAAGGTCTTTAATAGGCTCAGAGGTGAAATCCCTGAGAGGTGAAACAAACAAGGAGGCAGCTATCCTCACCCAAGTTTCTGTTTGCAGGTGATTTCCAGATTTCCAGACCTTGGTACAGAAAAGAGAGCTTGATAGTCTTGCTGAGTTGAGCAACAGGGATGGGAGTTCTGAGAGGCTAAGGTGACTATAACTTGGAGACAAGAGTCTCAAAGCAGAGGCAGATTATATATATAATCTTTAGAGATGTGGATAGGGATCCATTTGAGTCTTTGGTTGAACATCATTCTGCATATCCATAGGGTAAAACTCCTTAGGGTGGACAGAGAAAAATTTGCAGAAATTACTACCACCTCAAAGCAATCCTCAGCGATCACACAGAGCCAAGAAACATTTGACTACCCAATATCCAGAGTGGAGAAAACTCCTTGAATACACAGGATATACTGTAGACTCCAGAAAGATAATGTCTTAGTAACTGAGCTAAATTGAATCTAGGAGAAAATTTACCCTACTGCTGCTAAGTCACTTCAGTTGTGTCCGACTCTGTGTGACCCCACAGACAGCAGCCCACCAGGCTCCCCTGTCCCTGGGATTCTCCAGGCAAGAACACTGGAGTGGGTTGCCGTTTCCTTCTCCAATGCATGAAAGTGAAACGTGAAAGTGAAGTCTCTCAGTCTTGTCCAACCCTCAGTGACCCCATGGACTGTAGCCTTCCAGGCGCCTCCATCCATGGGATTTTCCAGGCAAGAGTACTGGAGTGGGGTGCCATTGCCTTCTCCGAAATATTTCTTTGAGCCCCTTTTTTTGGAGCGGGGAGGCAAGAATACTGGAGTGAGTTGCCATTCCCTTCTCCAGGTTATCTTACTGACCCAGGGATTGAACCCGGATCTCCTGCATTGTAAGCAGTACCCTCTGAGCCACCCTAGATCCATTTAATCATAACAAAGCTAGAACTCAAAAATGAAAAGTTCTCAATGTAGTATTTGTTATGTGTGAATTATACCTCAATAGAAATTGACTTTATAGAAAGAAGTAAAGTATTTCTTTATATTTTTTCTCAACAGATAAAAAATTGTTAAAATTTAATACTAGCTGAGTTTAAATATTAGCAATCTGGTATTAGGAGATAGATATGTTCCTAAACTTGATAGTTGATCATATATTTCTATGAACATCACAGTTAATAATGAAGCACTAGACACATTCCCATTAAGAAATTAATACCTCCTATCAGCATTCATATTTAATAGAATACTAGAATTCCTAACTAGCACAGTAACATAATAGAATGAAAGAAAGCCCACAAATACATAAAACAAAAAATTAAAGATCTCATTTTTCACACATAATCACTGTGTACATACAAAGTCACATATTAATAATAGCAAAGCAGGGATTCAAACTCAAGAGTCTAACTCCAGAGTATTTAAATTCTACAGCAACAATTTATTAGGAAATATTTAGCAACAATTCATTAGCAACAACTTATTAGGAAATATAATATTTTTGAAGCTACAAAACCCTACCAAGTTTGTGTTGAGGAACTTCTAAGAAATACAGTTTATTAAGCAAGCATGAAAATCTTGAGTAAAAGATTATAATTTTATTAAAAGGCTTAAAGTAAGACCTAAAAAAATCATAATATATATTCATAGATGGCAATACGAAAGCCGTTTTTCTCCTCAAAATGAACTATAAAGTCAACACAATTCTAGATAGTTAATAGGGACCTTTGTGAAACCTGACCTAGCAACAATAAAGTTTCTATGGAGAGCCTCAGAACCAGGAAAAGATACTGGAAGAAGAGGAGCTCCATCCTACCCCAAGTCAGGTGTGGTAAATAGAAATGTGGCACAGGGAAGGCGAATCAGCCAAAGGACCAGGCTGGAAATACTGAAAATGAAGGAGCAAGAATATATGAACAGAGAGCAGTGGTATTACAAATCAGAGTGTGGATTTAGCAACTCATGATGCTAGTGACACGCATACGGAAAACAATAAAACTAGATCTATATCTTACGCCATATTCAAAATTAATATCGGAGGAACCAAAGACAGAAAAATGAGGAAAGAATTTACTTAAATCTTAAATAGAACAAAATACAGGGGGACTATCTTGATAGTGGTCAAAGACATGAATTTGTTAAACTGCTGCTGCTGCTAAGTCGCTTCAGTCGTGTCTGACTCTGTGCAACCCCATAGACGGCAGCCCACCAGGCTACCCTGTCCCTGGGATTCTCCAGGCAAGAACGCTGGAGTGGGTTGCCATTTCCTTCTAGACACATATGAAAAGCACAAATTATAACACAAAAGATGGATTAATTTGAATTTAATATTTATTTAAATTAAATCAAAATTAATTTACGATAAATTTAAAGTTCATAAAACATTTAAACATTTTATATGAAAACATTATAACAAACACAAAAAGCAAGTCCTACAATGAAAGAAAAAAATGTGCCACTTTTACTAACAAATAAATAATAGTGTCCAGTATACATTAAAAAAAATTATTTTATTCATTGCCCTAAAGGGCAATAGATATGCATGATGAGTTCAGAATTTAAGAAAACATCTTAATAGCTAAAAAGTATATAAAATACTTAAAATTTGATAATAATGTAGTAAGTGCAAATTGAGCAGTAATGTATTATATGTTCATAAACATATTTTAGAAATTAATAATTCTTATATACCTAGAGTGATATCGATATGGGGAAACAAAAAAAAACTTATATAGAGCTGGTGAGAGTATAAATACGTAAATGCAGAGATACCCAAAGTGATTCCATTTCTAAACAAATTTATGTGTAGGATGTTTATTTCAGTTCAGTCACTCAGTTGTGTGCAACTCTTTGTGACCACATGAACTGCAGGATGCCTGGCTTCCCTGTCCATCACCAACTCCTGGGGCTTGCTCAGATTCATGTACATCATGTCAGTGATGCCATCTAACCATCTCATCCTCTGTCATCCTCTTCTCCTCTTTCCAGGCATCAGGGTATTTTTCAATGAGTCAGTTGTTCGCATCAGGTGGCCAAAGTATTGGAGCTTCAGCTTCAGCATCAGTACTTCCAATGAATGTTGAGGTCTGATTTCCTTTAAGATGGACTGGTTGGATCTCCTTGCTGTCCAAGAGACTCTCAAGAGTCTTCTCCAACACCACAGTTCAAAGGCATCAATTCTTCGGCGCTCAGCTTTCTTTATAGTCGAACTCTCACATCCATACATGACTACTGGAAAAAACATAGCTTTGCCTAGATGGACTTTTGTCAGCAAAGTAATGTCTCTGCTTTTTAATATTCTGTCTATGTTGGTCATAGCTTTTCTTCCGAGGGGCAAGTGTTTTTTAATTTCATGGCAGCAGTCACCATCTGCAGTAATTTTGGAGCCCCCCAAAATAAAGCCCGTCACTGTTTCCATTGTTTCCCCATCAATTGCCATGAAGTGATGGGACTGGATGCCATGATTTTAGTTTTCTGAATGTTGAGTTTTAAGCCAGCTTTTACACTCTCCTCTTTCACTTTCATCCAGCGGCTCTTCGGTTCCTCTTCGCTTTCTGCCATAAGGGTGGTGTCATCTGCATATCTGAGGTTATCGATATGAGAAATATTTTTCCTGGCAATCTTGATTCCAGCTTGTGCTCCATCCAACCTGGCCTTTCATATGATGTACTCTGTTTATAAGTTAAATAAGCAAGGTGACAATACACAATCTTGATGTTCTCCTTTCTCAATTTGGAACCTGTCCATTCTTCCATGTCTGGTTCTAACTATTGCTTCCTGACCTGCATACCGATTTCTCAGGAGGCAGGTAAGGGGGTCAGGTATTCCCATCTCTTTAACAATTTCCCACAGTTTGTTGTGATCCATATAGTCAAAAGTGTTGGCATAGTCAATAAAGCAGAAGTAGATGTTTTTCTGGAACTCTTTTGCTTTTTGATGATCCAATGGATGTTGGCAATCTGATCTCTGTTTCCTCTGCCTTTTCTAAATCCGGTTTGAACATCTGGAAGTTCATGATTCACATACTGTTGAAGCCTGGCTTGGAGAATTTTGAGCATTACTTTGCTAGCATGTGAGATGAGTGCAATTGTGCAGTAGCTTGAACATTCTTTGGCATTGTCTTTGTTAGGATTGGGATGAAAACTGAACTTTTCCAGTCTGTGGCCACTGCTGAGTTTTCCAAATTTGCTGGCATATTGAGTGCAGCACTTTAACAGCATTTATCATTTAAGATTTGAAATAGCTCAGCTGGAATCCCATCACCTCCACTAGCTTTGTTTGTAGTGATGCTTCCTAAGGCCTACTTGACTTTGGACTACAGGATGTCTGGCTCTATGTTTGTGATCACACCATCATAGTTATCTAGGTCATGAAGATCTTTTTTGTATAGTTCTTCTGTGTGTTCTTGCCACCTTTTCTTAACGTCTTCTGCTTCTCCTAGGTCCATACCATTTCTGTCCTTTAATTGTTCCCATCTTTAAATGAAATGTTTCCTTGGTATCTCTAATTTTCTTGGGGAGATCTCTAGTCTTCCCCATTCTATTGTTTTCCTCTATTTCTTTGCATTGATCACTTATGAAGGCTTTCTTATCTCTCCTTGCTATTCTTTGGAACTCTGCATTCAGATGGGTATGTCTCTCGTTTCTCCTTTACCTTTAGCTTCAGCAGTATTTAATAGTGAATGAATTTTATTTTAAAAAGTTAAACTTTCTTCTGTAAGTAAATGATAAATAAAATATGGGGAAACATGAACACTTCCTAGACAGAAATGTTACATGCCATTTTATTTCCTTTCTTGTAGTTTTTTCCTCATAAAAGTTAAAAATTGCAGCTAGCTTTATTACAAGTGGTTTTATAGTTTTCATAGTTATAGTTAGTAACATGGTTCTTCCAAACAAAAAAATACAAATATATCAAAGAATAATGGGTAAATGAAAGACAATTCCCAAATGACAGATGAACAGGGTATAAACATAAGGAGAAATGTGTACATAAACTGAAACTGTCAGTCCCTCACTGTGTCTGACTCTTGGCGACCCCATGGACTGTAGCTCGCCAGGCTCCTCTGTCCATCGGATTCTCCAGGCCAGAATACTGGAGTGGGAAGCTGTTCCCTTCTCCAGGGGAATCTTCCTAACCCAGGGATCGAACCGAGGTCTCTCACATTGCAGGCGGATTCTTTATCATCTGAGCCACCATGGAAGCCCAAGTATGTAATAAACATGTAATGACAAATAAATAAGTGAATAAATAAAAATGTAAATAATGTTTCAATAAAAAATTTAAACTACAATTAAAGTCTTAGTGAACTCAATCTGCATGGCATTTTAATTCAGGCTAAGTGAATCTTCGGAGAAGGCAATGGCAACCCACTCCAGTACTCTTGCCTGGAAAATCCCATGGACGGAGGAGCCTGGTAGGCTGCAGTCCATGGGGTCGCTAAGAGTCGGGCCTGACTGAGTGACTTCACTTTCACGCATTGGAGAAGAAAAAGGCAACCCACTCCAGTATTCTTGCCTGGAGAATCCCAGGGACAGAGGAGCCTAGTGAGCTGCCGTCTATGGGGTCACACAGAGTCGGACACGACTCAAGCGACTTAACAGCAGCAGCAAGTCAATCTTGGTTCTTATTTTATCCTCTGAAAGTTAGAAATCTTGCCTTCTTGGTAGAATTTTATATTGGGATGGTATAATTATATTAAATAATCATAAACTAAACTGGAAGGAAAAGTAGTTTATATACTTTTTACTTCAATGGCAACTCTAATCAATATTAAGTGGCACACATTTATTAAGTCCTACTTTCAGTCCCTTGGTGGTAAGATACCTCCCAATATATTCTTCGACAAGAAACTTGGGGTTTATTGGCTTCTAAACTCATGTGAAAATGGAATAACATGCACTTTTTCTCCTTTTTATGTATTGTATTATAAATAATTCAAGAGGATGTTTGAGAATACTTGGGCAACAACAAGAGTCTACAAAAGTAAGGCCTTATTCTTCATACACATGCTTCCTTCCTCTCCTGTGACTCTATACTTTCACCATCTCTGCAAACACAGAGTTTCCCCAGATAAGAAATGGGCCACAGGAAGTGTCTAGAGCCTCTTATTGGGTTCAAATCTGTGGTGGCCAGAATTCACATGGATGGCAAAAATGGGAGACAGGTTAAAATTTCTCCCCTAGAGTCATATTTATCATTTGTATAATTTTTAAATTATACAAAGACTAAATAAGGAAAGGAGATCTAACCAGTCCATTCTAAAGGAGATCAGTTCTGGGTGTTCATTGGAAGGACTGATGTTGAAGCTGAAACTCCAATATTTGGCTCCCTGATGTGAAGAGCTGACTCATTTGAAAAGACCCTGATGCTGGGAAAGATTGAAGGCAGGAGGAGAAGGGGACGACAGAGGATGAGATGGTTGGATGGCATCACCAACTCAATAGACGTGGATTTGGGTAGACTCCGGGAGTTGGTGATGGACAGGGAGGCCTGGCATGCTGCGGTTCATGGGGTCACAAAGAGTTGGACATGACTGAGCGACTGAACTGAACTGAACTGAACTGAAATAAGGAAAAGATTATATAAAAGGATAGGGGATCTATATACGTTGTTAATTATTGGTTTCAGTATACAATATTTGCATTTCATTTCTTCTCTTTCAATCACCAGCAAAATGATGTATGTTTTAAAGTTTTATCATGCTGTAATCACTGACAAAAAATGCATGATGACTACTATAGTAGCACCAAATAGTCATATTGTTGTGAAAATCTTTGGATTGTTCATATTTGATTGTCATTCCCTAAGACAAAATGATCAATGTCAATGCGTTAATAACTCGTGATTTAAGGATCTCACTTGGAATTATACTACTTTATAAACATGTAGGAAGAGAATTCCCTGGTGGTGCAGTGGTTAGGAATCTGGGCTTTCACTGCTGGAGGTGTAGGTTCAATCCCCAGTCCTATAACCAAGATCCTGAAAACCACACAGTGTGGTCAAGAAAAAAATGTCGCTATCTTTAGACATATAAACAAATATAAAGATTGGTTTTAAATTTAAAAAATGAGACTTCTGATCTCAGCCCTGACATGCAAAGGAGCTTGGAAGCAGTCACTGCCATACTTGCCAGAGGAAAAATCTGAACAAAGTGAAAAGTAACAGCTTCTTTTGGACACATCAGAGAGCTGAGGTAACACAGCAAGCCACTTCAGACTGAAAATACAGGAGAATATGGAGAGAAACAGCTGAGGTATACTTTCAATAGCAGAAGCCATTGTCCAGGCAGGGATGCTGGAGTGGGTTGCCATTTCCTTCTCCGGGGGAATCTTCCCAACCCAGGGATCGAACCTCCTGTGGCTCCTGCCTTGCAGGCAGAGTTTTCAACACTGAGCTACCTGGGATGCCCTTGAGCTGTATGTAGGGGATCTCTAATATTCTATTCTAAGTGCCTCGTAATAGCTCTGGTACATAGTAAACACTCAGTAAATATTTATGGACTGATTGAGTTTGATTTCTATTCCCAACTATGAGTCTTGCAACTTCTGTAACCCTGGACCTTCTTGTACCTTCTAAACTTCCATTTCCTCTTATGGAAGAAAAAAAAAAAAAGAGGTATCAATATTTACTTCCCAGGACTGTTGTAATAGTTAAGTGTTCATGCATTAAAATAGCCAGCCCAGAACATGGTGTGTTCCCCAGACCCCTCACTTCATTATTTAGTAAAGTTCTTTTCAAGCACTCTTTCTCTTTCTCATTACCTAAACATTTAGTTGTGTTCAGGAGACAATATGAATGTTTATTAAACTGAAATTGTATTCCTTTGTAGACCATACTTGGAATGTTTTAGCAAAAAGTGATTGTATGTCTGTTGGACTTTGGTTTGAATCTTGTCTTTAGTGTTGTGATTTTAAATAAGTTATTTAGCCTCTCTGTAAGGTATTGTGAGCCTAAAATGAGACAGCCTTGTCTAATTCAATGAAACTATGAGCCAATGCTGTGTGCTGCTGCTGCTGCTAAGTTGCTTCAGTCGTGTCCGACTCTGCAACCCCATAGACAGCAGCCCACCAGGCTCCTCTGCCCCTGGGATTCTCCAGGCAAGAATACTGGAGTGGGTTGCCATTTCCTTCTCCAATGCATGCATGCATGCTAAGTCACTTCAGTCGTGTCCGACTGTGCGACCCTATGGACAGCAGCCCACCAGGCTCCTCTGTCCACGGGATTCTCTAGGCAATAATACTGGAGTGGGTTGCCATTTTTTAGGGCCACAAAAAATGAACAGGTCATGGTGGAGAGTTCTGACAAAATGTGGTCCGCTGGAGAAGGGAATGGCAAACCACTTCAGTATTCTTGCCTTGAGAATCCCATGTACAGTATGAAAAGTCAAAGATATGGCACTAAAAGATGAACTCCCCAGGTTATGAGGTGCCCAATATGTTACTGGAGAAGAGTGGAGAAATAACTCCAGAAAGAATGAAGAGACGGAGCCAAAGTGAAAACAATGCCCAATTGTGGATGTGACTGGTGATGGAGTAAAGTCTGATGCTGTAAAGAACAATATTGCACAGACCTGGAATGTTAGGTCCAAGAATCAAGGTAAATTAGAAGTGGTCAAATAGGAGATGGTAAGAGTGAACATCAGCATTTTAGAAATCAGTGAACTAAAATGCACTTGAATGGGCAAATTTAATTCAGATGACCATGATATCTACTACTGTGGATAAGAATCCCTTAGAAGAAGTTGAGTAGCCCTCATAGTCAACAAAGGGTCCAAAATGCAGTATTGGGTGCAATCTCAAAAATGACAGAATGATCTCTGTTCATTTCCAAGGCAAGCCATTCAGTATCACAGTAATCCAAGTCTATGCCCCAAGCAGTAATGCTGAAAAAGCTGAATTTGAATGGTTCTATGAAGATGTACAAGAACTTCTAGAAATAACACCCCAAAAAGATGTGCTTTTCAACATAGGTGATTGGAATGCAAAAGTAGGATGTCAAGAGATACCTGGCATAACAGGCAAGTTTGGCCTTGGAGTACAAAATGAAGCAGGACAAAAGCTAACAGAATTTTGCCAAGAGAATGCACTGGTCATAGCAAACACCCTTTTCCAACAACACAAGAGAAGATTCTACACATGGACATTGCCAGATGGTCAATACTGAAGGCAGATTGATTATATTGTTTGCAGTCAAAGATGGAGAAGCTCTATACAGTCAGCAAAAACAAGACTGGAAGCTGACTATGGCTCAGATCATGAACTCCTTATTGCCAAATTCAGACAAACTGAAGAAAGAAGGGAAAATCACTAGAACATTCAGGTATGACCTAAATCAAATCCCTTAGGATTATACAGTAGAAGTGACAAATAGATTCAAGGATTAGATCCGATACACCAAGTGCCTGAAGAACTACAGATGGAGATTTGTGATATTGTACAGGAGGCAGTGATCAAGACCACCCTCCCAAAAAAAGAAATGCAAAAAGGCAAAATGTTTGTCTGAGGAGGCCTTACAAATAGCTGGGAAAAGAAGAGAAGCTAAAGGCAAAGGGAAAATGAAAGATATACCTATTTGAATGCAGAGTTCCAAAGAATAGCAAGGAGAGATAAGAAAGCCTTTGTCAGGGATCAGTGCAAAGAAATAGAGGAAAACAATAGAATGGGAAAGACTAGAGATCTCTTAAGAAAAGTAGAGATACCAACAGAATATTTCATGCAAAGATGGGCACAATAAAGGACAGAAATGGTATGGACTTAACAGAAGCAGAAGGCATTAAGAAGAGGAGGGAAGAATACACAGAGTTTAGTTCAGTCGCTCAGTCATGTCCAACTCTGCAACCCCATGAATCGCAGCACACCAGGCTTCCCTGTCCATTACCAACTCCCGGAGTTCACTCAAACTCATGTCCATCGAGTCGGTGATGCCATCCAGCCATCTCATCCTCTGTCATCCCCTTTTCCTCCTGCCCCCAATCCCTCTCAGCATCAGGATCTTTTCCAATGAGTCAACTCTTCACATGAGATGGCCAAAGTATTGGAGTTTCAGCTTTAGCATCAGTCCTTCCAATGAACACCCAGGACTGATCTCCTTTAGGATGGACTGGTTGGACCTCCTTGCAGTCCAAGGGGCTCTCAAGAGTCTTCTCCAACGCCACAGTTCAAAAACATCAATTCTTCGGCGCTCAGCCTTCTTTATGGTCCAACTCTCACATCCATACATGATTAATGAAAAAATCATAGCTCTGACTATATGGACTTTTGTTGGCAAAGTGATGTCTTTACTTTTTAATACACTGCCTAAGTTTGTCATAGCTTCTTACCTTAAGGATCCTTAAAAGTTATCCTAGTCTGTTTAAAACCACCTTATTATGAACAAAATGACATTCATCTCCGTTTTATTCTGACATGAAAATTTATCCATTGTGTGACTCCTAAAACCTGAAACCTTTTTCTCTTTCTGTAGAAAATAAATGAAAGCAAGAATTGCATCAAATTTTTCCTTCCAATTTGGCTAATATGTTAGCACCATCTAGTAAAAGTATGAAAGTATTCTTGGTTTCAGGAATCCTGACAAGAGAGTAGAAGGATGGAGTTACTTGGGATTTTGTTTTCACTCAACCCTACAGAAGGCTGTTGGGGAAGCTGAGACAAGAAGGCAGCCAGGGGTTGCTTGTCCAACTTTTGTATCATGACTATACCAGTGTACGCCTATCACAATGTTTCTCTTAGATTTTTGTCTCCACATTAGAAAAAGACTGCATTTTCTTCTTTTTTTATTGGAATATACTTGTTTTACAATGCTGTGCTGGTTTCTTTTGTACAAAAAAGTGGATCAGCCATATGTACATAAATATCCCCTCCCTCTTGAGCTTCCCTCCTAGCCCATTCCCCATCCCAACCCTCTAAGTCATCAGAGAGGACCCAGCTGAGCTCCCTGTGCTGCGTAGGAGCTTCCTGCCAGCTCTCTAGTTTACACGTGGTGGTGTTTGTATATCAGTTCAACTCTCTCAATTTGTCCTGCCCTTTCTGTCTCCCTCTCTGCCCACAAGCCTCTTCTCTACATCTATGTCTGCATTCCTGCCCTGTAAATAGGCTCATCAGGACCTTTTCCCCCCCTAGTTTCCATATATATATGTTGATATACAATATTTGTTTTTCATTTTCTGACTTACTTCACTCCACATGATAGGCTCTAGGTTCATCCACATCACTATACATGACTCAATTTTGTTCCTTTCCATGGCTGGGTAATATTCCAATGGGCTTCCCAAATGGCTCAGTGGTAAAGAATCAGCCTGCCAATGCAGGAGACATACGAGTTGCAGGTTCAATCCCTGGTTTGGAAAGATCCCCTGGAGGAGGAAATATATTCCATTCCAGTATTCTTGCCCAGATAACCCCATGGAAAGAGGAGCCTGGTGGGCTACAGTCCATGGGATTGCAGGAGTTGAAAATGACTGTATGACTGAGTGCGCATGCACACACACTCTCACACACACCCGCACACACACACACACACACACACACAATATTCCAGTGTGGCTTTCCAGGTGGTATGGTGGTAAAGAATCTATATACCACATCTTGTTTATCCATTCATCTGTTGATGGATATCTAGGTTGCTTCCATGTCCTAGCTATTGTATATAGTGCTACAATGAACATTGGGGTACATGTGTCTTTTTCTTGACTTGTGATTTTTCTCAGTGTATGTGCCCAGTAGTGGCATTGCTGTGTCATACGGTAGGTCTATGTTTAGTCTCTTAAGAAACCTCCATATTGTTCTCTACAGTAGCTGCATCAATTTACATTCCCTCCAATAGTGTAAGAGCTTCTCTGGTGGCTCAGTAATAAAGAATCCATCTGCTACAGTCCATGGGGTTGCAAAAGAGTTGGACATGACTTAGTGACTAAACAACAACAGCGTAAGAGGGTTTCCTTTTCTCCACATCCTTCTAGCATCTATTTTTTTGTAGATTTTTTTGATGATAGACATTCTGATCAGTGTGAGGTGATACCTCACTGTAGTTTTGACTTGCATTTCTCTACCAATGAGGGATGTTGAGCATCTTTTCATGTATTTATTGGCCATATGCATGTCTTCTTTGGAGAGATGTCCATTTTTTGATTGAATTATTTATTTTTTGGATATTGAGCTCCATGAGTTGTTCATATATTTTGGAGATTAATCCTTTGTCTGTTGCTTCATTTGCAAATATTTTCTCCCATTCTGAGGGTTGTCTTTTCACCTTGTTTATAGCTTCTTTTGCTGTGCAAAAGCTTTTAAGTTTAATTAGGCCTCATTTATTTCTTTTTATTTTTATTTTCATTACTCTAGGAGGTGGGTCAAAAAAGATCTTGCTGTGGCTTTTATCAAAGTGTGTTTTCCCAATGTTTTCCTCTAAGAGTTTTATACTGCCTGGTTTTACATTCAGGTCTTTAATCTAATTGAGTTTATTTTTGTGCATGGTGTTAGGGAGTGTTCTAATTTCATTCTTTCACATATGGCTGTCCAGATTTCCCAGCACAACTTATTGAAGAGGTTTTCTTTTCTCCATTGTATATTTTTGCTTCCTTTGTCATGGATTAAGTGACCATAAGTGTGTATGTAGGTTTATCTCTAGACTTTCTATCCTGTACCACTGGTCTATATTTCTGTTTTTATGCCAGTACTATACTGGAAAAAGACTGCATTTTAGGTGACAATTTTAATAATTTACCAGTGGGTTTATGACGTACCCTGTGCTCACAAGAAAATATATCCTAAGGCAAAATGAAGTTCTATTGCTTTTCTAGGGTGGGTAATACTAATGAAAAAAGGAGTGAAGGTAAAGGAGATCCAGGCCTGCAAGGAGGGGGAAAGAAAGGAGTTACTATGTTATCCCAGGACATTTCATAGGGAGAAATAGAGGGTGAATCATTTATTCCCCTGGTTTCCATCTTCCATTCATCTAAGGTCCACCACATGGATGGTTAACTCTACCGCCATTTCAGATTGCACATTTGCAAGTACTGAGTAGGTCCTGTTACACTTGGACCTCTTTGTTGAGAAGCCTGAAGGTGCAAGGTAAGAGAAAAGCAATGTGGACAGGTGGTGAGGGGTGTGAACATGTTCCCATGTAAAGCTGACCGCGGCTCTTGTAGTACTGCACGGTGAAGCAGCGGCTGGGACGATAAATACGGTCAAGAGGCTCAGAGACTAGTTGAAGCCAAGATCTGAGGTGGTGCGTGGTTGGATGATAATAACACTTGCAATGTGGTTTTCAAGTTTTAGAACATGTCAAATAATATTAATAGAAAGGGGGATCACTCTTGCTATGTTGTTGGCTTTTCTTAAGCACCTTATCCTCACTGTTTATTTTCTATAGCTGTAATCCCCAATGGGGCATTCCTCTAAAAGAGGTACATGTAAACAGCAAAAACAGACTGAAACATGAATATGGAGGGATACAGATCCAGATCTAATCTAATATTCCTGATCATTCCATTGTACATGAACAGGACACAGAATACAAAGTATTTTGTATCTATTTTGTATCTATTTGGAAAACTAGATTTTTTTCAGAAAATAATTAGGAGGCTAAGTTTATCTCTTGTGTATGTTAGTTGCTCAGTTGTGTCCAACTCTTTGTAGCCCTCCAGGCTCCTCTGTTTATGGAATTCACCAGCTTAGAATACTGGAGTGGATAGCCAGTTCCTTCTCCAGGGGATCTTTCTAACTCAGGGATGGAACCCAGGTGTCCTATATTGCAGGTGGATTCTTATACCATCTAAGCCACCAGAAAAGCCCAAGTTTATCTCTTAACCTATCTTAATACCAACCTTTCAGGAAATTGTTGATTTTTATAAAAGGCAATATATTTAAAATTAATTCCAGAAACATGCCAACTTGAGATCCAAGGTCTAGATTTAGATATTTACCTATATAATGTCTTGACAATAGAAAAGAAAATCATAAGCTTTGTCGAAAAAAAATACAGAAAAGCAGCATTTAGGTCTTGGAATGGCCCGAGGAAGTCTATCAAACAACGAATGGACTTGATCTGCAGGTTTTGCTGCACAAAGTATTCCACAAGTAGGAATGTGTAATCATCTTCCTCAATATTAGAAGTCTGAAGCACACAGTTCTTAAAGAAAAATGTACAACCTATGACCCTGGGGGAGCAAACATTACTCAGGAACACAGTGATGATACACAGGGCAGGGTGGACCGTGGTGTTTATCTGTCTGTTTCTTGGCCAAGGTGCTTGAGGTCTTGTAAAATGAGAACCAGAGGGTTTGGTCCGGTCGTGTAGAACACGAGGTTCCTAGTCTGATATTAAGAACCACGGACAGCTCCGGGCTGCGCCAGAGAAGGCATTTTTCCATTCCTCGGAATGATAGTCCAGGGTCTCCATGTCTGATGCGGACTTTAGCTTCTGATAATAAAGCAAGCCTGCTTATTTGGGTTTCTCTTTAACACTCATTTAAGTGTTTTTATGTGAGTAGGTAGGGAGTGCTCACATGGAATGTTCAGGGGGTGAGAGTGAGAGAAATAGTTGAAGGAACCAGTTTAAGAAAATGGCTTTATATTGCATAAATAATTAATCCGGCCGCCTTGCAAGCGGCTGGATGGGTCAGGCGGGAAAGCCCGTGGGTGGGGGCGGGGGCGGGGATCCCCGTATCGCCGTTAGACGTTCAGTGACTGCGGGGGAGAGCGGATCCGACCCGTGTCGGGTCAGAGGCGCCGCGCCATGTGCTCTGGGCTCCCGGCCATCCTGCTGCCCATCTGGCTCTCCTGGACCCTGGGGACGCGAGGCTCGGAGCCCCGCAGGTGAGGCAGGGGCTTCCCTCGGGCCCGGCGTCCTGCCTCCCGCGCTGCAGCGCAGGTCTGCGGGCAGAGGCGTTCCGCAGCCGCCGCGGGTTCGGCCTGCACCGCCGCCTGACGGGGGTCGCGGCCAAAGGGCCAGGCCGGGGAGCAGGCTGAGGGGGGACGTGTCGGGAGGAGTGGAGAGCGTCTCCTTCGCTGTTGCTGCCCGCGTCGCCGTCGCCGACCGTCCCCTCCTTCGCGGGCGGCTGGAGGCCCAGCGGAGCTGGCGGCGCGGCCCACCCCTGTCGCTGCCGGGCGCCGCGCGGTCGCGGCTGCAGCCCGCGCGCCGGGCCGGCAGAGCCCCGGGTCACGCTCCGCAGCCAGCGAGGCGGCGGGGACGCTGGGCGCCGGGGCCCCGCGGGCGCGGGAGCCGGGGCCCGGCCGGGCGCGCTGCGCGGCGGCCCGCGCGCCCCGCCCCGGCCCTCGCCGCGCGCCCGCGCCCGCGCTCCTCCCCGCGCGCGCGCCTCCCCGGCCCTCCCCCTGCGCCCTCCTCCGCTCGGGGCCAGCGCGGCGGCGGCGGCGGCGGCGGCGGCGGCAGCAGGAGCAGCCCCGGCTGCGGGTCGCGACGGCGGCGGGGCGCCCCCTCCCCCGTGCCGGGGCGCGGCGGAGGGATGTGGGGCTTTGCGGGAGGAAGGTTTTTCGGCATCTTCTCGGCCCCGGTGTTGGTGGCGGTGGTGTGCTGCGCGCAGAGGTAGGGTCGTGGCTTGCTTGCCGGGAAGCGGGCCGGGCGGCTGGCAGGGTGCGCGGGTGTGCGCGCCGGGCACGGGCGGGCGAGCCGCCGCCTGACCCGGTTCTCTCTGTCCCCCTCCACCCCTCCCGCAGCGTGAACGATCCTGGGAACATGTCCTTTGTGAAGGAGACGGTGGACAAGCTGCTGAAAGGCTACGACATTCGCCTGAGACCGGACTTCGGGGGTAAGTAGGCTGTGCGCCGCCGCTGCGGGCTGCGCGACCCCCCGCGCTGGGGGCCTGGGCGGAGGAGGGAGGCGGGGGCCGCTGCCGCCGAGCTGCGGCCGCGCGGGGAGGGCTCGGCCGGCGCCCCCTCCTCGGCGGCTCTCGGGCCCCGGGGCCGCCGCAGCCCGTGCCCGAGCCTGGCTCACAGCCGTGTCGTGCACTTTCCGCAGGTCCCCCGGTCTGCGTGGGGATGAACATCGACATCGCCAGCATAGACATGGTTTCCGAAGTCAACATGGTGAGTGCCTACCCTCCCCGGGCCCAAGCCCCTGCCCCGCCGTGTGCGCCCGCCGGCGGGATCGGGACCAGGCTGGAGGCCTTCGCTGCCGGGCCGAGCTGACCGGGCGGGTGACCGGAGCGGTCCTCGCCGCGCCGGCCTCCGCCTGCCCGCGCGCCTTGCTCCGCGCGCCTGTGCGCACTGGGCAGTCGTAGGCTCGGAGCCGCGCGGAGGGCGCGCCCTCCTGCGGTGGGAAGGGGTCCGGGCTCACCGGAGCGGGCCCCCTCGCCGCCCGCGAGCTCCCGGCCGGTCCCGCGGTCGGCCCCCAGGTGCCCAGGCCGCCCGGGGTCGTCTCGCCTCCTTAGCAACAGGCGCCGGGAAGCGGGGGAGGAGAGCGCAGTTGCGGGGGAGCTTGTATTCTGGGTGAGGGGGACTCAAGGGTTGCTTGCTTGTGGAGGAGGTGCTGGCCGCTGGAGAGCGCGGAGGGCGGGGGTCGGCGTGTCCTGCGCTGTCTCGGGTCCGTTTCCTTAGAGTCCAGTGGCTTTTCCGAGGGCGGGTTCGCGACATGGAACCCGGACCCAATCCGCCGGGCTCTGTCGGAGGTGCTGACGGTGCTGGAGGGTCTGGCGGGCCGTCTCTGCAGGGAGAGTGGAAAGCTAGGGAACCAAGTGTCACTTAGGGCTGTGTTAATGCGAGGAGATTCTGTGTTCTGACCTGTGGAAAGTGGAGGTCCCTGTCTGTCCAGAGGTGTGAAGTGGGTGTCACAGGCTTCCTCAGGAACCTTGAAGACAACACGGAATGAGGAGAAAAACGACCCCTTTCATTTTTTGATTGAACCGGAATACCAGGGGTTTTTGAAAACAGGTTTCATTTTCTGAGTGACACTTTAGAAATTGTGAGGATGAGAATTTGGAAAAAAAAATTTTTTTTTGGAAGAAATCATTTAGCAACTTTTCTTTCTAAAATATAGCACCAAGAATATAATGAGCCATGAGGTAGACTCCATGGATTTCTCAAGTCTGGTGGACATCAGAGTCACATGGGCGAACTTGTTTTGAATGCTTACTCCCTGGCTGTGATTCTGATTCAGTGGTGTGAAGTACAATCTTGGAGGTCTTTATTTAAAACTAGTGCTTCAGATTTTTTTTTCCCAAGCAGATGTTTTATGGACAGTTTTTTTTGAGAAACATTCTAATAACATAGAAATGTGGATGGTTACCAATAAACTAAAATCATAAAATCCAACACTAGTATGGATTTTGTAGGAAGAAATCTTTGACTACACGAAACTACTGTTAATTAATTTTTTACTCTTAATCTAAAGGTTTAAAATTATGATGTGTGATTTAAAAAGTACTTTTCTTTCAGTGTATATCACTAAGGACATTTATATTCAAGTATGAACAATAAATAAACATAAATAAATAAGTTGTTTTTAAAAGCATGAGGAAGAAACAGAGACTTTATATATATTACACTAAAAACATCACATTTATTTTACTTTTTCAAATTTTTGAAAAATTATTCTGTCAAAAGTATGTCTTATGACCTTAAGGAAACAAGTTAATATATTCAAGATATACTCTGTAATCTGCGATTTCCTTAATTGGGAACTTCATATTCTACAGAGAAGAAAGTTTTGTATAGAAGTTAATAGACTATTTAGTGGATTTTTATGTCAAAAATTATTATATTGGATGTCAAATAATGAAGAAAACATACTGATATGACACTTTTAAGAACTCTGTGCAGTGTTAAAACAGCCAGGGAATAGAGAATGTCTTGTTCCAAATCATTACACATTTCCTGTGAATGAATTTTTAAACTTAGCTATCCAGTTGTTTAGACATCATGCTGATATTTAGCACCTTTAAAAACTTCATGCGCTATGAACTGAAATGTCCCAGTTTTCTCTGAACCCAATAATAGGAAGACAAATTGAGGATACAAGCCATTATATCGAATAATCTTTAAGTGCCTATACCAAAGCCAGTAATTATGCATAATGTACCATAGCATACTTGTATGCCTTTTGTTTTGCATTTTGATGATGTTGATTTTTGTGGTTCTCTCTATGTAAGTTTATGGTAAAGAAAAATTGGAAATTGATGAAATTGGAAATTGAAGGCCATTGGATAGATGGACTAACTGGCATCTGAAATACCTTCCACAAGTGGATTGTAAAAACATCCACTAGAAAAACCTGATTTCCTATAACTCATGATCAGGATCATAGCTCATAGTCATAGCTGCTGTATTTGATCTATTTTTTACTGAAGGAACTTCAAATATATAGTAATAATTAAGTATCATTTTGGAGGTGACATTTTATAGGGAAAAAACTGAGTATGTGAGCATAAGATTAAACCCATGTTTTTAATCACGTTGCTTAAAAGCAATGCATTATATTTGTGAGCTTCCTTAATCGCCTTACTAGTTACCCAAAACTTAAGTGTTGTTAGATTATGAAAAAAGAAAGGGGCATGCCCTAAGAGAGAGAGAGAAGGAAAGGCGGAAGGAAGGAGGCAGAAAGAGGGAGGGGAGAGAGAGAGACTGAGAGGACTTCTGACAGGGAAAGCCTTCTGAAAGAACTTATGAAGTGATACTTAAGTTGGATGGGTGACTAGGGGGAATAGAATTGTGACTGGCATAGACAGAGGAGGATATTCTGGGTTAGAGAAGAAATTGGCAAAGCTATGGATGGATAGATCAGCAGGACAGGAAATTGTGAAGGAGAGACTCAAAAGATGAAATTGGAAAAAAGTAGGACAAACCCCTGCTCACCCAGGCCCTTCTCTGCCTTGCCAAGGATTTCAGATGCTAATTAATTTTCAAGAATTAAGGAGCCTGTAAAGATTATTAAGCAGATGACTGACATGATTTAAATTGTGGTTTAAGATGAATATTGTGACAAAGATGTTAATTTAGATGGAGTGAGAAGACCAAAGTTAGCAACAAAATTCAGGGTAAATGATCATGGAAGCTTCTTTGAAACTGTTCTCAAATTTTCATAGATATGCTTTTGAAAACATATTTAGTGAAATAAAGATCCATTAACGTCTGAAATAAGGATATATAAAGCATGTATATCTCAAGGTGGGACAGATGTGCTCTTGTTAGTGGACACCTTGAGGGTGAACATGAAGCAAATAATTACTTTTCTCTTTAAACAGTTGCAAAACAGTCTTTATCTACTGATGGTCATATAGGTAATGCCTCCAAAGAATGCCTCTAACCTCAAAGAATTAAATAAATAGATACATTATACATATACATGTATATATCATTATGCATTTTGGTGTTTTATATTAACAATCAAAATGGATTTTAGTATTTAACATTGTTTTGCTATAACATGTTTCACTGATAATGGAGATATTTTGTATTTCCATTTTTCTTAAGCTTCTAATTTTTCTTTTTGTGTACTTTATTTAAAATTGACATATAGTTAATTTGCAATCTTGTTAGTTTATTGTGTACATACAGCAAAGTGACTCAGTGATAAACATATACATATACACATATATATTCTTTTTCAGATTCTTTTCCATTATAGGTTATTACAAGATATTGAATTGAGTTGCATGTGTTATATAGTAGATCCTTATTGTTTACCTATTTTATATATAGTAGTGTGTGTGTTAATCCCAAACTCCTAATTTTCCACTTCTTTCTTTTTTTAATTAGCTTACTTGACAGCAGTCAAACAAAAAACCGTTTTCTTTTACATAACTTCCCTTGTTCTTTTAGCTCTTATTTTAAATGTTCAGATAATCTTTTAAAACTAAGCATGGTTAACTAATTGTTGAGATTTGGTTTACATATTTCTTTAAGTGAGATTGTACATATGAAAGTATACTGTCTACCGAAAAGTTTTATGTGCATGTGTTATAATTCTGGTGTTAAAATTTTAGCACTGGTCCAAGTGTGAAATAAACCTGTTGAATCGATAGGTGGAGGGATAAGGCGACACAATTATTGAAAATATAGGAAATGTAAGGGAATATTAAAATATAAAACTAGAAAAGTTTAATTAATTTTTTTTTTTTTTTACTGAAAGAGGGTGAAGTAGTTCTGGAACTCTTTAAAAATCATTCAGATAATAAGAACAGTATTTTAAAGTAGTCATATGAGTTCTTTTTGAATTTGAATTACTAGAATAAGCCATTGTTTGATTTGTTAATTCAGAAAGAAACTGTACATTCTCAATTTCTACTTAATTAAAGTATTGAGGATATTGGGCTTCCTCGGTGGCTCAGTGGTTAAGAATCAGCCTGCTAAGGCAGGAGACGTGGGTTCAATCCCTGGGTTGGGAAGATCCCCCTGAGAAGGATATAGCAACCCACTCCAGTATTCTTGCCTGGGAAATCCCATGGACAGAGGAGCCTGGTGTGTCCATGGAGTCACAAAAGAATCAGACATGACTTAGCTACTAATCCACAAATATTACATAGAACTAGATAGATTCAAACTCTAGTAATAAAAAGGCTAATGTTCTATGATTTAACTTGTACTTTATTTTCTGCACTTAATTCATCTATTAAAATTGAAGTGAAAGTTGATTAGTCATGTCCGACTCTTTGCAACCCCACGGACTATATAGTTCATGAACATGTAACTACAGAATTGTTTTTTCTGATTTCATGCATATAAACAATAAACTGTTACCTTTTTTTAGTTGTGAGTTCCTTCCAGGTGACATATAATCTGCTGTGTTCAGTTATTATGAGAGCTATATTTGTCCCTTATGCTTGTTGTAGTGTATTCCATCCCCATTGATTGCATTTTCCTTTTCAAAAATGTCTCAGTGTGAAATGAGTATGGTACGTAAGAGCATGGTTTTGGAACATCCCAGCAAGCAGCTTCGGTGCTGCCTCACTGTAAAATGCGTGCAGTTGACTTTTGTGCACAACACAGAAGCATTTGCTCTCTCTTTTATCTTCCCTGTTTTCAGAAGAGTGGGCAAAGGAGAAGGTCACTTTGGTTTGAGAGAGCTGGGATTAGCTGGAGAATTCAGCTTTTAGGCTGTTTTGATCAAATTTATGTTAATCAACTCCGCTCCCTGTGCTGCAGAGTCTGGAGTTGCTCTGCCCGCGAGGCACCCAGTGTCCAGCACCTGGCCAGGTCCTCAGGCAGGGAAGCTGAGTCCCAGGAATCCAGCTGTTGTGCTGCAAAGAGCCTAATGGGATTGGGAGTTTCAGGTTGTTTCTAGATTTATGGGAACATCTAGCCTTAGGCAAGTGCCTTAATACTCAGTAATGCAGTCTCTGGCTTCTCAGATGCCCATGGCACAAAAATGCCTGGGTGATAGCACAAAGGGCTTAGCTCTACATAGAAAATTGAGGTAAAGATACCCACACAATCACAGCCAAAAACACACAAATTAGAAAACTGTCCTTTTCTGATTTCTTCAGAGAGGCTCTGGCTTAGTTCAGAGTTAGCATATGAATTGTTACTTGCTTTTGAATTGTTACTAGCATTTTAAATGTTGGAGATGTGCTAATGCTCTTGTTACCTCTTAAGCTGAGGGATGACTCAGCAGAAAGGAAGAAGTGTTTCTCTGACCCAATTGGGTTTGAAAAACCACTTACATGAAAGGCGCTCCAGGGGTAAGGTCCAGTGAGCACGTTGGCGTTTGGTTCCAGGTTGCTGTGTTTAGGAGGTAAGACTGTTTACTGAGGGCATCACTTCTCCCTGGAAGTATGTTTCGTGCCTAAGTTGATTAAACATCAATGCTGGGGCACTGACAAGGAAGCATATAATGAACCTTAGAGATGGATGAGAATAGCGCTTATGTAATATGCTCTTTATGAAAGGAGGTTTCTGTTTAACATTAGAAAGAATGATATGGGAGGCAAAGGGGGCGCTTCTTGTCTTTCCCCTCAGGGAGGCTGTAAAGCTTCTGTTGCTACATCTCAGAAAATGAATCTTCCGCACATTGCCTTGTCGTGAGCAGCCTCTTCTGGAGCCTTTGCCAGGCTCAGTAGATCCTCTGTTGTGTTGCACATAGAAGTAAGTACTTGGTTTGAATTAATGGCACAAATCTGCTTATTTATATATTAAAAACTTTATAATTTTTGCCAATAAAGCAGTATGAATTCAACATTTGATTTTGTAAATCTGTCATCTTGTAAGAGCTCTTCTTTCCTTCCACTGGTAGCAGAATCTTTCTTTCTCCTATGGATTCTGTGTCATAACACTCTTGTTCAGTTGCCGAGTCGTGACGGACTCTTTGATCTCATGGACTACAGCATGCCAGGTTCTCTGTCCCCCACTATGTCCTGAACTGTCATATCATATATACTCTCATCGTGCTTGAAGCCTACTGAACATTTGGTTTAAATACATCAAGCCTATTGACCATTGGGAATCTTCAAAATTTTCTTGTGATGCATATTGAGGTATAACTTAGGGAGATGACAGCTAACAACAGCTTTATGTCATTTTGCAGTTGATGAAATGTTTCAGATATTTTGCATAGTTGACCATCAAACCTGATGATCAGCTTAGTGAAATATATCTTAAGGTAGATGTTACTCTCATCTCCATTATTCAGGTGAGCAAATAGTCTTAGGAACAGCACTGATGTACTATTGATACAAAGCTGGGACTTGATCCTGTTTCTTTCTACCTTGTGCTACAGAGCAATTAAAAAGTGCTTTCTTAGGGCCTTATAATAAGATTTAACCTTTTCCCATGACCTTCATTGCCATCTAAAGTGGACCTTCCAGTTTACTTCTCCGTGCTCTCCTAGTCTTTCCTTTTATCACTAGCAAGTGATGATTACTATCCAGTGATCGCTATCAAGTGAGTATGATTCTGGTGTGCTTGTTTGTTTAGAGGCTTTCTTCCCCTTTTTTCCTCCCGCCTTGAGACTGTAAATCTCATGAGGCAGATCTGTGTGTCTAAGAACACCCTTTCATAGTGCAAAACCAAAATCTAACGGTTGCTATATAAATAGATACTAGTGTCTATTAGAAATTGGTTGAAAGAAAAATCTAGGAGTGAAGAATGAATGAAAGAATAGATATAAAAGTACATGAATAAATAGGTAGGTGGCTTTCCAATGAAATATTTTTATAACCCAGAATTTGGGCTCATGACCAAGAAGAACCTTTTACAGGCTAAATGTGATATATGTAGTTTTTATTTTAGGGGACTTAATGTAATCAGAATTTGTATAATTGTATACAGTATAGTGGTAGTGCTAGTGGTAAAGAGCCTGCCTGCCAATGCAGGAGATATAAGAGGTGTGGGTTGGCTCCCTGGGTCAGGAGGAGCCCCTGGAGGAGGGCATGGCAACCCACTCCAGTGTTCTTGCCTGGAGAATCCCTTGGACAGAGGAGCCTGGTGGGCTGCAGTCCCTGGGTGTCAAAGCAGTGCAGTGTAGCTGCAGTGGTTTTCATTTGTTTGCTAGCTTTTCAGCACAGTTTACTTCTGGGCCATTTATGCCAGCCATTAAGAAGACTCTTCTAGCAGCAAAATTTGGAAGACTAGGACTGAAATAGGTTTCATCTCTTGGCAATTTGTTCAGTCCTGTCAATTCAAGAGGGCTCACGATGGAGAGCTTGCCTCTGATCTCTGTGGTGGGAGATGTAGAATTCTCTTATTCCGTGGTTACCAGGAGACTATATTAAGAAATAGAAGCCATTTGTAAGTGTTAACTCATGTATCCCTTTTTGCATTTTTCTGCAGAAGCATTGATATAATTAACAAAAACCTTAGCATGCATGGAACTAACATTTCAGATGAATAGGAGTATAATTAAGATATGAGAATGTCACAGCTCTTTAAAAGTTCTAATTTGTGCTTTTCCAATCAGTCTGAGAGAGGGTATGGATTCTATTGATTACATCATCATATTTTACTTAAGTTCTACAATGAAAGAATTCCTTTTATCTAAAATATTTACTAAGTCATGCTGTGATTCATGACATGAAGTACATTTGTTTTATTTTGAGTTGACTTTAAAGGATAGCAAAGTCTACTGTTTTAAAGGTACATGACTCTGATTGTGTTTGGTACATATGTATAAAGTGTTAGCTGCTGCTGCTGCTGCTGCTAAGTCGCTCAGTCATGCCCGACTCTTAGTGACCCCATGGACTGGAGCCTACCAGGCTTCTCCATCCATGGGATTTTCCAGGCAAGAGTCCTGGAGTGGGGTGCCGTTTCCTCCTCCGAAAGTGTTAGCTACTTAGTTCAGTATCACATCACTCTTCTTTTAAAATTTAATTTTTTTGAATTAGACTTTACAACTGTTAACTTTAATGAGTAGAAGGAACAAGTTTTCTGGGTCACCCATCATTTCAAGTTGTTTGTGAATCTGTGAATCTGTGCAAAACAAAAACTGTTTTAAAAGAGACAACAATTTGAATAATTCACTGTAATACCATTGAATTTTTTTTCCCAATCATGAGGACTCTAAAAATCCATCTGAGAGATGTCTGTATATCAGCTTGAAAGACTAGACTAGTCACCAGGGACGGTGCCTGTTATGTAGAATACGCTTGGTGAATACTTGTTAAATGCATTTGTGTAGCACATGACCCTTGTGGTAAAACTATATCTTCTGTTTGTTTTATTGGAGAGGTTCCCTTATTTGGGTGTCAAGCACATAGAGGGCTTCCCAGGTAGCACAGTGGTAAAGAGTCTGCCTGCCAATGCAGAAGACTCAAGACACACTAGTTCGATCCTTGGGTCAAGAAGATCCCCTGAGAAAGAAATGACAACCTACTCAAGTATTCTTATCTGGAAAATCCATGGACAGAGGACCCTGGTGGGCTTGGGGTTGCAAAGATTTGGACACAACTGAGTGTGCACACAACTGTGCACAAGTGCATGAAATTAACCATAGCTTTACACATATGAATTCCTGTGAACTTGCCGCAGAAAAGACATCCAAATCCCGGAAAGCAGTGCCATTCCTATGGTCTAGAATAGTGGTTCCAAAGGTGTAGAACAAGAAGCCTTCTGTGGTGTTGGAGTGATTGCAGGAGCTGACACAAATTCACGCCTGCCCAGCACAATTTCTCACCATTGTTGTATACCATGTTTTGCCTTTCCAAAGCAGTGTGCATATTTGACGGAGAAGGCAATGGCACCCCACTCCAGCACTCTTGCCTGGAAAATCCCATGGACAGAGGAGCCTGGTAGGCTGCAGTCCATGGGGCCGCTAAGAGTCAGACACGACTGAGCGACTTCACTTTCACTTTTCACTTGCATGCATTGGAGAAGGAAATGGCAACCCACTCCAGTGTTCTTGCCTGGAGAATCCCAGGGACAGGGGAGCCTGGTGGGCTGCCATCCATGGGGCCACACGGAGTAGGACACGACTGAAGCGACTTAGCAGCAACAGCAGCAGCAGCAGTGCATGTTTGAAAGAGGTTGGGAGTAACTGAATGTATGAAGAGCAGCATTGATTGTGCTATATTCCTTTTTATGCTGTTAAACATTCTGCAGATAATTCTCACCCTCTGTGTGAGGATGTAGTTGATTGTGCCATTGAATGAGTTTTCATGTCTGAATTTTCCTTTGTTTTGGCCCTGGGCACCAAAATTCCCTATGAGAATGTAATTCCTTGTGGTATGGGGTAAAATAATGGTTGCTTAAGAGAACACATGCGTACGCATAACTGATTCATGTTGATGTACAGCAAAAACCATCACAATATTGTAAAGTAATTATCCTCCAATTAAATAATTAAAAAAAGAACATTGTTGTATACAATGTGCATATGTGCCCCATAATCAGTGTTTCTGCTCGAATAATATTGGAAATTATGTTGGAGATGTAAAACAGGTTTCTTTACTGCAGAAATTGTCAAGCCCTTTAATATGTCAATGATTTTGTAAATCTTCATGAGGGGGGTGAAAAGTTCGGCATTTAAAATACATGTTTAGGGATTTTTTTCTTTGTGAGGGGATAATGGACCTTATTACTAGTTCATGAAGTTTTCTGTAGAACATAGTTTAGGAAATGTGGGCCTAACCCATGGAATTAGAATGATTTTTAATACAGCCAGTCCCCAGGAATGTTAACTGAGAAAATTACTGCATTAATAAAGCCTCTTTTTGTGACCTTGTCCAAACCACAGAGAAGACACAATTTTGATTAAAAAATTCTACTAGTGCATATGAGAATGGGTAATATTTTATGAAAATGAACATTAAACATCTCTTGCAATTAGATTGATAAAAAACAGAGATTTTCTTCTATAATAATATTGTCTGTCATACTGAAGGAAGATCTGTTTCAAGCCTCCTTGTTTTCTCGTATTATAAGAGTAAATGATACAGAAACAGACGCAGTTGTGTTGAGCAAGTATATTAGTCACCCAGTTGTGTCCGACTCTTTGTGACCCTGTGTACTATAGCCCACCAGACTCCTCTGTCCATGGAATTCTCCAGGCAAGAATACTGGAGTGGACAGCCTTTCCCTCTTCCAGGGGATCTTCATGACCCAGGGATCGAACCCAGGTCTCCTGCATTGCAGGTGGATTCTTTACCATCTGCAAAAAAGACTCTTGGGCCAACAACAGTAGGTTAATTTTGAGAACAAAATATGTCTCCTTGAGGCTGATGGGCTTGACAGGTGCTTTCTTGGAAGGCTCGAGATTCCTTCTTTGGGCTGTGGCAGGAAGTACAGGCAGGGCTGTGATTCTCAGACTAGGGAGGGTTGACATGTATCTTTGAATATATCATGTTGCATAACATTTATTATAATCTGTAATATATATTATGTATAATGAAATTATATAGTATACTGTATATATTATATAATTTATGTTATTCATTTATATGAAAAATAAGATTTTCTTTGGTTGAAAGGTTCTGGTGATATATTTAACATCCCCTTGAGTAAGACATGTTTAAAATTCCCTGTATGACTAATTCTCTATACTTCTATGAAGAGTTTGTCCATTTTCATGAATAGTCAGTGACAATAGCCCAGAAGGCAAATGCGTCTTCTAGACTGTTCCAGAACCACAGGAATAAAAGAGGCCAGTATTGCTTTGCAGCACTGTGGAGATCCCACTGGGGATCTGGGCTTGGCTGGTGGTAATGGGTGCGGAAACCAAAGTCGATTCAGAAAGGTGAAGAGATGCAAAAGTGTTAATTGATTGTAAGTGTCGTGGGTTTTATTTGTTTGCTTGTTTGATTCTGGCATTTAGAATCACAGGGAGCTGGTTTAAAAAATTATTTTGGAAATATTATATATCTATAGATTCTTTTCTCCTAAGCCATGCTTTATTTATCGTTATACTGTATTGCCCCAAAGCTTGTGTTTATGATTGAAAAACTAGTCTGAAAGTTTGAGATTTTACTTTATTATTGTGAACTCTTTGGGATTTTAATTATCTGGGTAATTTCCTCAATACTCCTGGCTATTTTACCTTTAGAGGCTGTGGGGTCTAATGTGCAAAATTGCCCTGGGCAGTGGAAAAGAGTTAGTTAGAATTCTCAGATTCTAGAAGGGTTTCTGTTAACTTTGGTAAGTCATTAGACTCAATTGTTTTCAAGCTGATCGTTTTTTTTTAAACAAGTATGTTAAAATAGATTCTCTAAGTTGCCTTCTAGCCCTGATTTCTGAGTCTGTGAACAGTTGAAAACGTGAGACTTTGATTTGCCTTACAGAGACCACTGCTTCTTGTCATTTGATACTGCATGTGGTTTAACTGGGTGTCCAAGTGGTGTCCATCTGGCAGCTTGCAGCCATACAGTCAAAGTGTGGCCCATTTTCTCCAAGTCACCTGTGCTGTGCACTGCAAGCCTAGGATGTGTTGTCCATAAACAGTAGGATTTACAGTCTGCACTCAGGCTCCTTAATTTTGGGGTTTCAAACGTGCTTATGTTCACTATTTGGGTTGGATTTATAGTTAATAATTTATAAGTGAAAACTGTAGCTGGCTGTTAAGATGTTTTTTGCATGCATGCTCAGTTGCTGAAGGGCTTCCCTTGTGGTTCAGCTGGTAAAGAAACTACCTGCAATGCAGGAGACCTGGGTTCGATCCCTGGGTTGGGAAGATCCCTGGGATGAGAAGGGAAAGGCTACCCACTCCGGTATTCTGGCCTGGAGAATTTCATGGACTGTAAGTCCATGGGGTCACAATGAGTCTGACACAACTGAGTGACTTTCACTTTCACTTCAGCTGCTGGGTCCTGTCTGACCTCTTTGACTGTCAGGATCCTCTGCCCATGGGATTTTCCAGGCAAGACATACTGGAGTGGGTAGCCATTCCCTTTCTCCGGGGATCTTCCTACCCAGGGCTCAACCCATGTCTCCTGCTTGGCAGGCAGATTCTTTTACTACCGAGCCACCTGGGAAGTCCCTTAAAATGCTTCATTTGTATCCAAAGAATGACCTTTCCATTATCACCTAAGAAAAATAACTCAATATGGAAATATCACTTAATGCTAAAGTTAAAGTAAAATAAATTTCTTCAGTCATGTCCAACTCTTTGTGACCCTATGAACCTGTCGCCAGCCAGGCTCCTCTGTCCATGGAATTCTCCAGGCAAGAATACTGGAGTGGGTTCCAATTCCCTTCTCCAGGGGATCTTCCTGACCCAGGGATTGAACCTGCATCTCCTGCTTTGGCAGGCAGATTCTTTACTGCTGAGCCACCAGGGGAGCCTCTTGATTCCTTGCCTCACATAAAACAAAATTATTTATACATAAAATCCAAGCAAGAAAACTTATATGGATATAGGGACAAAGACTTGGGCTTGCCTGGACTACAGATTGCAAAATGAGACGTGTTTAATTTTATTATGAAAGAGTAAAAATGTGGATGTGCCAATTATTATGTAACTAGGAAATTACCTATTTAGATTATATAGATCAAAATGTATAATGTGACTCAAACTTGGATGTAATCAATAACCGAAAAAATTAGTAATTTTCAAAGGGTTTACTTCATATTTGATTACCATAGGTGAAATCCTGCTGATAATGGATTGTAGGATCTGGTGGGTAGGTGGTTTAGTCTCTAAGGCGTGTCCAACTCTCGCAACTCCATGGACTGTAGCCTGCCAGGCTCCTCTGTTCATGGGATTCTCCAGGCAAGAATATTGGAGTGGGTTATCATTTCCTTCTCCAAGTATATGGTTAGAAGAAGTTATAGCACATTAAAGATGGTAAGTAACTGACTTTCTAACTTAGCACTTTGAAATAGTTTATCGTAGCCCCACACATAGATGTTCCTCAGAGTTTTTGTTTTTCTTCTCTTTCTCTCCCAGAATAAAAGGGGTATGGCAGCTAGTCTGGACTAGCAAAGGTCAGGCATTAAAAGGGGGACACTGTTCTAACTGGAGAAGGCAATGGCACCCCACTCCAGTACTCTTGACTGGAAAATCCCATGGGCAGAGGAGCCTGGTAGGCTGCAATCCGTCAGGTTGCAGAGTTGGACGCGACTGAGTGACTTCACTTTCACTTTTCACTTTCATGCATTGGAGAAGGAAATGGCAACCCACTCCAGTGTTCTTGCCTGGAGAATCCCAGGGACAGGGGAGCGTATAGGGTCACACGGCGTCGGACACGGCTGAAGTGACTTAGCTGTAGCAGCAGCAACTGTTGTATCTGTAACTGCTCCTTGGGTTGCACCATCTCTGAGGACCAGCAGGGGGCGCAGGTCCTGGGCACCTGCTGGTTTACTGAGATTAGGGAGGAAAGGTCAAATAAGGGGGTTGACGCTCTTCCTTGTCTCTTGGCTGCCAGCCTGCATGGTATCTTCCCTCGTGAGGTGAGAAATGGGGATCTTACCTCCTGTTTTCTTCTCCTTTTATCTTTCTGGAATTTTGACTGAAAAATTTCTATACTCCAAGCATCAAATGAGCTCAGTAATTTCTCTCCTTTTAGATTTCTGTTTTTAAAACCGTTAAGGACAGTCCTCTTTATTTCCTCCGGCTTAATTCAGAGAAAAGTAGAATGAAATTTGCTAAACAAAGGCTGACAGGAAAGCAAGCACCTACTAATTGCCATCCAAATTCCTGATATTCCAAGCTTTGCCCAAGATTATGCAATAATGTGCAAATAGAAAATCAGAATTTGCTCATGCTACAGTATTAATAGATACTGTCAGTTACCCAGAGGAAGGACTCACACATCAGTTTCACATGTTACTGAACTATATTCTGTGTCAGATAAGTGTGAGTACTTCTAGATCACACTTCTGTAGAGATTTATGAGACTATCTACATTATAATGGAAACGGTGAGAACAGTAATCATGACAAAACCCTAAAATATAAGAGAAATGTGCTAGAATTCTAGCACACTGACTATTGAGCCTGTTACGATGGTAGAAAAGGGAAGTGTCAGGGACCCATATTTGTATTATGGCAGAACAATATTTTTGGTACTTCAGAGAGACGTGCTGTATCTAATTGACGCTTACTCTAATAGGTTAGTCCAGAATTCAGTTCAGTTCAGTCGCTCAGTCACGTCCAGCTCTTTGCAACCCCATGGCTCTTTGCGACCCCACAGTCTGCTGCGTGCCAGGCCTCCCTGTCCATCACCAACTGCTGGAGCTTGTTCAAACTCATGTGCCTGGAGTCGTGATGCCATCCAACCATCTCATCCTCTGTCATTCCCTTCTCCTCCTGCCCTCAATCTTTCCCAGCATCAGGGTCTTTTCCAGTGAGTCAGTTCTTTGCATCAAGTGGGCAAAGTACTGGAACTTCAGCTTCAGCATCAGTCCTTCCAATGAATATTCAGGACTGATTTCCTCTAGGATGGACTGGTTGGATCTCCTTGCAGTCCAAGGGACTCTCAAGAGCCTTCTCCAACACCACAGTTCAAAATCAATTCTTTGGCACTCAGCTTTCTTTATAGTCTGACCCTCACATCCGTACAAGACTACTGGAAAAACCAGTCCAGAATTAGCTGTATATTATAGATTTTGAAAGTTCCAGGCTTATCAAAGCATCTTGCATTTGTAAGTTAACTATGGAACTAACTGGGGAGAGGCAATGCAGTGAATGTTTCCTTTTTTAATTCTCAAAATAATTGATATTACTTAATAATTCCTCTTGTATTGTCTTTCATGACTTTTTGGTCCACCTGTGCTGTGCTGATGAGCATATTCTTGTGCAGTCGCCTTCACTCTAAATACTTCAGGTTTAAGAATACAACTGCTCTCATCCGCCAAAGAAACCCTCAGCAGCATAGATCCAAATGACAGTAGATTGGGCTTTTCCACGTGTCTCCAGTTTAGCATGCCTGTTCACATGTTGCCTCTGTCATTTCAGACTTGAAGCTCTGGCAAGCTGTCACTGCCAGTGAAGTTGAGCAGAAACTCAGGAAGAGAGGGTGCTTGCCGGGAGTCCAGGAGTGAGTCAGACAGTACTCGTCAGCCTGTGCCAGATATGGGGGTCGGTGACGGTGAAGGTGGGGATGAGAAAAGAGGAGATGCTGAGAGTGTTCTGGAAAGCAGTTTGGAGGAGACTGAATAGGACTAGACGGCACGGAAAAGACATAAGGGAGCTACAGATGGGATTGAAATGGTAAAAGTGTGACAAGAAACTGGATGTTTTTTTTTTCTCTTGAAATGATCGAGATGCTGGGACATTTGGCCATATGTAATTAAAAAGCAGATACATGCCAATTTATACTGTGCAAAATTAAATTGTTTACTTCTGTTCTTCTTATATTTTCCTTTGAAAAAAGTGGAACTACTGGGAGTGTTTGCGTCCCTAAAGTGGAGCCCATCATCCTCCTGGGGGGAGCCACCTACAGAGTCACTAAGGTTTTACAACCTGAGCAGAGCAAGTGCTGAAACCCAAGGTGTTAGCAGAGCTGCAGGCCTTAGCAGATACTCTGATGAATGTTCTCTTTAGGTGTGACAGGAGGCAAGTAGGAAGGAGAATCTTTAAGTGAGAAGGAAGGCAGAAATTCTCCCTTATCCAGCTGTGAACTTCGTAAATGATCACAACACCCATGGAAGTTTTCTGTATAACATGTGACTTTGCGTTAGCATGCCATGTTCTTAACAGTGGTTGCAGGAATGTTCTCTGACCTTATATTGTGAAAAGAAGGCTGGGGACAGCAGTGTGCCTGCCTGTTGAGAATTTAGGTACTCACTGCACCTTTACTGAGCCACCTTGACTCTGTACCATAGGTGGCTGCCCCTAGGAGGATGATGGGCTCCACTTTAGGGATGCAAACACTCCCAGTAGTTCCACTTTTTTCAAAGGAAAATATAAGAAGAACAGAAGTAAATAAAAGTGTCCATTGTTTTCCAAAATAAAAAAAAAATTCCCCACTATGAAAATTTAGAACAGATAGAAAAATACATTTGGATGTATTTTTTTCTTTTTTTTTTCATGCACATGTAATATAAGTGTGTATTTTATATACTGTATGGATAAGTTTTTATCATTCTTTTGCATGTAACTTTATGTTACAGACACTTCCATACTGAACATATTTTACAGATAGTTTAAGAACTATATGCTATTTTCTTGCGTGAAAGTGAAGTTACTCAATCGTGTCCAACTCTTAGTGACCCCATGGACTGCAGCCTACCAGGCTCCTCCAGCGATGGGATTCTCCAGGAAACAGTACTGGAGTGGGGTGCCAGTGTATAATTAATATTATCCTATTATATGTTTAGCTGCTTGTTCTGATACACTAAATGGTGTTTTGATGAGTATCCTTGTGTGTAAATTATTATGCATATTTTTCTTGAGAAATATTTCAGTAGGAGGATTACTGAGTCAGATAGTATGAATATTTTTAGGTGTTTGATATACGTAACCAAGTAGCTTTAAAGAAATGATCTGTTTGTTTGGGATCCACTGATTTGCCTAAAAACTGTTTTATATTTAATATTCTAGAATAAGTGTATCTTTTGGTTAATGGAAAGAGAACAATAGCTTACGAAATTGAGTTAAACCCCAAAACTATTCTTAACTTCACCATGACTCCAGCACAGTCTCATCTAACAAGAAAAATATATCATTAATTTGGCTTTATATAAAAACTGACTTTGTCTTAATTTTATATTTGGTATTCTATTAAATATATAAGGAATATCACAACTTCAGGTCACTGTTTTGAATGAAACAGAATAAATTATATTTCCCCAAATAACTTTTATATTTGAGTACTAAAATTATCAGAAATCAAGCCTAAGACACTGTAAAAAAGTTATTTTCGGGGTCAGAGTTGACCATTTTTATATCAGTTCACTCTCTCAGTCATGTCCGACCCTTTGTGACCCCATGGACTGCAGCACACCATGCTTCCCTGTCCATCACCAACTCCCAGAGCTTACTCAAACTCATGTCCATCGAGTCAGTGATGGACACGACTCGGCGATCCAAGCATCTCCTGCCTTCAATCTTTCCCAGCATCAGGGTCTTTTCCAATGAGTCAGTTCTTCATATCAGGTGGCCAAAGTATTGGAGTTTCAGTATCAGCATCAATCCTTCCAATGAATATTCAGGACTCAATTCCTTTAGGATTGACTGATTGGATCTCCTTGCAGTCCAAGGGACTCTCGAGAGTCTTCTCCAACACCACAGTCCAAAAGCATCAATTCTTTGGTGCTCAGCTTTCTTTATAGTCCAACTCTCACATCCATACATGACTACTGGAAAAACCAAAACTTTGACTAGACTACTTTGTTGGCAAAGTAATGTCTCTGCTTTTTATTATGCTGTCTAGGTTTGTCGTAGCTTTTCTCCCAAGGAGCAAGTGTTTTTTAATTTCATGGCTGCAGTCACCATCTGCAGTAATTTTGGAGCCCAGAAAAATAAAGTCAGCCACTGTTTCCATTGTTTCCCCATCTATTTGCCATGAAGTGATGGGACCAGATGCCATGATATTAGTTTTCTGAATGTTGAGATCTAAGCCAACTTTTTCACTCTCCTCTTTCACATTCATCAAGAGACTCTTTAGTTCTTCTTTGCTTTCTACCCTAAGAGTGGTGTCATCTGAGTATCCGAGGTTATTGACATTTCTCCTGGCAATCTTGATTCCAGCTGTGCTTCATCCAGCCCAGCATTTCTCACGATGTACTCTGTGTATAAATTAAATAAGCAGGGTGACAATATACAGCCTTAATGTATTTCTTTTCCGAATTGGAACCAGTGTGTTGTTTCATGTCCAGTTCTAACTGCCGCCTCTTGACCCACATACAGGTTTCTCAAGAGGTAGGTCAGGTGGTCTGGTATTCCCATCTCTTGAATAATTTTCCACAGTTTGTTGTGATCCACACAGTCAAAGGCTTTGGCACAATCAATAAAACAGAAGTAGATATTTTTCTGGAACTCTCTTGCTTCTTTGATGAGCCAGTGGATGTTGGCAATTTGATCTGTGGTTCCCCTGCCTTTTCTAAATCCAGCTTGAATTTCTGGAAGTTCACAATTTATGTACTATTGAAGCCTGGTTTAGAGAATTTTGAGCATTAATTTGCTAGCGTGTGAAATGCATGCAATTGTGTGATAGTTTGAGCATTCTTTGGCACTGGAATGAAAACTGACTTTTTCCAGTCTGTGGCCATAGCTGAGTTTCCCAAATTTGCTGGCATATTGAGTGCAGCACTTTATCAGCATTATCTTTGAGGATTTGAAGTAGCTCAACTAGAATTACATCATCTCCACAAACTTTATCAGTAGTGATCCTTCCTAAGGCCCAGTTGACTTTGGACTCCAGGATGTCTGGCTCTAGGTGAGTGATCACACCATTGTGGTTATCTGGGTCATGAAGATCTTTTTTTTTTATAGTTCTTTTGTGTAATCTTGCCACCTGTTCTTAATATCTTCTGCTTCTGTTAGGTCCATACCATTTCTTTCCATTTTTGTGCCCATCTTTGCATGAAATATTCCTTTGGTATATCTGATTTTCTTGAAGCGATCTCTAGTCTTTCCACTCTATTGTTTTCCTCTACTTCTTTGCATTGATTGCTGAGGAAGGCTTTCTTATCTCTCCTTGCTGTTCTTTGGAACTGTGTATTCACATGGGTATATCTTTCCTTTTCTCCTGTGCCTTTCACTTCTCTTCTTTTCTCAGCTATTTGCAAGGCCTCCTCAGACAACCATTTTGCCTTTTTGCATTTCTTTTTCTTGGGGATGGTCTTGATCCCTGGCTCCTGTACATCATCATGAACCTCTGTCCATAGTTCTTCAAGTACTCTGTATATCAGATCTAATTCCTTGAATCTCTTTGTCACTTCCACTGTATAATCATAAGGGATTTGATTTAGGTCATATCTGAATGGTCTAGTGGTTTTCCCTCCTTTTTTCAATTTAAGTCCGAATTTTGCAATAAAGAGTTCATGATCTGAGCCAGTTAACTCCTGGTCTTGTCTTTGCTGAGTGTATAAAGCTTCTCTATCTTTGGCTGCAAAGAATATAATCAGTCTGATTATGGTATTGACCACCTGGTGAGGTCCACGTGTAGAGTTTTCTCTTGTGTTGTTGGAACAGGGTGTTTGCTATGACCAGTGCGTTCTTTTGGCAAAACTCTGTTAGTCTTTGACCTGCTTCATTTTGTACTACAAGGCCAAATTTGCTGGTTACTCTAAGGTATCTCTGGATTTCCTACTTTTGCATTCCAGTCCCCTATAATGAAAAGGACGTCTTTTTAATGTGTTAGTTCTAGAAGTTCTTGTAGGTGTTTATAGAACCATTCAACTTCAGCTTCTTCAGCATTACTGGTTAGAGCATAGACTTAGATTACTGTGATATTGAGTGGTTTGCCTTGGAAACTAACAGAGATCATTCTTTTGTTTTGAGAGTTCACTAAAGTACTGCATTTTGGACTCTTTTGTTGATTATAATGACTACTCGTTTCTTCTAAGGGATTCCTACCCACAGTAGTATATATAATGGTCACCTGAGTTAAATTTGCCCGTTCCATTGAATTTTAGTTCACTGATTCCTAAAATGTTGCCTTCACTCTTGCCATCTCCTGTTTGACCACTTCCAATTTACCTTGATTCATCAACCTAACATTCCAGGTTCTTATACTATATTGTTCTTTACAGCATCAGACTTTACTTTGGTACATCGGACTTTACCTCCATTTTTATATGGATGCCCAGATTTTACCAATACATTTCAAATACAGTGTAGCCCCATATTTAATCTCTATAACTGAGGAGAGCTTTGATCCTTTTGATGTTTGAGTGTGTGGGGCCTCTGGCTGTGTACGTGTAGGAAGTCCTGGGTCCTGGAGTGGGTGGGCCTTGTGTGTCAGGAGTGCAGTGAGGCTGACATAATGGCTGCATCTGGTAAACTTGAGGTTTTGTTTAATGAATTATTAACTTACTTTGCCTACTTGAGTAACATTTCAGGTGACTGTTTTCTGTAGTTAATGCGGAAAAATTATTGTTTCAGATTATTGTTTCATTTGATCCAAAGTTTGGTCTGCTGATGCAGAGAAAGAAATTAAGTGATGGTTAACATTTAATTGGAAGGTAGTTTAAATCTAAATTTATTTTGGATTTTTCCATATCGTTTATGAGATGAATGGGTAACCATTTTCCTCACCACCCTATTTTGAATCCTGCTGTCATGCTCAGAAATAGCATCTCAGTGAAAACCATTCAGGAACACTATCATATTTTATAAAAATTTTCACCTACCCCTGAGTTTTATTTTTTTAATCTTTTCTTTTTTAAAAAAACTTCAAGATCACACTTTTGCCATCTGCTTTTGAGAAGACTCGTTTCACTGTCACTTGTCTTTCCCAGTCTCCTGCCTATCAACAGTTTTAATTTCATTCATCCTGTCCTTAAGCACTGGTTCTGCCTTACCTTCTAGATGCCAAAGAAATCTATTTGAAGTTTCTCCAGCCCTTTAACATCATGGTTGTGTTTAGCCCTTGCCCAGCTTTCAAAATTATGTTGGTCACCCAACTAGGAGAAATGGTCTCTGATGACAAGAAGTCTCCCAATAATTTTATTATTTAACATTCACTGTCTTCACCATGCAGAGCATTCTGTCTCTCCTTAAGGCCTCCCCTCTCACTTCCCATCTTTCCTCGCAGTTGAGCTCAAATGAGAAGATTATAGTGTGGGTTTACTTCCTCCTGTTTGGCAGGGCTCTGCCCGCATGTCTTTCTCAGAAGAAGGCGTCTCTCCTCCTATCAGAAGTTATTCTTGCTCTCTGTGCTCTGCATTTTGGCTTTTCTTGTGCCCACATTCACTGTTTGCTTTGCAACATATCTTCCTCTCCATTAGGTTCTTTCTTGTAGTCTTTAATGGGAAAAAGAAAGAATCTGTATTTAAAAGAGACAGTCTAAGCTTCCCATAACTGTGGGGCCCCTAACTGCTGAATTCTGTTTTACAGTCATTTTCCTTGAATGTATGTCTCTGGGATGAGTATCAACCTGTAGCCCTTGTCTCTATCCTTGCTGGCGAGTGCTGGGGACTGTGTGTAAAAGGGATAATTAAGAATCACTCTATGGCATGTCAAATCTTGGTTGCCAGCCTCCTGAATTGTGATTTTCCACCTTGTCACTCAATCCTGAAGATAATTTTCATCTCTTTCCTCTTTCTCTAGTGTCTAATTATTCATGGTCTTGCACAGTAATTTTGATAATGTATTGAAGACTCCCTTTTTCACATGACACTAGTTTGGAGCCCTCAAATGTAGGGATCTGTGATCTGTCTTAAATCTATGATTATCCTCTCTTCTTGTTCCACTTGTGCTATATGACCACTTGGTCCTTCCTGTCCTTTTTTAGGATGGGAGCCCTCAATGACTCCAGAGTGCCTCTGGGTGTGGTAGAGTAGGGTAACTGGAGTTAATGCCAACTGTGGCTGGGATGCTAAGATTAAGAACTAGTTCCAAGGTCTAGGGAAAAGAGCCTGTGGGCTGTGTCAGTGGACATCTTCTGAACTCCAAGAAAAGAGATTGCAGCAGAATTGAGGTTCTCAGTACATATCAGGGCCTTCACCATTTGGTTTGTACAAGGGGTGACAATTAAGGTTCTTTCTGAGAAAGTGCAAGAAACGAAGTGATAGCACTGGATGACTGTGATGGGTTTGGACTTGACACTGGTGCCTCCCAGAATCTAAGAGCAGAGCTCTTCCTGTGATAAGGTCAATCAGCCCTATGTTTGCCCAACTTCAGATTATTTTAATCCTTAGTACAGTGTTAACATGCTTCTTTTTCTGTTACTTTTCTGTTGGTCTCAAGTTTTTTCACTTGTAGACATCCTTCCTTGACCATATTATGTATCCTTGTACTTCCATATATTCCATACTACCGGCCATAAATAGATGTGTTCAAGATGAGTATTGATAGTGATCCTGTTCTATTCATAGACATGGCCAGAGGAAGACAAAGATCTCTTCTCTCCAAGGAGACCATCACCATAAAGAAAGCTGTGGGGCAAATATGGAACCATTTAAAACACTCTTAACAGAGAGCACCCAATGAGTAATTGTGGGAGTAATTGTGAAATTGTGAGAGATGGCAGGACACAGTCCATGGATTTGTATCCCCTAAAGTCATTATTTTTACCCTGGGTAAACTACATGACTATAAAGTAGAATCTCGGAAAGAAAGAGTGGGTATTAAGAGTTTCTTGGTCTGCTGGTAAAGTGACAGACACTGTGTTGTTTGAATTATGGAAAATGCTTCAAAGCATGCTTTTTATACAGAAAATTATATTTCTTAGGGGGAGCAGGGGTGCTGTCTTGGCTAAAAGCCATTATTTAATATGTACTTTCTCTTCTTGCCAAGTACCAATTAGAAGTCAGGTTACATAGCCTATCAATTAATTAGAGATGGAGATAAGACTTTCTGAGTGTGGTCCAAAAGCACAGTTTTTATTCATAAAATAATAAAAATATGAAATTAGTTAGAAAAGGAACAAATTGGACAATTTAAAACCTAGAGAAGTGGTTGTGAAATTAGTGCAATAACCACATTTCATTTATTAGGATGCTGAATCAACAGTGGCACAGACACTTAAGATAGGCAGTAGTGAATTAGATATATTGTGTGATTTTTTTTTTTCCAGAGAGCTTGGATAATATCGGGAAATGATGAAAATTCGGAGCCAAACATCAGATTCCAAATTAAGAGGAGAAGGTGGACAGGTGGTTAGTTTAAGATCCTTTATCTCATGACCTTCTATGTCTAGAGAGCTCTTTTACACTGAAGGGAATCTGATCACTGCTCTGTTATTACTTCTGGGCCTTGTTCCAGGAATTGGAAACCATAGACTCTGAAACAATGCACCTTTCCATCTGCAATTGTTCTGGATAAATTCCAGTGCATTTCTAGCTTGAATTTCCACATTGTTGCCAATGTTGTCAGTTGATATTTAAAAGGTTATTGTTGTTGCTGTTGCTGTTTAGTTGTTCAGTTGTGTTCCACTCTTTGGGACCTCATGGACTGTAGCCTACCAGGCTATGTGGGATATTCTAGGCAAGAATACTGGAGTGGGTTGCTATTTTCTTCTCTAGGGAATATTCCAGACCCAGGGATCGAACCTGCATCTCCTGCTTGGCAGGTGGATTCTTTATCACTGAGTCACCTGGGAAGTCCAAAAGGTTATGATATTTTAATTATTTGATTAACATAAATTGTAAACTATGGTTTGTTAAGGAAAGAAAGCAAGGAATCCCATGAATTCTGGATAGCTTTATCATAAAAAATTTTTTTTTAATTTGCTAAAATGAAAAATACAAATGCTCAGATTTTGGAAAACTCTTAAAAAAATGCATCATATAGCTTTCAACATTAGTAGTTCATGACTTTTCCATAGTCTAGAAAGATTTTGAAAAACTATAGAGACTTCCCCTATTCCCAGATGCTAATTGCATTTTATAAAACATAATTTTAGAGGAAAAAAAGAACAAAATGCTTCATTATTATCAGTAGAACTTAAGAAAAAAAGTTGATCTATCATAATATCTGAAATAAACAAGCTTTGGGAAACTTTATTGTTCTCTGAGCAATTTCATATAGAAAACATTTGAAACGCATTATCTAGGCAATGAATGGGGTCTAAGGCCTTAGTGTTCTTCTACTGTTAATTGAGGTCTTGGGTTTGAATGAATAATCTACATCCATAGATTATTGAAAATTTCATGTTAGGAAGTAGTTTCAAGTTCTTTTTTTACTGGACCTCTTCCAGAGTTACTGATGAGTAGCAAATGGAAGATTTGGAATTCTAGCTCCTTCTATTTCCTTGCCTTCCTTCTGGTGGAAGTGCTAATAAGCAAGAATGCAACTAAAAGGTGTGAAAACACAAAGGAAGAATTAAATGAAGCGTTTCTTAAAACCCTCTGAACAAATTTCTAATTCCAGCCAAGATGGAGTAATCTTCCCTCATTCCTCCTGGCCTTCGCACTTACAAATGAAAAGTCCTGTTGTAACACAAAAAGCAAACATGGGAAGATTCTGAAGGTTGAAAGAAGGTCAGTTGCCTGTGGACCTTGGGACATGGCAGTGACTTGATGTTGTTATCCCTAGGTCTTCTTTTTGCCTTTCATGTGTTCCAGAGAGTGTATTGGAAAGCCTACTGCCTAAAACTACCAACAAACACAGAGAAAAGTAACTCCAAAAAAAGCTTCTTAGCCAGATGATCAGGAAAAGGATTGCCTACCAGAAACAGAAACTTTTTGATAATACATGCTCAATTTCAGCCAAACACTAGTCAAAAACTACCTCCCTCCCTCCCCATGGTTTCAGCACAAACAGGTTTCAGTCAAACAGGGAGCTAGTTTTCTACCCACTACCAAGTAAAATGGGTGGATGAGCTCCTAGGATACAGAAGAACTAAATATCACCTCAGTCAACAGAATCTGATTGACATTTGTTGTTGTTCAGTCACTAAGTCGTGTCCATTTCTTTGCAACCCCATGGACTGTAGCACACCAGGCTTCCCTGTTCTTTAGTATCTCCCAAGGTTTGCTCAGATTAAAGTCCATTGAGTCAATGAAATTAAAAGACGCCTACTCTTTGGAAGGAGGGTTATGACCAACCTAGATAGCATATGAAAAAGCAGAGACATTACTTTGCCAACAAAGGTCCGTCTAGTCAAGGCTATGGTTTTTCCAGTGGTCATATATGGATGTGAGAGTTGGACTGTGAAGAAAGCTAAGCACTGAAGAATTGATGCTTTTGAACTGTGGTGTTGGAGAAGACTCTTGAGGGTCCCTTGGACCACGAGGAGATCCAACCAGTCCATTCTAAAGGAGATCAGTCCTGGGTGTTCTTTGGAAGGAATGATGCTAAAGCTGAAACTCCAGTACTTTGGCCACCTCATGCAAAGAGTTGACTCGTTGGAAAAGACTCTGATGCTGGGAGGGATTGGGGGCAAGAGGAGAAGGGGACGACAGAGGATGAGATGGCTGGATGGCATTGCTGACTCGATGGATGTGAGTTAGAGTGAACTCCAGAAGTTGGTGATGGACAGGGAGGCCTGGCGTGCTGCAATTCATGGGGTTGCAAAGAGTCCGACATGAATGAGCGACTGAACTGAACTGACTGACTGAGTCAATGATGCTTTCTAACTATCTCATCCTCTGCTGCCCCCTTCTCCTCCTGCCTTTAATCTTTCCTAGCATCAGGGTCTTTTCCAATGAGTCATCTCTTTGCATCATGTGGCCAAAATGTTGGAGCTTCAGCTTCAGCATCAGTTCTTCCAGTGAATATTCAAGACTGATTTCCTTTAGGATTGACTGGTTGGATCTCCTTGCAGTCCAAGGGACTGTCAGGAGTCTTCTCAGGTCCTATCAGTTCATGGCAAATAGAAGGAGGAAAAGTAGAAGCAGTGAAATTTTATTTTCTCGGGCTCCAGAATCACTGCAAATGGTGACTGCAGCCATGAAATTGAAAGACACTTGCTCCTTGGAAGGAAAGCTATGACAAACCTAGAAAGCATATTAAAAAGCAAAGAAATCACTTTGCTGACAAAGGTCCATATAGTCAAAGCTATGTTTTTTCCAGTAGCCATGTATGGATAAGAGAGTTGGGCCATAAAGAAGGCTGAGAACCAAAGAATTGATTGGCATTTAAGGAACACTTTACCCAACCACAGCAGAATACAGATTCTTTTCAAGTGCCCACCGAGTATTCCACAGTATAAATCATGTTCTGAGTCATAAGGCAAACCTCGACATATTTAAAAGCATTCATATCATGTAGTTTTCTAACCACAACAGAATCAAACTAGGAATCAGTGCAGAAAAACAATGGGAAAATCTCCAAATACTTGGAAATTAAACAGTAAACTGTTAAATAGTCCATCCATCCAAGAAGATGTCTCAAGGGAAATAAAAACATATATAATACTGAATGACAGTAATAATGCAGCCTATCAAAATTTGTATGACACAGTTAAAGCACTGCTGAGATGAAAAGTTATAGCACTAAATGCTTACTTTAAAGAAGGGAGAGCTTTCAAATCTATGTCCTTAAAAACAAGAAGAGACTTATCAAAGTAAACCCAAACCAAGCAGATGTACAAGCAGATGTGAAAATAAGAGTAGAAATAAATGAAATTGAAAATAAGAAAATAGTAGAGAAAAACTGATCAAATATGAAGTTGAATTTTCCAAAAATTGATGAAATTGCTAAATTGTGGATAGGAATAACAGGAAAAGACAAATCACCGATGTCAAGAATGAAACGGGAATTATCATTCCATATCTTGCACTCATTTAAAGGAAAATGAGGGAATAGTACAAACGACCACCTTTCACAATTAAGTTCAACAATCTAACAAAAAAAGACCAATTTCTTAAAAATCATAAATTACTGAAACATACCCAAGTGAATTAGATAAGTTGAATCCTCATTTCATTAGTGACTAAAGAAATTGAATTTGTAATTGGAAGTTCTCAAACAAGAAATCTCTGGTCCCAAATAATTTTGCTGGAGTATTGTAGAGTACATTTAAAGAATTAAATACTAGAGTACACAGTCTCCTCTAGAAAACAGAAGAGGCGGGAACAAGTCCTGACTCATTTTATAAAGCTGTTATTGCCCTGATATCAACCCAGAGAAAGACAGCACACAGGGAGAAACCAAAAAAGAAAAGCTCTCAAGAACGCTGTCACAAAAATTCTAAGCAAGATATTTATATTCCAAGTCCAAAAGTGAATGAAAGGAATTCTACACCATGTCCACGTGTCATTTATTCTAGGTAAATAAATGGGCTCAGTGATCACAAATCAATCCGTAATTCCATGTCAAGAGGCTAAATAAGAAAAAAAAATCACATGCTATATCAATAGAGACAGAAGAGGCACTTGAAAAATACAACATTCACTGATGATAAAAATTTTCAGCAAATTAAGAGTAGAAAATTTGCTTCATCTATAAAGAGAATATACAAAAAACTATAGCTGTCATTATGCTTACTGGTGAAGGACTTCTCCCCCCGCTGAAATCAGGAATGAAGCAAAGACTTCTTTGCTTCTGCTGCTCAATTCAGCAAAGCAAGAAAGAAAAGGAGAGGGCATACAGACTGAAAGGGAGAGTCGGTGTAGATCGCACCATGGTAGATGGTCGGTGACACCATTGTCTGTGTAGACAATCCCAGGGAATCTACATACAAAGTCCTAGATCTAGTAAGTTCTAGGTCTTAGGATACGAGATCAGCATGAAAATCAGTCCAATAACTATATAGTAATAGCAGACACGGAAACTGAGATTAAAATAAAAACATTCAAACTCACTTCCAAGAAAATGAAATCCTTTGGTATAAACTTCATAAAACAGTCATAGAACCTGTATGTGGAAAATTATAAAGTACTGAAAGCAAATAAAAGTGAAAGTGAAAGTTGCTCAGTTGCGTCTGACTCTGAGACCCCATGGACTGGAATTCTCCAGGCCAGAATACTGAAGTGGGCAGCCTTTCCCGTCTCCAGGGGTTCTTCCCAACCCAGGGATCAAACCCAGGTCTCCTGCATTGCAGGCACATTCTTTACCAGCTGATCCGCAAGGGAAGCCCAAAAGAAATAAAAGACCTGAATAAATGGAGAAATCTGTTTGATAAATTGGAAGACTCATCATAGTAAAACTTTAATTCAAATTGATGTGTAAGTTTTATGCAATTCCTATCAAAATCCCAGTAAGATATTTGTTGACGTAGATAAATTTATTTTAAACGATACATGGAAAAGGACAGGGGCAAGGAGAGCTAATAAAATTATTTTCAAAAAGAAGAAAACAGTGAGAGAGCAACACCCTCTAGAATATTTGTGATAATTATATAACCATAACTCAGTGGGTTTTGGTGGAAGGATAGACATATTGATCACTGAATAGAATAGTGAATATGAAAATAGACCCACACACATATGCCGAAGTGATATTTAACAGAGGTTCAGAAGCAACTTTGTAGAAGAAGGTTGTCCTTTCTAACAATGGTGATGGAGCAGTTGAACTTTGACCTAAACCTCAGACATATGTAAACATTCACACAAAATGGACTTTAGAAGAAGACATAGAACATCTTTAGGACCTAGGTTTAGGAAAAGAGCTTTTAGACTTGACATCAAAGGCAGGATTCATGAAAGGAAAAGTTGGTAAGTTGGACCTCACCAAAATTAAAACATTTGCTCTGCCAAAGAGTCTGTGAAGAAGAAAGAAGGACAGGTTGTATCCTCAAAGAAGATTTCCGCAAACTATATTTGACAAAAGACTTGGATCTAGACGATATAAGTTAGAAATTAGTAAAATAGGCAAAAGAGATAACGCACAGGCCATAAAATAAGCACATGAGTAGATGCTCACTATGTAAACGTCTATCGGGATGACTGTGATGAAAGTGACAGCACCCAGTACTGGCTGGAAAGTGTGAAGAAGCTAGGGCACTCAAACATAGCTGGTGGGACTGCAAAGTAGTGTAGTCACTACAGAAAATAGGTTGTCGGTTTATGGTCAGTTAAATATGCAGTTCTGATACAACCCAGCAATTGCATTCTTTGGCATTTATCCAAGAAGAAGGAACATCTGTCACTCAAAAACCTGTTAATGAATATTCATTGCAGCTTAATATGTAATAGCCCCAGATTGGAAACATAACCAAATCCTTGAGTGGGTGAATAGTTCAACAAATGTGGTCCATCCACACCTTGGAATATTACTCAGCAATACAAAGGGATGAACTGTTTATACACACAACTTTGATGAATCTCATGGAGTTATGCATTTGGATAAAGCCTAATCTCTAAAGGTCATGTGCTATCTGGTTCTATTTATCTAACAGTTTTAAAACTGGTGCACTGGGACGGCCCAGAGGGATGGTATGGGGAGGGAGGAGGGAGGAGGGTTCGGGATGGGGAACACATGTATACCTGTGGCGGATTCATTTTGATATTTGGCAAAACTAATACAATTATGTTAAGTTTAAAAATAAAATAAAATTAGAAAAAAAAAATAAAACAAACAGTAGAGAAAGAGGACAGATTAGTGGTTGTTAGTGGTTAGAGAGGGAGACGGAAGGGTGGTGGGTGCAGTTATAAATGGGGACGGGAAGGTGGTGCGTGATGGAACACATTTGTATCTTGACTGTGGTTACACAGGCCTCCACCTGTGCTACAATTTCAGATAACTAACCAACACACCCTGCCCCCAAAATACATGCAGACATAAATGAGTGCATGTGAGCATGGTGAAATCTCAGTGAGCTCTGTGGATTGTACTCATGTCAGTTTCCTGGCTTTGATAGTACACCACAATTATGTTAGAGGTAACCATCGGAGAATGCAATGGCACCCCACTCCAGTACTCTTGCCTGGAAAATCCCATCGATGGAGGAGCCTGGTAGGCTGCAGTCCATGGGGTCTCGAAGAGTCGGACACAACTGAGCGACTTCATTTTCACTTTTCACTTTCATGCATTGGAGAAGGAAATGGCAACCCACTCCAGTGTTCTTGCCTGGAGAATCCCAGGGACAGGGGAGCCTGGTGGGCTGCCGTCTACGGGGTCGCACAGAGTCGGACATGACTCAAGCGACTTAGCAGCAGCAGCAGCAACCATTGGAGGAAACTGGGTAAAGGGTACATGGTGCTTTCTTGTTCATTTTTTTTCAATATCCTATAAATCTATAATTATTTCAAATAAAAATCAATTCTGAAGACTGTGTGTATATATATATATGTAAATGTGTAAATATATATTTTGTTATTGTTGTTGTTCAGTCATTAAGTCACATCTGACTCTTCACGACCCCATGGACTGCAGCATGCCAGGCTTCCCTATCCTTTACTACTTACCAGAGTTTGCTCAGATTCACATCCATTGAGTCATTGATGCTGTCTAGCCATCTCATCCTCTGCTTCCCCCTTCTCCTTTTGCCTTCAATCTTTCCCAGCATCAGGGTCTTTTCCAATGAGTCAGCTCTTCGCATCAGGTGGCCAGATTATTGCAGGTTCAGCTTCAGTATCGGTCCTTCCAATGAATATTCAGAGTTGATTTCCTTTAGGATTGACTGGTTTGATCTCCTTGCAGTCCAAGGGATTCTCAGGAGTCTTCTCCAGCACCATGATTCAAAAGCATCAGGACTCACCCTTCTTTATGGTCCATCTCTCACATTCATACATGACTATTAGAAAAACCATAGCTTTGACTATACAGACCTTCGTCAGCAAAGTGATGTCTCTGCTTTTTAATATGCTGTCTAGGTTTGGCTTCCCTGGTGGCTCAGAGGTTAAAGTGTCTGCCTGCAATGCGGGAGACTTGGGTTTGATCCCTGGGTTGGGAAGATCCCTTGGAGAAGGAAATGGCAACCCACTCCAGTATTCTTGCCTGGAGAATCCCATGGACGGAGGAGCCTGGTGGACTACAGTCCACGGGGTTGCAAAGAGTCAGACACGACTGAGCGACTTCACTTCACTTCAGGTTTATCATAGCTTTCCTTATAAGGAGCAAGCATCTAATTTAATGACTGCAGTCACCATCCACAGTGATTTTGGAGCCCAGGAAAATAAAATCTATTGTTGATTCCATTTTTTTCCCTTCAGTTCAGTTCAGTTCAGTCGCTCAGTCGTGTCTGACTCTTTGCGACCCCATGTTTCACAGCACGCCAGGCCTCCCTGTCCATCACCAACTCCTGGAGTTCACCCAAACTCATGTGCATCGAGTCAGTGATGCCATCCAGCCATCTCATCCTCTGTCGTCCCCTTCTCCTCCTGCCCCCAATCCCTCGCAGCATCAGAGTCTTTTCCAATGAGTCAACTCATTGTATGAGGTGGCCAAAGTATTGGAGTTTTAGCCTCAGCATCTGTCCTTCCAATGAACACCCAGGACTGGTCTCCTTTAGGATGGACTGGTTGGACCCTTTATGTAAGTATAAATAATAAGTGAAATGTTTTTTGAGAATGTAACTTGAGAGTTGATGATATGTGTTTCAAAGTTGTGAGCTTGATACTAGTTATTCAGGTTTTAATCAACGTTTCTGTTATTACTGAGTTAGTTGAAAATAATTTCCACTGTAGCTGATAATTGTATTTATTTCTGTAAGGAAGCATAGTTTAAAGTTAAAAAGAAGGAAAAAGAAATGGGAGTTACAAAAGTAATCAACTGTCCATACAGCTTATCTAATTTTCCTAGTCAAATATCTGAGAATTTTCATGCTTAAATGCACTTTCTAGGCAAGGTCCTGATCTGCAGTACATTAAATGGAGAAGAGCAGGCAGCCTGTGCTATTATTATGTGCCTCATTTAGAAACACTCACCTGTGTAGAATCCTTTTTCTTTAGATTGTGCTAAGCTTTGCTGGTTATTTCAGTGGGAGACAATCTCAGGCACGTGGGAAGAGGGATTAAGCACATTGGGCTTCACTTTTGGTGACTAGTGCCTGTTCTTCCCCCCCAGTTGCCCAGTTTGTAAATGTAACCCCCCTCCTCTTTAGTGGGAAGGGTTGAGAAGGGCCTTGTTTTGCAGACGCCTGAGATGTGTTCAGGGAGGAGTGCTCAGTGCGTCTGTACTCCTGTTGGCGTCCGTGTGCTTGGGTGTCATCTCCGCTGACAATCTGCTTGCTTGTTAACGGCAGCAGTGGACATGTTTCAGGGTAGAAGTTCGAGAGAGGACTGAGTTGGCAAAGAGTCACTGTCTTGCCGGAATATGGCCTTTTCCTACTAAGACTGTCTTGCTGTATTTTGCTTAGTAATGAAACATAGAAAAATCAATGCAATCTTTACTTTTCCTACAATTTTTAAGTTTTTTGTTCTAGTTTGGAATATTCATGGAGCTAATACAATCTTATAGGAACACCAAGTTACACACCAACAGGCATCTTTCTGAATCAGAAAACATTTATAATAATACCAGTAATCAAGCACTTGCAATTGTAACAGGTAAAGATTACACAGATGAACTTTAACAGCCATCTGCCATGGAAGGAAGCTGAGAATGTAATTTCTCCAAGGCGCATACCTTTCATGTAGCCAGGTGTGAACTCCCAAACCTGAAATCTTTCTACTATGAAACAGAATGGCTTTCAGGATACAAAGCCTTGGGTTAAGGGTTGTGAAGGGATGGAAGTGGAGAGGGGAGGGAAGAGGAAAGGGTATCCATTCCATGCGTACCATCTATTTTTGAGGAAAATAAAGTTCCATGACAATGTAATGGTGCAATGGAAAGGCTGAATAGTTTATAAATGCTAGTCCTGCTCAAATTAGTATGTAATTAAGATGGAATCTCAATTATGATCTGAATTTTAAGTAAGAATGTGATAAACTGATAAATTTCATGTGGCAGAATAATAACAATAAGAAATAACAAATTGGGAGAAAAAATTAATTATGAGAACTTTCTTTACCAGGTATTTAAAAAGGTAAATTGCAGCAAGGATGATGTAGTAAGTCAATGGAAGAGAAAGTCCAGTAGAAGAACACATTCATATATGGGAAAATGATGTTTCAAACCAGAGCCAAATGGTTTGCTATGAAAAATGTTAGATACTTGGTTTCAGCCTCATGCCATTTATAAAATATCTGCCTTATAAAGGCTTGCTGCTGCTGCTGCTAAGTTGCTTCAGTCGTGTCTAACTCTGTGAGACCCCATAGATGGCACCAGGCTCCCCCGTCCCTGGGATTCTCCAGGCAAGAACACTGGAGTGGGTTGCCATTTCCTTCTCCAATGCATGAAAGTGAAAAGTGAAAGTGAAGTCGCTCGGTTGTGTCTGACTCTTTGCGACCCCATGGACTGCAGCCTACCAGGTTCCTCTGTCCATGGGATTTTCTAGGCAAGAGTACTGGAGTGGGGTGCCATCGCCTTCTCCGTATAAAGGCTTGCATATGTTTAAAAACTTGGCTAAATATAGGCATATATTTGGACTGTATTTGTGAATTTAAGTTATAAGCCCAGGGTAGAGAAGTTTCTTGCTTTTAGTTTTTAAGCAGTACCTCAAGATAGATCAGACACTTAAGAGGAAAGAGTTAAAACTAAACATTGGGTTTTATGGCCAGTACACATGGCGCATGGTAAATATTCATTGTAATTAAAGGACTCCCAGAGTTAGAAGACATCAGAGAGCTAGTTTTGGTAAATGACTCAACAGACAAGCTATAGAAGAAATGTGGTGGAGAGGCAGGCAGTTTGGGTAACATGCTTAGGGAATCACCGGGAAGCGGGAGGGACATATCATTAATCCAGCATTACTAAGGCTGTAGGGAAGAGCACTTCTGAGGGAGCTCTAGATAAGGGCCTTCTGACATGAAATAGAGCATTTTAAAACTTGCATACTTTTAGCTAAGAAGTTGCATCGTGAGAGTTTTCCTCTAGAAGCGTTTGTGTACTTGTTACAATGATATTTGCACCATTCTTTATAACAGTGAGAAACTGAGAAGGAACTAAATGCCTCAGTAGAGGAGGCTGGTTAAATAAGGGTAGATACTTTCAGACGGTTGAGGCTTGTGAGACCTCTCAAAGAATGAGGTGAATGTATACACACGATGTGGTCCACAAATATTTGCAAAACTGTGTGTGGTATGAACATAAATTTGGAAGAAATATGTCTATATTTGGATGTGGTCTCGAAGGATATTCATCAATTATACTGTGTTTTATTGAACTTTTTTGGAGAATGTCAGGGAGAATGGATTATAGGTTATTTTAATTTATACATATATATATATATATATATATATATATATATTTGGAGAAGGCAATGGCACCCCACTCCAGTACTCTTGCTTGGAAAATCCCATGGACGGAGGAGCCTGTTAGGCTGCAATCCATGGGGTCGCTAAGAGTCGGACACGACTGAGCGACTTCACTTTCACTTTTCACTTTCACGCACTGGAGAAGGAAATGGCAACCCACTCCAGTGTTCTTGCCTGGAGAATCCCAGGGACAGGGGAGCCTGGTGGGCTGCCGTCTATCGGGTCGCACAGAGTCGGACACGCCTGAAGTGACTTAGCATAGCATAGCATAGCATATATATATATATATATATATATATATATTTAGTTATATGGCTAAATGACTTATCTTTTCTATGTAGAGATTAGAATTACTGGACAGCAGACTGCTGGATCTTGTGTCTCAGTATTGGGTAACAGGTCTTGTGCCCAGTGGAATGACTATAATATTTATTCTCCTTCCTTCTCTGATAAGAATACATGGAAATCACTGAAAGCAAGTATTCATGTGTTACAGGGAATTCAGGTCAGTTCACCCAAGGCTTATGTAATTTTCATTCTGACCTTAAGCTTGGGACTATAATGAATAAAAGACAAATAAAGTAGCAAGAGGTCTTCCCTGGTGGTCCAGTGGTTAAGAATCTGCCTTGCAATGCAAGGGACAAAGGTTCAATACCTGGTCTGGGAAGGTCCTACATGCTGTGGGGCAAGCTCTGGAGCCACAACTCCTGAGCACCCTAGAGCCATGCCCTGCAACAGACAAAGCCATTGCACTGCAGCTGGAGAGTGGCCCCAGCTCTCTGCAGCTAGAGAAAGCCACGCACAGAATGGGATACCCAGCCCAGCCCCCGCAAAAATCTTTAACACAAGTGGGCCAGGAACTCGTATAAAGTGCTGGTTTCCACACACCCACCCAGACTTCAGCCCTGTGAAGTAAGTGCTGTCATCATGCCATTTCACGGGTGAAGACACTGAGGTATCCGTGAGATTTTTATTGCTGCAGGCCCATAACCAGCTGGGATTCAAATGGGAGTCTGTGCTCCTGAGCTTGACTGTTTGCTTCTCGCACTACTTCCACCTTCCAGGAATGCACATGTGCATGTCCAGGAATCAGGGGACGTTTCTAATAGCTTCTCATCCAACTGGGAGGCTTTGAGAGGGGAAAAGGGCATTGCTAGTAGCCATTCTGAGACCAACAGAAGTGAGCCAGGGCTGCCTTGGAAAAGTGGGCCTGCTGATCGCTGACACCCAATGAGGTGCGTCTCAGGGCTCAGGTCAGAAAGTGCCCTCCTCCCAGAGATTCAGAAGAGGAAGAGGAGAGCCTGGTTGCAGGTAGAGGAGGGACTGTGTGGGGTGCCCCGAGGTACCAGGAGGTTGTCCTGGCACAGGACACACAGAGTGGAGGGGCGGCCTGGGTGCCACAGAGAAGAGGCAAACGGACCTTGTGAAGGGACAGTGGACCAGGGGGCCCCCTTCCTCTCTTCCTACTGCCGGAACCATGGCTCTGTCCTCAGGGCCCCACTGCTCCAATAATCTGCTTGTGGATCTTTTGGTCCTTGTAAGGCCAGTGTGCCTTCCACATTTGTGGTAACTTACTCACGGAGTTGGTGATGGACAGGGAGGCCTGTCGTGCTGTGGTTGTGGTGTTGCAGAGAGTCAGACGCGACTGAGCGACTGAACTGAACTGACTCACTAGCTTACTCAGCCAGGGTGTATTGGTCACATCTACTCTTGCTGGGGCCTGAGCTGGTGTGCACGGTCCACGTGCGTGGCTCACTCGAGTGTGTCTGCTGCTGGGGAGCAAAGGCCTCAGTGCAGAATCTTCGGCTGGCAGCTTGAGCCCAGAGCCTGGCATTGCTGAGGTGGTGAGTGCAGGGGGAAAGAGTCACTTGGTCAGTCCCAGGAAAATACCGAATGCTGTCTGAGCGAGGAAGCGAGGATACCAAAAGCGATCTGCAGGAAGTTTATTTTATTGGCACGGTGATTCAAAACAGGAAATTCCTGGAGACAGAGACAGGTGAGCGTCCTGTGCAGGTATGGAAGCAGGAGGCAGCAGGGTCTATATTCAGATGAAGAGCTGGAAGATTGTTCTCGTGTGCGTCCCCTTCTATTTTCTGAAGACAAAGAATAGACCTTATTTTAACCTTGGTTTCCCCTTTTCTATTTTATGAATGTCTCTTAATCTTTTCCTAATGAATTCCAGTAAATCACTGTTATCAACTTGTGGTCTACACACATCAAGCATGTATCAATAATATTGAGAAGGATGTGTCTGAGAAAAGGAGGCTCCATCTTGCTTGTTGCTCCCATAGAAAGTGAATGAATTAATGCATTAATTTACTCAACAGATATTGACTGAACACCTGCTGCACCCTTGAGAGATTTCTGATTCTCCAGCAAAACGTTGAAACAACCAAATACTGTAAATAAGGAATTTCTGTCAATAAGGATAAAACTATCTTGATTTTTAGAAGAGGCAGCCCTTCCTTCTGCTTGCTGTTTCTGACACAGACACACACAAGAGAACACTGTGCACAGAATCACACTTGGTCGTGTGCCCTGGTTGTTTTCAGGACCAGCCTGTAGGGCTTTCTGTAGGCGCCATTCTTACTGGGTGTGACCCATCTGGGGAGATGGCCCAGGGGAGCCCTCTGCTGCCCGGTGTCAGCACAGGGCATGGAGCGGCTGGGCCACCCAGGCCACTTTGGCACTGTTGTGACTCCAGATTTGAGCTCCTGTCTTTGACAGGACCTTTCATGGTTGTTGTTAAAATTAAATGTCACGCAAAGAATATTGTGCTCAGTACGTCTTAGATCCTTCCACCCCCATTGTTCTTCTCCCTTCACTGTCACATGAGAAACAACTCCCTCTCCTCCTCTATCATTCAATTTTTTGTATATTATTAGTATGTGACTCGGGTAAAACTGTCTAATCCTCAGCATGCAGTAGCCCGTGAAGCTTCAGAGGCACAGCCCTAGGCCCTTCTGAGGCAGCCCCTCTCTTGATTGTGTCTGCTCAGTTGCACTTGTCTGGGAGGAAATTCCAAGGTGGGGGTGGGGGCAGAGTGTGGACCCTGTCCTGGGGTGAAGGCAGACGTGCTGAGAGGCGCTGGTGGGCACCAGGGGCTGTCAGCCATTCAGCGCTCCCTGAACTGGGTGCACTGCAAGCTTGGAGTTACCTCCCTACTAATATTGTGCATACCGTTTATTGAGTATGAAGCTCATTGAGTATGAAATTACAGCCTAAAAGGGAATATAATCTCACTGAGAACAAGGGGGCAGAGATAAGAGCATAGTTGGTGAAATATTAACAGATTTGTACAATATGTGAGAAGACCCTTTGAAAAGCTGATATCTTTGGTTATTTCTCTTTCAACAGTCTACCACAAAGAAATATTCAGAAATGTAGACAAGGACTCATACCACATCTTAGTTTTAATAGCACAAAAAGCAAAAATGAACTCAGTGTTCAATGATCAATGTGTAAATCAAATTGAAAATTGAAATTGAAGTCACTCAGTTGTGTCTGACACTTTTCGACTCAATGGGCTGTAGCCTACCAGGCTCCTCCATCCATGGGATTTTCCAGGCAAGAGTACTGGAGTAGGTTGCCATTTCCTTCTCCAGGGGATCTTCCCAACCCAGGGATCTAACCCAGGTCTCCCGCATTGCAGGCAGATGCTTTACTGTCTGAGCCACTAGGAAAGCTGTGTAAATAAATGTTGGTACAAATTTGAAATAGTAGAACATTCAGTTTAGTCACTCAGTTGTGTCCAACTCTTTGTGACCCCATGGGCTGCAGCACACCAGGCTTTCCTGTCCATTACCAACTCCTGGAGCTTGCTCAAACTCATGTCCATCAAGTCGGTGATGCCATCCAATGATCTCGTCCTCTGTCGTCCCCTTCTCCTCGTGCTTTCAGTCTTTCCCCGCATCAGGGTCTTTTCCAATGAGTCAGTTCTTCGCATCAGGTGGTCAAAGTATTGGAGGTTCAGCTTCAGCATCAGTCCTTCCAGTGAACATTCAGGACTGATTTCCTTCAGGCTTGACTGGGTTGGTCTCCCTGCTGTCCAAGGGACTCTCCAAAGTCTCTAATACCACAGTTCAAAAGCATCAATTCTTTGGGGGCCCAGCTTTCTCTATGTTCCAACTCTCACGTCCATGTTGCTGTAGTTTAGTCACTCAGTCGTGTCTGACTATTTGTGACCCCGTGGGATTCTCTAGGCAAGAATACTGGAGTGGGTTGCCATTTCTTTCTCTCTCACATCCGTACATGACTACTGAAATAAAAGCTTTGACTAGATGACCTTTGTTGGCAAAGTAATGTCTCTGCTTTTTAATATGCTGTCTAGATTGGTCATAGCTTTTCTTCCAAGGAGCAAGCATCTTTTAGTTTCATGGCTGCAGCCACCATCTGCAGTAATTTTGGAGCCCAAGAAAATTAAGTCTCTCCCTGTTTCCATTGTTTCCCCATCTATTTGCCATGAAGTGATGGGACCAGATGCCATGATCTTAGTATTTGAATGTTGAGCTTTAAACCAGCTTTTTCACTCTCCTCTTTCACTTTCATCTAGAGGCTCCTCAGTTCCTCTTCATTTTCAGCTGTGAGTGTGGTGTCATCTGCATATCTGAGGTTATTGATATTTCTCTTAGTAATCTTGATTACCGCTTGTGATTCAGCCAGCACAGTATTTTGCATGATATACTCTGCATTTAAGTTAAATAACCAGGGCAACAATATACACCTTTGATGTACTCCTTTCCCAATTTGGAACCAGCCCATGTTTCCATGTCAGGTTCTAACTATTGCTTCTTGACCTGCACAGATTTCTCAGGAAGCAGGTAAGGTGGTCTGGATTTGCCATCTCTTGAAGAATTTTCCACAGTTAGTTGTGATCCACACAGTCAAAGGCTGTAGTGTAGTCAATGAAGCAGATGTTTTTCTGGAACTCTCTTGATTTTTGATCCAATGGATGTTGGTAATTTGATCTCTGGTTCCTCTGCCTTTTCTAAATCCAGCTTGAACATCTGGAAGTTCTTGGTTTATGTACTGCTGAAGCCTCACTTGGAGAATTTTGAGCATTACTTTGCGAGTGTGTGAGATGAGTGCAATTGTGCAATAGTTTGAACATTCTTTAGCATTGCCTTTCTTTGAGATTGAAATGAAAACTGACCTTTTCTAGTCCTATGGCCACTTGTAAGTTTTCCATATTTGAGTGCAGCACTTTAATAGCATCATCTTTGAGGATGTGAAATAGCTCAGCTGGAATTCCATCAGCTCCACTGGCTTTGTTCATAGTGATGCTTCTTAAGGCCCACTTGACTTCGCATTCCAGGATGTCTGGCTAAAGGTGAGTGATCACACCATCGTGGTTATCTTGGTCATTAAGATCTTCTTTGTATAGTTCTGTGTATTCTTGGCTCCTCTTCTTAATATCTTCTGCTTTTGTTAGGTACATACCGTTTCTGTACTTTATTGAGCCCATCTTTGCATGAAATATTCCTTTGGTATCTCTAATTGTTTTGATGAGATCTCTAGTCTCTTCCATTCTATTGATTTCCTCTATTTCTTTTCATTGAACACTGAGAAAGGCTATCTTACCTCTCCTTATTAGTCTTTGGAATGCTGCATTCAGATGGATATATCTTTCCTTTTCTCCTTTACCTTTCACTTCTCTTCTTTTCTCAGCTATTCATAAGACCTCCTCAGACAACCATTTTGCCTTTTTGCATTTCTTCTTCTTGTGGAGGGTTTTAATCACCGCCTCCTTATGATTTGTGAACCTCTGTTCATAGTTCTTCAGGCATTCTGTCTATAAGATCTAATCCCTTGAATCTATTTGTCACTTCCACTGTATAATAAAAATTGTTGTTGTTAAGTTACTAAGTTGTGTCTGACTCTTTTGTGACCCCAGGGACTGTAGCCCACCAGGCTCCCCTGTCCATTGAATTTTCCAGGCAAAATACTGGAGTGGGCTGCCATTTGCTTCTCCAGGAGACCTTCCCATCCCAGGGCTCGAACCTGCATCTCTTGCATTCACATGTGGCTTCTTTACCCCTGAGCCACCAGGAAAGCCCAGTAGTAAAAATAAATGTTTTTAAAAAACCATGTCCTCATGGGATAGTGTTTGTATAATATCAAATAAAAACTGGAATATGAAATTGTTTGAACAGAATAATCCCACTTTTAGGAGACTATCTGTCTACATTCTGAAGTAAATCAAAGTATTGATGGTAGTGAGTATATGAGAACTGACCAAAAGAATCTCTTCCTGTTGGCTTATAGAATTCATCTGTTTTCAATTTCTATCTTGATGAAAATATTTACATTGATCTAGCCAAAGAAATATAAAGCCAAAAAAATTATAAAGAAAGCTGAGTGCCAAAGAATTGATGCTTTTGAACTGTGGTGTTGGAGAAGACTCTTCGGAGTCCCATGGACAGCAAGGAGATCCAACCAGTCCATCCTAAAGGAAATCAGTCCTGAATATTCATTGGAAGGACTGATGCTGAAGCTGAAGCTCCAATACTTTGGGCACCTGATGCAAAGAACTGACTAATTGGAAAAGACCCTGATGCTGGGAAAGACTGAAGGTGGGAGGAGAAGGGGACGACAGAAGTTGAGATGGTTGGATGGCATCACTGACTCGATGGACATGAGTTTGAGTAAACTCCGGGAATTGGTGATAGACAGGGAAGCCTGGTGTACTGCAGTCCATGGGGTCGCAAAGAGTCGGACACGGCTGAAAAACTGAACTGAACTGAACTGAGGCAAAGAAATGAAATTTATTTTTTATTTGAAAACATTAAATGACCAATCTTGCTCTGCTCATATTTTCCATATCCAGTCCTGTTTTGCATGGTGCCTTCTTCTTCCCCTAGACTGTTGTGTCGTCACTGCATTCCAGGCCCAGTCTTTTGAAGTGGACAGTGGAAATCACACAGACATGGATTATTTTTATAGTCAAGTGTTCTACAAGGAAGCAATGCCTGTGGCCTCAGCCGTGTTAATGGAGATAAACGTTCAGGGTTTCTCTGCTGCTCCGGGAGTCAGCACATGAGCGTGACCTAGCACATCAGAAGGCAGTGACAGCTTGGCAGGCTGATGGTGACACAGGAGGCTAAGTGAGGAAATCAAGAGGGTCAGACCCGAAGGGAAAGGGGGGCATATTGCTGGTTGTTTTCATTCCTGGAAGATGCACTCTCTCCAGACCTGACCTGGAGAACATCGGTGACCATGTCTGTGTGTGGGGGGGTGTCCCAGGCGTCAGCGTCTCCAGGCCCTTCGTCCCTGCAGGCTGAGGCCTGTTATCGTGTTGTCTGGTTCTTTGGTCAGTATTCGCTCAGTACCTGCTACCTGCCAGTCCTCGCAGGAGCGCCCGTCGTGTGATGTCCGACTGCAAGTACACGCTAACTGGTTAATTCCTTCACTTTTGGTCTCAAAGCTGCACTGTGCTCCTGACCACCACCCTCAGCTGAAGGCCTTTCCCTGGAGGAATCGGCCCGCCTCCCGGAGACAGAGTGAAAATGGCAGGGTGCCTTCATCACGCTCTGGGTGAAAGATGCCGGGTAGAGATGTGTAACTAACAATTTCAGAGGGAATAGTCCTCCAGATAGCAGTTCCTGTCATGTTTTATTATTTTCCTTCCCAATAAACTGTTGGTAAAGGAAATTCCATTATACCTTACTTTAAAACAAAGTACAAGAGTTGCCTTACAATTTTATCAGGTGGTTGGATTGTGTATTTCCCTGATGCTTCATACTCATGAAGAAATAATTTTCTGTGATTCCACTAAGGATACTGACTTATGTAAGTAGCTTCTATTTTGAAGGGTTTTCAAACATGATGGAAGCCTTTGTGTTAATGAATAATTATATCTGACTATCTACTGATGAATCTATCAGAAGTTAATATTTCCTTCAGTTCAGTTCAGTTCAGTTGTGTCTGACTCTTTGCGACCCCATGGACTGCAGCACTCCAGGCCTCCTGGTCCATCATCAACTCCCAGAGTTTAGTCAAATTCATGTCTACTGAGTCTGTGATGCCATCTAACCATCTCATCCTCTGTTGTCCCCTTCTTCTCCTGCCTTCAGTCTTTCCCAGCATCAGGGTCTTTTCAGATGAGTTGGTTCTTCACATCAGGTGGCCAAAGTATTGGAGTTTCAGCTTCAGCATCAGTCCTTCCAATGAACACCCAGGACTGTTCTCTTTTAAGATGGGCTGATTGGATCTGCTTGCAGTCCAAGGGACTCTCAAGAGTCTTCTCCAACACCACAGTTTAAAAGCATCATTTCTTTGGCGCTCAGCTTTCTTTATAGCCCCACTCTCACATCCACAGATGACTACTGTTGACCTCCTTCCCGACACATGAATGTTATTAATTACCCATTCTAGCCCCTTAGTGCGTCTCTGTAAGAACAGCCCTAAATGGTGTACTGACTTACTCCCCTGCTCACAGCACTCCTGCTTGTGTCTTCTGTGTTTGTTTGTTTACTGAATTTTCACATCAACTCTTTGGAGTTTGTATTATTGTATGCAATGTTTCATGCAGGTATTGAAATACAGAGTGTCAAGAATATCAATATAGGGAGGAAAATGGTGTGATATTATGAGCTCTGTTCTCCTCTCTTAGTTGTTTCATAGGTAGGTGTAGAAACAGTCCGCATGCTGGCCCGGCCTGCATGTTCTTTGAATGCACATGTGGCTTTTGTCTACCCTGGTTCCCATGTGTGTCCCCAGAAGGAACCAATGAGTTTAAAATATGCCCCTGTCTAAACTCCAGAGGGAAGTATAGGGAGTTAGCAAAGCTCAAAGGGGTTTTATTCAAGTTGAGAATTCAACAACGGTATTGTTCCGGTGAGAGTTGTATACAGTGAAAAATCATTCTTTAACTGGTGGGAAGAAGTCTTGAAAACTTGAGTTGAAATGAAAGGCTTGCTGTAGTAAGTAGTGCTTATTTGTATGTGTCTATGGTTTGTTTTCTGTTATTTACTTTTGATTTATTATTGTTTGATGATTGCCTTCATTTTTTATTTAATAGGTCACATATTTCCTGCAAATAACTACATTTTTAAAACAAGCAGAATCGTGAAATCAGTGTTGATCACAAACATAACTTATGGATGAAAATAATATTATTGATTGGTTAAAAAGTTTAAAAACAGAGGTTGCATCATTCATATTAGTGTTGTTGAAATTAAAGTAATAGCTAAAAGGATGATGCCAGTATGACTAAATGTTGAACCCAAATTTTATATATGATTGTTTTGACAAGAGTTATTTGCCAGTTTCTTTTTTAAGAGGGGTATATGTGTGAATTCATTTGTTGCTTACAAAGGTCATTTGAGGAAAATATATTAATATTAACCCTTTAAGACTTTTATTTTATTCAAATATAGTTGATTTACAATGTTGTTAATTTCTGCTGTATAGCAAAGTGGTTCAGTCGTGCATACATTCTTTTCATGTTCTTTTCCATTATGTTTAATCACGGGATGGTGAATGCAGTTGCCTGTGCTGTACAGTAAGACCTTGTTGTTTATCCATTCTCTGCATGATAGTTTGCATCTGCTACCCCAGACTCCAACCCTCCCTTCTCCGCCATCCCCAGCCCCTGGCAACCACAAGCCTGTTTCCTAAGTCTGTGAGACTGTTTCATAGTTAAGTTTTGTTGTGTCGTATTTTAGATTCCACATATAAATGGTATCATATGGTGTTTGTCTTTCTCTACCTGACTTACTTCACTTGGTATGTTGGTTTCTAGGTCAATCCATGTTGCTTTAGATGGCATTATTTCACCCTTTTTCATGGCCGAGTAGTATTCCATTGCATATACATACCGCATCTTTATCTGTCTGTGAACGCTTAGGTTGCTTCCATATCTTGGCTACTGTGAATAGTGCTGCTATGAACATAGGTATACTTGTATCTTTTTGAATTAACAGACTTTTTCTGGATATGTGCCCAAGAGTGGAATTGCTGGATCATATTGTAGTTCTATTTTTAGTTTTTTGAGGAAACTCCATACTGTTTTTCATAGTGGTTACACCAATTTACATTCCCGCCAATAATGTAAGAAGGTTTCTTTCTCTCCATACCCTCTCCAGTGTTTGTTATTTGTAGACATCTTAATAATGGCCATTCTGACCAGTGTGTGGTGGTGACTCATTGTAGTTTTGACTTGTGTTTCTCTAATATTTACAGATGTTGAGCATCTTTTCAAGTGCCAGTTGGAGAAATATCTGTTAAGGTCCTCTGCCCATTTTTCACTTTTTTTTTGGTATTAACTCTTTTTTTTTTAAATTTTATTTTATTTTTAAACTTTACATAATTGTATTAGTTTTGCCAAATATCAAAATGAATCCGCCACAGGTATACATGTGATCCCCATCCTGAACCCTCCTCCCTCCTCCCTCCCCATACCATCCCTCTGGGTCATCCCAGTGCACTAGCCCCAAGCATCCAGTATCGTGCATCGAACCTGGACTGGCTTCTAGTTTCATACATGATATTTTACATGTTTCATTGCCATTGTCCCAAATCTTCCCACCCTCTCCCTCTCCCATAGAGTCCATAAGATTGTTCTATACATCAGTGTCTCTTTTGCTGTCTCATACACAGGGTTATTGTTACCATCTTTCTAAATTCCATATATATGCGTTATTATACTGTATTGGTGTTTTTCCTTCTGGCTTACTTCACTCTGTATAATAGGCTCCAGTTTCATCCACCTCATTAGAACTGATTCAAATGTTTTCTTTTTTTTTTACATAATTCTAATTTTATTTTATTTTTAAACTTTACATAATTGTATTAGTTTTGCCAAATATCAAAATGAATCCACCACAGGTATACATGTGTTTCCCATCCTGAACCCTCCTCCCTTCTCCCTCCCCATACCATCCCTCTGGGTCGTCCCAGTGCACTAGCCCCAAGCATCCAGTATCGTGTATCGAACCTGGACTGGCATCTCGTTTCTTACATGATATTTTACATGTTTCAATGTCGTTCTCCCAAATCTTCCCACCCTCTCCCTCTCCCACAGAGTCCATAAGACTGTTCTATACATCAGTGTCTCTTTTGCTGTCTCGTACACCGGGTTATTGTTACCATCTTTCTAAATTCCATATATATGCGTTAGTATACTGTATTTATGTTTTTCCTTCTGGCTTACTTCACTCTGTATAATAGGCTCCAGTTTCATCCACCTCATTAGAACTGATTCAAATGTATTCTTTTTAATGGCTGAGTAAATACTCCATTGTGTATATGTACCATAGCTTTCTTATCCATTCATCTGCTGATGGGCATCTAGGTTGCTTCCATGTCCTGGCTATTATAAACAGTGCTGCGATGAACATTGGGGTACATGTGTCTCTTTCCCTTCTGGTTTCCTCAGTGTGTATGCCCAGCAGTGGGATTGCTGGATCATAAGGCAGTTCTGTTTCCAGTTTTTAAAGGAATCTCCACACTGTTCTCCATAGTGGCTGTACTAGTTTGCATTCCCACCAACAGTGTAAGAGGGTTCCCTTTTCTCCACACCCTCTCCAGCATTTATTGCTTGTAGACTTTTGGATCGCAGCCATTCTGACTGGTGTGAAATGGTACCTCATAGTGGTTTTGATTTGCATTTCTCTGATAATGAGTGATGTTGAGCATCTTTTCATGTGTTTGTTAGCCCTCTGTATGTCTTCTTTGGAGAAATGTCTATTTAGTTCTTTGGCCCATTTTTTGATTGGGTCATTTATTTTTCTGGAGTTGAGCTGTAGGAGCTTGTATATTTTGGAGATTAGTTGTTTGTCAGTTGCTTCATTTGCTATTATTTTCTCCCATTCTGAAGGTGGTCTTTTCACCTTGCTAATAGTTTCCTTTGATGTGCAGAAGCTTTTAAGGTTAATTAGGTCCCATTTGTTTATTTTTGCTTTTATTTCCAATATTCTGGGAGGTGGGTCATAGAGGATCCTGCTGTGATGTATGTCAGAGAGTGTTTTGCCTATGTTCTCCTCTAGGAGTTTTATAGTTTCTGGTCTTACGTTTAGATCTTTAATCCATTTTGAGTTTGTTTTTGTGTATGGTGTTAGAAAGTGTTCTAGTTTCATTCTTTTACAAGTGGTTGACCAGATTTCCCAGCACCACTTGTTAAAGAGATTGTCTTTAATCCATTGTATATTCTTGCCTCCTTTGTCAAAGATAAGGTGTCCATATGTGCGTGGATTTATCTCTGGGCTTTCTATTTTGTTCCATTGATCTATATTTCTGTCTTTGTGTCAGTACCATACTGTCTTGATAACTGTGGCTTTGTAGTAGAGCCTGAAGTCAGGTAGGTTGATTCCTCCACTTCCATTCTTCAGTCTCAAGATTGCTTTGGCTATTCGAGGTTTTTTGTATTTCCATACAAATTGTGAAATTATTTGTTCTAGCTCTGTGAAGAATACTGTTGGTAGCTTGATAGGGATTGCATTGAATCTATAAATTGCTTTGGGTAGTATACTCATTTTCACTATATTGATTCTTCCAATCCATGAACATGGTATATTTCTCCATCTATTAGTGTCCTCTTTGATTTCTTTCACCAGTGTTTTATAGTTTTCTATATATAGGTCTTTAGTTTCTTTAGGTAGATATATTCCTAAGTATTTTATTCTTTCTGTTGCAATGGTGAATGGCATTGTTTCCTTAATTTCTCTATTTTCTCATTATTAGTGTATAGGAAAGCAAGGGATTTCTGTGTGTTGATTTTATATCCTGCAACTTTACTATAGTCATTGATTAGTTTTAGTAATTTTCTGGTGGAGTCTTTAGGGTTTTCTTTGTAGAGGATCATGTCATCTGCAAATAGTGAGAGTTTTACTTCTTCTTTTCCAATTTGGATTCCTTTTATTTCTTTTTCTGCTCTGATTGCTGTGGCCAAAACTTCCAAAACTATGTTGAATAGTAATGGTGAAAGTGGGCACCCTTGTCTTGTTCCTGACTTTAGAGGAAATGCTTTCAATTTTTCACCATTGAGGATAATGTTTGCTGTGGGTTTGTCATATATAGTTTTTATTATGTTGAGGCATGTTCCTTCTATTCCTGCTTTCTGGAGAGTTTTTATCATAAATGGGTGTTGAATTTTGTCAAAGGCTTTCTCTGCATCTATTGAGATAATCATATGGTTTTTATTTTTCAATTTGTTAATGCAGTGTATTACATTGATTGATTTGTGGATATTGAAGAATCCTTGCATCCCTGGGATAAAGCCCACTTGGTCATGGTGTATGATCTTTTTAATGTGTTGTTGGATTCTGATTGCTAGAATTTTGTTAAGGATTTTTGTATCTATGTTCATCAGTGATATTGGCCTGTAGTTTTCTTTTTTTGTGGGATCTTTGTCAGGTTTTGGTATTAGGGTGATGGTGGCCTCATAGAATGAGTTTGGAAGTTTACCTTCCTCTGCAATTCTCTGGAAGAGTTTGAGCAGGATAGGTGTTAGCTCTTCTCTAAATTTTTGGTAGAATTCAGCTGTGAAGCCGTCTGGACCGGGGCTTTTGTTTGCTGGAAGATTTTTGATTACAGTTTCAATTTCTGTGCTTGTGATGGGTCTGTTAAGATTTTCTATTTCTTCCTGGTCGAGTTTTGGAAAGTTGTACTTTTCTAAGAATTTGTCCATTTCTTCCACGTTGTCCATTTTATTGGCATATAATTGTTGATAATAGTCTCTTATGATCCTTTGTATTTCTGTGTTGTCTGTTGTGATCTCTCCATTTTCATTTCTAATTTTATTGATTTGATTTTTCTCCCTTTGTTTCTTGCTGAGTCTGGCTAATGGTTTGTCAATTTTATTTATCCTTTCAAAGAACCGGCTTTTGGCTTTGTTGATTTTTGCTGTGGTCTCTTTTGTTTCTTTTGCATTTATTTCTGCTCTAATTTTTAAGATTTCTTTCCTTGTACTAACCCTGGGGTTCTTCATTTCTTCCTTTTCTAGTTGCTTTAGGTGTAGAGTTAGGTTATTTATTTGACTTTTTTCTTGTTTCTTGAGGTGTGCCTGTATTGCTATGAACTTTCCCCTTAGGACTGCTTTTACCGTGTCCCACAGGTTTTGGGTTGTTGTATTTTCATTTTCATTCGTTTCTATGCAAATTTTGATTTCTTTCTTGATTTCTTCTGTGATTTGTTGGTTATTCAGCAGTGTGTTGTTCAGCCTCCATATGTTGGAATTTTTAATAGTTTTTCTCCTGTAGTTGAGATCTAATCTTACTGCATTGTGGTCAGAAAAGATACTTGGAATGATTTCTGTTTTTTTTGAATTTACCAAGGTTAGCTTTATGGCCCAGGATGTGATCTATCCTGGAGAAGGTTCCATGTGCACTTGAGAAAAAGGTGAAATTCATTGTTTTGGGATGAAATATCCTATAGATATCAATTAGGTCTAACCGGTCTATTGTATCGTTTAAAGTTTGTGTTTCCTTGTTAATTTTCTGTTTAGTTGATCTATCCATAGGTGTGACTGGGGTATTAAAGTCTCCCACTATTATTGTGCTATTGTTAATGTCTCCTTTCATACTTGTTAGCATTTGTCTTACATACTGCGGTGCTCCCGTGTTGGGTGCATATATATTTATAATTGTTATATCTTCTTCTTGGATTGATCCTTTGATCATTATGTAGTGACCATCTTTGTCTCTTTTCACAGCCTTTGTTTTAAAGTCTATTTTATCTGATATGAGTATTGCTACTCCTGCTTTCTTTTGGTCCCTATTTGCATGGAAAATCTTTTTCCAGCCCTTCACTTTCAGTCTGTATGTGTCCCCTGTTTTGAGGTGGGTCTCTTGTAGACAACATATGTAGGGGTCTTGTTTTTGTATCCATTCAGCCAGTTTTTGTCTTTTGGTTGGGGCATTCAACCCATTTACGTTCAGGTAATTACTGATAAGTATGATCCCGTTGCCATTTACTGTATTGTTTTGGGTTCGAATTTATACTATTTTCTTGATGAGGAGACAGAGGTGCAATTGGGTTGAGTAATTTTTGCTATGTCATACAGCCAGGAAAATGTAAATGAAAGATGGAGAGGGTAAAACTTTTGCTTGAGGAAACAAAGCAGAAACAGACCTGTTTTTGGCCCAAGAGGTTGTGGGGAGAAAGGAGATATTGAGAAAGGGGGAAGTATCCCACTTATGCACAGGGCACTTTGGGGCGTGTCACTGAAGGCTTTAGAAACCGCCTTCTTCTGCCCTGATGCTTTTTCTGCAGGAGTCATGCACAACGGCTTCAGGCCTTTAAGAGCCATGGACATTAGCTTGGTGCCTTTGTCCAGTGGGGCTTGGGAGGATAGAGCAAGGTAATGGTCGAGGGTGTGCTGTCCTGTTCCCTGGTCTCCCTGGGTCTGTTTGCCCTCAGGATGACAGTGGGGAGGAGGGCCCTCTCGACAGGGATTGTGGGCAGGACTGTGAGACTGGGAGCTCGAGACTTCTTGTCTGCTTGTCACTTCTGAAGGCCAGTTGTAGGAAATTATGCTCTGCAGTCTCTAGACTGAGGAGTAGAGTGTTCTGAACATGTTGCGGCTGGGACCACAGAGAAGGCAGAGACCCAATACTGTCCCATGTCTGCCCCCACACTGAGAAGGCAGGAACTTCCCATGCTTTCCCATCACTATCCCCCCCACCCCACTGGGAAGACAGGAACCCCATGCTGTCCCACCACTGCCTCCCACTCCACTGAGAAGGCAGGGACCTCATGCTGTCCCATCACTGGCCTTAGTCCTCTGCTGCTAAGCCACCAGATGCCATCTTGGAGAGGATCTGGAAAAGCAGGTCAGATCCAAAAGACTAGAATAGATTAAAAAAAAAAAGTATAAGTATGTATTTTAGAGGTAAATTATTGAATAAGATTTGTTTTATTCATGTATTCTCAGTGTAAGCTATACCCAAAGTGTGAAACTTCTTGAGGCTAATCACACAGAAAGCTACATTTTCACTGCACATTTCAGTGTCATATGAGCAAATTTATAAAACCAGATGACAAAACCTGGTCTATATAAGGGGCTAAAATGAAAAGTCACCTGCTGGTGTGTTATGGGCTCATATATCTAGGAAGGGTCAGAGATATTCTGAAACATGAGATGGAAACATGAGAGTTCTTTAAATTTGAAAGATCAGGAACAGTCCTAAAGCACTGGTGTGGTGAGATCTGAAATTAATTAATGGTGACTCTTCTAGAGTCCCTTGGACTGCAAGGAGATCCAACCAGTCCATCCTAAAGGAGATCAGTCCTGGGTGTTCATTGGAAGGACTGATGCTGAAGCTGAAACTCCAATACTTTGGCCACCTGATGCAAAGAACCAACTCATTTGAAAAGACCCTGATGCTGGGGAAGATTGAGGGCAGGAGGAGAAGGGGACAACAGAGGATGAGATGGTTGGATGGCATCACAGACTCAGTAGACGTGAATTTGAGTAAACTCTGGGAGTTGGTGATGGACCAGGAGGCCTGGTGTGCTGTAGCCCATGGGGTCGCAAAGAGTCGGACACGACTGAGCGACTGAACTGAACTTCTGGATTACTGTGTTGTTGTTGTTATTGTTGTTTAGTTACTAAGTTGTGTCCAACTCTTCGCAACCCCATGGGCTGTAGCCCTGCCAGGCTCTTCTGTCCATGGGATTTCCTAGGCAAGCATACTGGAGTGGTTTGCCATTTCCTCCTCCAGGGCATCTTCCTAACCCAGGGATTGAACCTATGTCTCCTGCATTGGCAGGCAAATTCTTTATTTCTGAACCATTTGGAAAGCCCTTTTTGGAAATTTTTGGTAATATAAACTAGTCTCTCCCTTACGAGTATCTTGCATTGCCAATATGCGCAGCGTGGCCAAGGCTAACCTGCTCACGAAATCCATGGTCTCTTCTTTCCCTGACCTGCAGTAAACTGCATTCCCCAGCCTCTCATGGAGTCAGGTGTGATTTTGTGCTCGAGTGCCTTGGAAGTGAGCCCCTTCTAGCTGTGGCTGATATACACCCGGTGAACTGGATGCTGGATGAAGACAGTGCCCAGACTCACCTTGGAAGCTGTGTGTTGAAGGAGACAGAGTCTCCATATATTCGGGGACCCAAATGAGTTGAAAGGACCACTTGTGTAGTGTTGTTACATGTGAAGAATTAAGTTTTGATGGTGTTTGGGTCTGGGATCTTATTGATACAACTAACCTAACTAATTAGTCTAATCTGATATAAGCAAGATACAGTAAACCATTTGACAGAGCACCCCTCAGCTTTTCCCTCATAAGAGTGTCTCTCTTTTCTATTTAAGTCTTATCTTTAGGTATGTGATTGAGGAGGGTAAGAATTAATCTTGGTAACTTTGAAAAAATAATTTAACAATATCCTCTAAGGCAGTAAGAACCCTACTCAGATTATATTTTAGTTAGTACAAATACTGTACTTTAGTGTTTCACAGGTATATGGTTTAGAATTTCTGACATGATGTATATTATAATTTTGAACAAATAAGTATATTGTAGATAATGAAAGGCAGATTTCTCATTGTCAGAGAGTAGAATGACAAATAAGGATGCAGACGACTAGAATGAACCCTGCCATCTATGAACACTTGGGTTTTTAAATATATGTATACAGAAAGAGAGATATATGGGAATGGATACAGATGAGTGGGAAGTGGTTGTGTGTGCATAGACTTGGATGTCCCAGGCCTGTCCACTGGTGCCCAGGGGACAGTGATACTTCAGCAGCAATGACCACACCTAACTTCCAAAAATCTTGTGTTTTAAATACTCTCCAGTAAAAACCAGTACTCCTTGAACTGATTGCAGAGCTGGTACAGGGAAAGAATGAGACGAGCCTAGACTATCTTTCTGTATTGGAGAGGCAGTGTTGAAAAGTGATGGGACTTGATTGAAAAAATATAGGAACCAAGTTGAAGGGTCTTCCAGTGACCATGTCTGGGACAATTTGAGCAAGAAAGAAGGATAAGACTGGATATAACTTGGATAATAAAAGTAACCCGCAGAATGAGGAATCCATGAGTTCACACAGGTACAGATAAGTAATTCAGTGAATAAAAATGTTAATAAGCAAATAAGGAAGGAAGGCCAGCACTTCACCATGGTACAGATGGATTTGGAGAATCACCATTTAATAGGCATCATAGCAACAACTGGTTCAGGCAAGAGTGACCTCTGTGTGCTAAAATTAGTGGGTGAAGTTTTGATGGGAAAACAGTATTTGCCTAGTTTCAAATTATCTCCCTATAAGATATGTATTAATTACCAGAGGAAGTGATAGTGAGTTTCCCATGTAGAAAACTCTGCAGACATCAGCTTAACCAAGTGATGGAAGTCACCTTTCCAGCTTTGGCACAGACAGACATCCCACATCTGATACGAGGCACGGAGAGGGACAGCTTGTTGCTTCTGTGATGTTCTTACCCCAGACACAGAGCTTAAACCGAATCATGAGGACACATCAGACAAATCCAAACTGTAGGTAGTCTACAAGATACCTTGCCAGCACTCCTCAGAATACTCAAGTAGTACGAGCAACAAAAGATTGGCAGAGGGTTTAAGATTCCAGAGACTAAGGGGCAAAGACAACAAAATACAACGTGTGATCCTGATTTGGATCTGGTCCCAGAAAGGGACATTAGTGGATCTGTAGGTGAAATGTGAGTAAGGTCTGTAAGTGAGAATCCCATTGTTGATTTCCTGGTTTTGACCATTTTACTCTGGTCTTGTATGATATTAACAGAGGAAGCGGGGAAGATGTTATATGGGAATATGTTTGTACTACTTTTGCAATGTTGTTGGTCTGAAATTATTCACAACATAGAGAAATTAGAAATAATTCACGTGTAAGCGTCATTACCCATTGCTTGCTATGAAGTGAAGGCTCTCTTTCACTTTGGAGGCATGCACTTATTTGAACGTCTTGCATGGTACCTGGGAAGACAGCTGAAGTTACAGCCACTTACACTTGCCCAGGAAAATCTATAATCCATTGGAACATTTTCCTACAAGAATCTAGACTTACTTGCGTGTGTTCCACGTGCCTCCCCCTAAGAACCAGTTCATTCTACAGAAACATTCTGTCAAATGATTGCACCAGGCACAGCTCTGTAAGGAACAGGGTTAAGGAATGGCATTTGTCTTCAAGGAGGTTACCTGTTACTAGTGACATTTGGCAGGTGACAGCCAACTTAATTGCATGTGTTTTATACTACCTGTGCTGAGATAGCCCAGAAGGGAGTAGGGGGAACCACTGATGTTACCAGATTCATTTTGCAAGCAGAAAAGAAAGGATTGAAGAGCAAGTGACATTTCAGAAAGATGGGCAGAGTGTTCCCTAGGAGAAGATTATTCTCAGTCAAGAGCTCTGCATAAGTAAAGGAAAACAAATATGAAAGCTTGGCTTGTTGGAGAACAGCTAGAACAGAGTGGTGAACATGTGAACTGGGGCCGCAGAGAATATGTGAAGGAAACAAAAACAGAAGAAGTGTCTCCAGATTACAGATGTGCTCCTAAGGGTTCTGCTCATTCCTTGTGGATAAAGAGTTTGTTTCTGAAAAGAAATGCAGGGAGGAACACTGGTAGAGTTGTTTGATACCAGTTTCTTTTCTCTTTGGAAATAAGCAGTTGAGCTTTGGGAGTTGTGGGTGCTGGATTGCCTAATGGGCAGGAAGAGAGAGAGGGAGGCAGTGATAACCTTGGTTCCCAAAGTCACAGGGACAGCAACCATGGCTGGAGGCCAGGTGTGTGTCCATATTGGCTGACTCCATGCCCCAGGGGCGTTTAGCTCTGTGTCTGCATGCACAGGCGCTGTCTCCATGTGTATAGAGACAATTACTTGCTTAAATTAAACCTGAGAAGCTCATTCTTTGCAAAATTATAGCTGATGAATGCCAGAACTCAATATTTCTTAGAGTAGATTGTAGTCTGCTGTGGCCCCCTTTGCCCGCCAAAGCAATAAAGCTATCCTTGTCTACTTCACCCAAAATTCTGTCTCTGAGATTCAATTTGGCACCAGTGTACAGATAAGCTGAGCTTTCTGCATCATTATCAGGATGTAGAATAATAAAAAATGCCTGCAGCAAAGAAGGATACAACATTCCAAAGACTCCAATTATTTTATCATGGAAAAGGTACATGATATGTATAGGCCTATTCAAAGCACACATAATTTTATATTGTGACCTTGATAATATTAGTGTCACAGATTTCTTCTGCAAACTGAGTAGGGTTTTCCTTTGAGTTTTCTCTGATTTGTGTGACCCCTTCCTCTTCTTATTAATGTGCTTATCCTGGGCAGAACTTGAAATGTTCTCAATGGAAATACTAAGGCCCTTTTGGGTGACATTTTGGAAGCTACTCTGAAAGTCTCAGGGTTGAGGTTTTGTATTTTTATTAGAATGAAGTCACTTTCCTGGGAGATGAATGCTAAAATCTAAAATAATACAAAGCTATGATAATATGAGGCAAAGCAGTGGGCAGAGAAAGGAGTGGGGGGAGACTCTAGGAGGTGGGGGTCCAGTGAGGCCAGGCCAGTTCTGACACACACAGGCAGAGAATCAAAGACAAGCCTTTTAGAACCAAGGACTGCATTTGAATGGGTGGCAGCAGAAATCCCCAGTTCTCTAGTGAGTCACTGTATTTCTAAAGGAATAACTTTGCATTGGGCTTCAGTTTCCTCCTCTATAAAAGCAAAAGCGTTACCCAGATGATGGGTAAAGATGCTGCCAGCCTTGAAATTCAGATATTAGGGCTGAATGTTAAAGTTCAGTGAACAAATTCCCTTCCAGTTTTCCTCTTCAACCCAGATCACATGTTAGAAGTGAAAGTGAGAAGCCAATTTCAATTTTGAGCCACATCTCATCTTGTTTTATTTTCCACCTGACAGCCTCTTTCACAAAATCTGTATGTGATTCCGGAGGATAACCAACCGGAAGCCTCAGAGTTCCTGATCTTTGAGTCTCCATGAAACAGGAAAGGGGCAGAGTGCAACCTTTAAAAGAATGATATAGCCATTAAAGACACTACATAAACTGGTTAGAACCAACGAGGTCCAGGTTGGCAGACGAGTCACCTTCCACTAGAACTTGCGCCTCATTAGACACACATTGTTAATACATCAGCTGAATGACACACTCACAGGTGCCACAACAGCTCTGAGGCTGACCATGAAAGGTCCAAAAGTGGGCGGTGGCCCAATTCCTGGAACTCCCTGCCCCTTTCCCAGAAGAGCTGGAATAATTCTCACACTCATGAGCCTATGGTATTATGCAGCCCATAAAAACTAACCACTCATGCCTCTTGCCTTCTGAGATGGCCCACACTCCATCTGTGCAATGTGTTTCTCTCTCACTTTCTGAGACAGACCAAATTCTGTCTATGGCATGTTTATCTCTCTGAATAAACCTACTTTCACTTTATTCTGGCTAGCTCTTGAATTCCTTCCTGCTTGAAGTCAAGGACCCTCACTTGGCGCCCCATCCCAGGGACTCACCAGAGACCTGGGATGTGACTGTCCTCTAACACCCTATTTTTTTCCTGCAACACCATGTTCTCAAATTGTCTCTTATAAATGAGTAATTCAAATAGTCACCCAGAGATTTCAATAAAGTGGCTCTTAATTCTCTGTTTTGTGGGCTAGTTCTGTAGTTCCACAAACTGTCTTAGAACTGAACCCTGGCAGTTTATCCCCTGATAGGGGATAGCATTTATCCCCTCTGAAAACCCAGTATGAAAAGGCAGAAAGATATGACACTGAAAGATGAACCCTCCAGGTCAGTAGGTGTCCAGTAAGCAACTGGAAAAGAGCTGAGAAATACCTTCAGAAGGAATGAAGAGGCTGAGCCTAAGCAGAAACACTGCCCAGTAGTGGATATGTCTAGTGGTTAAAGTAAAATCTGATGCTATAAAGAACAATATTGCACAGGAACCTGGAATGTTAGTTCCATGAATCCAGGTAAATCGAAAGTAGTCAAACAGGAGATGGCAAGAGTGAACATCAACATTTTAGGATTCAGTGAACTAAAATGAACAGGAGTGGGTGAGTTTAATTCAGATGACCATTACATCTACTACTGTGGGTAAGAATCCCTTAGAAGAAATGGAGTAGCCCTCATAGTCAACAAAGGGTCTGTGTGCAATCTCAAAAATGACAGAATGATCTCTGTTCATTTCCAAGGCAAACCATCCAGTATCACAGTAATCCAAGTCTATGCCCCAAACACTAATGCTGAAGAAGCTGAAGATGAATGGTTCTATGAAGACCTATAAGACCTTCTAGAACTACCACCAAAAAAAGATGTCCCTTTCATCATAGAGGACTGGAATGTAAAAGTAGGAAGTCAAGAGATACCTGGAATAACAGGCAAGTTTGGCCTTAGAGTACAGAATGAGGCAGGGCAAAGACTAACAGAGTTTTGCCAAGAGAACATACTGGTCATAGCAAAACCCTCTTCTAACAACACAAGAGATGGCTCTACACATGGACATTACCAGATGGTCAATACCGAAATCAGATTGATTATATTCTTTGCAGCCAAAAATGGAGAAGCTCTATGCAGTCAGCAAAAACTAGACCTCCCTGGAGCTGACTGTGGCTCAGATTATGAACTCCTTATTGCAGAATTTAGGATTTAATTGAAGAAAGTAGGGAAAACTACTAGGCCTTTCAGCTATGACCTAAATCAAATCCCTTATCATTATACAGTAGAAGTGACAAATAGATTCAAGGGATTAGATCTGATAGACAGAATGCCTGGAGAGCTATGAATAGAGGTTCATGATGTTCTACAGGAGGTGGTGAGCAAAATCACCCTTGAGAAAAAGAAATGCAAAAAGGCAAAATGGTTGTCTGAGGAAGCCTTACAAATAGCTGAGCAAAGAAGAGAAGCAAAAGGCAAAGGGGAAAAGGAAGGATATATATGTCTGAATGCAGAGTTCCAAAGAATAGCAAGGAGTGATAAGAAAGCCTTCCTAAGTGAACAATGCGGAAAAATCTAGAAAAACAATAGAATGGGGAAGACTAGAGATCTCTTTAAAAAAATTGAAAATACCAAGGGAATATTTCATGCAAAGATGGGCACAATAAAGGGCAAAAACAGTATGGACACAAGAAAAGCAGAAAATATTAAGAAGAGGTGGCAAGAATACACAGAACTCTACAAAAGAGGTCTTAATGACTCGGATAATCATGATGGTGTGATCACTCACCTAGAGCAAGACATCCTGGAATGCGAAGTCAAGTGGACCTTAGGAAGCATTCAGTTCAGTTCAGTTCAGTCCAGTCGCTTAGTTGTATCTGACTCTTTGCGACCGCATGAATCGCAGCACGCCAGGCCTCCCTGTCCATCACCAACTCCCGGAGTTCACTCAGACTCACGTCCATCGAGTCAGTGATGCCATCCAGCCATCTCATCCTCTGCCGTCCCCTTCTCCTCCTGCTCCCAATCCCTCCCAGCATCAGTCTTTTCCAATGAGTCAACTCTTCTCATGAGGTGGCCAAAGTATTGGAGTTTCAGCTTCAGCATCAGTCCTTCCAGTGAACACCCAGGACTGATCTCCTTTAGACTGGACTGGTTGGATCTCTTTGCAGTCCAAGGGACTCTCAAGGGTTTTCTCCAACACCACAGTTCAAAAGCATCAATTCTTCGGTGCTCTGCTTTCTTCACAGTCCAACTCTCACATCCACACATGACCACTGGAAAAACCATAGCCTTGACTAGATGGACCTTTGTTGGCAACATGATGTCTCTGCTTTTTAATATGCTCTCTAGGTTGGTCATAACTTTCTTTCCAAGGAGTAAGCGTCATTTTAATTTCATGGCTGCAATCACCATCTACAGTGATTTTGGAGCCCCCCAAAATAAAGTCTGACACTGTTTCCACTGTTTCCCCATCTATTTCCCATGAAGTGATGGGATCAGATGCCATGATCTTAGTTTTCTGAATGTTGAACTTTAAGAATTACTATGAACCAAACTAGTAGAGGTAATGGAATTCCAGTTGAGCTATTTCAGATCCTAAAAGATGATGCTGTTAAAGTACTGAATTAAGTATGTCAGCGAATTTGGAAGACTCCACAGTGGCTACAGGGCTGGCAAAGGTCAGTTGTCATTCCAGTCCCAAAGAAGAGCAATGCCAAAGAATGTTCCGACTACCACACCTCCTGAGAAACATGTATGTAGGTCAAGAGGAAAAATTAGAAATGGAAATGTAACAGTGGACTGGTTCAGAATTGGGAAAGGAGTACATCAAAGCTGTATTCATTGCCCCGGTTATTTAACTTCTATGCAGAGTTCATCTGGAGAAGGTAGTGGCAACCTACTCTAGTACTCTTGCCTGAAAAATCCCGTGGACAGAGGAACCTGGAAGGCTGCAGTCCATGGGGTCCCTAGGAGTTGGATATGACTGAGCAACTTCACTTTCACTTTTCACTCATGCATTGAAGAAGGAAATGGCAACCCGCTCCAGTGTTCTTGCCTGGAGAATCCCAGGGATGAGGGAGCCGGGTGGGCTGCCGTCTATGGGGTTGCATAGAATCGGACACAATTGAAGTAACTTAGCAGCAGCAGCAGCAGCAGAGTCCATCATGTGAAATGCCAGGCTACATGAAGCTCAAGCTGGAATCAAGATTGCTGGGAGACATATAAATAATCTCAGATATGCAAGTGTCCTCACCACCCTACTGGCAGAAAGCGAAGAGAAACTAAAGAGCCTCTTGTTGAAGATGAAAGAGGGGAATGAAAAAGCTGACTTAAACCTCAGCATTCAAAAAACTAAGATACTAGCATTTGGTTCCATCACTTCATGGCAAATAGATGGGGGAAAAATGAAAACAGTGACAGACACTATTTTCTTGGCTCCAAAATCACTGCAGACTGTAACTGCAGCCATTAAATTAAAAGAGGCTTAATCCTTGGAAGAAAAGCTATGACAAACCTAGACAGCATATAAAAAGCAAAGGCATCACTTTGTTGACAAAGGACCATTTTGTCAAAGCTATAGTTTTTCCAGTGATCATGTACAGATATGAGATGTGGACCATAAAGAAGACTGAGCACCAAAGAATTGATACTTTTAAATTGTAGTGATGTAGGAGACTCTTCAGAGTCCCTGAGACTAAGGTAGTCCTATAAAATCTTCTAGGTCATGGATGGTGCAGCCAAAATCTGTCAGTTTGGCTCTTTCTTGGTGTCTCATTGGACTCATGAGGATCCTTGAGTAGTCAGGCTGAGGAGCAGGGTTGCTGCGAACACTGAGGGTGGGGACCCTCAAGCAACTTTCAAGAGAGTTAGTTTTTCTGACCTCACTGCTGAATCCAGCATCTCCAGGCATCCATTTGCTGAAAAGCCACAGGTGTCCATGAGGCTTCCAGAAAGCTGGTGGAGACTTCTTGGTGGAAGGACAATGAAGGCCTTGCAAAACGAGGTGTTTGATCTTTGTTCAACATTTCAAATGTTGGTATGTTTTTAAAATTTTTCCTGGTGAGGTCTGATTTGAAGCCCACTTTTGAGTCTTTATTTGACTCAATGATGAAATTGAAATTCTGTGAATGCTTTGTGATAAGAGAAAGCAAATAGTATCTTTGAAATACCAGGAGGATTTGACTCACTGGATTTATAGTTTTCATGTTTCAGTCTTAGGTTTCATCTCCATTTCCCAGCTTCTATTTCAGTTTCCAATTTGAGGAATCTTTCTTCTTTTGAAATAACTAGAAAATTTTGTGGGACTGCATACTTAGCTATCTGTGTGTAAAATGGTTCGGAAAAAATGTAAAAAATTCATGAATCAGAGAACTCTTATTCTTGGGAAAAAATATTTGTGGTTTAAGGGAAACCTGATACTTTTGGCGGAAGGAGAGGAAAGGAGATTGAACAATTACTATTTTTAAAAAATATTTCTCTGTGGGTCTCTCAATACTCTGAACTCAATGTCAGCTACCTTCTGGTCTCTGAGTCACAGCACCCTGAGTCTCTGTCATACAGTTATTTAAGATCGCACATTACACAATGCATGTGAGTGAAGGTGATCTGACAGCCAGGAGATGGGCCATGAGTGATGGCAGCTGGCACTGGGTACAGGAAGTGCAGAGTCTGATGATTTATCAGGTTTGGGGATTGTTGATTTGGGTTATGGTATTAGCTATCAGGTTAGGTTTTGCTTTTAATCCTTCCCCTTCTTCTAACCATCCTCATTTCTTGAACTGGTCTGTGAGATCAATAATGAGGACTTGCCTTTCTGCAAATAGCTACGTTCAGACTGGTTACCTGATGTGTCTCGTGACTGAGACAGCTGTCGTTTTGGGGCAATAAGATGCAGTATGTTCACCCCATCAGGCGATTTAAAACATGGTGTTTTGAAAGATAGTAAATATTCTTTACCTAATGTTGTCACTCTTTAAAGACTGGAATATTTTAAATTTGGATTTTATATACCAGTGTTGCAAAATGGAACCTATTAAAGTGTGAATAAAATTTATATGAACAATTTTAATAATTATCAACAGTTGCTTGAATCGCTATGCCATGGGTTTTCATAGAATGGTTCCATCCCTGATTAGAAGTGTGAAATTGGAAGAAAGCACATTCAGTGTGCTGGGGGTTGCCAGCCTGAGTTCCTGGAAAGGGTCTGGTACTCGTCTGTGGGTGCGGCTGTCCTAGAGTAGTCCACCCTGAGCCGCTTGTTCCTCAGCCCCCTCTGTGGTTCAGCCTGCTCCTCACCCATCGCGGTGCTGCCGCCATGTAACCAAAGCAAAGACCATGGGCTGCTGTGCCGGCGGCGAGAATAATTAGAATCCAGAGCCAGTGGTATGTGCAGGGAGGACGCAGGAAGGACCACGTGCCAGGTATAGGACGGGGTCCCAGTGATGGAAGGAGGGCCCTCGGTGTGCTCTGGAACAGACAGTGGGTTAGAGGCGCTCTCTATTAATAGCATTATAGCCTTGCTGCATCAGGATCGTCGTCCCACCTGCTTTTCATTCCCCCTCCACTGTAACCTGCGGTGCTGCACGAGGCTGCACATATGAGGGAGAGGGTCAGCCTGGGGCATTTAGTTGCCGAAAGCCGTTCAGCGGTTTGTATCCTCCGGGGCTCTGGAAGGAAAATCAATCACAATCTTAGTTTTGAAGATGAGACTTTTCTGTTTGCTTCTGACAGTAAGGGTATCGATCAGCTCCTGTATAGCAAGAGTTGGATGGATTTCTGTTGCCGCTGCTGCTGCCACGGCACTTCAGTCATGTCCGACTCTGTGCGACCCCATAGACGGATTTCTGTTAGGTGTGGGGAATTCCTGTAAAGCTGTTTCTCATTCTATTTGAAAACCAGCCTCTGTTTTCACAGTGGCTGCGAAAGAACACATTTTGTGTTCTTACCATGGTGTCCCCCTGCGTATTTTGCTTTTAGCGTCTGGAACAGGACACAACTCTGGACATTTATAAATAGCAGTCTCTGGAATGTCAGGGTCACATTCTATAGATTATAAATGATTGGTAATAGAGCACAACTGTATGCCATGAACCTTTCTAATAGTTTACAGACAAAGGACCCATTTTGCACACAAGGCAACAGATGATATTCATGCGATGAAGACATCAGAGTAATCTACTTGCTGTTAGTATTAATATATTTCATATTATCATAGTACCAGTGCACCGACCCAAGTACATTAACAATATTTTCCAACATTTCACTGTCAAGAACATATGCTGTATGCTCAGGACGGGTAAGAGAATTGAGCTCATAATAGTGATTGTTTCACCATTTGGTCAGCATAACCATTAGTGGGAAATCATGTCATCCTAGTTCCTGACTTGGCACTTAATGACTTATTTCCCACATGTGGCTTCTTTGTGAGAGTCTTATTACATCTTGTGGGTTTTCTTGCATTTGTCTTCTGGGATGTAGCACATCCCTCACTTGGCTGCAGGAAAATTCTCTCTGACCATCGTGTCTGTTGTCCTGTTCTCTGCTGGGTTCTTAGCGTAGCTTCTGAGGACCATCCATGCTCAAAGCTGACTTTGCAGTGTAGGGGATGAAAACTTTTCTCTTCTGAGTTCTGTGGCTGGCCTAACAATTAAATTGACATGAGACAGGTTAATGGGAGAAAGACAAATTTAATTTCATATGTATACAATTCCCACAAAGAAATGAGATTCAAAACCAGCCAGATGATCGCGGCTTATGTACCATCTGAGCTAAGGAAAGCGGTAGGGCTCTGAGGCTTCAAAAGGAAAGAGGGCTTTCACTGGGAGAGGAGAAGAACAAGGTTTGGTAAACAGAGTTGCCCTGCATGCAGATAAGTCTCGCAGAGGAAAAAGTAATCTCTGGCGGTAGCTGTCTTGTTACTGGCTCCCTTCTAATTTCTTCTAGGTGGTTAAAGGGGAGGCAAAACCCTTTTCCTGAGTCTTCTGGGTTTTGACTGCCTTCAGTTCAAAACAATCCACTGGCCAAAGTAGCATATTCTGGGTTGGTTTTTCTGAATCCTCACAGCGGCTCAGAGGGGGTGGCTTCAAATAATTGTTTTTTTCTACCCTTCCTCAGACCTTGCTGACCTCCTGTCTCCCTGTTGGTCAGTCCAAGTCCCCCACATTCTGCCCTGCCTGTGTCCATCAGCGGCTGGCCCTGGAGTGTGGTGGCTTCTCCCTCAGCTATATGCGCCTCATCCTTCAGGCCTCTCACACTTGGTCTCCTCCACCCGCTCTCTGCTCTCTCATCTGTACACTTTTAGCTCATCTAAATTTAACCAGGACTCTCTTCTTATACCTAACTGCTGTGTTCAGTTCAGTCACTCAGTCATGTCTGACTCTTTGCAATCCCATAGACTGCAGCACGCAGGCCTCTCTGTCCACCACCAACTCCCAGAGCTTACTCAAACTCACGTCCATGGAGTCGGTGAGGCCATCCAACCATCTCATCCCCTGTCGTCCCCTTCTCCTTCTGCCTTCAATCTTTCCCAGCATCAGGGTCTTTTCCAATGAGTCAGCTCTTCGCATCAGGTGGCCAAAGTACTGGAGTTTCAGCTTCAGCATCAGTTCTTCCAATGAATATTCAGGACTGATTTCCTTTAGGATGGACTGGTTGGATCTCCTTGCAGTCCAAGGGACTCTCAAGAGTCTTCTCCAACACCACAGTTCAAAAGCATAAATTCTTTGGCACTCAGCTTTCTTTATAGTCCAACTCTCACATCCATACATGACTACTGGAAAAACCATAGCTTTGACTAGATGGACCTTTGTCAGCAAAGTGATGTCTCTGCTTTTTAATATGCTGTGTGGTTTTGTACTTTTTCACATGCTGCTTTTGGGAGATGTGTTTTATGTCACCTTGAGGCAGATGTGTTCTCAGTCTTGTCCTTTCTCTGTTCTTGGTGTGTTCTCTAAGATCTTGCTTTTCTATATGGTTTCAGATTTGTCTTTGTTGTGATGGACTCAGTATCCTGGATACTTAAGTCTCTATCCTCTTTTTTATCCTAACTGCCACTGTTTTAATTCAACATCTTGCCATTTGTTACTTGAATTTTTATAGTCATTTCCTAAGTGGCTTCCTTGATTCTGATCTTACCATCGATCCTCTATTCTGACAATACGATATTCCTTTAATGCAAATCTTATAACTTGCTTAAAAATACTTGCTAGAAGTATGCCTGTCTTGCTTCTCTCATAAGAGCCTCATCCACAATATTCAGTGCAAATGTTTTCTCTACAAAGCCCCTCTGGCTTTCACAGATCCTTTCTTTCATGGTCTCATAGCCCCTGCTCCATTTTTGTTAAAATATTTATCATGTGTGTGCTCTCATGCATTTCCATGCTTCTTTCTCCTTGACATTAAAAGTGCCTCTCGGATGGAAACCACATCCGCCTCTTTCTTGGCATTTCTAACACCTGGCACATCTCCCAGAGTAGAGCTGTAACGTAAGTGCCGATTCTGAAATGTGAATCCTCTTTCCCCTCTGAACTTGCGCCCCTACCTTCTCTCCTCACAGACTCACTGAGGGAAGGATGGGTGGCAGTCTGAGGATCCTTTTTATTCTCATGCAGAGATCTGGCCTCAATAATTTTGATGAACGGTGAACCTATCATTCTCATCCTCCCAGACAACCCTTGCTGATGACTCCACCTCTCTCAGTCTCTTTGTGCTTGGTACTGATATTCTGTCTTAATGCCTTTGTTCTTATTTTCTACTTGTTTTAACTTGGGTTAAAAGACAGATGTCACCAGAAAGGGGGCGAACCTTTTTTCTTCCCAACTGCAGTTGGAACATTTCTTTGGGCACAGGACATGCTAAATGAATGCTTGGCGAAGCAGTGAATGTGTTAACAAACCATCCTGTGCTGTAAAATAAAAAGGAGCAAGGAAAAAAGCCATACATGATTATTATCTGGCTTTGTGAAAAACAAAAACTAAGTATGAACTCCCAAGGAAAGTTTTCTAGGCTTTTTTTTTTTTTTTTATAACACTTCCCTATGAAGAACTCTGATGGGGAGATCTGATGAATAATTAAGCTCTGTGTTTCTGAGTGGCTTCTTACCACACAGTGGATGTTTCTTCAGGGGCAGTGCCTGGCTGGCTTTTTGAGCTGAGACCCCATGGGGTATGAAGGTGGTTAGAGCCTGAGTGGCATCTGAAGCATTTAAATTTTTAAAATTATATTTATATATATATATTTTGGCTGTGCTGGGTCTTTATTGCTGTGTGGGCTTTTTCTCTAGTTGTGGCGAGCGGGGTCAACTCTAAAGTTGTGGTGTGCAGGCTTCTCATTGCAGTGGCTGCTTCTTGCAGAGCACGGGCTCTCGGGTATGTGGGCTTCAGTGGTTGTGGGTCCCGGGCTCTAGAGTACAGGCTCAGTAGTTGTGCACAGGATTCGTTGCTCTGCGGCATGTGGGATCCTCCAGAATCAGGGATTGAACTCATGTCTTCTGCATTGGCAGGAGGATTATTTACCATTGAGCTTTCAGGGAAGCCGTGAAGCATTTTTTTGATTGAAATACGCTGACATTGAGTATGGTAGGGTGGTTTTTAAAACATTTTCTTTTTTTTTAAAAAAACATTTTCTTGTATTTTATATCTCACTTTCTCATCCTTTTTTTGGTGTGTTTTTAATAACTCCATTGAGAATATAATTGACCTAATAATGGCATTTATTTAAATTATGTCTCTTGATGAGTTCTGACTTGTATATAATTGAGGAACTATCACCAAAATTAAGAAAATGAAGATGTCCATCACCCTCCAAAGTTTCTTTGGGCACCTTGGTAATGGGCTCCCTCCATGTTTGCATTCCCATGCCCTGTCTGCACTGATGGGCACTTTCTGGAGTGTTATATACATAATTCATATAGTGTGTACTCTAATTTGTCCGCATTTTATTCCTTTTTTTAGTTTTTGTGATTTATTCATAGTAAAGTGTGTGTCAATAGTTTCTCCTGTTTATTATTGAATAGTATTGGTATATCCAATACAATTTGGATATTCAGACTATGAATTGTAAATTCAATTGGTTTATCCAATTGAATTGAATATACCAGAGTGCTTTTGTTCATTCGTCTGTTGATGGCTATTTTGGCTCTTTGCACATTTGAGTATTACACAAAGAAGTCTGCTCTGCACATTCATGTACAAGTCTTTGTGGGCACGTATGCTTTCACTTCTCGTGGCTAAATACCTGGGGGCATATTTTCTGGAACTTATGGTAGGTGTACATTTAACTTCTTCTGAAATAACCAGAATATTTCTCAACAATGGTAGTGCTGATATATTCCCACTGGCAACATGAGTGTTCTAGTTCCTCTTATCTCTGGCAGCACTCTGTATGGTCAGTCATTTTAATGTCAGCCGTCCTACTAGATGTGCAGTGTGTTTTTGTGTGCATGTCTCTAATGACAAATGATGGTGAGCATGTGTTTATGTGATAATTTTCTAGATGGGTATCATCCTGGTGAGGCATTTGTTCAGATGTCTTGCCTATTATCTTGTTGGGATGTTTATTTCTTATTACTGAGTTTAGAGTTCCCTATATAATATGGTTTTAAGTTCTTTATCAATGTATGCTTTCAAATGTTTTGTCATGACTTGTGTATTTTCCAGTGTGTCTTTTTCATCCTCTTTCAGTGATGATGATGGCATCATCAACTCAATGGACATTCGTTTCAGCAAACTCCAGGAAACCTGGCGTGCTGCATCCTGGGTTGCAAGGATTTGGACACAGTTTAGAAACTGAGCTACAGTTCAGTTGCTCAGTCATGTCCTGCTCTTTGTGACCCCATGGACTGTAGCACACCAGGCTTCCCTGTCCATCCCCAACTCCTGGAGTTTGCTCAAACACATGTCCATCGAGTCGGTGATTCCATCCAACCATCTCATCCTCTGTTGTCCCCTTCTACTCCTGCCTTTGATCTTTCCCAGGATCAGGGTCCTTTCCAACGAGTCAGTTCTTTGCATCAACTGGCCAAAGTATTGGAGTTTCAGCTTCAACATCAGTCCTTCCAATGAACATTCAGGGCTGATTTCCTTTAGGATGGACTGGTTGGATCTCCTTGCAGTCCAAGAGACTCTCAAGAGTCTTCTCCAGCACCACAGTTCAAAAACATCATTTCTTCAGTGCTCAACTTTCTTTATAGTCCAACTCTCACATTCATACATGACTATTAGAAAAACCATAGCTTTGACTGGATGGACCTTTGTTGGCAAAGTAATGTCTCTGCTTTTTAATATGCTGTCTAGGATGGTGATAGCTTTTCTTCCACAGAGGAAGCATCTTTTAACTTCATGGCTGCAGTCACCATCTGCTGTGATTTTGGAGACCCCAAAATAAAGTCTCTCAACGTTTCCATTGTTTCCCCATCTGTTTGCCATGAAGTGATGGGACCAGATGCCATGATCTTAGTTTTCTGAATGTTGAGTTTTAAGCCAACTTTTTCACTCTCCTCTTTCTCTTTCATCAAGACGGTCTTTAGTTCTTTACTTTCTGCCTTAAAGGTGGTGCCATCTGCATATCTGAGGTTATCGATATTTCTCCTGGCAATCTGGATTCCAGCTTGTGCTTCATCCTGCCTGGCATTTCTCAATATGTATTCTGCACATAAGTTAAATAAGCAGGGTGACAATATACAGCCTTGACATACTCCTTTCCCGATTTGGAACCAGTCTGTTTTTCCATGTCTAGTTCTAACTGTTACTTTTTGACTTGCATATAGATTTCACAGGAGACAGATCAGGTGGTCTGATATTTCCATCTCTTTAAGAAATTTCCACCGTTTGTTGTGATCCACATAGTCAAAGGCTTTGGTAAAATCAATAAAGCAGAAGTACATGATTTTCTGGAACTCTTGCTTTTTCAATGATCCAGTGGATGTTGGCAACTGGATCTCTGGTTCCTCTGCCTTTTCTAAATCCAACTTGAACATCTGGAATTTCTCAGGTCACAAACTGTTGAAGCCTGGCTTGGAGAATTTTGAGCATTACTTTGCTAGTGTGTGAGATGAGTGCAATTGTGCGGTAGTTTGAACTTTCTTTGGCATTGCCTTTCTTTGGGATTGAAATGAAAACTGACCTTTTCCAGTCCTGTGGCCACTGCTGAGTTTTCCAAATTTGCTGGCAGATTGAGTGCAGCACTTTCACAGCATCATCTTTCAGGATTTGAAATAGCTCAACTGGAATTCCATCACCTCTGCTAACTTTGTTCTTGGTGAAGCTTCCTAAGGTCCACTTGACTTCGCATTCCAGGATGTCTGGCTCTAGGTGAGTGATCACACCATCGTGGTTATCTGGGTCATGAAGATATTTTTTGTATAGTTCTGTGTATTCTTGCAACCTCTTCTTCTTATCTTCTGCTTGAACTATAACAACAATCCAATAATTATAATCCCATATTTTTGACAAGTTTTTTCTACTGAATTACCTTTTTATGTTTGTCAAAATCAGTTGTGTTTGAGTTCCCTGAGTCATACTGCAGATTCCCATTGGCTATCTATTTTACATATGGTAATGTATATGTTTCCATATTACTCTCTCCTTACATTCACCCCCTCCTCCCTCCCACCCATATCCAAGAATCTATTTTCTTTGTGTCTCCATTGCTGCCCTGAAAATGGGTTCATAAGTAGTGTCTTTCTAAATTCCATGTATATGTGTTAGTATACGATAATTGTTCTTCTCTTTCTTACTTACTTCACTCTGTATAATAGGCTCTAGGTTCATCTACCTCATTATAACTGACTCAAATGCATTCCTTTTTATATCTAAGTAACATTCTATTGTATAAATGTACCACAGCTTATTTATTCATTCATCTGTCAGTAGGCATCTCTCTTGTTTCCTTGTCGTGAAAGTGAAAGTCGCTCAATAGTGTCCAACTCTTTGCGACCCCATGAACTAAACCATCTGTGGAATTCTCCAGGCCAGAATATTGGAGTTGGTAGCCTTTCCTTTCTTTAGAGGATCTTCCCAAACCAGGGATCGAACCCAGGTCTCCCGCATTGCAGGCTGATTCTTTACCATGTGAACCACCAGGGAAGCCCAAGAATACTAGAGTGGGTAGCCTATCCCTTCACCAGCAGATCTTCCTGACCTAGGAATTGAACTGGGGTCTCCTGCATTGCACGCAGATTCTTTATCAACTGAGCTATCAGGGAATCCCTAGCTGTTGTAAATAGGGCTGCAATGAACACTGGAGTACATGTGTCTTTTTCAATTTTGGCTTCACAGGGTATATGCCTAGAAGAGGGATTTCTGGGTCGTATGCTGGTTTTATTCCTAGGTTTTTAAAAATTAATTTATCTTTAATTGAAGGACAATTGCTTTACAAAATATTTTGGTTTCTGCCAATTATCAACATGAATTAGCCATAAGTGTACATATATCCCCTCCCTCTTGAACCTCTCTCCCATCACCTTCCCCATCCCACCCCTTTAAGTTGTTACAGAGCCCCTGTTTGAGTTCCTTGAGTCATACAGCAAATTCCTGTTGGCTATCTATTTTACATATGGTAATGTTAGTTTCCACATAACTCTCTCCACACATCTCACCATCTCCTTCCTCCCCACAACCCCGTGTCCATAAGTTTGTTGCCTGTATCTCTGTCTCCATTGGTGCCCTGCAAATAATTTCATCAGTACCATCTTTCTAGATTCCACATATATGTGTTAGTATACAGTATTTATCTTTCTCTTTCTGGCTTGCCTCACTCTGTGTAATAGGCTCTAGGTTCAGCCAACTCATTAGAACTGACTCAAATACATTTCTTTTAATGGCTGACTATTATTCATTGTATATATGTACTGCAGGTTCTTTATCCATTCATCTGTCAGTGGACATCTAGGTTGCTTCCATGTTCTAGCTATCGTAAATAGTGCTGCAGTGAACATTGGGGTACACGTGTCTTTTTCAGGTTTGGTTTCCTCAGGGCATATGCCTAATAGTCGGATTGCTGGGTCATGTGGTAGTTTTATTCCCAGCTTTTTAAGGAGTCTCCAAACTGTCTTCCATAGTGGCTGTGACGATTTACATTCCCATCAACAGTGCAATAGGGTTCCCTTTTCTCCACACCCTCTCTGGCATTTATTTTTTGTAGATTTTTTGATAATGGCCATTCTGACTGGTGTGAGGTCATCTCCTTGTGGTTTTAATCTGCACTTTTCCAATAATGAGTATTGTTCAGCATCTTTTCATGTATTTATTAGCCATGTTTATGGCTTCTTTGGAGAAATGTCTGTTTAGGTCTTTTTCCTACTTTTTGATTGGGCTGTTTGTTTTTCTGGTATTGAGTTGTATGAGCTGCTTCTATATTTTGGAAATTAATCCTTTGTCTGTTGTTTCATTTGCTATTACTTTCTTCCATTCTGATGGTTGTCTTTTCACCTTCTTTATAGTTTCATTTGCTGTGCAAAAGCTTTTAAATATAATTATGTCCCACCTGTTTAGTTTTGCTTTTATTTCCATTACTCTAGGAAGTGGGCCGTGGAGAATCCTGCAGTGATTTATGTCATTGAGTGTTCTGCCTGTGTTTTCCTCTAAGAGTTTTATAGTTTCTGGTTTTACATTTAGGTCTTTAATCCATTTTGAGTTTATCTTTGTGTATGGTGTGAGGAAGTGTTCTAATTTCATTCTTTTACATGTAGGTGTCCAGTTTTCACAGCAGCACTAATTGAAGAGACTATTTTTGATCCATTGTATATTTTTGCCTCCTTTGTCAAAAATAATGTACCTGTGGGTGCGTTGGTTTGTCTCTGGGCTTTCTATCTTGTTTCTTTGATTTATATTGCTGTTTTTGTGCCCGTACCATGCTGCCTTGAGAAACAGCCTGCTGCTGCTGCTGCTAAGTTGCTTCAGTTGTGTCCGACTCTGTGCGACCCCATAGACGGCAGCCCACCAGGCTTCCCCGTCCCTGGGAGTCTCCATCTCCAATGCATGAAAGTGAAAAGTCAAAGTGAAGTCGCTCAGTTATGTCTGACTCTAGCGACCCCGTGGACTGCAGCCTACAGGCTCCTCTGTCCATGGGATTTTCTAGGCAAAAGTACTGGAGTGGGGTGCCATTGCCTTTTCCGTGAGAAACAGCCTAGAGGAGTGGAATGAGGAGGGAGGGAGAGGGAGACTCAAGAGGGAGGTGACATAGTTATACCCATGGGTGATTCATGTTGATGTTTAGCAGAACCTAACACAAGAGTGTAAAGCACTTATCCTTCAATTAAAAATAAATAAATTTAATTATAAAAAAGAAGCTGTACATATATACAATGGAATATTACTTAGCCATAAGAAGGATGAAATAATGCCATTTGCAGCAACATGGATGGGCCTAGACATTGTCACACTGAATGAAGTCAAACAGAGGAAGAGAAATATTTTATGATACCCCTTATAAGCAGAATCTTTACATATTGTATAAATGAACTTATTTACAAAATAGAAATAGAGCCACAGATGTAGAAAACAATCTTGTGGTTACTGGGGGAAAGGAGGTGCAATAAATTGGGAGATTGGGATTGACATATACATACTACTGTATATAAAACAGATAACTAATAAGGACCTGCTGCTGCTGCTGCTGCTAAGTCGCTTCAGTCGTGTCCGACTCTGTGACCCCATAGACGGCAGCCCACCAGGCTCCCCAATCCCCGGGATTCTCCAGGCAAGAACACTGGAGTGGGTTGCCATTTCCTTCTCCAATGCATGAAAGTGAAAAGTGAAAGTGAAGTCGCTCAAGTCGTGTCTAACCCTCAGCGACCCCATGGGCTGCAGCCTACCAGGGCAAGCTTCTCCATCCATGGGATTTTCCAGGCAGGAGCACTGGAGTGGGGTGCCATTGCCTTCTCCGTAATAAGGACCTACTCTATATCATATCACAGAGGGAACTCTCCTTGATACTCTGTAATGAAGCATATGAGAAAAGGATCTAAAAAAGGGTGGATATGTACAACTGAATCACTTTCCTGTACAGCAGAAATTAACACAATATTGTAAATTGAGTATACTCCAGTAAAAATTAAAATAGATAAGTAGGCAAATAGATAAATAAAAAGAATTTGAAGAAAAATACAGTTGTGTTTGGGTCTATTTCTGGATAGTCTATTCTATTTCACTGCTCTTTTGTCCATCTTTATGACAATTCCACATTATCACAATTGCTTTGATTGTTGTAATAATTTTTGAAATGAGGTAGTATTTCATGACTTTGTTCTTTTTCAAATGTTCTTTTAGCTTTGCTAGACCTTTAGTGTTTCTGTATGAATTTTACAGTGTGTTTATCAGTTTCTACAGAGATGCTGAGATTTTTGACTGGAATTGCTTTGAGTGTGCAGAATCTTTGGAGAAGGACTAATGGATAAGGGCTAATATTAGCCATGTTCAGTTTTCCAACCAATGAGCGTTGCATATCGAACCATTTAGGTTTTAAAACTTTTCTTTCACCAATGTTTAATAGTTTCCATTGTTCAGAGCTTTCACATCTTTTGTCATATCATCTCTTGTTTCTATTTTTGGATGCCATCACTGATGTAGATATTTTAGCTGTAATTTCCAATTGTTGCTAAATGTAGAAATAAAACTGGTTTCTGTGTATTGGTCTTATATCCTGCAGTTTTTTTTTTTTTTTAACACTTATTTGTTAGTTCTAGTAGCTTTTTTGTAGAGCTTGGGTTTTTCTACAGAGAGAATCATGTTATCTGCAAATAAAGACAATGTTACCTTATCCTTTTCAATCTAAATACTTTTTATTTCTTTTTCTTGACTTACTACACTGAGTAGGATCTCTTGTTCAGTGTTGGGAAGTGGTGAGAATACTGTCTTGGTCTTATTCCTGACTTTAGAAGGATAGAATTGGTCTTTTTACCATAAGTCATGATGTTTATATTAGGTATTCATAGATGCTATTTATTAGATTGAGGTTCTTCTCTACTGATAGTTTGTGGAGTTTTTTCAATGAAGAATGGATGTTGAAATTTGTTAAAATTGTTTCCTCTTTATCTATTGGGATGATAATATGATTTTTCTTTTGTTAATATGTTGGATTACATTGATCAATTTAAAAATATTAAACTTACCTTGGATTGCTGAGGTAAGCTCAACTTGGTCAAGGTGTATTATATTTTATATGTAATTGAATTTGATTTGTTAAAAATTTGGTTGAAAATTTCACATGAAATTTCAGCATGGATATTGATCTGCAGTTTTCTATTCTTATGATTTCTCTGTCAGATTTGGGTATCAGGGTAATTTTGACCTCAGAAATAAGCTGGGAATCATGCTCCACTTGTTAGTTTTCTGGAAGAGTTTACATAGAATTCATATTAATCCTTCCTTTTATGTTTGGTAGAATTCAGAATTGAACCAACAATCTTTGTGGTGAAGTTTTTTAACTGAAATTTTGATTTCCTCAATAGGTGTAGGGTTTTTCATGTTATCTATTGTTTCTTGAGTAAGTGTTGATAGTGGTGTCTGAAAAATTTGACCATTTCATCTGAGTTGTGGAATGTATCAGCATGAATTTGTTGATGAAATTCCCTTATTTTTTTAAACATGTGTAGACCCTGAAATGATGTCAAATACTTATTTTACTTCTTAAGGAGTCAGCTTTTGATTTCATTGATTTTTCTATTTTGTTTTGGTTTCCTATTTCATTGATTTCTAGTTTAATCTTTATTGTTCTCTTTCTTCTACTTACTTTGGCTCTCACTTAATCTTTCTTTCGCCCAGTTTTATAAGGTAAGAGCAAAGGAAATTGATTTGAAAACTTATTTTCTAAAAAAGACCTTCAGTGATACAGTTTTTAAAGTCTTCCTTAATAGCCCCCAGAATTCTAATATGGTATGTTTTCATTTTCATTCAGTTCAAAAAGCTTTATTATACTTTTTTTTTTTTCCCTCCATAGTTTCTGTTGGTATGTCTTCTATCTCACTAGTTTTCTTCTGCAGTGTCTAGGCTGCAGTTATTCCCATCTACATGTTTGTAACCTTGGATTTAGTTATTTTCATTTCTGAAAGTTCAGTCCTTTTTATGTCCTGATGGTGGTTTAGTCGCTAAGTTGGGTCCAACTCTTGCAACCCCATGGACTGTAGTCTGCCAGGCTCCTCTGTCCGTGGGATTCTCCAGGCAAGAATAGTGGAGTGGGTTGCCATATCCTTCTCCAGGGGATCTTCCCAACCCAGGTCTCCTCTACTGCAGACAGATTCCTTACTGACTGAGCTATGAGGAAAGCCATTTTATGTCCTACATGTCTCTTAAGTTTTTGTGTTATACAGTAGAGTTATGATAACTTTTTAAATGTCTTTTTCATATAATCCTAGTATTTTTTTTTTTTAAGTTCTGAGTCTGTCCCCTTTTGATTCATTGATGCTTCCTCATTATGGGTTGTAAATATTTTCATGCCCAGTAATCATTGTTTGGAATCAAGACATTATAAATTTTAACTGGCTGAGTGCTTGATATTTTTTTCTTTCTGTAACTATTCTTGGGCTTTTTTCTGGGACACAGTTAAATTCTTTGGAAACTGCTTTATCCTTCAGAATCTTGTTTTCACTATTGATTAGGCAGAAGTGGAGCATTGTTCAGTCTAGGTTTAGTTATTCCCCATTATTGAGGAAAGGCCTTGTGAGTGCTCACCTCATGCACGACTGAATCTTGTCTGATGGAGTAGTTATTGCTCATTCCTAACTCTGGACTTTAAAAAGAAACTCATTCCTAGTTGCTTTTTGCGTGCATGGTAAGTGTCTGACTCTTTATGACCCCATGGACTGTAGCCTGCCAGGTTTCTCTGTTCGTTGGTTTCTCCATGGAAGAATACTAGACTGGGTTGCCATGCCCTCCTCCAAGGGATCTTCCCTACCCAGGGATTAAACCAGGGTTTCTTAAGTCTTTTGCATTGGCAAGTGTGGCCTAGTGGTAACACTAGGACTACCTGGGAGTCCCGAGTTCATTTTTAAACCATCAGTCCATTCTGAAGGAGATCAGTCCTGGGTGTTCTTTGGAAGGACTGATGCTAAAGCTGAAACTCCAATACTTTGGCCACCTCATGCGAAGAGTTGACTCATTGGAAAAGACTCTGATGCTGGGAGGGATTGGGGGCAGGCGGAGAAGGGGACGACAGAGGATGAGATGGCTGGATGGCATCACCGACTCGATGGACATGAGTTTGAGTGAACCCTGGGAGTTGGTGATGGGTAGGGAGGCCTGGCGTGCTGCGATTCATGGGGTCACAAAGAGTCGGACACAGCAGAACGACTGAACTGAACTGAACCGAATGGTCATCTGAATATTTATATTTCTGCTTCACAATTGGCTTTTGAATCTGTTTTTCCTTATTCTATTATTTAGATATATTAACTTAATGTAAACTCAAACTCATCACACTGTATGAAAAAAGACGTTCTTCTTTTTCTGTCATTTTATTAAGATTTTGGTTGTGTAATCTGAATTTGGCAGTTATGTTACTGTTGTAGAGGTTCAGTACAGCTCATTCAAAGGTAAATGTTATGTTTTTTGTTATGGTGGTGTGGTTGTTGAATCAGATTTACTATGTCAGCTTTTTTTTTCATAGTTCTCAAAACTAGTGTTTTGACAGATGAAGTGTCTGATGGCTGAGTGTTGGGAGAATAAGCATGCATCTGTTGAACACAAGTGAAGTGGGAGTTTTGGGGGAGATTGGAGAAAGGCAATAATGAGCTTTAAAGAGGGAGAATTAGCCCCATAAATATATTTTCCCCCTCCCATTAGGCTATTTATTCACCTTTCTCTTCCCTTTCCTTTTGTTCTTCTATTTTACCTCTTCTCTTAATTATATATATTTTTCATCAATTAATTTTTTTTTTCTGTATTATGTTTTTATCTTTTTGGACAAGACTTTTAAGCCTTTTTCTTACTGTGAATTGCTTCTCACTATGCTTTTGTATGCAGAGAACAGTCTCCCATAAATATGTTATAATTGTGAATTGAATTCTAATAGATTTCACTCTGACATTCACAGCCAGGTTGCAAAAGAAATGAAAAAAATGTAATAGTTAATAAATACTTAAGAAACAAGCTGAAACATTCCCTGTGCTTACCTTTGTGAACTGTATGGGTACCTACTCTAGAGTTTTCTCCCTGTTTCTAATTCCAAGAGGCAAATAGGGTAATAACATTAGTCGTGTCAATCCATCTGCCCCTTTTTCCTTCTGAGGTATAATCAGTTGACATTTCTTTGGCAGTCAGGGAGGCTAACCTGGCAGCCTGCTTTACATCTGTCTTTTCTGAAGATTGCATGGGCACTGTTTCATCCTCTTTGCTGGGCATGATTCACAGAAATTTGCTTAGCGATGAGCCAGGACTCTTTGTTGGTGCTAAGGTAACGAGCGAGGTGGGGTGAAGGAAATGCCAGATGATTTCTAAGTCCTTTTCTAAGTCTGTCATTCAAAGAAAAATGAAAGCATTTGACATTACCTACCTTGATCAGATTTTGGAGATAGAAATGTGAGGAAAGCATTGCTACTTGGTCCTCAAGGAGCTTGTATTTCCAACCAGTTTTCTTTAGCTAATGTTTGTGTGATTTATTGTCAGTCACTTGAAAAGTGCTTGCCATGGAAGCGGAGTGAGATAGTCTAGTCTCTGTTTGCAGCCCAGGGGAATAGAAGGAACTTTCTTTTATGCTCTCTCTGAAACTCTAGTTAGGGGGAGTGGAGAGTAATGGAGTGAAAGTGAAAGCCGGTATGTTTGCCCCATGTTTCCTGCTTTGTTGGAGGTCCCGCTTCTCTGTAGGATTTGAGAGGTGCATGGGAAATTGTGCTAGACAACCAGGTCTGGGTGGACATACAGAGGGGAGTGATGCTACGTTTACACTCAGGCATTGAAAAGTTAGTTGGTTACTGAGCAGATCATGCTCTATAGACTTTGCATCTTTCCCAAGACTTTCATTCTTAGGCAAAAGTCTAACAGTGTGATTCTTAAAAAGAAGCATATGTAACTAATGTTTCTTTCCAGGGAACTCAAAGGATAATTACATTATTTTAATAATAATAAATGCTTACACTTTTAGAATGACCATTACTTATCCTATTTAAATAGGATAATATAGTTCTTTAGAAGATTTTTCCCAAACTTGTGCTTACAAATAATTAAATTTTTAGAATTAAGCTTCCTATATAGTTAGCACTCTGAAGAATCTATGGGGATCTGAAAACTACAAGGCCATCTGCTTCCAAAAAAGCCTTGTATGTTACAAGGAGTTTAAAAAATATATGCGACTTTGCATAGGAATGTGTTTTAAGCATATGTTTTGTTGTGCTATCTCTTTTTCAATCCCCCAAATTTGGTTTTATTACTTACGTCAACATTTCCTCAAATTCATTACATGTTGGCCAGTTTCTGGGCTGCAATATTGCATTGTCAGAGACAGTTCAATAGAACTTCAGCAGATACTCCATGTGCAGGCTTTTAAAAAGAATGTTTTGACGTTGTTCCACCATCAGTGGTGGTCGGGTCCTCTTGATTTACTGTAAACTCTGGCGGGACCCTCTGTAATGGTCTGACTTGTCCCAGAGCAGTGTGGGTCTGCAGGTTGCTGGAGAGTTAAGAGTTAGATTGCTTCGAGCCTTGCACAGACAAGTCCCCAGGTCAATCCAGGTAGTGGCTGATCCAGGGCCAAGATGAGAGTCCATTCTGACTCAGTATGTGTGTTGTCTATTACCCTAGGGTAATAGACATGATTGAAAACACAACAGAGTCCAAAGAAGGCACCATTTACTTTATCAGGGTGTATTAGCCTGTGGAAAGGAGTTTGGACAGTGAGAGAAGAAGGGATGTCCATAACTTAGACTCCTAAAGATTTGCTGTGGGAAGAAACCTTAAATAGTAGAAAATTTCCACTTCAGGGAGAAATAATATAAGCTAAATACACCATTGCATTTCATTTTTGTTTTTGTTTTGTGGTTCTTTACATAGAATTTACTTCTTACTTTCTTACTTAAACTACCATGAAAGCAAAGATTATCAACATTTTTAATAAGTACCAACATTTTTAATAAGTACCATGAAAAGAAAAATTGCCTTTCAGTGCCTGAAGATGGGTTCCTTGTATTTTCTGTCTCAGAATCAAACTCTGCTGTTAGGTTCTAGGACACAGGATGGTTTATGTATTTCCCTTATCTATAAGCTATAATCCCCAATTCTATTGCTTTGAACAAAATATTATCTCTTAGATCCATTAAAAATAAGAAAATTAAGACTTTGCTTCACTTATTCTTTCTTCCTTTATTTGTGTAGATCCAAGTTTCTGACCTATATCAATTTTTCTTCTCTGAAGAACTTCTGATACTTTTTGCAAATCAGTTCTGTTGGCAACAAATTCCCTCCATTTATGTTTGTCTGAGAAAGTCTGTGTCTCTTTCCTTTTAAAGGATAATTTTCACTAGATGAAGAATTCTAGGTTAGTGGTTTGTTTCTTTCACCAATTTAAATATTTCACTCCATTTTAGTCTTGTTTTCGTGGTCTCTTAAGTAGTCTGGTGTTATTCTTACCCTTGTTCTTCTATAGGTAAGGTGTCTTTCCTCTGACTTTTTTCTTTATCTTCCCATAGTCTGAATTTTAATAGGGCATGCCTAAGTGTAAATATATACCTGTATTTTTTTTCCTATTTTTTCTGCTTTGTGTTCTCTGAGCTTTTTATATTTGTGATTTGGTGTCTGTTACTAACTTTGGAAAATTCTCAGCTATTATTTAATATTTTATTTCTTTCCCACTACATATATTTTATACATTTTGTAATTTTCTCACAGTTCTTAGGGCTTCCCTTGTGGCTCAGCTCGTAAAGAATCCACTTGTATTGTGAGAGACCTGGGTTTGATGCCTGGGTTGGGAACATTCCCCTGGAGAAGGGAAAGGCTACCCACACCAGTATTCTGGCCTGGAGAATTCCATAGACTGTATAGTCCATGGAGTCCGAAGGAGTCCGACACGACTGAACAACTTTCACTTTCATGTTCTCAGTTCTTAAATAGTCTGTTTTGTTTCTTTCATTCTTCTCCTCTTGGCTTTTCAGTTTGAGATGTCTCTGCTGACATTTTTGAGCTCAGTGATTCTTTCCTCAACTCTGTCTAGTCAACCAATGAACCCATCAAAAGCATTCTTTCTGTTGTTTTTAGTTTCTAATATTTAAGCTTATGTTACCCATCTTTTCTTGCATATTTTCCCTTTGGAATTTGCACTTTTCCCTTTGGAATCCTTAGCATATTAGTCATAGTTATTTAAAACTTCCAGTGAGGTAATTCTCAAATCTCTGGGTTTGATTTTAATGCTTGCTTTGTCTCTTCACACTGTGTTTTTGGCCTTTAACGTATCTTGTAATTTCTTGTTGTAAGCTAGATGTGATGTGTTAGATAAAGGGAGCTAAGGTAAACTGGCTTGTAGTGTGAGGTATTATGTAGCTATGTTTAGTCTTTGCTTTTACCACCATTTTGGCAGGAAGCAAAGAGAACTAAAGAGCTCATTGATGAAAGTGAAAGAGGAGAGGGAAAAAGCTGGCTTAAAACTCAGCATTCAAAAAAACTAAGGTCATGGCATCCAGGCCCATCACTTCATGGCAAATAGATGGGGGAAAATGTAAACAGTGACAGACTTTATTTTCTTGGGCTCCAAAATCACTGCAGATGGTGACTGCAGCCATGAAATTAAAAGACACTTGCTCCTTGGAAGAAAAGCTATGACAAACCTAGATAGCATATTAAAAAACAGAGACATTACTTCACTGACAAAGATCCGAATAGTCAAAGCTATGTTTATTTCCAGTAATCATGTATGGATGTGAGAGTCGGACCATAAAGAAGACTGAGCACCGAAGAATTGATGCTTTTGAACTGTAGTGTTGGAGAAGACTCTTGAGACTCCCTTGGACTGCAGGGAGATCAAACCAGTTAATCCTAAAGGAAATCAACCCTGAATATTTGTTGGAAGGTCTGATGCTAAAACTGAAGCTCCAGTACTTTGGCCACCTGATGCGAAGAGCTGACTTATTAGAAAAGACCCTGATGCTGGGAAAGATTGAAGGTAGGAGGAGAAGGGGACAACAGAGGATGAGATGGTTGGATGGCCTCACTGATTCAATGGACTTGAGTTTTCACACGCTCTGGGAGATACTGAAGGACAAGGAAGCCTGGCGTGCTGCAGTCCTTGGGATTGCAAAGAGTTGGACATGACTGAGCAACTGAACAATAACTCTTTGCTATAGCTTTTGGAGGCTAAAATTTCACTGGTATGTGTGTTTTTGTCTGTTTGGGTTTCCTTAGAGACTCCTTAGATTCAGTTTCAGCCATTAGTTCTGTGAGTTGTCTTTTGTTCTTTTAGATCTTTGAGTCTGACATTAATATGTAAGTCCTGCTGGTGTGGTGAGGAGGTGTGGGGTGAAAGAATCATGCCACAATCCTGTGATCCTGTGTTATTCTTAAGTACTGTGACATTCTTAAGTACTTCTCAGCCTTTTTCTCCATCTTATGTGAGACAGGGAGGCTGGAGGGGCTAGAATTGAGTATTTTACCTTCCATCACTTTGGCTAGGCTCTGGTAAAACAGTTTTCCTTGAGGACAAGCCTTTGTTAAGGGGGACGGGAGAACTCTCCATGTTTCAAAATGGTTTCTATTCCCCTCACCTTGCTAAAAGCAGAAGGGAATTCTTCTGTAGTCTTCATTCTGAGGGCGTGATGGGGTTCTTGTTGGTAAAAACTCACAAAGTGTGGGAGCCCTCCTACGAGAGGGTCTCCAGAAGTTTTTAATGCTCAGGGTAGTCTATGCCAAAGCTCTAGCAATTAGTCCGTTACCTTGTTGCTGGCTTCAGTAGTAGCTTCTACTTCCGTGAGCTGTGCTTCTCTGTCTCTATCTTTCTTTCTCTTCAGTTATCAAGCAGTAGTTTGTCCTGTGGCCTCAATTCTCACATGAATCTAAGAAATTTTGAATTTCAGTGTGGTCACCTTTTTTTCCCCATTGTGAGAATGGGAAGAAAACTTCTAAGCTCTTTAATGTTGGAGTGGATACCAAAACCTTCCTGTAGGTTCTACAGTCTCCTCCCCCAGGAGTGCAAAGCACAAAACTTGTGTTGTAGGCGTGTGACTCCGGTGGACCTCCCCTTTCCTCACCAACAAGGGCACCAGAAACACACGTGTATTTAGCATGATCTGAACAAGAGAAATGAACTTTTATTTGCTTTGGTGTTTTCTCTTCCTATTTCGGTTTTCTTGGCAATGTTTGGAACACAAGGTCAGCTTGGAGTTCTAAGTCTTCCTCTGCCACTCATCAGCTGGGTGAACTGAAGCAACTTAATAATCAGTCTGTGCTTTTGGTTTCCTCACCTGGCGGGAATGGTTACTGAGACATGTGTTCTCCTGATTGGTATGAGGGTCAAAAAGAAATAAAAACTAGTATATTGATATTTTTTAAAAATGAGAAATCAGGCTATGAATTTCTCTGTGCTGATTTAATTTGGCAGCTGTAACTATCATGGCAGAATGCTGCAATGCTGCAATGTGACACTTTACTTCAACTACCAGTCTTCATTAGGATTCCCAGTCTTGTCTTGTCAAGGAGAGCAAATTTTTACCTCTGAGAAGTGAAGTGAAGTGAAGTCACTCAGTCGTGTCCGACTCTTTGCGACCCCATGGGCTGTAGCTCACCAGGCTCCTCCCTCCGTGGGATTATCCAGACAACAGTACTGGAGTGGTGTGCCATTTCCTTCTCCAGGGGATCTTTCCGACCCAGGGATCGAACCCAGGTCTCCCACATTCCAGGCAGACGCTTTAACCTCCGAGCTACCAGGGAAGCCCAACTATCATGGCATCAGCCCTTAAATATTTGAAAGGTATGTGCATTGGGAAACAAGCAGACTTCCTCGTGCAGTCCTAATCTTCTCAGTCTCCCTTTGTTGTACAAATTCTCCTGTGACCTAATAGTTCTGCTTAAGGTTATGGTCTAAATCCTTTGCTCCACAGGGAAGACTTTAACCAAAAAATGGAAAGAAAAAAGAAATGCAAATTACTCAAAACTGGAGACATTAGAAATGGGTTAAAAATCTGTGCGATTTCTTACTTTGATGATGCATTGTTGTGAGTCGCAAAGCACCCTAGTGTGTGTGCATTTATATTTTACCAGTTTTAAAGAAGTGTAGATAATATGGAAAAGATCTTCAAGTATTTTTTCTATGCCTTCATTGAAAAAGCTGTTGTCCTTATTACATGAAAACCTGGTGACTAAAGTGAACAGGCATGTGTTCTTATGAGTGTTATCTTCTCATTGGTGTTAAAATATATTTCATTTGGATATCCTTACCCTGCATAACCATCTCCATGTATAATGCAGAACATAAGCCTTCAGTTGCTTCAAATGCAAAAGTAGGGAATTATCAGTCATAAATTAATGCCATACTGCTCAGAGCTATTGCTCTGAGGTAGGGCTAAACACTCTTCTGAGTTGACTGTATTCTTGGAGGGATAGAAGACAATGTTTGGATTATAGGGATTTTTTTTTTCACCAAATACTTTTCCCTAAATATTTCATAGAAATGTAGAGCAGAGCTTGGTGATATTTAAGCGTGGAAACTATTATATTTGAAAAGATGTTTGCTTTTCAGTCACTTAATCCTTTGCTCCACTCCATCACCTTAAAATGTGGGTTGTGTGCAGTTGCCACTGTTTTTGATGAGGCCGTGGGCTTGTGTGGGACAGTGAATAGCCCGACATGCATAGCATGAGGTCTGGTGAGGGCCCAGCGAAGCATCCTTCTGTCACGCCCCCGTTGAGCAAATGGCAGTGTTCTCTAATAAATTAAAAGTGGAATTTTAAAAATGGAGATAAGTCAGGTAGTATATACTTAATATGATCCATTAATATGACATGTCAATTTTTCATGGAAAAAAATGCTTCCTCAGAGAGTAGTGTTCTGTTTCATTTCGGTGGTAAACTTGTGATAGGAACAGTGAATCCTTAGGTCTTCATGGCCTCTGAGAATAGAAATCAATGGTCATGTTAGCCAACAAGGAAAGGTCTTTAATTCACCATCATAACCTTCCTCCAGCTTTCTGTCCACTTGGCCTCTTATTTCTCGTTAGTGTTAAAATGTACTTCAGTTGGATATTCTCCCACACGCACTGTAATAAACCAGACAGAGGTTGTCTCTGAAAGGAAGGCAAGGGGTCAGCTAGGGACTTGAGGTCAGCCACTTGGAGCTGAGGAGGATATTCAAGCAGAGGTTGGAGGTTGGAACAGAATGATCTCCTGATTTATTACCAACTCTCATTTTTTATAATTACATTCTCGTTAGCCCAGTTTGCTCTGGACTCACTCACAACAAACTACTGGGAATAATCAGTAAGTTCTAATTGTAGCTGCTTGGACTGACACATAACATTAGGCAGATAAGTAACTTATTTCTTGTAATTCTTTTTCCTAGAGTTTCAGTCATTAAACCATCTGCTTGGCTTGCCTGTATGTAGAGTGATACAGTGCATGGAAGTGACCCCTGTGGGCTCAGAGGCGTCCTGGGCCCCGTTTCGGGGATCCATCTGTGTGAACCCCACGCATCCCTTTCACTTTCTCTGGTTTTGGCTTTTGTCTTCCTTTCCCCCTCTTTGACTTCCTCGTGTGCTCTTTCCTTCCCTGTTAGGAACATGTGTAATTAAATCATCCCTTGCCCTGTGTTGTCATAAAGCTCATACCTAAGACAAAGAGAAGAGGGAAAAAGATACCAGTGACAGAGGACAACACAGGCTGTGTGAGAAAATAGAAAAAAAAAAAAAAAGGCAGAGTGAAAAAGGCCAAAGTCTTAGGATCTCAGTACCTGAGAAGGTGTTTGTTATCTGACTAGTGCTAAAACATTTCTGGAGAGAGAAGGAAGGGAGGGAGAAGGGGTAAACAGTGGAAGGGGAAGCAAAGACACTCTGAGAAAAGGCAGAAGGCAAGCAGAAGAGGGGTTGGATGATGCTGGAGACTGCGTGGTCAGAACTCTGGGTTATTTCTGATGTGTGAAAATGAGAGGGCTTGTGTGATGCCCCTCACCAGAGGTCAAAATGCTCATCCCCCTGTGCTTGTCTCCCAGGAAAGTTTGGTCAACATTGTGTCCCAGGGTTTATGCTGATACCAGCAGGCCAGTGCCAGGCTCAAAGGATGATTTGTACTTGGCTCAAGCAGTAACCTTATTATTCCTCAAGAAATTACTTTCTTTCCTTACTTGCCTGGAATGAAATGATTAGCTTTTCTTCCAATTGATTTTCCCCAGGGCTTTGTAGCTGCTTTTGTACAAGAATTTCAGTTGATGCTCTCACTTTCCACAGGAATATTGTGAGAACAAATGGGAGTTGAAATCTCTGTGAACTTGTTCAAAGAAAGAAAATTTTAGGAGTGTGATTCCTACTTTAGAATGTGATAAGAAAATGAGGCTTAAATAAACCTGAAAATAAAGAAGCAACTGAAGTCTTATTACATGCTTGTGCTTTAAAGTCTTTGTCAGCAGTTTGGCTAGATCCTAAAGTAATGGGACTTAGTTCATGATATCTAGACAGTTTAAATTGTCGTGTAAACCTTTTTAGGATTCTTTGAGTATTAAAATGTTCAGCATCAGTGGCCAACCACCCGTGGTTACTTTTACATATCATCAGAATTTTTCAGCTCCTTGAAAGTGACAGGTGTAATTCCCAACCCATTGAACACATACAATGAACATGGCTCACTACAGATTTTAACCAATTTGACTAAAATCTGGACTGAAATATGAAATAACTTAGAAGCTCAGTCAGGCTTTCCAGATGGTGACTGGTAAAGAACCCGCCTGCCAATGCGGAAGAAGTAAGAGACGTGGGTTCTATCCCTGATTTGGAAAGATTCCCTGGAGAAGGAAATGGCAACCCACTCCAGTATTCTTGCCTGGAGAATCCCATGGACAGAGGACCCTGGCAGGCTACAGTCCTTGGGGTTGCAAAGAGCCAGACACGACTGAGTGACTTAGCATGTACACAGCTCAGTCACGGAAACTCTGTAAATGACATCAGTGGCACACCTGTGGCCCACACAGTCTGTTAATAACTTCAAAAGTGTCTTCCACTTCTCTGATTGTCTGAAACCCATTTCTGAAAGAAACATAAAATGAAAACAAACAGCAACAGCAAAGTCCAGCATGGGCATGGAGTCTTAGAAACTTAGTCTGCAAAAGGATATGGGAGACAGCTGCTAGTGTTGCACCTCCTATCAGACTGAGGTTTGCAGGGGAGTGACTGGCTTGGGGGCATACACAGCTTGCATTTCTAGCAATTCAGTGCATGTGCCAGGCAGGCATTCATCCTGCCTGGCTCCTTGACCATGCAGATAATATTAGCCCTGTGCCAAGATTCGCAGGGGAAAAATGTATTGAATGCATTTATCTTTGTCTTTAAACTATGAGCTGTGTTTGTTTTAGTTTATGAGAATTAAATTGCCAATTCTGAGTTTTTCACTCAAATGACCAGTCTTGTGGTTATTAGTAATTAGAGACATTTCATTGCCAATTTTAGTTTCTTTTATTTCTTATCTAAAGATGACATGTCATAAAGTCTGCATGTCCTCCTCAGTAGTGGATTGGAGACAAAAAAAATGTTGTAAAGATGAAAGTGATTTTGAGATTCAGCAACTTGTAACCTAATAAATATTAAATAATATGTGTTTATTCTAGGTAATTATTTGGTTTGAAGCAGAGCTTCTTTTTAAATATACATTCTCTAATGATGTGAAAAGAATATTCATCATGGAAATACTTATTAAAATTCAATGAGCAGATGCAATTAGACAGGACCAGACATCCTATAAGGCAGCAGAGGCAAATCTGTATGGAAAATGTAGTACATGCCACACTTTAATCTTGTCTGTCAGACTATTGATTAAACAAAAAACAAAAAGGAAATAGGATGTGATGGTTGTCAATATTTTATGTCATATAATTTCCCATCATTCTTCGAAAAAATTGGGAGGGAAGAGAAAAGGGTCTTAAGGGAGGTTGGAAAGAGAGAAAATGCCACTATTAAAGGAGAGTCGATGACACGGTGCTCCAGGGCATGCTTGCCTGGGACATGACACTTGAACTTTTTCTTTTTCTGGTAGTACTCTTTATTTATTTTTTCTTTTATATATAAGAGTTAATATTTGGCAAAACTAATACAATTATGTAAAGTTTAAACATAAAATAAAATTAGAAAAAAAAAAAGAGTTGCTTCTGTTAGCAGTTAGCCGATTGTATGAGTGAATTCATTTAGTAAAACCCTTTGAAATTTGAAAATCTTCCCTGAATTCTAAATCCTACTGCACATATATAATCTTGTTCTTTCAAAAGGTGGCATTGATACATTTCTTGTGAAATGTCTTCAAAGTAAATGATGAAAGTTAAGGGCAAGGTGAGTGCCGTGGCACAGCGGGGCAGTCACACACCCAGGAGCCTTTGCCTTCAGGCACACAGCCCAGCTCCGTGGTCCTGCCGGACCCCATGGGGTGAAACTGCGCAGCGCCCCAGGAGCAGGAGAGCTGCCTAGTCATCACGTTTATGCCTCTGTTGCTGAGGTCATTGTTTTCGCCTCAGCACTTTCGCAGATGCACTACTGTGGAGAAAAGAACTTCCACTCAGTGGAGAAGTATAACACTCTGGGCAGAGCTTTATGACTTCTGATGGACAGCAGCTCCTCGGTGGTAGGCAGACAAAGCATCCTGAGTCCAGGAATGTTATGTGTTAGAGCCTTAGTGACGTGGGGCTTGTGCTGTTTCAGCACTTTTCCTGGGATATTGCCAGGGCATTGCTGATATCTTAACTTTATGAAAATCCTGTCCTTTTTTCCAAAATAGCTGATGGTTCTTTTTTGTAACATTCAACCATATTTTAGGAACATGAGAACCACCATGCTGCTACTGCTGCTAAGTCACTTCAGTCGTGTCTGACTCTGTGTGACCCCATAGACGGCAGCCCACCAGGCTCCCCTGTCCCTGGGATTCTCCAGGCAAGAACACTGGAGTGGGTTGCCATTTCCTCCTCCAATGCATGAAAGTGAAAAGTGAAAGTGAAGTTGCTCAGTCGTGTCTGACTCTGTGCGACCCCATGGACTGCAGCCTACCAGGCTCCTCCATCCATGGGATTTTCCAGGCAAGAGTACTGGAGTGGGGTGCCATCCCCTTCTCTGAGAACCACCATACTTACTGAGAAGTGGTGGGTCCAGCCAAATATCCCAGCCGATAGCCAACATGTGTGAATCTTTCATAGCAATGATGTCAACAAGTTCGAAGTCTATTCCTGTTCATCTTGAGCTTCCTTTAATAATATATTCTACATAAATTATTTCAGAAATTTATTTTGACTATTCTCAAAGCTATTTACTTGTTTCATTCTGAATTACCTCTAGAGATAACGTTACCTATTCATTACCTAATAGAACTTATTATTTTCCCTAAATTAGTATGTCTTTTAAACTCCTACTCAGAGGTAACACATAGTCAAGTATTTTTAGAATGTAGAAAACAAACTGAAATTCATTTTTCCCTTGCAAATTGTGCTCCTATGTACTTGGAGCATAACTGTCTGTCTTCCACCATCTCCTATTCAAAAATCACTCGTGTGGCTATTCCTTTATCATTTCCATTATCCCATCAGAGGATCGATTAACTTCTGAGTCTCAAGTTTCTATCATATTAGCTGCTTCCTTTGACTTCCCTCGAAGAAGATCTTGAATCCAAGTGTAAGTGCTTTTAAATGGTAAGGGCCTTGAAAGCTGTGAGAGGAGGGGGGCAGTGATTTAGGGTGGGAAAGGCAGCCCACAAGTTTTATTAATCCACCAACCACTGAGACTGACTGGAGCTCAATTCCATGGAAAATGATGGGAAAATCATAAAACACACACTTTAGCATTACCTCACCCAGGAGAAATGGAAGATGCACCGTGTAAGTGAGGTCCTGACAGTTGTCTATAGTAAGGTTGCTGTAAGGAATAGATGCATCGTCATGTGGGAAATACTTTGAGACAATAGGGCCTGGCACATGGGAAGGCACTTGATATCTGCTAGTGATTTTGATGATTTACTCTGAAGCCTTATGATAGCTGTTTCTAAGAGCAGTACCTGTTTACTGAATGCCAGCTGTAGGCTGATACTCCATTCCATCCTAGGATAACCCAGTGGCTGGCTCCATGGCCTCACTGAGCTTGTGTTAAGGGGAGATGAGCATGTGAAGAGCACAGAGTGGGGAGTGTCTACAGCAGGAGGGGGCCCAGCATTCTGAGAGTGAAGACTCATGTGGACCCAGGCTCAGAAGAAGGGCCATTCAGGGCTTCCCAGGAAAGGCAGAGCGCTGAGCCTAGCCAGGCTGTAGAAGAGCACGCAAGGGCTGAGAAGACTCAGAACAAATTGGAAGTGTAGGGAAAATGGCTGTTGTCATTGAGCAGCAAATTGGGAAGGCAGAAGAAAAGGGGCATACCACCTGGGCCATAACCGAACCCTGTGCTCACAAGGGGCTTCACACCTGGTTTTACTTCTTAGCTCTCACCATCTTGAAATTCTTCATAATTTTTGAATAGTTTTTCAATTTTAAATAGGCCCTGTGAGTTGTGTCGCTGGTCCTACAGAAGAGTGTTAAGTCTGGGACAGATTATTGAAGGTCTTATACACCATGTGTGATGGTCAACTTTGTGTGTCAACATGAGTGGGTCGCAGAGTGCCCAGATACTTGGTCAAACATCATTCTGGGTGTGTCTGTGAGAGTGTTTCTGGTTGAGATTAACGTTTGAATCCAAAGACTCAGTAAAACAGAGAGCTCTCCCCAATGTGGGTGGGCCTCATTCTATCAGTGTAAGGCCTGACCTCATTTGGGTTGGAGGGGATATATCCTGCCAGACAGTTGGCTCTTCTTAGTTCTCATCCTGCTGACCATCAGACTGGGACTAACTGTGTCATCAGCTCTTGTGTTGCCAGCTATATCATCACAGGAGCCAGTTCTTTACAGTCCCTCTCTGTCTGTTTCTGTCTGCATGTCCATCTGTTGCTTCTGTTTCTCCAGAGAACCCTAAGACATCTGCAAAAGTGCTTGTAGTTTTCTCACTAAAAGTTGAACTCTTTCAGTGTTTTTGATACAGGAAAGTGACATGTACCCTAGATAAAAATCCATAGCACAGGGAAGATGGATTAAACCAAGAAGAGGCTAGTGCATTTGTCCAGAAGAGAGATGATGAAGGTCTGCATTTAAATAAAGTGATGGAAAAGGAAAGGAAAGCAGCTGGTAAATCATCTGCTGTGCAAACTTAAGACAACTGAATTAACTAAGAAGGTGAAGAATTAAAGACAACTCCACTAAGAAAATGTAAGATCCCAGAGTCCCAGTGCTTCTGTGTGCCCACACTTGAAAATTTACTTTTTACCTCAGTCTTATTTATTCCCATCACCTGCATGGCCTCCAGTGGCATTTTCTTATTCCTACTGCGTGTCCACCCAGCATCCAGATATGGGTGGCAGTGTGTGGGCATTGTCCCATTTTCCATCCTACTGGATGGATCAAAACTTGCATGTTGATTTCTGACTGCAGAAAGCATTAAGGTCTTCAGAATTTCTAGCTTCCTTTCCTACAATGCAAAGTGAAATCTTGGAATCGTTCTTTATTAATGTAGACTTCCAAACACTGAAGTGCCACCCACTGCATCGTTTACCCCTAAATCTCACTCTCAAAAAGTTCTGCTGTGGTTATTCCTACTAACTGGACATTTTACTACCCATGATAACTCAGGAGCGTCTGTGAACTTGGAAATGGATTTGTGCCCTCCTCCTCGGTCAGTTACGAAAACGTCAACAGCGATGTCCATGCCTCCTTAGAGAGTTTTTCACCTTTACATGTCTCTATTCAGAGACATGCAGCATTGTCTCTAGTCGTCTTTTCCATCAGCCAATTTGCTACTCATGAGTGCATAATTTTATATGATCTTACAGTGGCTTGCATTTATTTTAGTTGGTTGCATTTGATGGAGAGAGCTGTAAAAATTTTTTCCCCAAGTCTAAATATGTTGTGTGTGTTGCATTTCCTCTTTTTTCAGGTATCCTCTCCCATGATAACCGTTTTCCTATACAGAGGTCAGCAGATAGTTATCCATCTCATTGATATATTTATTCCACAAAAACTATAAAGTTTTGACCATATGTCAGGAGCACCCTCATTTCCCCTTCCCACCAGCAAGGAACAAGACCCAAGTGGTAGGGCGGTTCTGAAACCTGGGTGGGACTTCCTTAGCCCTGTTGAATATTGACATTCAGCTGTCTAGAGGAAGTTCTGGCTCACATATGCTCTTCGTGTTTTCATTATTTTATGATAGGCATTGGCATGCTTTCATTACTAAGTCATGTCCGACTCTTGTGACCCTGTGAACTGTAGCCTGTCAGGCCCCTCTGTTCATGGGATTCTCCAGGCAAGAATACTCAAGTGGGTTGACATTTCCTTCTTTAGGGATCTTTCCAACCCAGGGCTTGAACCTGGGTCTCCTGCACTGCTGGAGGATTCTTAACCGAGTGAGCTACGAGGGATGGCATCTCAACGGAAGAGTCCTTAGAAACCATTTCCCAGTAGTGGCTATGTGGATTTGGCAGTATTTCTGAGGTTGGCTGGCCCCACACTGACCAGGGAGCCCCTTTTGAAGCTGAGGCAGAAAGTCTGGACCCCGATACTTGACCTTTTCCTGAAGTTGTTCCCAGCTCTCGGGGTCCTGCTGAGTCAGTCGTCTTGGTGTTCAGGCTGCAGTGTGGTGTCTCAGGTGGCTTGCTCACCAGGGCTGTGAGACAGCCTGCCATGTCCCTGGCTCGCAGAGAGCCACGGGTGGCCTGTGGGCTGTCCACAGGCAGTGACAGTCCTGGACTGAAGGGTCCTGCCCACCTCAAAGCTAACAGTACCCTCAGGGATGTAATTCTGACTTAGTACACAGCTGTTGCTGTGTGCCGTACCCCAAAGTACAGGATGGGACCTGCTCTGGGTTTCCCTGCTAGTTAGGGGCAAAGCTGGAACCCAGACCTCACCCTGCAGCTTCGTGTTCCTGTGGGCAGTTTTTGGAACATGGAGTATATGTTTCTTCATTTAGGTGGGAACTGGGAGTCATCTGGGAGGCAGTCAGTATTAGGAGGTCACATCGTAGGTCAGGTTTTCCTGCTTTTGTCCCAGGCCCTGCCCACATTCTGAGGCCCTGCTCCCTTGTAAGAATTTATCTGCTTTCTGCCAGCCAGTAATGGGGAGGCTTATGGGAATCCACCTAGGCATTTTCTTCAAAATATAGGGAAATGGTCAGTTTTACTGTGAAGAGGCAAGAGGGTAAGGAAACACTCATTCCAAAATTTAATACAAACCTTGAGAACATTGTTAGTATGAAGGTGGTGGGGGGCTTTCATATACCACAGTTGAGTCACTACTGCTTGAGCAATAGGAGAGGAATGTAGAAGCCAGAGATTAGACTTTAGCATCATACGTTATATAGACAAACCTGAGGGTGAAATATTTGAGCCGATGATTTAGTAAGTCTTCCCAAGGCGAGAGCACAAGAACTCAGAAAGTATTCAGGCAAAACCACAGTGAGGCTGCAAGTAATTTTGATGGTAGATATTCCTCCACATGCTGTGATCACTTTAAAACAAATGTTCTTTTACTTCACTAGAAATATGTTTTCCAAGTTGCAAGGCCTGGGAATGTCTGACCCTAATTAGAACCAACATAAACTTACGGTTTCTGTTCAGTAGTGTGGAACATTACCTGTATCCTGACACTTGAAAACGCTGGAATGGCCGAGACAAAAGGACTGTCTTAGATACCTGACTTCACATATGCCCAGTGTGGATGCAAAAGAAGTGGAATCACTCTGCTGGTCAGATGTAACCACTTAGATCTGATAATATGCTCACATTCCCCATATGGGGAGTCAGAATATCACTTGGGATATTATTTTATTTTTAACAATCTGATTTTGAGGAGAAATGGGCATTTAAAAGCATATATTGATTTTTTTCCCTTATAGAAGAGATGGAAGGCAAATATATCCTCCTATCACCTTAATTCATTTAGGGTGCATGCATCTTAAAAGTCTAATTTCTGGACCGAATGATGGATGAATCTAGGATGATTGGATTCAGGTAAGGCTAATATTAGAAATGCTGATGGTTGGCTGGGTGGTTGATTTCATTTACCTCCGAAAGATTTAAGGCAGCTTGCAAAAATACGTAATGAACAATGCAGTTTTTAAAGGAGATTTGAAATTAGGTATAAAGCAAAAGCAAGGGTAGACAATGATGTGAAGCCAAGGGGGAGGCTGATTGTAAACCCACATGTATTCACGGTACCGCAGGTACAGGAGGAAGGGCAGGCCATTTGGCTGTGGTCTTCCTAAGCCACAGCACAGAGAAGACGGCCCAGCCATTCAGTGAGAGTATGATTTCCTGGAGGCCTGAGGAAACCCTCTGTGGGCCCCATGAAGAGGCCAACCTGCTGCATTGCCACAGCTCCCGGCCCTGGGTTCTGAAGCAGGAAATCCTGTCCTTGTGACATTGATCACCGTGAACGCATTGTGAACATTCCCCGTGTCCAGCCGTAGGCAAGGTTTGCGTCAGTAGCTAATCAGGGTCAGCTGCTAGTACATGGTTTGTCCTCCACTGTGTTTGACCTCTAAGACTTTGCTTTTAACTACCATGCTGTAAATGAAGAAAAATGCAGGACATTTTAGTCTGGAAGGGAAGCAGCCTCTCTGCTTGACATATTCAATGGGAAGCTTGGGTTGACCTACGAGTGACTTTCTCTCTAAAGTAGAATTGGATCATTGCATCTGACAGGATGGGTCCCATGACAGGGTTGTTTCATGCTGTGTGGGTCTGGGGTGTGTTTTGGACAGCCCTCAACAGATGGCTCTTCCCAGGGAGGGTTTAGTTCCATTGAAGTGCTCGGAAGGTAGCAGGAATGATAAAGTGCCTGAAAGCTATGTCTTAGGACTTTCTCTCGAGAAACAGAACCAATAGGAGGTTTACAAACAGAGAAATTTAAGTAACTGGCCTGTGTGATCACAGAGGTGGCAAGTCTAAAATCTGTAGGTAGGCAGCAGCTGAGACCCACCAAAACGGTGATGCTGCAACTTGAGTCCCAAGGCCTTCTGGAGGCAGTTCGTCCTCTCGGGTCTTCTGTCCTTTCTTTTAAGGCTTTAAATGATTTCATGAGGCCTGCCCACATTAAGGGGGGTCCTCTGCTTTACTCAAGGTCTGCTGATTGAAATGTTGATCTCATCTGATAAATACTTTCACTGCAACATCAAGACGTGTTTGACCACAAATCTGGGCAGCTTAGCCTAGTTGAAACAGAATCGGCCATCACACCATGTTATCAAAGGAATGGAGGGGGAAGGCTAAGGTTACCCCGTAGAATGAAGATGGGCTGGCTGCTAGGGCAGGGCTTGTTTACTGCACATGTTTGAGCTGCATCTTAGTGACGGGAGCTCTGTTTGTGCCCTGGTGCTCTGGAGTGAATAACCAGGCGAGAGGGGAGCTGACGACAGGAGCAGATGTTCTGAGGTCAGAGAGGGCTCTCTGCCTTGGGCCCTGGACAGGGTGCTGTCCTCAGCGTGGGAAGCCTTCTGAAAACAGTGAGATTGGGTCTGGGCTCTTGTAGAGGGAACTGTTTGTGGCTCTGGGTGAGAATCCAGATCCAGTTCTACTGTTTGAGAATGTTTTGTTTGAGATTTTGTGTTTTCAAAAATTCAACAATGTCTTTCCAAGTCTTTCCAAAACAAACGGAATCAGTGTGCCAAAAATGCAAAGATAAATGGCCACACCTGGATTTGAAAATGGCAAGTTGTGGTGAGTTGGGGGCAAACAGGGTGAATGTATAAGAGATGCGACCTCATGTGGCGGTATGGTTAACCAGACCAGAGTGAGATTCTGATGTGTACCTGTGAATTCTCAAGAGCCAGGGAGTGTGATTCTCACTGTTTTATTCTGAAAGTTCAGACAGGGTATTTTAGAAATGTGATGTCAGCCAGTGCTTATCCTAATGAGGTCAAAAAATGAGATTGCAGTGGACAGTGACACCACAGTAAGGGGCTTAAAAGCACTCACCACAAAGCAGGGAACTTTCCCAGGTGAAAGAGTTCATGTGTTCATTTTGTTGTTCAGACTGTGTGACAAGATCAGTAATCACCCCATGTCCTGTGCGGCGGCATTGGTTTCATTGCTGAGGATGCAGAGATCCTGGCCTCCGTACAGGTCCTCCATGTGGGCTTCTGCATCAGTGGAGAAAGCAGCCTTAGCAGAACTGCCCTCTGCATCGAGCTGAGGCTTATGCCATTATTCCTGCGAACTCACACCAGTATTTCATGGGTTTCCACTTAGGGAAATTCTGTAAACCCTGTGCATTTCTGGTTCTTGCTCTTGGCCTCAGCAAAGTGCAGTTCAATTTCAGAGAGAGAACCACGACTGCCCAAGTGCCCTGGTACTGGTCCTGTGCTTCCAGGAATTGGAGCTCCGGCAAAGCCATTTCCCCAGGGTGCATACCCTCGCACTGCTGCGGGACCCACTGTTCGTCAGTATTTCCCTCTCTTTCTCTCTCCCTTCCCCCAGCTGTCTGTCTCTCTTGTTCTTTCCTTCTGAAATAAAATGAGGATCTGGAGAAACCTGGGTAAAATGTTGCCATGGCCTCTCCATTCTGCAGTCAGTTAACACCCTGAGATTTTAATGCTGGCTACAGTCACATTCCCAAGAACCTGAATGGGGTAACAAACTGTGAGCCAGATAATTTAAAATAAGAAACTGTCAGTAGACTAAGCCTAGAAGTCCATTTGGCCAACTGGTTCTCTCCATGTGTTCAGCCTTCCAAGAAGCCAGGTCATAATGAGACCGTTGCTTTGGTGGATAAAGCAATCAAAATAATTGAGTGGGTCTTGTGGAAAAGTTTTATGAGAGGCTGAATGAATGTTTGCGAGGACTGTCCACTCCAGGGATGGCTCTGCTAACCCCTGTGTAACTCTGCTCTCAGTGTTTCCCAAGTGGCTCACTGGTAAAGAGTCCACCTGCAATGCAGGAGACATGGGTTCAATCCCTGGGTTAGGAAAATTCCCTGGAGGAGGAAATGCCAATCCACTCCAGTATTCTTGCCTAGAGAATCCCATGGACAATGGAGCATGGTGAGCTACAGTCCATGGGGTCTCAAAGAATTGGACTTGACTGACTGAGCCTGCACGTGCAGCTCTGCTCTCACTTTTGTTTTGGACTGTGCTTTCCTTGGTGCAAGACCTCTTTTGTCAATTCTCTTTAGATATGTACCAGCTGATCAAATTGCTAGGATGCTCTGTGAGAGCAAACCCTAGTGCTTAATTAGAAGATACATTCTTGACCTACCCATGAACTGATGGTAGTTTTGGTGGTAGATACTTTTCCTGATGCCCTAGTAACCCTCCGTGTGCTGATGTCTAGATGAAAGTTGAAGTGGTTTCGTGAGTCAACACTTTTTAAAATGTTTATGTGTTTATTTTTGGCTGTGCTGGGTCTTCTCTGCTGTGAGGGCTCGTCTATAGCTGTTGCGACCGGGAGCGACTCTCCCTTTGTGTGCGTGGGCTTCTCACTGCGGTGGCCTCTCTTGTTGTCGAGCACAGCCTCCTGGGTGCACGAGCTTCAGTAGTTGAAGCCTGTGAGCTCAGTAGTGCGGCTCCTGGGCTCTAGAGCACAGGATCAGTAGTTGCCGCACATGGGCTTAGTTGCCCTGGGGCATGTGGGACCTTCCCAGACCGGGATCGAACCTGTGTCTTCTTAACACCAAGCCACCAGGGAAACCCATGAGTCAACTTTAAAGTAAATAAGCAAGATTCACAGCAAAGAGATAGTTAATAAAAACATGATACTCTATATTAATGTGCCATTTCCATTTTGGTTCACTTTAATAGAAATTGTCATTTTCCTTCTTTGGAATAAGGAAAGAAAACTGTTCTACCTTCCCTTCCTTCTTCCAGACCTCAGGAAATTGGATGGTTATTTTGACTTACAGTTTGAGCCCTGGGATTCAGGTAAGCACATAAGTGGTATCTCCAAAGTTTTGGGGAGAAAGCCCTTTTCCCTGGGGTGTGGAATGATTTGGAAGAGGCCAGAGCCCATGGCTTCATGTTTTGGGGTATTTTCCTCTATCCCAGAAAGCACACTTTTAGGGAAGGATGTCTATGATAAACGTACTGTTACTAAGATGTCAGTGAATGAGAAGACATAAAAGTTATCATTTCTAAATAAATAAGCAGTGTTTGTATTATCCCTTCTATGTATGTTCGAATTTAAATAGTCCATGTTTGAAATAAGCTAAAACAATGGGATTCTAACTGGGGACTTGGAACATCTTCCAGCTAGGTGGTGTGCATGGTGGGGATATTTTGAGGGCAGGATAACATTTCTATCCCTGAGATCACGCTGTTTCCTACCAAGCTCTTTGAAGTAAACGTCTTCACTTTTACAGGTTTTAGGTGAGGCTGCAGATAAAGTAATCTAGAGGCCGAAGAAGCAATTAGGCTAAAATGAATGACTGTTATTCCTGCATCACTGGCCCAGTTAGGGAAGAGTCCTTCCCAGAGCAGGGTGGACATGTAGTACCACCATGTGTGCCCAAGGAGGCAAGCCTAACTGGAATGAGCATAAGCCTATTATCTAGTTAATATTATTTAGGTACAAAATGTATTTTTAATCAAAGTCACTGTAATTTTAAAAATATTTCTAAGAGAAAAAAAAAACATCCATTAGAAGAAAAATGTTTAAATGTAGTGTTTGGTGTAATGTGGGGGGCTTTCCCTGGTGGCTCAGATAGTAATGAATCTGCCTGCAATGTGGGAGACCTGGGTTCGATCCCTGGATTGGGACGATCCCCTGGAGAAGGGAAAGGCTGCCCACTCCATTATTCTTGCCTGGAGAATTCCATGGAAAGAGGAGCCTGGCAGGTTACAGTCCAAGGGGTTGCAAAGAGTCATACACAACTGAGTGATTAGCACTTTCACTTGGTATAATGGGGAAATCTTAAACATTTGTTTCATCATTTAATTGTTATTTGATTAATGCTAGTTGTGCCTACATCTATTAGTAAGGCATAAACTTGAAATGTAAATGATGATATTAGCAAGTTTTATTTATTTTAACTTGTTATAGATGTTCAACCATGAAGAATTGGGAAGGTATGCCTAAGAAGTTGAAATTCAAGATACTAAGATGGAATAGCTCACCAAGAATAAGTTTCTTTTATGTTTATTTTAATTAAGCTTAAAACCTATTTCTGGTAAAGAACGGCAAGGGCGGGGGGGGTGTGTGTGCACACGTGCACGTGTGTGCGTTCAGCCACAGTGCTCTGTGTCTCTGTGGTCTGTCCAGTAGTTTTAGTTCTGCCAGGCTCTGTGTGGTTGCAGGGTTGCCTCTGCCAGTTCCAGGCAGGTGACTTTGTGGGAGCCTGTCCACTCTGGTTTCATCAGATGGACAGATAGTGGCAGTGAATCAGGGTCCACCATCACAGGCAGACCAGGAACAGAGGCAGAATTGAGAGGAGAGCAGTGAAACCTGGGAGGAACTTTAGAAAGTGGATTTCATGTAACTCAGTCAACTGTAGTCTCAAAGAGAACTGAGAGTTTGTTAAAGCAGAATGGATGGCAGCTGTTGTTAGAGTTCATTACTTAACAATACTGGCAGCTTTCAGAGGTGGGCTCCATGTTCATGTCTCACAGTGACTCTGTAAGTGGTGTAGTTAATTGTCTTGTGTTTTTCTCAAAGATGCTTTCCATTCTATCTCTGCTTATGTGGACTTCTTGAGAAACACACATTCACCCTGCCCCACCCCACCCCACACACAAAAAGAGGCACAGAGGAGACAGTGGAGGAGGTAGAGGGGTTCAGAGCTGCTTCCTGATGCGAAGCATCTTCCTGGAGGCCCAGGGTGGTGGTGAACTGAAGTAATCTGGGCACAGCTTCTTAGGAACCAACCTGCTGCTCTTGAATAGGGCAGGGCACTGAATCAAATTGAAGCTTTGGTTTTATAAGCTGCAAGGATCTGCAACAGTTTTTTTGTTGTTGTTGTTGATGTTGTTCAGAACATTGGGAAAAAGAAATTGTGGTGCCATGAGAAAGCAAGTCCTCATCTCAGCTGAACCCAGGGGTCTCCATTGTAATTTAATATTCAGTGCCTCATTAAGAGACCCAGGGACTCCTGAGACTTCTGAAACCACAAGTAATTATTTCACGGGAAGGTTTGATAAATTGGATCCTGCCTATTCCAGTGAGAAGGAAGGCAGAGTTGTAAACAGAACACTGTTAACTCTTTGAGGCAACTTGGTTCCTTTTAATATGTTACATCCTTGAAACAGTAAGTGGTCTAAAAGCCAGCCCACCTATTCTTCTATGCAGGAGAGTAGTATTGGTTCTGTAACCCTTGCCTTTCTATCTTCCAGTGAAATCCTTGCCCATAATTTTGCAGCTATGCCCTGGTTCTAATTTCACTATTTTAGATTCATGATAAGATACTAAAACATGAACTCCCCAGGTTGGTAGTTGCCAAATATGTTACTGGAGAAGAGTAGAGAAATAACTCCAAAAATAATGAATTGGTGCAGCCAAAGCAAAAACAACAGCCAGTGGTGTATATGGCTGGTGATGAAGTAAAATCCCATGCTGAAAAGAACAATATTGCATAGGAACTAGGAATGTTAGGTCCATGAATTAAGGTAAATTGGAAGTGGTCAAACAGAAGATGGCAACAGTGAACACTGACATTTTAGGAATCAGTGAACCAAAATGGACTGGAATAGGCGAAGTTAAATCAGATGACCATTATATCTACTACTGTGGGCAAGAATCCCTTAGAAGAAATGGAGTAGCTCTCGTAGTCAAGAAAAGAGTCCAAAATGCAGTACTAGGGTGCAGTCTCAAAAACAGCAGAATGATCTCTGTTCATTTCCAAGCCAAACAATTCATTGTCACAGTAATCGAAGTCTATGCCCCAACTCCTAATGCCCGAGAAGCTGAATTGAATGGTTCTATGAAGACCTACAAGACCTTTTAGAAGTAACACCAAAAAAAAGATGTCCTTTTCATCATAGGGGACTGGAATGCAAAAGTAGTAAGTCAAGAGATACCTGGAGTAACAGGCAAGTTTGTCCTTGGAGTATAAAATGAAACAGGACAAAGGCTAACAGAGTTTTGTTAAGAGAACGCACTGGCCATAACAAAAACTCTTTTCTAATAACACAAGTGATGACTCTACACATGGGCATCACCAAATGGTCAATATAGAAAACAGACTGATTTTATTCTTTTTAGCCAAAGATCGAGAAGCTCTATACAGTCAGAAAAATCAAGGCTGTAAGCTGACTGTGGCTCAGATCATGAACTCCTTATTGCAAAATCTCAGACTTAAATTGTAGAAAGTAGGGAAAACCACTGGAACATTCAGGTATGACCTCAATCAATTCCCTTATGATTATACAGTGGAAGTGACAAATACAGTCAAGGGATTAGATCTGATAGAGTGCCTGAAGAACTTTGGATGGAGTGTCAAAGCATTCTACAGGAGGTTGTAACCAAAACCATCTCCAAGAAAAGAAATGCAAAAAGCAAAATGGTTGTCTGAGTAGGAGGCCTTTCAAATAGCTGAGAAAAGAAGAGAAACAAAAGGCAAAGGAGAGAAAAAAAAAAAAAAATATATATATATATATATCTGCATTCAAATATACATATCTGAATGCAGAGTTCCAAAGAATAGCAAGGAGAGGTAAGAACGCCTTCCTAAGTGAACAATGCAAAGAAATAGAGGAAAATAATAGAAAAAGACTAGAGATCTCTTCAAGAAAATTAGAGATACTGAGGGAATTTTTCATGCAAAGATGGGCACAATAAAGGACAGAAATGGTATGGACCTAATGAAGTAGAAAATATTAAGAAGAGGTGGCAAGAATACACAGAAGAACTCTTCAAAAATAATCTTAATGTCCCAGATAACCATGATTGTGTGATCACTCACCTAGAGCCAGACATCATGAAGTGTGAAGTCAAGTGGGCCTTAGGAAGCATCACTATGACCAAAGCTAGTGGAGGTGATGGAATTCCAGCTGAGCTATTTCAAATCCTAAAAGATGATGCTGTGAAAGTACTGCACTCAGTATTCCAGCAAATTAGGAATACTCAGCTGTGGCCACAGGACTGGAAAAGATCAGTTTTCATTCCAATCCCAAAGAAAGGCAATGTTAAAGAATGTTCAAAATTACCACACAATTGCACTCATCTCACACACTAGCAAAGTAATGCTGAAAATTCTCCAAACTAGGCTTCAACACTATGTGAACTGAGAACTTCCACATGTCCAAACTGGATTTAGAAAAGGCAGAGGAATGAGATCAAATTGCCAGCATCCAAAGGATTATAGAGAAAGCAAAGGAATTCCAGAAAAACATCTACTTCTGCCTTATTGACTATGCCAAAGCCTTTGACTGTGTGGATCACAACAAACTGGAAAATTCTTTAAGAGATGAAAGGTTGCTGTAACGACCTGTGAACAACACTGGGATTTGTGGCCTCTGGAGTGAGAGGAATTCGATGTAGGGACAATGACAGGGCTTCATTGCTCAGAGCATTTTGGGTAATAAAGTTTTATTAAACTATAAAAGAGATAGAGAAAGCTTTGGACATAGACATTAGAAGGGGATTGAAAGAGTGCCTCCTTGCTAGTTTTAGCACCTAGTTATAAACCTATTAGCAAGCTGATGATTAGAGAAAGGAAATGCTCAAAACTCAGAGAGTTGCACCAGGCCCCCCTCTCTTACAACATGCATTTTGAGGTATCACTGGCACAAGGTGAGTCATCCCTGGCCATAAAACAGTTGGCATGAAATCTTAAAGAATGGGACACCGGAGCACCTTACCTGCCTCCTGACAAATATGTATGCAGGTCAAGAAGGAATGATTAGAACCGGATATGGAGCAATGGACTGGTTGAAAATTGGAAAACAAGTATGTCACCCTTTTTATTTAACTTCCATGCATAGTACATCATGCTAAATGCTGGGCTGGATGAAGCACAAGCTGGAATCAAGATTGCTAGGAGAAACATCAGTAACCTCAGATATGCAGATGATACCATCCTTATGGTGGAAAGTGAAGAAGAGCTTAAAGAGCCTCTTGATGAGGGTGGAAGAAGAGAGTGAAAAAACTGGCTTAAAACTCAACACGCAAAAAATAAAGATAATGGCATCCAGTCCCATCACTTCATGGCCAATAATGGGGAAACAATGGAAACAGTAACAGATTTTATTTTTTTTGGCTCCAAAATCACTGCGGATGGTGACTCCAGCCATGAAATTAAAGGATAGTTGCTTCTTGGGAGAAAAGCTATGAGAAACCTAGACAGCATATTAAAAAGCAGAGACATTACTTGGCCAACAAAGATTCACCTAGTCAAAGCTATGGTTTTTCCAGTAGTCATGTATGGATGTGAACGTTGGACCATAAAGAAGGCTGTGGGCCAAAGAATTGATGATTTTGAACTGTGGTGTTGGAGAAGACTCTTGAGAGTCCTTTGGACTGCAAGGATATCAAATCAGTAAATCCTAAAGGAAATCCACCCTGAGTATTCATTGGAAGAACTGATGCTGAAGCTGAAGCTGAAGCTCCAATACTTTGGCCACCTGATGTAAAGAACTGACTCATTGGAAAAGACCCTGATGCTGGGCAAGATCGAAGGTTGGAAGAGAAGGGGATGACAGAGGATGAGTCTGTTGGATGGCATCATCGACATGATGGACATGAGTTTGAGCACACTCCAGTTGTGGTTATGGACAGGGAAGTCTGGTGTGCTGCAGTCCATGGGGTTGCAAAGAGTCGGACATGACTAAGTAACTGATCTGAACTGCACTTATTATCTGGTTCTAATTTCACTATTTTAGGTCCTTAATTGAGCACATTTTGTTATTTCTCTGCTCAAAGTCATCTCCCCAAAGAGGCCTCATCACATCCGTGTCCACTTTCTAGGACTCGTTTTCTTCACAACACTTCAACAGTCTCCATTACTGCATTATAGGTGTATGGACTTTTAGTTGTTTAGTTCACAGTCTCAGTCCCAGAAGAGCTGAAAAATACTCCTTTCTGCCATGCTCACAGGATCTGAAACATGTCTTAGGAAATACTATCAAACAAAAATGGTAAACTGAATAAATGATTAGTGGAATTAGTATATTAATGTACTCACTCCTGAAATCTGATTTGGCTTTTGCTGACAGGTAATGTATTTATAAGTGTGTGTCATTGGGAGAGGACTTGGAGAAAACTATTGTAAAGGCAAAAAAAGGGAAAGAAATATGCTTTAATTGGAGTTTTCCCTGAAATGGGTCATTAATTAACTTGTCACATTCTGTCTTCTGTCCCAAGAAGTAAAGCTCTGGACAGAGTATTTAACACTTTGGTGCACTTCTGGATTGATTCCTGTGTTCCGGGCGTCTACTAAGAAGAGTGTGTGGCAGCACGCCCCCTTCTGCTATGGTCTTGACATAAGGCACAACGCTGTCTGATTTGCTCTGACTGAGGATACTTCCTGTGACCTTCATAGCCTCTGCTTCTCTCCATACCCATCTGAGTAGGGTCTGTGCTGCTGCTTTTCCTGAGAATCAAAGAATAATTCTCTCCTCCAGTGGTGTATAAGGCCATATGAAATGAAGCAGCATTTTAGGTGAACAGATAAGACTATAATTAATAGAGATAAATTAGACTTAGCTATAAGAACCCACTTCCCTAAGAGACAACGTGAAGAGAATAAATATACTGAAGCCTGGAATCTGCTACTTGTTCTTCTGATGGTTTAAAAGAACTTTGTCACCAATTTGCTTGCACCCACCCAAGGAAAAACAAAAAACACAATTACAATTTGAACTTTTTTTTCTGGCAATATTATGGATGTTGTGTTTGAGAAGTTAATTGAATGTAAATGTCCTAATCCGGGGCCCACCTAATTTTTTCAAAATAAATTAGAATTAATCTCAGGGAGAGCTGCCCCAGGAGGGCACCACGGGAGGTCAGTTTTCAGCTTGTTTATGATGTAATATGATTTTTGCTTAAAATACAAATTCCATAATTTTATGTTTTTTTGATATGCAAATATGACAAGCTCTTACAATTTTTGTGTGTGTGAAATGGGGTTTAAGACACCATAAACTAATTGTTGAATTCTAAGAGAAACTCCTTTTCTGTCTCTTTTCTCTTGAGTGTTATTCTCTCTTATTTCAGAGAGAATTTTATCTTTTCTCCTCCTATTACATGTTTTTCATCTGTCTTCCTAAACATTGTTAATCATGATGTTGGGCCAGGGATTCTTCCTATTGTGAAAACTTCATCTTGTAAGATGGAGGGTTTTATGCCAAGATAAAATTAAGTGGTATTGGACAGCCTATATATAAAGCATCCAAAGAAAAGGAGGAAAGGAAAAAGTACAGAAAAGGACAAAAAAGGTACAGAAAAGGAGAAAAAGGTTAGTAAAAGACAAGATGAAGGATAATTATTCCAAGTTTTTCTTGGTGTATCCATCCTGCCCACAGTGGAAACATTTGTCGATGTGTATCAAAGTGAATTAAGAAATGTGTAGATGTGAAAATGAAAACTAACATTTTCCCTTAGACAAAATTCGAACCTTTTAGAGAGTCACTGTGAAAGCAAACAAAAATCCTGACACAGGATCTGCTCAGAACACGTGCCCCCGTCCCAGCGGCAAGGGACTTGGGGGGTTGAGGGCTGCAGGGATGGGGAGAACTGAACATCTTCCCAAAACCCATTTCAGCTTTTTAATAGTAAAAAGTAAATTAAAAACATGTCAACCATGAAACTGATGAAACACAATAAAGCCATTCTAGATTCTAGCCATAAAATCAGCCCAAATTAATTAAATAAGAAATGTATAATTCTTTAATATGACTTATTTATAAAGCACCCCCAGCATTTGTGAATCTCTTTTACACAATCTGCTGATCTCTCGATGAGTGTTTAAAGCACCCTGAAAACAGCAAAGAAAAGGTGCAGCCCTCACTGAGAGGGTCTTTGCAGCAGTATTGTTTCAGTCTTTAAAGTCAGAAGAATGTGTCCATGATTCAGTGTTAATCTGGCACATCCTTGCCTCCCAGGAAAAACACAGAGATGACCTTTGAAGCCTCTTGATATGGTATTTTTCCTTAGATTTATTTGAAAACTGAATCTGGATTTTACTATGAATTTGTGAGATATTTGTATAGCATACTGAGTTCTGTTTATTTCAAACAACGTAGTGATAGAATTTTTTCTATTCTACTTTAAAAATTTTATTTATTTTTAATTGAAGGATAATTGATTTATAATATGTTCTTGATTTCTACCAAACATCAACATGAATCAGCTATTGATAGATATACATATGTTTCCTCCCACTTGAACCTCCCTCCCACCTCTCACCCCATCTACCCATCTAGGTTGTTACAGAACCCCAGTTTGAGTTCCCTGAGTCATACGGCAAATTCACACTAGCTATCTATTTCATATGGTAGCGTATATGTTTCCATGCTTCTCTCTCCGTTTGTTTCATCCTCTCCTGTCCACATCTGTGTCTGTAAGTCCATTCTCTGTTTCTGTGTCTCTATTGCTGCCCTGTAAATAGGATCATCAGCACCATCTTTCTACATTCCATATATATTAATTAATATACAATATTTTCTCTCTTTTTCTGACTTACTTCACTCTGTATAATAGGCTCTAGTTTTATCCACCTCATTAGAACGGACTGAAATGTGTTCTTTTTTTATGGCCAAGTAAAACAATGCAAATAAATAGAGAAAAACAATAAAATGGGAAAGACTAGAGATTTCCTCAAGAAAATTGGAGATACCAAGGGAATGTTTCATGCAAAGATGGGCACAATAAAGGTCAGAAATGGCAAAGACCTAACAGAAGCAGAAGATATTAAGAAGATGTATAAAGAGTACCCAGAAGAACTATACAAAAAAGATCTTAATGACCCAGATAACCATCATGGTGTGGTCACTCACCTAGAGCATGACATCCTGGAGTGTGAAGACAAGTCTTAGGGCCTTAGAAAGAATAACTGAACAAAGCTAGTGGAGGTGATGGAATTCCAGTTGAGCTATTTCAAATCCTAAAAGACGATGCTGTTAAAGTGGTGCACTCAATATGCCAGCAAGTTTGGAAAACTCAGCAGTGGCCACGAGACTGGAAAAGATCAGTTTTCATTCCAATATAAAGAATGTTCAAACTACTGCACACTTGAGCTCATTTCACATGCTAGCAAGGTAATGCTCAAAATCCTTCAACCTAGGCTTCAACAGTATGTGAACCAAGAACTTCCAGATGGACAAGCTGAATTTAGAAAAGCAGAGGAATCAGAGATAAATTTGTCAACATCCATTGGATTATAGAAACAGCAAGGAATTCCAGAAAAAACTTCTACTTCTGCGTCATTGACTAAACTAAAGTCTTTGACTGTGTGGATCACAACAAACTGGAAAATTCTTAAAGAGTTGGGGATACTGAAAGGTTGCTGCTATGAGCCATGAACAACACCAGAATTCGTGGGCTCTGGAGAAGAGGAATTCGATCTGGAGCCAGTGATGAGGCTTGTTTGCTCAGAGCTTTTTTGTGTAACAGTTTTATTAAAGTATAAAAGAGAGAAAGCTTCAGACATAGACATCAGTGTCCCCTTGCTAGTTTTTAGCAAGGAGTTATATGCCTATTAGCAAGCTACTAATTAGAGAAAGGAAATGCCTCAAAACTGAGAGAGTTGCACCAGGCCCCTCACCCACAACATGCATTCTGAGATAGCATTGACAAGGTGAGCCATTCCTGGCCATAAAACAGTTGACCTGAATCTTGAAGAAAGGCAGATTTCTAAGCACATAATAGTTCATTAACGTAGCTTAAGAAAACATTTGCATGAGATAAATGCATTGATTAGCTCAAGGTTTGAGAGATAAAGTTAAGCTCAGGCTGAACCTTGACAACACAGGATTAGAAGAGAAAAGAGAAAAAAAATTGTATACCACTTACAGTTTATTTCCTCCTGCCACTTGGGGACCTGTGGCCTCCCTGCTGAGGCTATTAACATTCTCAATACCAGACTGCCTCACCTGCCTCCTGAGAAATCTGTATTCAGGTCAAGAAGCAACAGTTAGAACCAGACTTGGAACAACAGATTGGTTCCAAATCGGGAAAGGAGTACGTCAAGGCTATGTATTGCCACTCTGCTTATTTAATTTATATGGAGATTACATCATGGGAAATGCCAGGCTGGATGAATCCCAAGCTGGAATAAAGATTGCTGGGAGAAATATCAGCAACCTCAGATATGCAGATGATACCACCCTAGGGGCTTCCCTGGTGGCTCAGAGGTTAACGCATCTGCCTGGAATGCGGGAGACTGGGTTCGATCCCTGGGTTGGGAAGATCCCCTGGAGAAGGAATTGGCACCCCACTCCAGTACTCTTGCCTGGAGAATCCCATGGAGGGAGGAGCCTGGTAGGCTACAGTCCATGGGGTCTCAAAGAGTCGGACACGACTGAGCAACTTCACTCTCACTTTAATGGCAGAAAAGGAAGAGGAACTGAAGAGCTTCTTGATGAAGGTGAAAGAGGAGAGTGGAAAAGCTGACTTAAAACTCATCATTCAGAAAACTAAGATCATGGCGTCTGGTCCCGTCACTTCACAGCTTATAGATGGGGGAAAAGTGGAAACAGTAGCAGACTTTATTTTCTTAGTCTCCAAAATCACTGTGGACGGTGACTGCAGCTATGAAATAAACCTAGACAGCATATTAAAAAGCAGAGACATTAATTTGCCAACAAAGGTCCATATAGTTAAAGCTGTGATTTTTCCAGTAGTCATGTACCGGTGTGAGAGTTGGACCATTAAGAAGGCTGAGTGCCAAAGAACTGATGCTTTCCACTTGTGGCTGGGAAAGACTCTTAAAAGTCCCTTGGACAGCAAAGAGATCAATCCAGTCAATCCTAAAGGCAGTCAACCCTGAATATTCATTGGAAGGACTGATGCTGAAGCTGTAGTTCTAATACTTTGGCCACCTTATCAAAAAGCCAACTCATTGGAAAAGACCCTGAAACTGGGAAGGAGTGAGGACAGGAGGAATAGGGGATGATAGAGGATGAGATGGTTGGATGCCATCATTTACTCAATGGACATGGGTTTGAGCAAACTCCGGGAGATATTGAAGGACAGCGAAGCCTGGTATGCTGCAGTCCATGGGATCGCAAAAAGTTGGATATGACTAAGCAAGTGAACTACAACAACAAAATCACAAATTGTGTGTTGGAACTCAAAACAAACTTAATCTTTCTGCCCCACTTAAAATCTTTTAAAAAAGATTAGGTATTTAAAAGTGAAGTTACATTAGATTGTAAGTTTTAAAATCATATTTTATGATAACTTGCAGAAGTCTACTTGCTGCTGCTGCTGCTGCTGCTAAGTCACTTCAGTCGTGTCCGACTCTATGCGACCCCATAGATGGCAGCCCACCAGGCTCCGCCGTCCCTGGGATTCTGCAGGCGAGAACACTGGAGTGGGTTGCCATTTCCTTCTCCAATGCATGAAAGTGAAAAGTGAAAGTGAAGTCGCTCAGTGGTGTCCGACTCTTAGCGACCCCATGGACTGCAGCCTACCAGGCTCCTCCATCCATGGGATTTTCCAGGCAAGAGTGCTGGAGTGGGGTACCATTGCCTTCTCCAAAGTCTACTTAAGTAGACTGAGTTTGGATGCCATTTTGAAGTATTTCCAAGTAATGCCCAACTTACCTAGGAACTCTCTAATGAGGGGAGTGTTGTGCTACAGGAGAGTCTGAACGTTACCCTGCTTCCGAATGTAGCATTAAACTCCAATATCACCTTGATTTCACACTGAACGTAAAGTCACTTCAGTCCCGCATGTGTTCTTCTGGACTCTGGTTAACCTCAGATGTGTGGCCTTGGGCATCTGTCCTGCTCTAGGCTCTGTTCCTCTGGCACAGGGTGAGAATATGCAGCAGAGGCTGAGCAGCCGTCTCAGGAAGCACTGAGTTGGGTTTGGACATTAGCGCTGTTGGTGCGTCCTCCGGCTCCAGGACACTCTGGAATGAGTGGCCACTGAACTGAGGAAAGGAGTCATGGGAAAGAGATTTGATCCGGAGGAGAGAGAATCCGGATGAGGGACTGAGGATCTCAGGATATATCAGAACTCTTATAGGGACATTGCGAGGTGGTAGGAAAGATGACACAGAGGGTATGAAAACAGAGGAGAAGTCTTGGTCCAAGGTTTAAGGAGATAAGAAAATGTCCAAGTGACAGGAATTTTCATGTCTCAATAATAATATGGAGGGGAATACAAGTTTGACATAAACAGAGTGCTGTGTAGAAAGTCTTGGAACAAGGCCATGACCACTGCCTTGTCCAAGGAGAGACAGTTTGTGGTTTCTCAGTAATTAGGGTGAAAGTAAAAGTGAAGTCACTCAGTCGTGTCCGACTCTTTTTGACCCCATGGACTGTAGCCCACCAGGCTCCTCCGTCCATGGGATTTTCCAGGCAAGAATATTGGAGTGGGTTGCCGTTTCCTTCTCCAGGGGATGTTCCTGACCCAGTGATTGAACCCAGGTCTCCTGCACTGTAGGCAGACGTGTTACCATCTGAGCCACCAGGGAAGTCACATGATAATAACCTTTATTGAACACTTGCCCATGGCAGACAGTGAAGGAGGTGCTTTGAATGGGTTATGTAGTTTAATGTTCACAGTAAATCAGTGAGGAAGATACATCTATGATTCCCAATAAACAAATGAGGAAACTGAAATTGGAGGAAGCCACCTACTTAGGGAATGTACAGCCAGGACTTGAATCCACCTTGAGAATCACTGTCTTAGACCACTGCACAAAGAATTTAAAAAAGACTGTTTAAATGGTTAGTAGAGGTTGCATTTTGAATACTAAAGACACTATATTGTGGATTTAAAAATTTGTAATAAACCTGATGAAATTATACCTTTTTTTTTTTTTTTAAAGAGGAATAATGCAGTGTAAAGCAGCTAGTGGTGATACCCTGTCCTGGGGGTTCACACATTCCAGGAGTAGCTGTGATGTGTGTCAGGAATTTACCATCCTGACAGTGAGCAAGTGGGGCCTTTGTGCTCCATCTGGCCACTGCATACATCAGAACACTTAGGACACGAGGAGGCAGGTGAAAGGCCTGGCCTGTGATGTGCCCTGGAGCCTCCTTGAGACGGACGGACTGCTGTAAACATTCCCGGTCTCTTAAAACCCTGGGAGCTGGTTCTGCCCAGCGGGTCACTCCCCTGACTCTGGCTCATACCTTACTTCTCTTCTGACCTAGTGTGAAACCTGCAGCTCTGATCCTCTAGCTTTCTTCCCTTAAAAAATAGACATAGTAATACATGATGTTTTAGGAGGCTGATGTGATGGGACATTCATGAAGCAGAGCAGTGTGCCTTCAGTAAAACCTATCCCTTTATTTTCACACTGGAAGCATCTAATATCTGCAAATGGTGACCTGGTGAAGGGACCAAAGCTTGTGTTCTAATCCTGCCAAGGTCGTTTTCAAAGGAAGTGAGCTATTCTTGACCTCCCAGGGAGAGGGCAGAGATGTGTGTTCTGAACTGGAGGTGGCTGGACTGGATGTAGTGAGCCCTTGTCCTCTTGTGTGCTGCTTTCTGAGTTACGAAGTAACCAGCCCTGTGTTTCTTATACCTGACATATCTTCCCTTTGAGGGCAGCCTGGCATCTAAATCTTTTCTAGGACCATGGAATGCTGTCCCTGGCAAAACCTTTTCTCCTTCAGGGGAGGAGGGCACCCTCAGCTTAGGGTCCCATGGATGACTCAACCCCATATGTGACTCCAGTCCCACAGGTATTTCAAGTCTAAGAAATCCCCAAGAAGACACTGGGTTGCCTCCTTAGTTTACTGCCTCCTGGTCCCATCTTTGACATGTAAAATGATTAATGATGTAAATACTTTTCAGGCCATCTGTGGCTTGCAGACCATTTTACCTCCTTGCGCATTTGCTGGTTGCTTCTGAATTGCTTTCTGTAGAAAAGCAAGCGGCCATGACCAGCCTGTTATGTTAGTGCACCGTTCAGTCTCCCCTTCCTCTGCGAGCCTGAGTGCCTTCAGCCGTGCACATGTGAGAAGCCCAGTGTGCTTCTGGTGATTGGAGGATGTATCACCTCCAACAACCTGACTTTTCAAAAAGAATCCCAGTAAAAATATTCAGTTCTTGCTTCCTATCTGCCAAGTAATAGAAATAAACTACTCAGCTGGTGCCTTAAAAATTGTTTGACCGTAAGAAATGTGGTACTTGGGTGGCATGGAGGAGTCATCCTTCTTTCTGAATGATTCATTTTCCCCTGAAACCTAAAAATAGCATCAGGCTTGGAGAGAGGATTGAGGAGCTACACAGAGGCCATTTTCCAGGGCTCTTGTCCTTATGTAAGCATGTTTTCTGTTAAGCCATGACTTCAGTCTGAAAAGCAACACTGTGTGTATGTGTGTGTGTGTGTGTGTGTGTGTGTGCATGCATGCACTTGATGAAATAACAATCTTGAGGTCATAGAGTTTCAACTTTGAATTAAGTAGAAGGGTGTTGTATTCATGCACTGCTTGTCACAGTGATTTACTCTGCCTGTGATGCTCTAACATTTTAACACAAGCACATGTCTGTTGTTATTCTCATCCAATGCAAATAAATGTTTTATGTATTTTAGTGTATACAACTTTGTGATTTATCCTATTGCTGTTCATATAAAGTAGCTCACTGGCACTTTGAAAAAGAAATAAATCTTGTGTAGCAGCCACAGGAAGTTTTGAAGATTAGGAAATTATGGCCCAGAAACACTAAAGGACTTGTTAGAAGTCTCCAGCCTCTTCAGGTGGGTGTTTGCATGAGTGGAAAAAGTCCTCTTTGACCTCACACCATCCCCTTCCAATACCAAACTGTTTTCCTCTTCTTCCTTTTGTTATGTGGGAGAGATGGAACGTCACTGTAGGTGAAATATAGGGAAGCCATCAAAATGCTGCTGCTCTTGCTGCTAAGTTGCTTCAGTCGTGTCCGACTCTGTGTGACCCCATAGACAGCAGCCCACCAGGCTCCCCTGTCCCTGGGATTCTCCAGGCAAGAACACTGGAGTGGGTTGCCATTTCCTTCTCCAGTGCATGACAGTAAAAAAGGAAAGTGAAGCCGCTCAGTCGTGTCTGACTCTTAGTGACCCCATGGACGCTCCATCAGGCTCCTTCATCCATGGGATTTTCCAGGCAAGAGTACTGGAGTGGCATGCCTTGCATGAAAGCATTCAATTTACTACTACAAGTACTACTACTTAAAAGATACCTTTAGTCTTCTGATCTTAGTTAATTTTATATGTACATCCTAACTCTCAGTAGTGGTTTGACTAACCTGTTCTACCTTTACAATTTTGTGTTATGCTTCTGTTATGAAATGAAAGTACTTAATTCCATGATATGTAAGATTTCTTCCCACACTGAGTGGTACACTACCCCGATTGAACAAATTTATAAATTAAGAATTTTTTCTGGCTAAGATGGAGCAGCCCCTTTCTTCAAGCTCCTGTCTCTTGCAACCAAAGCACCAAACATAACACTGTAAAGCTCCAAAAGACATGAAAGGCAGAGAAAGGAAATAGATGGCCTTTGACCTTCAGGCTGGCTAGCGACGTGGTGGCGAGTTCCTTGGGTTTTTCTGTCTCCTGTATGTCTGGGTATAGCACGGGAGAAGGGTACAGCCTGGAAGCACCAACAGAGGAATACAACCCAAGTCTGTCCCCCAGGCAGAGGACCAGCTCCCAGATGATGAGCAAGCTGCCCCTCCACCCCTCACTTGCAGAGCAAACTGAACACTCCTTGCCTGGATGCTGTGCACGGGCTCAGTAAAGATCTGTCCCACATTTCCCCAGTGGGGTTGTTATCAGCAAACTCAAAGATTGAGAGAGAGAGTGTTAGTCACTCGGTTGTGTCCAACCTTAAGACCCCGTGGACTGTAGCCCGCCAGGCTCTTCTGTCCATGGAATTCTCCGGGCAGTAAAACTGGAATGGATAGCCATTCTCTTCTCCAGAGGATCTTCCTGACCCAGGGATCAAACTTGGGTCTCCTGCATTGCAGGCAGATCCTATACCATCTGAGTCACCAGGGAAGCCCCAAACAGGGAGTTAAACCTGCACCCTGACCCAGGAGCAACCAGGGTGAGGGGCTGATACCTGCTGCTTCAGTAGGACCTGAACATTTGTCCCCATGGAGTAGTGGCAGGACTGAATAGGAGCTGTAAGGTGGGACTGACGCTCTGCTTGCTACCCCCAGACATTAGCTAAGCCTTCATCTCAACTGAACAACATTTCTCCTGAATCTATTATAAAAATGCTTCAATGTGAAGTTATATAGCAGATACAGAAATACTCAAAGGAAAACTGTAGAACTGAAAAATATAATAAATGAAATAAAAACATCGCACTAGATGGGAGGTTGGAGGTGGCAGAGAGTGAAATCAATGAACTGAAAGAGAAATAAATAGGTATTACTTAGAGAAAAAATAGAATTTAAAAAACAGAATTTGGTGATACAAATATTAGATCTCCAGAAAAAATGAGAAAGGATGTGGGGCTGAAAAATTAAAAAAAAAAAAAAGTCGCTGAAAATTTCCCCAAATTTGGCAAAAAGCATACACCTACAGATTCGGGAAGCTTTGTAAATCATGACCAGATAAACCCAAAGAAGTTTTTGCCCAAAACTGTCTTATTCAAACTTCTGGGGGAAAAAAAGTCTTGAAAGCAGCCAGAGAAAAATGAAACTTTACTAACAGGAATATAACACTTTGAATGACAATGAATTTTTCGTTTGAAACCACTGAAGACAGAAGGACATGGCACAACATTTTTCAAGTGCTAAAGGAAATGTCAACTGCTTTAGTTCTATATCCAATAAAAATATCCTTTAGGAATGAAGATGAAGATACTCTAAAGTAAAGAAGATATTCTAAAGTAAAGATACATTTTAATATGAGAATCTGTTCCCAGGAGACCTAACCACAAAAAGTACCTAAAAGAAGTTCTCTACACAAAGAAGAAATGGAAGCAGAAGGAGCCTGATGCATCAGGAAGATAGAATAATGGATGGAGTAAATTAATGGCAAATGTAACAGACTTTCCTTCTTGAGGTTTTTAAAACTGTGTTTGAAGATTGAAGCAAAGACTATAACATCATCTGATCTGGTGTTCAATGAATGTGAGAAAATTCTTAAGATATTTCTATTTTAGAAGGTGGAAGAGTAAAAGGACCTGAATAGATATTTACACTTGCTCAAAAATGCTAAAATACTGATGTATGTTATTGGGTTGGCCAGAAAGTTCATTCAGTGTCATCCTTGTGATGGCTGTAGTAGTGCTTAGTTGTCTTTGACTTCATTCAAAACAATTTTGTTAGATTGTATTGTGATAGCTATCATTTCAATGTGCATTAAAAAAAAAGCCATCAAAATTGGTGAATTTTGTGTAGCCATTTTAATACTAAAGATAGAAGAAAAAGCAACATTTTCCACGTATTAGGCTTTATTATCTCAAGAAAGGTAAAAATACAACTGAAATGCAAAAAAAAAAAAAAAAGATTTGTGCAGTATATGAAGAAGGTGCTGTGACTGATTGAATGCGTCAAAAGTGATGTGTGAAGTTTTTGCTAGAGATTTCTAGCTGGATGATGCTCCACAGTCGGGTAGACCAGATGACATGGATGGTGATCAAATAGAGACATTGAAAGTAAAAGTGTTAGTTGCTCAGTGGTGTCTGACTCTTTGGGACCCTGTGGACTGTAGTCCACCAGCCTCCTCTGTCCATGGAATTCTCCAGGCAAGAATACTGCAGTGGGTAGCAATTCCCTTCTCCAGGGAGGGAATTCCATCTTCCTGACCCTGGTATCAAACCTGGGTCTCCTGCATTGCAGGCAGATTTTTTACCATCTCAACTATCAGGAAAGCCCCAGTAGAGACATTAACTGAGAACAATTCACTGTATACCATGTGGGAGATAGCTGATATACTCAAAATATCCAAATCCAGCCTTGAAAATCATTTGCACCAGCTTGGTTGTGTTAATCTCTTTGATGTTTTGGTTCCACATAAATTAAGCAAAAAATATCTTCTTGACTTTATTTTTCCACACACAATTCTCTACAGACATGTAACAAAAATGTTCCATTTTTAAAACAGATTATGCTGGGCAATGAAAAGTATATACTGTACAATAATGTGGAACAGAAGAGATCATGGGGCAAGTGAAATGAACCACCACACCAGCTACACCAAAGACTGATCTTCATGTGAAAAGATGATTTTGTGTGTGTGTGGTGGAACTGGAAAGCAGTCCTCTACTCTGAACTCCTGGGAAAACCAATTAATTCCAACAAGTACAGCAATAAAAGGCAGCACTCAACGAAACGTGTCTGGAAATAATCAACAGAAAATGCATAATCTTCCATTAGGATAACACAAAACTGCTTTTCCTGATGACCAGGCAGAAACTGTTACAGCTTGGCTGGGAAGTTCTGATTCATCTGGTGTACTCACCAGGCGTTGTGCTTTCGGATTTCCATTTATTTCTGTCTTTACAAAGTTTTCTTAATGGAAAACAAAATCAATTCCCTGGAAGACTGTAAAAAGTACCTGAAACAGTCCTTTGCTGAAAAAGATAAAAAGTTTTGGGAAGATGGAGTTATAAAGTTACTTGAAAATGGCAGAAGGTAGTGGAACAAGCAGTGAATATGTTGTTCAATAAAGTTCTTGGTAAAAATGAAAAAAGTGCCTTTTACTGTTTCTTAAAGGGCCAGAGGGACCTTTTGGCCACCACAAATACTTACGTATGTGAAAAATTCTAAGCACTGAATTGCTAATACTGAGAAAAATGATCAAAACATGATAGATAAATCAAAGTAGACTTCTAAAACATAAGACATAAGATGGAAGAGAAGGAAATTAGGAATAAAGAACAGAACAAACAAATGGAAGACAAGAAATAAATTGACAGACTTTGCCTATCAATATTTATCTGAAATATGAAAAGCGTAAACATAAGACAAGGATTGTCCAAGTGGATTAAAAACGTAATCCAAATATGGTATATAGTTTCTACAAGAAGTTCACATTGGACACAACTGCGTAGGTAGGTTGAAGGTAAAATGATAGGAAAAAAAGTATCATGCAATGGGTGGAGAGAGAAATAAATTGGGAATGTGTAATTGAGAAAATTACACTACTGTATATAAAATACGTAACTAATAAAGACATACTTTACAGACAGGGAACTCTTCTCAATACTCTGTAATGATCTACATGGGAAAAGAGTCTAAAAAACAGTGTATATGTGTATATGTATAACTGGTACACTTTGCTGTATAGCAGAAACTAAAAATATTTAGAGTGAGCTATAGTCTAGTTTGGAGAAGGCAATGGCACCCCACTCCAGTACTCTTGCCTGGAAAATCCCATGGACAGAGGAGCCTGGTCGGCTGCAGTCCATGGGGTCACTAAGAGTTGGACATGACTGAGCGACTTCACTTATAGTCTAGTCAGGAGTGTACTCTAGTATCCTCTAGGAGGAGGAGAGGGGGATAACAGAGGACGAGACGGTTGGATGGCATCACCGACTCAATGGACATGAGACTGAGCAAGCTCTGGGAGATGGTGATGGACAGGGAAGCCTGGTGTGCTGTTCCATGGAGACACAAAGAGTCGGACACAACTGAACGACTCAACTGAGCTGAAACTTTAGTAAAAATTTTTAAAATTCACAAAACTGTTATAATATATGTGTGTGTGTGTATATATACATTAATTTTATTAATTTTTAATGATACATGTTTATTTTTATAGGTTTATGTTTTCATTGCTTAGTGCTCTGACATGTGCAACTTTTGCCACCCTATGGAGTGTAGGCTCCTTTCTCCATAGGATTCTCCGGGCAAGAATCCTGAACTGGGGTGCCATTTCCTCCTCCAGGGGATCTTCCTGACCCAGGGGTTGAACCTGCATATCCATCTCTTCAAATAAGAAATACACATGGCCAGTTGACACATGAAAAGGTGCTCAACATTACTAATTATTAGAGAAATGAAAATCAAAATGAAGGCGCTGCCTCACACTGGTCAGTATGGCCATGATTAAAAAGTCTACAAGTAACAAATGCTGGAGACAGTGTGGAGAAAAGGGCACCCTCCTACCTTGCTGATGGGATTGTAAGTTGTTTCAGCCACTGTGGAAAACTCTGGTGGTTCCTCAGAAACTGTTAATAAAAGTAGAATTACCATATGATCCATCAATCCCACTCTGGGCATGTATCCAGATAAAACTATAATTGAAAAAGAATACATGCACCCCTATTGTGAGTAGTTCATAGAAGCACTATTCACAATAATCATGGAAGTAAGCTAAATGTTCATTGACAGATGAATGGATAAAGAAGATGGGGTACATATATACAGTGGAATACTACTTACCCTTTAAAAAGAGCAAACAGTGCTGCTGTTTGCAGCAAGATGGATGAAACTAGAGATTATCATACTAAGTAAGTCAAAAAGAGAAAGACAAATGCCGTATGATATCACTTATATGTGGAACTTAAAATATAATACAAATGAACCTGTCTGAAACAGAAACAGTCATATGTATATATATTATCTTCTTTATATTGGTTATTATGAAATATGCTACAAAAAACATAAGATCATATATATTTTTATACAAGTCTTTGAGTCTGTTGTGTTCTTTGGAAAAATACACAAGAGTGGAATTATGGAATGATATGGTAGTTCTGTTTCTAACTTTTTGAGGAACCTCAATACAATTTTCCACAGTGGCTGCACCGATGTATATTCTTACCAGTAGTGTCCAAAGGTTCCCCTTTATTCATATCCTCTTCAATGGTGATTGTTTGTAGTCTTTCAGTAATAGCCATTCTGATAGATGTGATGTGATGTCTCACTGTGCCGTTGATTTCCATTTCCCGAATGATTAATGGTGCTGAACATCTTTTCATGTGTCTGCTGGCCATCTGTATGTCCACTTTGAAAATAAAATGTCTCCTCGGGTCCCCTGTCCATTTTGTAACTGGTCTGTTTCTCTTTTTGATGGTGAGTCGCATGAGTTATTTGTATATTTTGGATATTAACACCTTAGATATGTCATTTACAAATATCTTACCTCATTCAGCAGCCTGCCTTTTTGTTTTGTTAATAGTTTCTGTTGCTGTCCAAAAACTTTTTAGTTTGACATAGTCCCTTTTTTTTTTTTTGTTCTTGTTTCCCTTCCCTGATGGGAAGAATAACCAAAAAATATTTAAAGATTGATATCAGAGCATAATGTCTATATTTTATTCTAGGAGTTTTATGGTTTCAGATGTTACATTTATGTCTTTAATCCATTTTGAGTTTATTTTCATATATGCTATGAGAAAATGTTCTAATTTCTTCTTTTATCCAGTTTTCTAAGAATCTTTTGTTGAAAAGACAGCTTTTGCCCATTGTTTATCATTTCCTTTATTGTAGATTAATTGCCCATGTAAGTTCATCTCTAAGCTGTTTATTCTGTTCATTGATATCTCTGTTTTTGTGCCAGTTCCATACTGTTTGATGACTGTAGCTTTGTAGTCATGATACCTCCAGCTTTATTATGTTTTCTCAATTGGAGAGAAAAGCTATTTGAGTACTTGTGTTCTCAATAAAATTTTAGAATTTTTTGTTCTATATCTCTGAAAAATGTCACTTGTATTTTGATACGGATTGCATTGAATCTGTAAATTGCCTTGGGGAGTATGGTCATTTTAATTGTTAATTTTTCTAATCCATGAGCACAGTGTATTTTTCCATTTGCTCGTGTTTTCAGTTTTTCTTATGTGTGTTACAGTTTTCTGAGGACAGGTGTTTTGCTTCCTTTAGTTAGATTTATTTCTGTTTATTCTTTTTGATGCAATTGTAAAAGGAATTATTTTCTTAATTTCTCTCTTTGATAGTTCCATGTTATTGTATGGAAACACAACTGATTTCTGTATTGTCCATTTTGTATCCTACAACTTTAGTGAATTCATTTTTGGTCAAATTCACTTTTGGTGTCTTTTTTGTTGTTAAGTTACTCAGTCATTTCCAACTCTTTGCGACCCCGTGGACTGCAGCATGCCAGGCTTCCCTGTCCTTCACCATCTCCCAGATCTTGCTCAAACTCTTGTCTACGGAGTCGGTGATGCCATCCAACCATCTCATCCTCTGTCGTTCCCTTCTCCTCCTGCCCTCAATCTTTCCCAGCATCAGGGTCTTTTCAAATGAGTCAGCTCTTCACATCAGGCCAAAGTATTGGAGCTTCAGCTTCAGCATCAGTCCTTCCAATGAATACTCAGGGTTGATTTCCTTTAGGATGGACTGGGTTTGATCTCCTTGCAGTCCAAGGGACTCTCAAGACTCTTTTCCAACACCACAGTTCAAAAGCATCAATTCTTTGGTGATCAGCCTTCTTTATGACTATTGGAAAAACTGTAGCTTTGACTATATTCTATTCAGTTCAGTCACTCCATTGTGTCCAACTCTTTGCAACCCCATGGACTGCAGCACACCCAGGCCTCCCTGTCCATAACCAACTCCTGGAGCTTGCTCAAACTCACGTCCATCAAGTCAGTGATGCCACCCAACCATCTCATCCTCTGTTATCCCCTTCTCCTCCTGCCTTCAATGTTTCCCAGCATCAGGCTCTTTTCCAATGAGGCAATTCTTCCCATTAGGTGGCCAAATATTGGAGTTTCAGTTGGAGTATCAGTCATTTTATTTCTTTATCTTGTCTGATTGATGTGGCTAGAACTTCACCAGACCTGCATGATCTAGGCATGTCCGTGTGTGCTCTGTGCGTCCTTCTTCTGTGGTGTGCTGACTCGTGTGGAAGTGACAAATCCAACCCTGTTGGGAGGCTGTTAGCCACTCTGGGGTGGTGTTGGGTCCCAGGGCTGCTTAGCTGTGGAGGCCTGAGATAGGCTGGACATACTGCCAGCCCACTAGTGGGTGAGGCTGGGTTCCCATGAAGCTAGTTTCTTGAGTGGAAGGGTGGGGTTCTGGGACTTGGGCCAACCACCTGGTAGGTTGAGTTGGTCCTGGTCATAATAGTCCAGAAGGAGGACTCCAAAATGGCACTTGCCAGCCTCAATGTTCTCATGGTAGAACTAGCTCCCCAGTGTCTGTGTCCCCAGGGGTAGTCACAGGTACTTCCTGCCTCTCTGGGAGGCCAAGATCAGCAAGTAGGTTTGACCCAGGCTTCTTTCAGATTACTGCCTTGGTACTAGGTGTCAGAGCATTTGAAATTTTGTGTGCATCCTTTAAGAATGTTGTCTCTATTTCCTAAATCTCTCCAGCTCTCCCACTTGCAAGCACCACTGGCCTTCAAACAAGTGGTTCTGTGAACTTGTCTTCCTGGTGCAGGATCCCTGGGCTGGGCAGCCCAATGTGGGACTCAGACCCTTGGATTGTAGGGATGAACCTCTGCTGTTGTGATTACCACAACCTCCTGGTTGTGGGTTGTCCTCTAAGGAGTGTGGATCTTGGCTACACAGTGTCTCTGTCCCTCCTGCCTGTTTTGTTGTGGTTCCTTTTTTATATCTTTAGTTGGGCAAAATCTCTTCTTCTAGTCTTTAGGTTGTTCTCATTGGTAGTTACTCTGTAAATAGTTGTAATTTTGATGTGCCCATGGGAGAAGGTGAGCTCCTCTGTCTAGGCTGCTCCCCTATGCAAGTAATAATTATTTAAAAAGCATAAGACTATATCAGATAAAGTAGATGAAAGAACAAAGAAAATTTAAACATTACATAACAATTAAAAGTTCAGTCTATCAAGAAGATACAGCAATCTCAAATGTGCATGCACTAAAAATGTAGAATCAGTTAGTTCAGTCTCTCAGTTATATTGACTCTTTGCCACCCCATGGACTGCAGCATGCCAGGCTTCCCTATCCATCATGAACTCCTGGAGTTTACTCAGACTCATGTCCTTTGAGTCGGTGATGTCATCCAACCATCTCATCCTCTGTCATCCCCTTCTCCTCCTGCCTTCAATCTCTCCTAGCATCAGTGTCTTTTCCAATGAGTTAGTTCTTTGCATCAGGTGGCCAAAGTACTGGAGTTTCAGCTTCAGCATCAGTCCTTCCCAATGAATATTCAGGATGAGTTTCCTTTAGGATAGACTGGTTAGATCTCCTTGCAGTCCAAGGGACTCTCAAGAGTCTTCTCCTACACCACAGTTCAAAAGCATCAATTCTTTGGCACTCAGCTTCCTTTATAGTGCAACTCTCACATCCATACATGACTACTGGAAAAACCATAGTTTTGACTATAGGGACCTTTGTTGGCAAAGTAGTGTCTCTGCTTTTTAATATGCTGTCTAGGTTGGTCATAGCTTTTCTTCCATGGAGCAAGCGTCTTTTAATTTCATGGCTGCAGTCATCATCTGCAGTGATTTTGGAGCTCCCAAAAATAAAGTCTGTCACTGTTTCCTCATCTGTTTGCTATGAAGTGATGGGACTGGATGCCATGATCTTAGTTTTCTGAATGTTGAATTTTAAGCCAACTTTTTCACTCTCCTCTTTCACTATCATCAAGAGGCTCTTTAGTTCTTCTTCACTTTCTGCCTTAAGGGTGGTGTCATCTGCATATCTGAGGTCATTGATATTTCTCCTAGCAATCTTGATTCCAGCTTGTGCTTCATCCAGCCCAGTGTTTCTCATGATGTACTCTGCATGTAAGTTAAATAAGCAAGGTGACAATATACAGCCTTGACATATTCCTTTCCCAATTTGGAATCCATCTGCTGTTCCATATCCAGCTCTAACTATTGCTTCTTGACCTGCATACAGATTTCTCAGGAGGCATGAGAAAAGATGGAATATGTGAGTCCAAACTAATACAGCTGGAAGGAGAAATAGACAAATCTACAGTCCATGGGGTCACAAGAGTCAGGCACGACTTAGCGTCTAAACTACCACCGCCACAGTTAGGGTTTGTAACCCTGACACCCACGCTCAGTGACTTCTAGGACAACTAGACAGGAAACCATGTAATGCTCCTAAAAATAACAAATTTATAAAATTGGAGAATACATCAGTGTCTGCTGGGGTTATGAATGGGGGGGGGGTAAGGTTGGTATAGCTATAAAGAGTTCTTGAGGGAGTTCTGTATCTGGATTGTGGTGGTTATTATACAAATCTACATGTATAAGATTGCTTGGAAATACACACTCACAAATGCTTGATGTAAAAGTGGTGAAATCTGATTAAAGTATGCATATTTTACCAGGGTCAATTTCCTGTTGTTGATATTGTATTTGAATTATGTAAGATGGTAGCATTTGGCAGAACTGGTTGTAGTGTCTCTGGAACCTCTGTGTATTTTTTCCAGCTTCCTGTGAATCTGTAATTACTTCAAAATAAGTTTAAAACAAATAAATGAAGAATGCTGACACCATTGTATGCCCATGGGTTTGCTGGAATTGCATCTGTACTTGCATTTATCCGTTTGTTGTCTTCACGTAAATGTATTCCTCTTTCTTGACCTGATTTGGATTGGGGTTGTAATCACTCTGCCCCTGAAATATGTTCATCTGTGTTGTGGATTGAAAGTATATGCCCTTCTGTTGTGATTGCAGAGTCCACGGGGCATCTGGGACCTGAGGCTGATGCTCTCCCTGCCCATCTGCAGAGAGACACCATGGCAACGGTGCTGCGCATAGTAATTAGGCCTAATTCTTGTCAGGTTTACTCCTAGCATCAGAAGCTAAAAATAGGGCCATTTATTTCCCAGTGCAGGTGTAGCATCTGGGGCGACTCGGACTCTGAAAGGGGAGCCAAGCCCAGTAAGGGAGACCCTCTGGTTGGATACATCTACTGATGGATGTGACTGTGAATGAATATATCCACTTGGATAAAAAAATTTTATATATCCATACAAACAGGAAGTTAACCATTTCTATATGCTTAGCTTCTTTTTGCTATGATGATTGAATTCTCTTGGCAAAACTGTTAGCCTTTGCCTTGCTTCATTTGTACTCCAAGGCCAAACTGGCCTGTTACTCCAGGTATCTCTTGACTTCCTACTTTTTCATTCCAGTCCCCTAGGATGAAAAGGGCATCTTGTTTGGTGTTAGTCTAGAAGGTTATGTGGGTTATCATAGAACCATTCAACTTCATCTTCTTTGGTGTACGTGGTTGGGCATAGATAGATGTGGATTACTGTGATATTGAATGGTTTGCCTTGGAAAAGAACAAGAGCATTCTGTCATTTTTATATTGCACTCAAGTACAACAACTCTTGTTGACTACGAGGGCTACTTCATTAAAGCAGGACAAAGGCTAACAAGAGTTTTGCCAAGAGAACACACTGGTCATAGCAAACACCCTCTTCCAACAACACAAGAGATGACTCTACACGTGGACATCACCAGATGATGAATACCAAAATCGGATTGATTATATACTTTGCAGTCAAAGATGGAGAAGCTCTGTAAAGTCAGCAAAAACAAGATAGGGAGATGCCTGTGACTCAGGTCATGAACTCTGTATTGCAAATTTAAGACTTAAATTGAAGAATGTAGGGAATACCACTAGGCTATTCGGGTATGACCTAAATCAAATCCCTTATGATTATACAATGAAAGTGACAAATAGATTCAAGGGATTAGGTGCGACAGATAGAATGCCTGAGGAATTATGAACGGAGGTTTGTAACATTATACAGAAGGCAGTGAACAAGATCATCCCCAAGAAAAAGAAATGCAAAAAGGCAAAATGGTTGTCTGAGGAGGCCTTACAAATAGCTGAGAAAAAAAGACAAGCTAAAGGCAAAAGAGAAAAGAATTATATTCCCATCTGAATGAAGAGTTCCAAAGAATAGCAGGGAGCAATAAGAAAGCCTTCTTAAGTGAACAGTGCAGAGAGATGGAGGAAAACAATAGAATGGGAAAGACTAGAGATCTCTTCAGGAAAATTAGAGATACCAAGGGAACATTTCATGCAAAGATGGGCTCAATAAAGGACGAAATGATAGGGACCTAGTGGAAGCAGAAGATATTAAGAAGAGGTGTCAAGAATACACAGAAGAACTATACAAAAAAGGTCTTAATGACCCAGATAACTGTGATGGTGTAGTCACTCTCCTAGAGCCAGACATCCTGGAGTGTGAAGTCAAGTGGGCCTTACGAAGCATTACTAAGAACAAATTTAGTGGAGGTGATGAAATTCCAGCTGAGCTATTTCAAGTCCTGAAAGGTGATGCTGTTACAGTGCTGTACTCAATATGCCAGCAAATTTGGAAAACTCAGCAGTGGCCACAGGACTGGTCAAGATCAGTTTTCATTCCAGTCCCAAGAAAAGGCAATGCCCAAGAATGTTTAAACTACTGAAAAATTGCACTCATTTCACATGCTAGCAAGGTAATACTGAAAATCCTTCAAGCGAGGCTTTAACAGTATGTGAACAACAACTTCCAGGTGTACAAGCTGGATTTAGAAAAGGCAAAGGATCCAGAGATCAAATTGCCAACATCCAATGGACCATCGAAAAAGGAAGGGGATTCCAGAAAAGCATCTACTTCTGCTTCATTGACTATACTAGAGCCTTTGACTGTGTGGATCACAACAAACTGGAAAATTCTTCAAGAGATGGGAATACCAGACCACCTAACCTGCCTCCTGAGAAACCTGTATGCAAGTCACAAAGCAACAGTTAGAACCAGATATGGAACAACAAACTGGTTCAAAATTGGGAGAGGAGTATGTCATTATACAGCAGGCTGTATATTGTCAGCCTGCTCGTATAACTTATATGCAGAATACATCAGGGGAAATGCCAGTCTCAGTGAAGCCCAAGCTGGAATCAAGATTGCTGGGAGAAATATTAATAACCTTAGCTATGCAGATGACACCACCCTAATGTCAGAAAGTGAAGAGGAACTAAAGAGCCTCTTGATGAAAGTGAAAGAGAAGAGTGAAAAAGCTGGCCTAAAACTCAGCATTCAAAAAATTAAGATCATAGCATATGATCCCATCACTTCATGGCAAATAGATAGGGAAAGAGTGGAAACAGTGGCAGATTTTATTTTATTGGGTTCCCAAATCACTGTTGATTGTGACTGCAGCCATGAAATTAAAAGACTTGCTCCTTGGAAGAAAAGCTATGACAAACCTGGAGAACGTATTGAAATCAGAGACATCACTTTGCCCACAAAGGTTGGTAGAGTCAAAGCTATGGTTTTTTCCAGTAGTCGTGTATGGATGTGGTAGTTTGACCATAAAGAAGGCTGAGTGGGGAAGAACTGATGCTTTTGAATGGTTGTATAGGAGAAGAATCTCGAGAGTCCCTTGGACAGCAAGGAGACAAGCCAGGCAATTCTAAAGGAAATCAGTCCTGGAGTTTCATTGGAAGGACTGATGCTGAAGCTCCAGTTCTCTGGCCACCTGATGGGAAGAGCTGACTCACCAGAAAAGACCCTGATGCTGGTAGAGCTTGGGGGCAGTAGGAGAAGGCTGCAACAGAGAATGAGATGTTTGGATGATATCATCGGCTCAGTGAACATGAGTTTGTGCAAATTCCAGGAGATAGTGAAGGACAAGTAAGCCTGGCGTACAAGTAGTGCCTTGTGTTACAAAGAGTTGGACATGACTGAACAACTGACCACAAACAACAAACTCTTTTTTAGTACTGTCTTTGATAGCAGATAGTCTTTGAAAATTGTAGTATTAGTGCTTTTCTCTAGTAATAGAAATGGGACTTCTCTGGTGGCTCAGTGGCAGACAATCCACATGCCAATGCAGGAGACACAGGAGATGTGGGTTCATTCCCTGGGTTGGAAAGATTCCCCTAGAAAAGGAAATGGCAGCCCACTCCAGTATTCCTGCCTGGGAAATCCAATGACAGAGGATTCTACTGGGGTCCAGTCCATGGGGTTACAAAGAGTCTTGGGGAGATTTAGTGACAGAGCATGCATATGGTAATAGAAATGTGTATTCCTCTTGTGAAATGTTGATAAAGATTAAAAGATGTAAGTAAATCATCTGGGAGATGTATTTCTACTGAGTGTACTTCTTTTTATGTACATCACAAGTTCTAAAGCTTCTGCTCATAAAAATGGGCCATGTTTTGATAATTATTAAAGATGACTTTGATTAAAATTAAGAAACATTGGAGATGAATGGCTACATACACTGTTGATTTAAAACATCAATGTTGTCATAAAGGAGACATGGTTTGCAGGTATATAATCATCAGTTTGCTAACTTGGCTGAATTAACTTAAAACTCAACACCTACTATGTAACAAAATGTTTTTCATGTACTTTGTGGCAGTCATGTTACACATTAGATGTGAAAAGTATATTAAGACATTAGCATCAAAGTTCAGTTCAGTCACTCAGTCGTGTCTGACTCTATGACCCCATGGACTGCAGCACATCAGACTTCCCTGTCCATCACCAACTCCCAGAGCTTGTTCAAACTCATGTCCATCGAGTTGGTGAGGCCATCCAACCATCTCATCCTCTGTCGTCCGTCCCCTTTTCTTCCTGCCTTCAGTCTTTCCCAGCATCAGGGTCTTTTCCAATGAGTCAGTTCTTCGCATCAGGTGGACAAAGTACTGGAGTTGCAGCTTCAGCATCAGTCCTTCCAATGAATATTCAGGATTGATTTCCTCTAAGTTTGACTGGTTGGATCTCCTAGAACCAAAGTAGCTAAGTACCTTCCCCGCCAATACTTTGGCAGAACCTGTGGGGTACATTTCAGGGTGTTGCATGCAAGTCCGGGCTCACCCCTTGCATCCCTCTCCATCCTGATGACTGAGCAGTGCCTTTCTTTCCCTTTGATATTTGTCCTGTCATCACGGAGTGACCCTCTTCCATCCCCACCCTCAACTTCTCTGCATCCTGCGTGCATTTTCCTCACATACCTTGGGCATGTGAGCCTTTCTTCTTTATTGCCTTGCTGACTCTCTAAGAATGTGCACTGTTTCCATCTGCATTGCCCAAGTGACTTACAGTGTGCCCGGCCCAGAATCAGTGTTCAGTAAACATTGCTGACTGACCATGAGTAGGATAACCTGTATGGATGTCTAGAGGGCTCTTGTGTACAGGTGCTCAGGATGAAAAAGAAACCCTAATTTGGTTTGGATCTCATGCATCATTTTACTCTATGTCTTACTTACAATGTATCAAGATGATTCAAACAGTTATGTGTGTATGTGTTTTCTCCTGAGCATGTCACTGCTTGAGGATTCATCTAATGATCAAGAACTACAAGTTTCCTTAATTGTGATCATCTTACTCAGTCTACCTGATTTTTACCTGCAATAATTGTCAATAAGGCAGTATTCCTCTAAATGTTTTTAGAGTTCCTGTCTATTCATGTAGAGTGGCAGTGTTACCGAAAGGTATGTGTGGGGGGTCTGGCTGCTTGCAGCTCAAAAGCCAGCAAACAGGCCAGGTTGGCGGAAAGGAAAGTTTGGTTTATTTCAGATGCTGGCAACTGGGGGGGATGGTGACGAAGTCTCTCCAGAAGCCGACTCCCTCCCCACCGACAGGCAGGGAGTGAGAGCATTTATAGAACACAGTTAGGGGGAAGGTTACTTGCAGAAACAGCACAGTCATCTCTACCTTCTATCTTCAAATTGGTCATCAGTGGTCTGACTAGCATCATCTTGGTTGTTTTAAGTACAGTTAATCTTTAGATCTGGGGTGCATTTGTTCCTTTCTTTGCAATCAGTTCTTGGAATTGTGGCAACTCATGTCCTGGTATAGTCTGGTAGTTATGTGTGTAGTTATGTAGTTAACTTCTCCACCGGGGGTTTTAGTATCTATAAGATAGCTCACAGTATGTGGCTCAGAATATTATCTATAGCCCTTGAGAAGGAACTAAAGGTCCTTGACTATGCTTATTGACTACATTATTGTTTTAGTCTCCTTAGACTGTTTCCACTTGTTTCAGCCTTTCTCGCTTCTCTGATTAAACTGATTCTTTAATTACAGTTTTCCACAGACAAAAGGCAGGCAGAGGACGTGGTCAGGGGGCCAGGATCATACTCCACTGCTTCTTTTCAGTGGCACTGGCGTTTCATCTTGACATCAGGACAGGTGTGCATGGTGGGTGTGAAGCTTTGGTTCACTTTGCAAGTTATGAAACTGATGCTCACAGGAGTGGTGACCTCTGTGGCTAGAAAAGGCTGAACTAGATGTAGAACTCAGGTGATCTCAGTACTGGGTGCTTTCCTCCAAATGCAGAATTCGACCGCTGCTTGGAACGTGGCCCGATGTTGAGAATAGTTCTTACTGTCATAGCATTTTGAGTAGTTGCCAGCTGATTTGCATTCTAAATTTGGCAACTATTAACTCTGATATATTTATCCTCTTTATAGAAGTTCAGGAAAGAGAGATGAGAAAATTGACTAGGGATTTCAGAACTCCCTCACCATCTGAGATCAGGTCGCTGTCACTACAATATAGCAAAACTGTTTATTACAAATATTCAGTTGCTATGGACATAATCCCATGTCTTGCAATCAGCTAGATGTTGGGAGGGTCCTAGTTCGGCTCATGTATTCATATCCTGAGGGTCAAGTCTCCTGTCAGTGGCCGCTCTCTGTAGTGTGTAGTTTAAAGGGATTCCCTCATCTTTCCCCACAAAGCTGACAAAAGACACTTGCTGCCCCTCCTCTCACTCTGCTGAATGCAGGCTGATACCTGTGGCCATGGCACCTTCCTACTGGGGGGTACCGAGTTATGTGTAAAAACGCATGGTGCTTTCTTTGCTAATGAACCATTCTCTTGACAAAGAGGATTTATTCCTCCCTCATTTCCAGCTTCCTTTTTCTACTTTTCTTTATTCAAACTAGGAGGTGACCACCATGGAAGATGTGACACGTGAATTAGCTTTGTTCACATTAGGTTTGAAGATGATCAGCATTTCACTTCCCCATCATCATGATACTGAAATTGTTATTATTTTATTTATTTTTGGCTGTTAAATTTTCTTTTTAAAAATTTTTACTTTATTTTGGCACATAGTTGATTAACAGTGTTGTGTTAGATTCAGGCGTACAGCAAAGTAATTCAGTTTTACATATACATGGCTCCTTTGTCATATCATTTTCCCATTGAGGTTATTACAGAGTATTGAGCAGAGTTTTCTGTGCTATACAGTAGATCCCTGTTGGTTATTTGTATCACAGCACTTCATTTTTCAAACAGAAAACGAGCCTTAAACAAACCAAAGAATAGTGTTTCTTTTGAAACATGTAACAGTGAGAACCCTTCAGATCACTCCATCTAGCAGTGCTCCTCCCAGACTCACCTTTCCCCAAATCTCAGGCTTTTAAAAGCATAAGTCCCACTCCGCAAGTCTTAAGAGTGAAATCTAATGGAAATTTATTTGGCTAAATGGAAAAGTAAAAATATATTTCAGGGGCAGAAATGGAATTGCTGATAGGAACAGTTGAATAAGTTTATTTTATTGTAGTTATTCTCACCAATGACTTGCTGTAAAAGTGGGGATCCTGTGACTTTCTGTATTGTTGAATTCTACTTTTGAGTGTTTCATTTCAATTGGCAACATAGCACTCCTGGGGATGTTTGAGATCAAAACAGCTAATTTCCATTTGACTGCCAATCAATATGGGGAGAAGAAGTCTTAGCATTAGTTCAGAGATGTGTCAGTACCTACAGAGGCAACATGATGACATGTAAGGAATATGGACTTTGGAGTGACAGATGCACATTGGTTTGAGCATTTATTATTGCTATATTGTAAGTAAGTTAAAATGCTTCTTGATACTCAGGTATCTATGAACTAGAAATGATTACCTTCTGTTCCTCATATATTTGCTGTGAAAATTTAATGAGATCACCATAAGTAACTAACAGTATCTGGGACATACCATGTTGTCATTAATAGTCTCTTTTCTGACTGATAGCTTACTGTCTTCATCTGGGGTTTTACTCACAGTTGGATCTATGAGTGGCTAGCTTGTTATCTAACATCCATCTCCAGTTTTTCCCAGACAGGTCTTGATTACTAAACTAAGGCAAGTTATTAAGAGGCTGGATTTCATTGTCAAAATCACTTTGGATTACATTCCACAATTAAATTCAAGTTGGAGGATTACACACCATTACCAGTTCTCGCTGAAATCTGAAAGTGGCCACTCACCATTGGATAATAATACCTCCAAGGGGAGGACTGCTCCGCTAAATAAGGCACTAAGCAAAGCATGCCTGTCCACAAAGTGGCAAACTACAGATGAGGTCCAGCTGCTGGTCATAGGCCCACTCCTGCCCGCAGCAAACTCAGCACTGCTGGTGTGGGTTCAGATGAAGTCATTGCTTCCCAAAGATCACAGTGGAAAAGCTTAAGAATATACTAAAGGCTGTGTACATATGTGTGTGTACTCAGTTGCATCTGACTCTTTGCAACCCCACGGACTGTAGCCTGCCAGACTCTTCTGTCTATAGAATTATCCTGGCAAGAATTCTGGAGTGGGTTGTCATTTCCTCCTCCAGGGGATCTTCCTGACCCAGGGGTCAAACCCATGTCACTTATGTCTCCTGCACTGGCAGCAGGTTCTTTACCACCAACACCACCTGGCAAGCCCCACTAAAGGGTATATAAATCCCCCAAATAGTGGGTGGTATTTTCCTTCTATCTAAATACAAAAGGGAGGGTGTTGCTTCCTGCTCTGAGACCAGAGCTCTTGAGTACCAGTGTTTGTTATTATCAGTGTTTGTCCTAACACATCCAGTGCTGGAACCCAGGTCACAAGGATCTCAAAGCCTAGGTGATTCTTCTGAAAATCCTGTGTTTTCAGTCGGTAAAGAATCTGCCTGCAGTGCAGTAGACCTAGGTTCGATCCATGGGTCAGGAAGATCTTTTGGAGAAGGAAATGGCAACCCACCCCAATATTCTTGCCTGGAGAATCCTATGCATACAGGAACCTGGTGGTCTAAACCCTGGTAGTCCATGGGTCACAAGAGTTGGGCACGACTTAGTGACTAATCCAACAACCATGCTTAAGGTACTTAAAGGAAACATGACAAGTTTGCAGCAAACATAATCATGCCTCTGAGATTTTCTAAGGGATCTGCTTTTATGAGTCATTTAATTATTATAGACAATATTTGCTGCTTAAATTTAGGAAGATTGAACTGAGGTTTCTTCTTATACTAAAGCCATGGCATGATTTATACTTTTGGAGTTCAAAGTGACAGGAGAGGTAGAAAGCTAGCTCTCTTATTTTTAGACAAGGAAGCTATGGCCCCAGTGGGTGAGTCACTTAGTGATGGCAGAGTGGACGCTAAGCTCAGGCTGTCCCCTGAACCACACTGCTGCAGAGGAGGCAGACTTCAACAGGCTTCTTGTATTTGATGTCTGCAGAAACATGCATGTCAAAAAGATGAAAGGAAGACACCACAAATGGAAGACTGACTTGCCAAGATATGTCAGTTAGAGGTTTAATAACTGTAATAGATGAAGAGTGTCATGATAAAAATAATCCCAAATCTGAAGAGAAATCTTGGCAAAGGACACATTTTGTCTACTAGCAGGAGAAGAAATACAGGTGATATAACTTACATACAATTGATAAAATCAAAAGTTGCAAATGAAAACAGTATTGAGCTTTATTTGGCTTCTGTATACTAAACCAACTGTAGATGCAGGTGCCTGTGGTGAGGCCAGGCTTCCCAGCATGGGCGTGACAGGTACGTGGGCACCCATGCCTGGTGGGCTTCTCCATGTGAGCATAACTGGACTGTGGACATTCACTTCCAGTGTGTACCTCGTGAAACAGTCAATAGATTGGAAACTTACCTTTGTGTCTATGAAGGTATTCATCACCATATCATTTATAACACTCCAGAATAGGGGAGCAGGTTCAATAAATTATGATACATCCATATAATAGTTTCTGAATGTAATAATCTTCAAAGAATGTTGAAAGTTGAAATGTTACTGAATATCAGTTTGTATTTCAAAGCACAATGAGGCCAAACAAACCGAAACGTCAGAGTCTGGGGCAGGGCCAAGCAAGGAGATGGGTGGCTTGTGCTTAAAACACCTCACACTCCCTGAAGGGTTTCAGAAAGCATTTTTGAAAGTGAAATGAAGGCGGGGCATCACAGGATATGTGATCAACTCCTGCACAATTCTGATTGATTAATGTTTGAGACAACAAGGCAGTGTCACAGAGGTTAACATTATCAGTCCTCAGGCACCAGGAGGTCTGGGGGTTCATGATCATCAAGTAGTTAGTTTTCTTCCATTTGGTTGTGGTTTTAGCATTTGTAAAACAACTGAGGAACTGCACGTCATATACTATTATGTGGGTAGTTCAGAGAGGAGCTACGGCAGAGGATATGGGGGAGGTATGTCTCAGAAAGGTCCGTAGTGTTCTGCTTGGCAGAAAGATGTTCAGAATGCAGTTCAATACAAAATGACACACATAACACAAAATTCAATACAAACATGATCCCAGTTATATTAAATTAATCACATGTGCATGGCATAATCATATAAGACAGTACACCCAAGTGTGGTGATGGGGTGGGGTGGGGGGGTTTGTCTTCTTTATTTTTTCTACTGTTCTACAGCAAATAGAGATTATTTTTATAACTAGAAAGAGGAATATACTTATTTTTAAAGTAATTTACAAAGTTAAATTAAAATTGAACCCATTTTAGTACTATCTTCAAACTAGACTTCAGCAGTACATGAACTGAGAACTTTCAGATCTACAAGCTGGGTTTAGAAAAGGCAGAGGAACCAGAGATTAAATTACCAACATTCACTGGATCATGGAGAAAGCAAGGGAATTCCAGAAAAACATCTGCTTCTTTGACTACGCTAAAGCCTATGATTGTGTGGATCCTAACTATGGAAAATTCTTAAAGAGATGGGAATACCAGACCACTTTTCCTGTTTCCTGAAACACCTGTGTGTTTGTCCAGAATCAATAGTTAGTACAGGACATGGAACAACTGACTGGTTGAAAATTGGGAAGGGAGTATGTCAAGACTGTATAGTGTCACCATGCTTATTTAACTGATATGCAGAGTACATCTTGTGAAATGCTGGGCTGGATGAATCCCAGGCTAGAATCAAGATTGACAGGAGAAATATCAACAATCTCAGACATGTGGATAATACCACTCTAATGGCAGAAAGTGAAGAGGAACTAAAGAGCCTCTTGATGAGGGTGAAAGAGTGAAAAAGCTGGCTTGAAACTCAACATTAAAAAAATAAGATCATGACATTTGCTGCCATCACTTAGTGGCAAATAGAAGGGGGAAAAGGGGAAGCAGTGACAGATTTTCTTGGGCTCCACAATCACTGTGGATGGTGACTGCAGCCATGAAATTAAAAGACACTTGCTCCTTGGAAGGACAGCTATCTCACCAGTTTCCTATGTCCATGGGATTTCCCAGGCAAGAATACTGGAGTGAGTTTCCATTCCCTTCTCAAAGGGATCTTCCCGACTCAGGGATCAAACCACAGTCTCCTGCATAGCAGGCAGATTCTTTAATACCATCTAAGCCATCAGGGAAACCCCTGTAATAAGCCTAGACAGCATATTAAAAAGCAGAGACATCACTTTGCCAGCAAAGGTCCGTACTGTCAAAGCTGTACTTTTTCCACTTGTCATGTATGGATGTGAGAGTTGAATCATAAAGAAAGCTGAGCACTGGGGAACTGATACTTTTAAATTGTGTTGGAGAGGACTCTTGAGAGTCCCTTGGACAGCAAGATCAAAGCAGCCAATCCTAAAGGAAATAAACCCTAAATATTCATTGGAAGGACTGATGCTGAATCTGAAGCTCCAGTACTTAGGCCACCTGATGTGAAGAGCCAACTCCCTGGAAAAGACCATGATCCTGGAAAAGACTGAAAACAGAAGGAGAAGGGGCAGCAGAGGATGAAATGGTTGGATGGCATCACTGACTGAATGAACATGAATTTGAGCAAAGTCCAGGGGATCGTGGAGGACAGAAGAGTCTGGCGAGCTGCAGTCCGTGGGGTCGCGAAGAGTTGGATATGACTTAGCAACTGAACAACATCAACAGTGGACTGATTAGCCATAAAATTTAAAATGTTGGGGATATCAAACCCTGTATGTTCATGGCACATCTGCAGATCACATTAAATGACTCCCTCATACCTCTTAATTCGGAGGTGTTATTTGCATCTGGGATCTATTGCTTGAACATTCAAGCAGTTTATTAGTTCTAATAAATGTTATAGTCATGATCTGCTTGAATATTTTTCCAAGCTGCTTACCAAATTTTCCATAATCCTTGAAAAGGGGAACTTACCTGATTATTCAGATACCACAATTTATTCCTTCTCAATTTCTACTTACTTCTTGTATATAAAATATAGACTGATGATAACATTAATTCAGTGTACCAAGAACCTTTCATATGGGGTTTTATGTCATCCTGATGTGGTCCTGTTTTTAAAGTTGAGGAAAGGCAGGAACAAGAGGTTTATTCTTTGGGCTGTGTCTCCCTCCCTCTCGTGCTTCATGTCATTCATTTCCGAGTTTCTGTATCCCAGACCCAGAATAAATCAATATAAAATAATATTTTAATTGTCACTGTGCAGTGATTTGATTTGGCCTTCATTTAGGATCCAGCCCAGTGGTCTAGGAAATTGTGAAGCTAAGTGCCTTGGATTTTCAACTATCGATTGGAGATGAGATTTCATCTAGGCTAATGTTCACCTTTCTGTTGACGATTGCCAAAAAATGTTTGTGGCTTCCATTTATAGTTTCATTAATACACTTATATTTAATGTATTTATGTTAGATATAAATTTATGTTTTTGCAGGATTATGGGTGATACCGTAAGTGAAAATTCTGGTTACTTTTTCTTTTTTTTATATGGATCATTTTCTTTGTCTCTGGGAAAGTACCAGTCGAGAGAGTAGTAACACCGTAAGAATTATTTCCATTTATAATCTACTTTCCATTGTTTCCCTTAGCAGCTCAAATGGGCTGTAATTACCAACATTTCTTTAGTTGGAAACCACCAATAGAGGGGGTTTTTAAATAATCTTTTTGCATAGTTCTGAATATATTTAAATCATTTCACAAGTCAGTACACCCTCTGATTTTTATCAACATTAGTAGAATACAGAGGGCTAATACTCAACCTGATGTTAAAGCAACTATTTTCATTTATTGCTGAAGACAGAGGGATCTTCTGACAGGTCATTTCTTCCCTTACATTATCATACAAAAGCAGTATACAGATGTCAGTAAAATTAGATGAAGTGCAAAGCCCTATTTGCTGTTTAGGTTTTTAATTAAATGCACTGATTATAGAAAACTTGGCCGGGGTCCTGCCCCGGCTGATCCAGGGTATTCGAAGCGGGGATGGCGTCGGCGACCTATTTATTTAAATATTTTATCAAAGATATAAAGAGTAATAGGATGAGGATAGCTCAGTAGGAAAATTCAGTGGAGAAAAGAGGTTGAGTAGCTTGGTTTATGCGGGAGACCAATAAAACTTCAAGACAAGAAGTTTGCACCACTCACATAGGCCGCAGGCGTCCTTCCGTTCTCCCGAAGGAGAGGAGACACTGAGGCCTCCCCAGTCAGATCTTAGAAGCCCAGGCATAATTAGTAAGCATGGTGGGTTCCGTGCTCCAGATGGAGACTCAACCAGAGTGAGAGAGAGAGCGACATGGGGAGACCAGTATTTCGAGAAACTGATCCCAATTCTTTATTTTCCAGAGTCTGTTTTTATACACTGAGATGTTATACAAAAGTCACGTGGGGACAGCAGTCCTGACTTTTATTAAAGTCAGGTGCTTCACACAAATGTATACAGAGGTCTTAGGGGTGTTACATCATCTTCTGGCCAGGGGGGTCTGCTGACAATTTACGACCCTCTCCTTGTGACAGCGGTCAGTCAATCAGGACACGTATTTCTCCAGGGCTGATTATTCTCAAAACAGACGCCACCCAAATAAAGTTACATTCCTACAGGGTGAGGGTGTAGTGGGTTTTAGTTAAGGAAAGAATTTACTTAGCCTAAGGTCTAACATGATTAATATCAAAGGTTAATACTTATTTCTTCTATATATTCATTAATGTGTGTAAGGGCAGGGGATGTGGAGACTTAGCAACAAACATTGGCTCAACAAATGAAAAACCCTTCACCAACACAATTTCTAATTAGCCCACTATACTTATAGTTTTCTAACTTCTCTAAAGAACCTGTTTTTAGAGGGTTTAAAGCATCTCGTGCCTCTCACGGTTGGGAGGCTGTGAGCAATCACATGTGGCCCGACGAGCCTGTCAGGCAGGCTAGAGAACCTTCAGAGGAGTTTGTAGGTTAAAACACTTGTCACACCCAAGAGTTTTTATTGACTGGAGCTCTAGGTTAACTCCTTCTCCGAAAGAGGTGGTGGGGGACAGCCCCCCGTAAAGTCAGAGGTGTAGGTAAGAGCACAAAGTAGTAAAGTAGGCATGCTCTGGTTATGGGGGTAGACGCTCGAGGATTTCCAGGGGGACTCCTGAGGCTCGATCCCGCCTTTGCGTAGGTCGAGCCTCCTTCCTCATGACCTTTGCCATGGGCGGAGTACCTCACTCTGGCCCCCAACAAAAACTAACATTCACTTTGTTGTCAGAACTGCTCCAGGTCTTTGCTCAAAACCTGCCAACTCCTATCTTTAGCAGAGGTTAATAAATCTTTGAATGGAACAAATCATTAAGTTAAAAGGTTCAGAGATAAGAAGGGATGCTACAACCCCCCAACACCCCCCTAGAAAACCCCAAAACCAGATGGAACAAGCTTGGACCAAGATAGCCATGAATCTGGCCTCCAACAGACCCTGAGTCTCGTTATACACTGATCTTTACTCCCCTGGCATGTTAAATGACACACCTCCCGGTGTCCATGGCAGGGCAGTAAGGACCACAGAAAGATCAAAAGGGAGTGACCCCCCATTTCCTCAAGCCCTGAATCTTCCCTGGTAGATCAATGTTTATGCCTCCGCATCTCAGCCTCACTCCCCCTGCCTTTGTCTTCAGTTTTTAAAATCAAATCCTGATCTGTGAACTTAGTTCCCATTTCTCCATGCTTTGGCCAGTTCCTGAAGCTTGTGTTATATCCATCTTAGCTTTGGTTTCCTTATTTAGCTGCTCAGACTCCAAAGGAGAAAGAATATTCCCCTGTTGACATAACTCCCATGGGTTGGGGGAAGCAGTTACCGCCAGGTTCTAGTTTTCAGGTTGGAATCCATGTCTTATTTATTATTACTTTTTTTGTGGCTGCAGCTTCCTCATCAATTGTCCTAAAAATTGACAGTGCCTCCTCACAGAACTGATTTGTGTGTACATGGAGTTGATGTCCGGAGAAGGCAATGGCACCCCACTCAAGTACTCTTGCCTGGAAAATCCCATGGACGGAGGAGCCTGGTGGGCTGCAGTCCATGGGGTCACTAAGAGTTAGACACGACTGAGCGACTTCACTTTCACTTTTCACTTTTATGCATTGGAGAAGGAAATGGCAACCCACTCCAGTGTTCTTGCCTGGAGTCCCAGGGGTGGGGGAGCCTGGTGGGCTGCCATCTATGGGGCCGCACAGAGTAGGACACAACTGAAGCTACTTAGCAGCAGCATCAGCAGCAGGAGTTGATGTCTGTGGTGCTAAGAAAGCTACTGGATCCTTTCCTTCTGCAGATTAATTTTGTGACCTGGCTCTCCTTTGAAATTCACTCCTTTGTGATGAGATGTGCTGCAGTCATTTAAAATGCAAATTATCATAGCTGGGTAACAGAAAAATGCACTTACAAGGGTCCAGGTAGATTTGGGAAGATTCTCAAGGGCTGGGAGTTGGTGGGGGGCGGGGTGTGGAAATGACTAAGGCCTAGGAAAGAAACAGGCAGTGCCTGAGAAACAGCCTCTCAGGGGATGATCCACTGGTGAACTGTGCTGCCTGGGGGTGACTGCAACAGGCTGGGCAAGGCCAGGCCGGGGCCCCCATCCTGCAGGTGGGCTCGCTCGAAACCAAGCCCCCATCAGCAGCACTAGGAACAGGGCAGCTAGGGAGCACCTGCCTGAAATAGAGCAAGGGAACGGATGCTCCTGGGATGAAACAGTGAGGCAAAAAACAGGCAAATACAATGGCTCTAGAGAAAACCATGTGTAAAGAACAAGTGACAGTTTTCACACTTGGATCTGATTTATCAGATATATATTTGGCTTGTTGCAAGCCCTCTGGCTCTCCCCTGGGTTTTGAAGCTCCTTTGCTGGATATCAAGTTGTAAGCAGATTTGCCAGGCTTTGCTGACAGAGCATGCTCACTGTGATCGCCCGAGACAGGCTTCTCTGATGGCAAGGTGGAAGGACCCAGGGCTGGAGCCAGAATAGGGATCTACCTGGCAGGTGTTACTGAGGCCTCAGTTTCCCCAAAATAAGTACACTGAGCAGAGACTAAGGCTAATTACAGTTCTGATGCTCTTATAGAGGAATGATTTAATCATCTGCAATATTCTGATTTTTGTTGCATGAAGAGTTATTTGGAAAATACCAGTGCTCACTTTGCAGAACAAGGGAAAATGGGTCTCCTGCTCTTTCTTTCTTTCTTTTTAGCCTCTGCAAAGTCCTTTCAGGATTTTGATGTAGTAGGAGTCAGTACTTGTGAAATATCAGTCAACATGGTTTACAGCAATTTTGCTAAGTTATACTTGTTTGAGGGATGTTAGTTTTCAAGTGGAATGATCATTATTTGTTTTTAACCTGCATGTTCTAATTGGGCATACTGAATATGGTTCCTCTTTAAGAACTCTGACTCCCAAAGGATTTTAAATGACTCAGTAATCTTCCTATAAATTGCTGAAGCAAAGGATCTTTTTGTTCTGAATGTCTTCATCCTTGATAAATATAAAGTGCTTCACTATTAAATAGTTGTTCTGTTGGATAAAACTTTGAGGAGATATAGTATTGCCTCCCACTTTTGAAGTAAATCAAATTATTCTTTGGGGATAATAGAGCAAGGGATGAAACAATTCCTTTGTTATAAAAACACAGTATAAAATATTGTTTTATGACAATACCTCTATATTTTCTTGGTAGGTGAATTTTAAAAGTGGGTTTTCAAAGGTGAATTTGTTCCCCTCAGCATGGAGTTTTCCCTAATATCCCAGGCTTTGGTAAGGAAAATGATATGACTAAATAACAGTTAAACACGAATCTTAGGTGTTTGAGAATTGGGGGTTGCTAGAGGGAGACTGCAGTACCTAGTATAAGGGATAAAAAATTCTTTTTCCTCTGTCCAACTTAGAGTCATTGTCTGGGGCTCTGCAAATTAGCCTGGCAAAAGACAGATTAGCAAAAGGAGAACAAGCAATGGTGCTTTAAATCTCAGCGATGAGTAACTCAAAAGGGTGGTTGGAATTGGGGCTATCGTATCTTAACAAAAGAACAATTTGTAGAGAAATTTTTTGCATTTGATTAGATTTTATTTCTCAGAAAGGCAGCATTCATTCTGATTTGTCTAACAGCTTACATAATCCTGGTGTTTTAAGAACTGTTAATCAAGAAGTTTCATCTTCATCTACAAAAGTTAGGCTGTGTTGTTGAATACAGTCAAGACTGTAAGCGTACACATTAAGCCCATCAGATGAGATAAGGGAAAGGGGTTCTAGGATGGCAAGTTGTAGGCAGAATTGAGGGGAAACTCATGGCAGATAAGGGCTAGCTAGATGGTTTCTTGGCACCATCTCACCTCCGTGATAAGACTGACTCTGGTTCTGAGAGTAGGGCGAGGTGGACACCTTCGCAAGGGAGCTGTGTGTTCTTTCTGTTGTCAGGTGAGTAGGAACTCCTCCTCTGGCCCAGTGTGAGTCAGCATAGGGGCAGGACTACCCTGGGCCCAGGAAGGGCGGTGAGGCAGGTCAGGGGACGCAGGCTCGGGTGGATGTGCCCTGGGCCTAAGACTGGAGTTTCGACCTCCAGTCTTCGTGTCCCTTACTGCCTTGGTTTCCTCCAGGAAGGAGGCAGTTCCTGAATACTAGGACAGTCTGCAGATGGAGAGAGCCTTCCCCATGTCCAGAGTTGTGGGAGAACATCCGTGGACAGAAGTGTACGAGTCCCAGTATGCCGACAGCTCCTGGAGCCCTGAGAGCACAGCTTTCCGTGGTGTTTATGCCCCTGGGAATTCCCTCCACTTCTGCTTTTTCTTCAGTTTCTGCTAAGCTATTTTCCTTCATCACCTGGAAATCCTCCTCCTTACCTTCACCTTCAAATCCAGACCTGTGAGCCGCTTCTCTTTGCCCTCCCTGCCCTCCAGCCTCCTGCCAGCCCTTTCCTCTGGTCTCAGGGCTGGCCAGCTCACTCAGAGTAAGCACCCCCAGCTTTGCTGTGGCTTCCCAAGCTCACACGATTGGCCTCACCTCCTGAGTCTGCACCCTCCTGCCCTCTCTGCAGATTCACTGACTCCTGTCTTCTTAGCCGGTCCAGTGCACGCAGCTCTGTGCCTGCTGGGGCCCCTCACCTGGCCTCAGCATTCTGCCTGGACCTTCCCCCCAGTCCCTCCTGAGGGCCTGTCATTTCATTGCTGATCTTTCCTTCATTGTCTGCTTTTCAGACGGCTTCTCTGTCCACTCCATCACAGTGGCATTCTTGTGCACCATTGCTCTCTGTTCCTTCAGTCCACTTGGTTTCCCTTGAAGCCCTTGCCGTGGCTCATAGTTTTTAATTTGTCTCCAGTTGTCCCTGTGCCCCCAGTGAGCTCTGCTTGGCCTGTGTGTGCCACTCTGGGAGCAGCAGCTGATCAACGGGAAGTGTGTCTTCTGCGTTACGTGTCATCACTTTTCTTTAAAGGTTGCGTTTGTACCTTCTTAACTCATTTCTGTCTGGCTCTCCTGGATGTAAGTAACCACTTTTTCCCATTTTATTGCCCCTTCTCTGACACTCAGGCTGACCAAATGTCCTGCAGACATTCATGGGTTCAGTGTCCTTGGTTGCCTTGTAGTTTACACTGTCCAGCTGGACCATGTCCCCTTCTTTGTTTCCACTACCACCGAGCTCCAGGGCAACTTTTTTGGATTTCCCCACTGATGCAGGGCCAATCCTTTGTTGTCGAATTGCCTCCCTTCCTCAGGAGTTTCTCAGTGTACCTGAAAATGCTGAGATGCACCATGATGCCTCGCCAGGGGAGAGCCCTGACTTCATCTTTGAGTGGAGGGATCTGAGAATGTTTGCAGCTCGAGGGAAGCAGTCAGCAGAGGGGAGGCGTGGAAGCTACCAGAGGAAGGGTCAGGAACTGAGGGCATGATATTCCTGTCTCCAGGTCTTCTTCAGCAGTGCCTACCGCTTTCTCGCACCCTACTTCCATGCTTAGTGTGGAGGGGGACAGCTTGCGGACGAGCCAGTGTCCTCTGTTCAGCCCCCATGCTTTGCTTCAGCTTCTTCAGTGTTCATTCGCTCTGCCAAACCACTCTGCTGTTTCTTGAGGCTCAGTCTGAGGCTCTGCGTGCCTGTCCACAAATACACGCCCTACTCAGCCCCCATCTCCTCTGGCCTGCGTCACCCTTTCTCAGAGCACTTTTTCTATCCTGCCTCGTCTTGTATTTATGTGTTTCCTCTCACAAACGCACCTTGATCAGATCAGATCAGATCAGTCGCTCAGTCGTGTCTGACTCTTTGCAACCCCATGAATCGCAGCACGCCAGGCCTCCTTGTCCATCACCAACTCCCGGAGTTCACTCAGACTCACATCCATCGAGTCAGTGATGCCATCCAGCCATCTCATCCTCTGTCATCCCCTTCTCCTCTTGCCCTCAATCCCTCCCAGCATCAGAGTCTTTTCCAATGAGTCAACTCTTCACATGAGGTGGCCAAAGTACTGGAGCTTCAGCTTTAGCATCATTCCTTCTAAAGAAATCCCAGGGCTGATCTCCTTCAGAATGGACTGGTTGGATATCCTTGCAGTCCAAGGGACTCTCAAGAGTCTTCTCCAACACCACAGTTCAAAAGCATCAATTCTTCGACGCTGAGCCTTCTTCACAGTCCAACTCTCACATCCATACATGACCACAGGAAAAACCATAGCCTTGACTAGATGAACCTTTGTTGAGCCACTAAATTGTTTATTTCAAAATCCATGTTGATTTCTGACTCCTCTCTGGAGCATTTGAAACTACCCATGCCCCCACTGTTGTTGTGTTTTGCTGACCTTTCAAAGTTATTACAGTTTTTTTCATCTTCAGAACATATTTATTTTGTAATTGGGAGTTTTCACCCTTTGATCACCATCATGCATTTCATCCCCCACCCCCATAGTTTGGCATTCACCATTCTGTTCTCTGTATCTATGAGCTTTTTTGGTTTTGTTTTGTACCTTCTACATATATGTGAGATCATATAGTATCTGCCTTTCTGTGTCTGATTTATTTCACTTAGTATAATGCTTTCAAAGTTCATCCATGTTGTCACAAATGGCAAAGTTTCAGTCTTTTTAATGGCTGATTTATATCTATACACACACCACACATACATACATACATACATCTTTATATGTTCCATCCATCAGTGAGCACTTAGATTGTTTTCCATGTGTTGACTACTGTAAATACTGTTACAGTACCCATGGAGAAGGGAACGGCAACCCACTCCAGTATTCTTGCCTGGAGAATCCCGTGGACAGAGGAGGTTGGAGGGCTACAGTCCATGGGGTCGCAAAGAGTCGGACACGGCGAAGCAACCAACGTGAATGGACGCATGGGGCTGTGGATTTCTTTTCCAGTTCGTGGTTTCGTTTTCTTTGGATAGTTACCCACAAGCTGATGGAGCTTGATTTCTGCCTCTTCTCTGGAACATTTAGAACTACCCATCCCCACACAGTTTTTGTCTTTTTTTGACCTTTCAAAATTCATTTTAAACAAAATCATGAATGGCTCCCTTCTTTAACACTGCACCTAGTCTTCTCAAATATTTCAGATATTTAAGACTGTCACCCCATGGACTTGTGAGCTCAAGGATGGATGGGCAGTAAATGGCAGCCCTCAATACGTGGTAATGCAAAGACTTGTCTTACATGATTAATTTATTCATGAGTGTAAATTGTTACAGAAAGGATAGTAAGCAACCTCCAGAATTGGGTATTTTAGTTCTTAAATATCTTTGCAAGAATCCACTATAAAACCAGAATAGATGGTTAAAATGCAATTGATGATGCTAGAAACCTAGGAAATGTTGAATCTGTGTCTATGTTTATGTATATTCCTGGTGACAATTTTGTTGAAAAGGGAAATGGTATGTAAATTGATTTTATATAAAGTGGTTCTCTGGTACATAAAGGGAGGCAGGGACACATGAGGAAGTAGAGGTCTGTATGGTTCTGCTCAAATAAATAACTGAACTGTGAGGTTTGGTAAGGGAGCTAGGGAGACAAACAGAGCCACCCTCCACGAATTATACAGCCTGACAGATGCTGAATTGCTCCTGAATATTATGTGGTTGTGGATTAGAGCAGTAAGGATTCTATTTGGGAACACGCTTTGGAACAACCATGGCTTGATTGAGGAGATGTGACCCTTTCTCCTGATTCTATTTTGAGTTTAGATAGGTTGGGTGTATGTTGTAGATGTTTGATTTGTTCATTCAGTCCTGTGTTTTAAGTGACAGAACACTTGACTTTAAATTCATTATTTCGTATACATTAACAGACCCTTTAATCTCCTCTGAGTTCCCTCTTAGTAACATCTCAATATCTGTTTTAGACTGAAAACAGTGATCTTGAGTCTACTGAAAACAGTGATCTTGAGTCTACTGAAAACAGTGATCTTGAGTCTTCTGAAACACTGCCTTATGGAGGCTATCCACAGAAATATTTTAGTTTATAATCAATAAATGAGCAATATTATATGAAAGTGTTTTAAAACATTATGTGCATTGTGACTTAGATATCTTATTTTGTTGAATATAGAAAAGGGGGAATCTGTTCTTAAATCTTAAATCTTACTAACTTAAAAAAAGAAATGATGTGTTTTCATTTGTATGGAATCAGAAAAAAATGTACATGTATTTATTACTTTATTCATTCTCTTCTCCTCCCAGCGCTGGGATTTTGCATGGCAGATAAGGTGTTTGGGGCGCTGATAGAGGCACTCCTGTGGCTGCCTGTGTCCTAGAAAGCTTGGTATGTGGATCTGACAGCTACAAGCTCAGTGGAATGAGTCCGAAGGTTACAGTGAAAAGACATTGCTGCTGTTACACAGATGAACAGTTTTACAGTTGGCAAAAGCTGTGAAAGGAAGTCATGTGCAAGGAGCTTTAGTGAGCCCAGGCAGCCCTCACGCGGCAGGTGCCTCATGCAGATCCCGCAAGCCTATTTACCTCAGCTTTGGTTGACATCTGCCCAGGTGTATCATCCTTGTGAAGGAGACTATGTCTAACTTTTAAATTCATTTTTCATAAAAACTTTCTGCTAATTCCACCCATGGCAGTGGTTGGCGTTCCACCACTGAGGCAGAGGAAGGTGTGGGCTCTGGAGGGGGACTGAGTGCCCAGTGTGTGCACCTCTGAGTGGGATGCCAGCTGAGGGGAGCAGAGCAGGGGCAGGAGGCCCAAGGGGGTGTGAGGTGCCTGAGGAAGATCTGGGAGCACTTGGGAAGTGATGACCTGAGCTGGGGCCTCTTTACTTCTAGGTGACATCAGTTTCCCTGTGGGACAGGGACCCAGCAGTGGGAGAAGGTCAGTTTGGCACCCAGTGGCCACTGCCCATGAGGCTCCTGAGGGCCCTGCAGAGCCTGAGCCACTGGGACCCAGAGGAGTGAGCCCAGGTGCCCATGTAGGTGTCAGGCCCCTACTTGCCAGCTCCAGATACACGTGCTTGCTGATTCACAAGGAACGCTATGATGCGGTACGGGTGCTCTGCTGGTTGAATTTCTGGCTAGCCCAGTGAGGAGGCTGAGCACAAGTCCTTCCATGACAAGCTGTCACTTCTCTCTGGTTCTCAGTGTTTGACTGTGTGACACAAAATGGGTCAATTGTAGGATGACTGATAACAGAATCCCAGAATTCCAGGAGGAATGCATCCCCATCAATGCACTGCCTTCCTGACATGTCCTCCCCTCCTTTTTTGATCAAAAAGATTTGTTTTGAATATTGAATTAAAAAATTCATACCTCTGAGGTGCATTGAAGAAATTTAGGTACAACAGCTGATGACTCCTGGGGCTCTGCACTCTGCTGCCTCCCTCTCTCCAATGCAGTGAAGGGGGAAAAATTGCCCAATTGCATTCTGGCAATTTGAAATTGGGAAAACTGGAAGTAAGTGAACTTAAGCTCATCCTTGGAATGGGAAAACTCTAGAATTCCTTCATACGTTTGTATGAAAAGAAACTGAAAATGAAAGTTGCTGAGTCGTGTCCAACTCCTTGCGACCACATGAACTATAGCCTGCCCAGCTTCTCCGTCCATGGGATTCTCCAGACCAGAATACTGGAGTGGGTAGCCATTCCCTTCTCCAGAGGATCTTCCCAACCCAGGGATCGAACCCACCTCAGGGATTGAACCCAGGTCTCCTGCACTGAAGGTGGATTCATTACCATCTGAGCCACAGGGAAGTCCTAAGTTTGTATAGGAAAGTTAAAGAACTAAAAATATATTCCTTAATCCCTGTTTGTTGAGAACAGTTGTAAATATATCCAGGTCTATGGATTGGTTTTATTCATTTCTTTAGAAAGATGTAAGAAAGAATTGCATTGTAAATATTTTTGCATTATTAATTTTTTATATCAGAACATATAAAAGATTGAAAACAATTATTTCAAGAAGAAGAAAGCAAGTCAGAATGGTTATGTTTACTCAACATCCAAATAACCCCTTTGTTTTTCAAAGATTATCATATAATTTCAAATTCAAGGGGTAGTGTATATATTTGGTCTAATATAAACTGGCCAGTAATAAATAACTTAAATATGTGAGCCAGGTGATTTCAGATCATTAATACTAACAGAACATTAAATAGTGTGTTTGACTGAAGTAAAATAGATTAATATGGATATTAGCTTAGACAAATGAGCTTGTCTGTTTATGTGGTGTATGTGAGAGAATCGGGCAGACCAGACAGTACTCTCCTGACTCTTCTTTCCTAGTGATGCTTAGTTTCCTCTAAAGAGGGTAACTTCCATACTTAGAAATATAAAACTTACCATAAAGAGTACCTTTTTGTTGTTCATCTATAATATACACTTGAAAGATAAAACAAGTGCAGTGAGTGCTCACATGTGCCTAGCAGGATAAAATTAATAAGTCACTTACTGGGAAATTTGGAAACTTAAGAGCCAGTCAGAGGATCGAGGAGAAATACAAAAATGTGCCCCTAGTTACTTACATTTCATCCAGAGTAATCGAAGAGTACAGAGACAGTACTGATGGTGACTGCGGTCTGGGTGGGAACGTGAAGTCTGCTCCCTTAGACTGTGAGACTGCAGGCAAGACACGGCACGGTCCATTTGTGAAACACTTGCCTAACCAACCTCATAGGCGATAATAAGAGTCAGATCAAATGGAAAATGGAGAAGTGTTTGGAGAAAATGCAGAATCTGCTAAAAATAGGAAGAACATAATTAAATGATAATGATTCTGGTTATAGAAAAGATGGGATAACAAGGATAGGATTTACCATTTCTTCTGAAACAAGCAAATATTTTTGTGTCCTTTGTTACCACAAAAACCAAAAAATTAAGTATGCAAGACAATATTGTAATGTCAAGACACTGGATGTCCGAGAATAAAAGATGTAATTCCAAGAGATGAGAAACAAAGGAGGGAGCCCTCTGGTTGCTCCTGATTGCTGCCTTGAGGACCTGCAGGATGTGATACAGGGGTGAGAACCTAGGCAGAGCCTGGAGGCAGAACACGGAGAATATCACGGTGGCTAGAGTTCTGCACCACACAGTTCCAGTGAGGAGAGAGCTGTGCAGAGAGAAGCCCAGAAATCTACAGAGTCTCCCTCAAACATTCAACAGAGTGTTTAAAATAGTGTGTGCATGTGAAACTACCTGAGCCTAGAGGAGGGGCAGCCTAAAAGGAGCATTCCAGCTCACTTAGGGCCAGGAGCTGCCTGTTGCAAGCCAGACTGGAAATCTCATGGCTTATGGTGTGTCATACTGTTAACAGGGTTCTTGCAGCAAGAATACCAGAATGGTTTGCCATTCTCTCCTCTAGTGGACCACATTTTTTCAGAATTTTCCACTATGACTCATCTGTCTTGGGTGGCCCTGCATGGCATGGTTCATAGCTTCATTGAGTTATGCAAACCTCTTCACCATGACAAGGCTGTGATCCATGAAGGAATCATGGATCCCTTGCTCCTTGGTAGGAAAGTCATGAGGAACCTAGACAGCATATTAAAAAACCGAGATATCACTTTGGCAACAAAAGTCCCAATAGTCAAAGCTGTGGTTTTTCCAGTAGCCATGTATGGATGTGTGAGCTGGACTATAAAGAAGACTGAGTGCCAAAGAATTGATGCTTTGGAATTGTGGTGTTGGAGAAGACTCTCAGACTTGGAGAGTCCCTTGGACTGCAAGGAGATCAAACCAATCAATCCTAAAGGAAGTCAGCCCTGAATGCTGAAACTCCAATACTTTGGCCACCTGAAGCGAAGAGCTGACTTATTGGAAAAGACCCTGATGCTGGGAAAGATTGAAGCCAAAAGGAGAAGGGGGTGTTAGAGGATGAGATGATTAGCTGCTGCTGCTGCTAAGTTGCTTCAGTTGTGTCCAACTCTGTGTGACCCCATAGACGGCAGCCCACCAGGCTCCTCTGTCCCTGGGATTCTCCAGGCAAGAACACTGGAGTGGGTTGCCATTTCCTTCTCCAGTGCATGAAAGTGAAAAGTGAAAGTGAAATCTCTCAGTCGAGTCCGACTCTTATCGACCCCGTGGACTACAGCCTACCAGGCTCCTCCATCCATGGGATTCTCCAGGCAAGAGTACTGGAGTGGGCTGCCATTGCCTTCTCCAAGATGATTAGATAGAATCATTGACTCAGTGGATATAGATTTGAGCAAACTTTGGAAGATAATGAAGAACAAGGAAGCCTGGCTTGCAGCAGTTCATGGGGTTGCAAAGAGTCAGACATGACTTAGCAACTGAACATGAACTGACGTGGTGTGTCAGGAACAGTACCATCATGTCGATGAGGGTTTCATTTCAGCAGTGTTGACTGGTTAGGCACAGAATGAACCCAACTCTGGTCTCATCTAAAAAATAATAAAAGCAAGATTCAGAAGGCTCAGCCTTTTTCCATATAACTAAACAGCATTCCAAAACAAAGATCAAGGACTTTCATAGGAAAACAAAAATGCCCAGCACCCAGCAAGGTAATATTTTTAATGTCTGGAATGACATCAGTTTAAAACCTGAAAATAAAAACCATAACACAGAGAAAAACTAAACTCTAAAAACTAAACTACCATCAAAATTGAGGTAGATGTTAGAATCAGCAAACTAGTACATTAAAATAGTTCTTGTAAGACTCCAGTTCTGACCAAGGTGGAACAGCCCTGTTTCTCTCAGGTTGTCCTCACCACAACAAGAAGTCCCTAGATGGTAATACAATAAACACACCCAGGAAGGCTCTGAAAGATAGAAGGAAGAGCCTGGGCTGCTAGAGGTCGTCACTGAGACAGAAGAAGATGATGGGAGTAAAGGCTCATGGCTGCTCTGCTGCTTGTTATCCCCCATACTGTGCCAGTGGGGCCCCTAAGCTCTTAGAGAACCAAGCTTCCATGTCCACTCCATAGCAATAAAGCAGAGTGAGGAGCCCTCTACTTGCCTTGTGCCTAGTGTCCTTTGGGTCATTTCAGGACTCTGACCTTATACCCCATCTCATCCGTGATGAGGTGGTGTGAGTCCAATTCCTACTTCCTCCAGGAAGGTTTTAGTGAGACCAAGGAGGGAGCTGAACGTCTACTATGATCCAGCCTTGATGAGGCAATGTGACCTTTGTAGGGATGCTATAGGTGGGACCAGTAGGAACCTGAACATTCACACTCACTTGGACCTCAAGCTACGTGCGGACTGGTTGCTAAAAAAAAAAAAAAAAAAAGATGTTATGGGATCCAGACTCTCCCAACATAATAAACTAAATATCTAGGGTATAATGGAAAAATAACTCATCATTATGATCATCAGGACAATCACAGCTTAAATAAGAAAAGATAATCAATAGATGCCAATACTGAGAGAGATAGCGTAGTGAAATGAGTTGAAAAGAATTTCAGAGCTGCTATTATAAAAGTACTTCAGGGAGCAATGACAAACACTATAAAACAACTGAGAAAATAGTCTAACCAAAGAAATACATGATTAAAATATAGAAATTATATAAATAGCAAGCATAATAACTGAAATGTTATTATATATAGCTGATGGCTCAGTTGTAGAGTGGGAATGACAAAGATGGAATCAGTGAATCTGATGATAATTCAACAAAATTTTTCTAGTTTTAGCCACTAAGAAAAACTATACTAGCAAAAAGATTGAGCAGCATCTTAGGGACCTGTGAGACAATGACAGGAAATGACAGTGTATCACTGGATTTGCAGAAGAGAGGAGGGAAATTGAAATTTCTTGAGCGTGTAATTCTGTAACTGCAACTTCCCAGATTTGGCAAAAGGTATAAATATACAGATTCAAGAAGCTAAACCAACCCTAGATAAAATAATCCCAAAGAAATCCATGCACATAATTAAACTCCTGAAAGCTAGAGATAATAAATCTAGAAGCAGTTGGAGAGGAATGTTATATTACTTAGAGAGAAACATCAATTTGAATGACAGTGATTTTCTTATATGAAACAGTTTAGATCAGTAGGAAGTGGTACAATAATTTTCAGGTGCTCAAAGAAACATTGTAAACTGTGAATCTTATACCCAGTGAAAATATCCTTTAGTAGTGAAGGAGAAATAAATACATTCTCAGACAAAGAAAATCAAAGAGAATTTGCTGCTAGCAAGCCTATCCCTTGAGAATGATTAAAGGAAGTTCTTGAAATAAAAATAAAATAATAACAGAAATCATGAAAATTTAGAAGGAAGAGAACATAGACTATCCCGTTAGTTATTAGTGTCTTAAATCATATTAGATGGCTGAAGCCAAAAATTGTAAATCATTTCATATGATATTCAATGCATGTAGATAAAATACTGAGGAAAATTATGTTTTAAAAGCTGGAGAATAAAGACACTTAAATTAAAGTTTCCACACTCTGCCTGAGGTGGTAAAATGTTGACACCAGTGGACTGTGACAGTTACATTTATGTATGAATATGAGAACAACTATTAGCAAAATAATACAAAGTGATATTCTCAGAAATCTTACAAGTAGATCAATATGGAGTCCTAAAAAATTCAAATAACTCAAAGGAGAATAAAATAGAGAAACAGGAAATATAGAGAAACAAATAACAAAATGGCAGATTTAAGCTTTAACATAACAATAATTGCTTTAAATGTAAATTTTCTTGAATAAACCAATTAAAGGACAGAAATTGACTCGTTGGATTTTTTTTTTTAAATATATGGTTCATTAATGTGGATGGTCTATACAGGAAACTCACTTCACATAAGTCACGTTGCTAGATTGACATATGTAGGATGCAGCTAAAGCAGTGGTAAAACTGAAATTTAGAACACTGACGCTTACATCACAACAGCATGTAAATTCCTAATTCAGGAAACTTAAAAAAGTGTATAAATTAGAAAAAAACCCAAAACAAGCAGAAGGAAAGGAATAGTAAAAGTAGGAGCAAAAATCAATAAAATAGAGAATAAGAAATAGAGAAAAATAAATAAAATAGAAAGCTATCTCTTTGAAAAAAATCAATTAATTTGGTAATTTAATTGGTCAACAAGACTGACCAAGATACAAAGGAGAAGGCACACACCATCAAGATCATAAATGAAAAGGAAATCACTATAGATCCTGCTACTGTTAAAAGGATGATAAGGGAATAATCATTTCATGACAAATAGATGGGGAAACGATGGAAACAATGGCTGACTTTATTTTTCTGGGCTCCAAAATCACTGCAGATGGTGATTGCAGCCATGAAATTAAAAGACACTTACTCCTTGGAAGGAAAGTTATGACCAACCTAGACAGCATATTGAAAAGCAGAGATGTTACTTTGTCAACAAAGGTCCATCTAGTCAAGGCTATGGTTTTTCCAGTGGTCATGTATAGATGTGAGAGTTGGACCATAAAGAAAACTGAGTGCCAAAGAATTGATGCTTTTGAACTCTGGTGTTGGAGAAGACTCTTGAGAGTCCCTTGGACTGCAAGGAGATCCAACCAGTCCATCCTAAAGGAGATCAGTCCTGGGTGTTCACTGGAAGGACTGATGTTGAAGCTGAAACTCCAATACTTTGGCCACCTGATATGAAGAGCTGACTCATTTGAAAAGACCCTGATGCTGGGAAAGACTGAGGGCAGGAGGAAAAAGGGGATGACAGAGGATGAGATGGTTGGATGGCATCACCGACTAATGGACATGGGTTTGGGTGGACTCCGGGAGTTGGTGATGGACAGGGAGGCCTGGCGTGCTGTGGTTCATGGGTCGCAGAGTCAGACATGACTGAGCAACTGAACTGATCTGAACTGAAGGGAATAATACAAGCAACTTTACATTCCTTAAAAAAAAGAAACGACAAAAACTCAGCTGATGTAAAATACACAACCCATTAACTAGTATAACTAATGAAAAATTAATGACTAATGAAACTACAACTAATGAAACTTAATGTGTAGTAAAGAGTACATGCCCCAGTACTCTTAATAATGACTAGTAATACAATTAATGAAAAATAAATAACTAATGAAACAATAACTAATGAAACTTAATGTTTAGTAAAGAGTACATGCCCCAGTTGTCAGGTCCAGATGCTTTTGAGGAGTCTACCAAACTTCAAAGAAAAATTAACATCACTTATATGCAATCTCTTCCAGAAAACAGAAGGGGAAGGAACATACCTAGTTCATTCCCAACTAATTTTATGAGACTAGAATTGTCTTGATACCCAAACCATAAAAAGTGTGTGTATGTGAGACAGAGAGGGAAAGAAATGGAAAATCAGACACCAATACCTCCCATGAACTTTCATGTGAAATTCTCAAGGAAATACTAGCCAATTTAATCCAGCAGTATATAAAAAAGATTAGAACACACAATGAAGTAGGGTTTATGCAAGGCTGGTTTAATATTTTAAAATAAATCAGTGTAATCTGCTGTATCAACAGGATTTAGAAGAAAAGGCATAACATCATATAATCTGTGAAAAATAATTTGATAAAATTCTACTTTTATTCATGATAAATCTTTCAGCCAACTAGGTATTAAGGGGAAATTCTTAACTAGATAAAGAGAATCTACTAAATACTGAAGGTAACATCATATTTACATTCAGTAAGGATTGAATGCTTTCCGGTTAATTTCGGGAATAAGTAAAAGATACAAAGTCCTACTGTTTTACAACATGGTATTGAAAGATCTAGCCACTGCAATAAGATAATAAAAGGAAAGTTATATGGTTTGGAAAGGACAAAGTAAAACTGTCCATATTTGAAAATGACATGATTCTTTATATAGACGATCCCAAGGAATCTATAAAAATTCTGTTAAGAACCAAGAAGTGAGTTTGGCAGGTACAGGACACAACATTCAAAGTCAATCTCATTTCTGTACATTTACTAACATATGGAAACTGAAAATAGAATAAGAATGCCCTTTGGATTTTGTTACTCCAAAAAAAGAATATTTCAGTTCAGTTCAGTTCAGTTCAGTTCAGTCGCTCAGTCGTGTCTGACTCTTTGCGACCCCATGGACCGTAGCACACTGGGCCTCCCTTTCCATCACCAACTCCCGGGGTCCACCCAAACCCATGTCCATTGAATCCTTGATGGCATCCAACCATCTCTGTCATCCCCTTTCTCCTCCTGCCCTCAATCTTTCCCAGCATCAGGGTCTTTTCAAATGAGTCAGCTCTTCGCATCAGGTGGCCAAGGTGGAGTTTCAGCTTCAACATCAATCCTTCCAGTGAACACCCAGGACTGATCTCCTTTAGGATGGACTGGTTGAATCTCCTTGCAGTCCAAGGGACTCTCAAGAGTCTTCTCCAACACCAGAGTTCAAAAGCATCAATTCTTTGGCACTCAGCTTTCTTTATGGTCCAACTCTCACATCTATACATGACCACTGGAAAAACCATAGCCTTGACTAGACAGACCTTTGTTGGCAAAGTAATGTCTTTGCTTTTTAATATGCTGTCTAGATTGGTCATAACTTTCCTTCCAAGGAGTAAGTGTCTTTTAATTTCATGGCTGCAATCACCATCTGCAGTGATTTTGGAGCCCAAAACAATAAAGTCTGACACTGTTTCCCCATCTATTTGCCATGAAGTGATCTGACCAGATGCCATGATCTTAGTTTTCTGAATGTTGAGCTTTAAGCCAACTTTTTCACTCTCCTCTTTCACTTTCATCAAGAGGCTCTTTAGTTCTTCTTCACTTTCTGCCATAAGGGTGGTGTCATCTGCATATCTCAGGTTATTGATATTTCTCCCGGCAATCTTGATTCCAGCTTGTGCTTCTTCCAGCCCAACGTTTCTCATGATGTACTCTGCGTATAAGTTAAATAAGCAAGGTGACAATATACAGCCTTGACGTACTCCTTTTCCTATTTGAAACCAGTCTGTTGTTCCATGTCCAGTTCTAACTGTTGCTTCCTGACCTGCATACAGGTTTCTCAAGAGGCAAGTCAGGTGGTCTGGTATTCCCATCTCTTTCAGAATTTTCCACAGTTTATTGTGATCCACACAGTCAAAGGCTTTGGCATAGTCAATGAAGCAGAAATAGATGATTTTCTGGAACTCTCTTGCTTTTTCAGTGATCCAGCGGATGTTGGCAATTTGACCTCTGGTTCCTCTGCCTTTTCTAAAACCAGCTTGAACATCAGGAAGTTCACGGTTCACATATTGCTGAAGCCTGGCTTGGAGAATTTGAGCATTACTTTACTAGCGTGTGAGATGAGTGCAACTGTGCAGTAGTTTAAGCATGTTTGGCATTGCCTTTTTTTGGGATTGGAATGAAAACTGACGTTTTCCTGTCCTATGGCACTGCTGAGCTTGCAAATTTGCTGACATATTGAGTGCCGCACTTTCACAGTATCATCTTTCAGGATTTGAAATAGCTCAGCTGAATTCCATCACCTCCACTAGTTTTGTTCATAGTGATGGTTCCTAAGGCCCACTTGACTTCACATTCCAGGATATCTGGCTCTAGGTGACTGCTCACACCATCATGATTATCTGGGTCATGAAGATCTTTTTTGTACAGTTTTTCTGTGTATTCTTGCCACCTGTTCTTAATATCTTCTAACAAAACACATATCGGATCTTTTGCTGAAAATTCCAAAATGCTGATGAACGAAATCAAAGATGATTTAAATAAATGGAAAGGATTCATGAATTAGTTAACATAGTGAATTTGTAAACCACATTCATGCTATTCTATAATTGTAAAACAATTATCATCAAAATCATAGAAAGGTATTTTGTAGACCTAGGTAAACATAGTAAAATTTATAGGAAAGACCAAGGCCTTTCTTGAAAAAGGAAATGATGTGGTAGAATTACTTTATCTGATATTTAGGTCTACCAGACAACACAGTAACTGGGACTGTGTGGTATTGGCAGAGGAATTAACACACAGATCTTTGACAGAGTAGAGAATCCAGAAACAGACCACACGGAAGTGTCTGACTTTCTTCACAAAGATAAAAAAGAATTCAATGGAAGATGGATAGCTTTTTTCAACACATGGTGCTGGAGCAATTGAATATCCATAAACTAAATTAAGAAGTTTACTTAAATACCATGCCTTCTACAAACATTATCTCACATTTCACGTTCACAGATTTAAATGTGAAAGTGTAAAACTTTAGAAAGAAGCGAAGGAGAAGGTCTTCAGATACAGAGCTAAACAAAAGTTCTTATATTTGAGACCAAAGTATAGTCCCTAAAAGGAAAAAAAAAATATGAATTGGGGCTCATCAAAATTCAAACTTTTGCTCAGTGAAAGACTCTGTAAAGAGGATGATGCTATAAACTGTCGACCTAGAGACAAACATTGCTATTCAAATATCTAGAAAAGTATTAGTGTGTGTGCCTAATAATAAATCTCATTACAGAATGGGGAAAAGACATGAGCAGCCATTTCAGTGAAGAGCATATATAGATTGCAAATGAGCCCATGATAAAATGTTTACCAGTTAGGGAAAGGCAAATTAAAACCAAAATGAGATATTACTATACCCATATCAGAATGGCTAAAAAGAAAAATAATGGTAGCTGCAAATGCTAGCAAGGACAAGGAGAAACTGGATCACATGTACGTTTCTGGTGGGAATGTAAAATGATACAGCCACTCTGTAAAATAATTTTGAAGTTTCTTGTAATAAAAACTAAACATACACTTAACATTGAACCTAGCAATTACCTTTTGGGGCATTTACTTCAGAGGAATGAAAAATTACATTCACAAAGAAACCAGTTGATAGCAGCTTTATCCATCATAGCTTAAAAAAGTAGGAACAACTTGAATGTACTTCAGTGAGAATATAATTAAATAAATTCTGATATAACCATACTTTGGAGTGCTCAGTTCAGTTCAGTAGCTCAGTTGTGTCAGATTCTTTGCGACCCTGTGGACTGCAGCACGCTGGTCCTCCCTGTCCATCACCAACTCCCGGAGCTTGCTCAAACTCACGTCCATCAAGTCGGTGAGGCCATCCAACCATCTCATCCCATGTTGTCCCCTTCTTCTCCCACCTTCAGTCTTTCCCTGCATCAGGGTCTTTTCTAATGAGTCAGTTCTTTGCATCAGGTGGCCAAAGTATTGGAGTTTCAGATTCAACATCAGTCCTTCCAATGATTTCTTTTAGGATGGACTGGTTGTATCTCCTTGCTGTCCAAGGGACTCCCAAGAGTCTTCTCCAACACCACAGTTAAAAAGCATCAATTCTTCGGTGCTCAGCTTTCTTTATAGTACAACTTTCACATCCATATATGACCACTGGAAAAACCATAGCCTTGACTAGACAGACCTTTGTTGGCAAAGTAATGTCTCTGCTTTTTAATATGCTGTCTAGGTTGGTCATAACTTTTCTTCCGAAGACCAAGTATCTTTTAATTTTATGGCTGCAGTCACCATCTGCAGTGATTTTGGAGTCCCCCAAAATAAAGTCTGTCACTGTTTCCATTGTTTCCCCATCTATTTGCTATGAAGTGATGGGACTAGATGTCATGATCTTAGTTTTCTGAATGTTGAGTTTTAAGCCAACTTTTTCACTCTCCTCTTTCACTTTCATCAAGAGGCTCTTTAGTTCTTCTTTACTTTGTGCCATAAGGATGGTGTCATCTGCATATCTGAAGTTATTGATAATTCTCTGGCAGTCTTGATTCCACCTTATGCTCCATCCAGCCCAGTGTTTCTCATGATGAACTCTGCATAGAAGTTAAATAAACATGGTGACAATATACCTTGATGTGCTCCTTTCCCGATTTGGAACCCTCCATTGTTTCATGTCCAGTTCTAACTGTTCCTTCTTGACCTGCATACAGATTTAGCAATTAAAAGGAGGACTCAATTGCCATGCACATTTTTGATGGGTCTCATTGGAATCAGTCTAAGTGAGAAATATTTATCTCAAAAGATTACATACTGCATGAGTCTACTCTGTTTATGTAATATTCTCTATATGACAAGATTATAGATTTGTAGGGCAGATTACTGAATGACAGGGAACAGGGGATTGAAGCAGGGAAAGCTATCAATGGCTTGATGTGAGACATCCTTGTGTGATGAAAGTAAGGTATACTAGATATTTACTGGAAGTAAAATAAAGATACTAAAGTATTTTACTCTGTAATTGTTAATATCCTGGTTGTTAAATTATATCATAGTTTTGACAAATGTGACAGTCATGGGAGACTGTATACAGGGTGGGAACAAGATCATAAAGGGGAATGATAAAGCACTTGGAGGTTTCAGATAAGGTCATTTGATGGTGAATACATATCTATATATGCCAAAACTCATCAAACTAAACATTTTTATCATATGTCAGTTATACCTCAAGTGAAACACTTTACAGAGTCTCAATGTCACAGACCTCATTATGGACTCCAAGTCTCAAGAAAGGAGGTGAGTCATGAGACATTTGTAGTTATTAAAAGAAGTTTGTTGGCATAAACTATAAAAGTTTATTTTGTAGCTACTACTTATTTGGGCTGATTGAGGCTTTGCAGAATTTTGGCAGTGAATCTGTTTGTTGCCTCTTGATTTTGCCATTCTTCATCCATTCCTATGTGTGCCCTTGGCCCAGTAGAGGTCACTTTTACTTGCTGAAAGTGCTCTCTTTCATCACAGGAATATTCATTAAACTTGAATATTTACATTCGTTTCCCTTTCCTCCCTGGAGGAGGGCATGGCAACCCACTCCAGTATTCTTGGCCAGAAAATCGCGTGGACAGAAGAGCATGGCGGGCTAGGGACATGACTAAAGCAACTGAGCAACCTTCTATCCCCAAGTCTTCCTTACCTTGTGAGCAATGTGGGAGGGCATTTGAGTCATTTTTTTATCTGTGTTGGTTTTAAGTTACTGTGGCCTGTTGTGCCGTTTGTCTGAATATAATTAGGGTGGATTCCTAGCCACATCCTTGCACTTAACTTTGAAATACACTGAGACCTATCCCTCTTGCTTTGAGAAAAATTATGGCCACAGTTCCTTCAGCTCTGCACATGGATGCTGCAGACATTCAGTCTTTGTGAATGGGGAACATCCTGGAACAGCAAGAATAGGGAGTTTGGAAAGTGAGGTTCAGTTCTGACTCTGGTAGTGACTGACTGGACCACCCTGAGCAAGTTATGTGACCATCATAGTTGATTTTCTCTTTTGCAAATGAGGATAATAATAAGGCTTACCTTGCAAACTTATAAAAACTAAAAATAATATATAAAATCCTCATAAATCAGTAAATGAGATCATTCTTGAAACAGTGGGAAAGGGGAGTTTAATGAAAAAGGAATCTATACCATTTCCGTTTCAGCTCTTCTCTTCTATTTGCATTTCATTTCTGTGACCTCCTATAACCACCCCCACCCCATTCTTGGAGCTGCAAGCACCACCTGCTCAACATTAATTCAGATTTATCAGTCCCTGGGATTTCTGACCTGGTTGAAGCAATTTTCCCCTGACTTCCAATCCTCGGGTATGTCCCCTGACCTGATCCTTGTCTGACGTGACCCCTCCTGAAGGGCCTTTATCCTGAAGAATATGATGTGCCTGCTGCCCTGCCTTCTTTGTCAGGCAAGATGAGTTATTGATATTTTAGCAGAGGTGAAAATTGTTCATCAGACAAATTGTGTGCCAGACACAAAGATGACATCTGGACTTGCAGGTCTAACTTGGAGCTTTTCTGGGGGCATCTGAGAATGTGGAATTCTTTCAGGTTCACCTTGTAACCAGAGCCATGCCTGGGACACCACCTAAAATATGACATGAAGCTGAGACTGTTACTCCCATGAGTATCATTTGAATCCAACACATGTTTCTTGACCACTGTGCTGCTGCTGCTGCTAAGTCGCTTCAGTTGTGTCCAACTCTGTGGGACCCCATAGACGGCAGCCCACCAGGCTTGCCCATCCCTGGGACTCTCCAGGCAAGAACACTGGAGTGGGTTGCCATTTCCTTCTCCAATGCATGGAAGTGAAAAGTGAAAGTGAAGTCGCTCAGTCGTGTCCGACTCTCAGCGACCCCATGGACTGCAGCCCACCAGGCTCCTCCATCCATGGGATTTTCCAGGCAAGAGTACTGGAGTGGGGTGCCATTGCCTTCTCCAACCACTTGGTGCTTCCTAAAAAGGTAATATACAGTTACTTCCTAGAGGAACTCACAGTTCAGGGACTCCTCAAACAGATGAGCTCAAAAGGATGTTGCAAATGCAGTAATCACAATGAGCACAGGGTGTTTCCTGGTTCTAGAAAGGGAAGTAAAAAAAGAGGTCCTTGAGTCCAACCTGGATTTTGGGAAAGCTATCCTGAAGTGAAGATGCTGGTTTGCTCCAGGACAACTGGGAGATGCAGAGGAACAAACTGGGTCTCTGGTAGGGTGGACAGCAAGAGCTGAGGTACATACCTCATTCAAAGTTCCCTGTTAACCACCAGCTCGTCAAGGAGTCCAAAATGCGTGGGCTGCCAGAGATGACAATAGTGTCCTAACCAAAGTGGAGATTTAGGGATGATCTTGAAGAGACAGTAGGGCACACAGGAGAAACGGGAGTTAGCCATGGAATGAGTTAAGCCAGGAGCCATTCCTGCAGAAGGCAGAGTACAAGTGAAGATTTTGAGCAGAAAAGAAGGTGGGTGTTCAGAAACATGCAGCAGGTATAAACGTGGAGCTGGGTCAACAAGGAACTATGAAAGGGTTCTAAGAAACACTGCTTCAACTTTTGTTTGAGCAAGCTCATGGTGATGTGGTGTGGGAGGTAGATGTGATTTCAGGCAGTGAATTGAAGTGCTCTGGGAATGGTCCATGTGAACGGGCCTGCAGAGACGGAGTACGGGAAGGAAGGACTCGACTGGATTAAATGAAAGAGGAGGACTGCTCGTGAGAATTAGCTGTTTGAGATTTTCCTTGAAGCAAGTGCATTCCACTGATTAAAATGGTTAACTAACGAAAATAATTAACTCAGGAGGGCAAGCAGTTGTGTCATTTTGGTGAAGGTGTTCTAGTGTATCTAGCTCTTCCAAACATGTATCTTTGAATCTGTTGCGGGTGGGAAGGCCACCTCTCCGAAGAGGTTGGTGTGGACTTGCTATAAGAATCTATTAATAGGGGGTGGTGTGGGGCTGTGCATGGGTTGCCCAGGCACAGCCTCGGGGACACATGTACTTGGGCAGTATCTGTCTTTAAAGCGCTTGTGGAGATGGGACCTCTGAGAAGAGGTGGAGAGGTGATGCAGAGAGGTCACAGAGACTGATGGAGGGCAGATACCGGGAGTGTGTAGTCAGCCAAAAACGCATCCTAGAGGACCAGTGAGATGATGGCAGAACCACACTCTGTGGACTTGGGGCTGTGAAGTCCTTGATCTCTGGGGAGGAGGTAGAGGAGGCCAGACTCAAGCTGTGCAGGTGTGAGAAATAAGTGAGGAAGACACAGGCTGGCACCCTAGAGCGAGAAGCCCAGGCCTTTCCCGCCAGCACGGAAGCATGCTTCAGGAGGCTGTCTTTCTCCCCAGCCGTTCTAAGCAGAACACCAGCCCACTGACAACTCCACAGCAGGATGCACTTCTGAGGATAAGGCCGGATGTGGCCTGTTCCTGGTCACCGTTGCACCTCATTCTCATTCTGCCTTGCGGTTCTGGCCTGCTGACAGCTCACAGCCTCAGGCGGGGTCACCTGGCCTGGTTGATTTCCACTCAGCCATCTGAAGCCACTTGCTAGGACAGCAGTGCCCATTCACAGCCCAGCATCCTCCATAATGACTCTCTGGTTGGAGAGTCTGACTCTGTGGTTGGAGTTCTCTCCACCCACACTGACTCTCTTTCCTCTTGCTTGTGCTCTGGGCTCCTTTCCAGCCCCAGCCTCCCTTTCCTCTGCCCATGTGATGTGATCCCAGGCAGCCACCTCCAAGTGCAAAGCTTACTCGGAGGGACTGCGCGGGGTCTCTCCCAGGAGACCAAGGGTGCTTTGATTCAAGAGTTGGCTCAGACACATGGGCCTCTGGACCTCTTGCATGTGGATTGGCTGTGCCCTGTAGTTTGTCTGCCTATGTGCTCTGGGTGATGAGATTTATCTTTACTGCAGAAAGAGGTCCTGGTGAACTGGGAAAAGATCCTTTCACAGTTGTTGAATTAATATGATTATGAGAATAGCTGCTCAGAAAAGAGTCTTTTTCATTCCCAGGCAGAGCCTTAATTCTTTACCAGTATGACAACTAAACTAGCCACCGATGATATTGATTTCATGTACCAACTTCATGTTTGGATATTTGAGAGCTATCAATAAAGAGCAAAGTTAGCATCAAATCACCTCTTTAATTACTTCAGCTATGAAATTTAGAAAGCCTTCTAAACCAATCTGTAAGTAGATTTTAGAAAATATATATTCATAAACCTATATTTATATGTTTACATGTACATATATGAACAACATATATATATATATGTATTTATATGTGTGAATATATACTTAATGTAACATGTATATATAAATAAATATGTATAGCAGTTCATTCAGTTCAGTTCAGTCGCTCAGTTGTGTCTGACTCTTTGCAACCCCACGAATTGCAGCACGCCAGCCCTCCCTGTCCATTACCAACTCTCGGAGTTCACTCAGACTCATGTCCATGGAGTCGGTGATGCCATCCAGCCATCTCATCCTCTGTCGTCCCCTTGTCCTCCTGCCCTCAATCCCTCCCAGCATCAGTCTTTTCCAATGAGTCAACTCTTCGCATGAGGTGGTCAAAGTGTTGGGAGTTTCAGCTTTAGCATCAGTCATTCCAGTGAACACCCAGGACTGATCTCCTTTAGGATGGACTGATTGGATCTCCTTGGAGTCCAGGGACTCTCAAGAGTCTTCTCCAACACCACAGTTCAGAAGCATCAATTCTTCGGCACTCAGCTTTCTTCACAGTCCAACTCTCACATCCATACATGACCACTGGATAAACCATAGCCTTGACTAGATGGACCTTTGTTGGCAAAGGAATGTCTCTACTTTTGAATATGCTGTCTAGGTTGGTCATAACTTTCCTTCCAAGGACTAAGTGTCTTTTAATTTCATGGCTGCAGTCACCACCTGCAGTGATTATGGAGCCCCCCAAAAATATTTGGGGGGCTCCATAATCTCCCCATCTATTTGCCATGAAGTGATGGGAACAGATGCCATGATCTTAGTTTTCTAAATGTTGAGCTTTAAGCCAACTTTTTCACTCTCCTCTTTCACTTTCATAAAGAGGCTCTTTAGTTCTTCTTCACTTTCTGCCATAAGGGTGGTGTCATCTGCATATCTAAGGTTACTGATATTTTTCCCAGCAATCTTGATTCCAGCTTGTGCTTCTTCCAGCCCAGCGTTTCTCATGATGTATTCTGCATAGAAGTTAAATAAGCAGGGTGACAATATACAGCCTTGACGTACTCCCTTTCCTATTTGGAACCAGTCTGTTGTTCCATGTCCAATTCTAACTGTTGCTTCCTGACCTGCATACAGATTTCTCAAGAGGCAGGTCAGGTGGTCTGGTATTCCCATCTCTTTCAGAATTTTCCACAGTTTATTGTGATCCACACAGTCAAAGGCTTTGGCATAGTCAATGAAGCAGAAATAGATGATTTTCTGGAACTCTCTTGCTTTTTCAGTGATTCAGTGGATGTTGGCAATTTGATCTCTGGTTCGTCTGCCTTTTCTAAAACAAACTTGAACATCTGGAAGTTCACGGTTCATGTATTGCTGAAGCCTGGCTTGGAGATATTATACATATTATAAACATAGTGTCATACAGTATATAAAAATAAATCTATATTACATATTAAAATTTCATATAAGCAAACATGCTTGTATATTGTATTAATTTACGTGTAATATATTTTTATATAATTATGTATATTAGTTTACATAGCATATATATTGTGTTTTTTATTATACATTATAATATATATTAATTTTTATATTATGTACTTATGTGTACATATATGTTTATGCATATATTCCATTACAAAAGCATGTTACAGGTTTATTTGGAACGTACTTAATATTTTTATATAAAATATATATTACGTATAAATGTGTTCCATATGTGTATACTACACACACAGATATATGTATCAAGAGTAACATGCTTTTTGATGTATATATCCCCTGGTGTGTTGTGACCATGTGTCAAATTGTACAGCACAAAATCAAGGACTGTTATGGCAGCTCATTGTCAAGGCAGTCAGTGCATCTCAAGGATTACGTAAGCTCTTTGCCCATTATAGCTCCCTTTACTGTGTGTCTTACTTGCCCTGTCTATCTTATATTTCATTATTGGAATTAACAGAAAGACTAAAGGCATGCAGTATGTGCTTCCTGTGTGTAAGCCAGTTTTCTAAGCACTTAGCATGTATTACGCTCACAGCATCCATGTGAAGATGTCAGTGTTACTCCTACCCAGCATCGTCTCCCTCCCCTTCTAATTTGTTCATGGAATTCCAGTTTTGTTCATTCCTTTCCCTTCGATGAAGAGATTGTCTTCACCTCAAGTGTAAATTCTGAAGGAATGGCGCCTCATTCTTCTCATTGGTGTTTGGTTAGGTGGAGACCCCAGAATCCAGTTTTGATGAAAGGAGTGAGCAGTCCGAAGGGCAGCCTGGGAAGTCTGTCTGTCTTTCTAACATGAGGCATGAAGCAGATACCGTACTCTACAGGAAGCTGTGGTGTGTCCTGGGTGGTGTGAGGGCTGGCTCTCCGTGACCGCATCGGCAGCCAAGGGATGCTAGCCTGAGGCAACTGAGGGGGAGAAAGTGATCCCAGGTCTTTCTGTGCTGTCCCTGAGCCTCAGTGGCCCACTGGGGCTCAGCAATAGCACGCAAAGACGTCTGCCTTGGGCTTTCTTCAAGGCTTCTTATGGAGGTGTATCACTTAGCTTTCGTCACTATTATGCTGCATAAGAACCTGCCTAAAATGCAGTGGCTGCATTGTACGGAATGAAATAATGCCATTTGCAGCAACGTGAATGGACCTCGAGATTATTGTACTAAATGAAATAAGTCCGAGAAAGACACGTATCATATGGTACCACTTACATGTAAAATCTAAAATAAATGATACTCATCAAATTATTTACAAAAGAGAAATAGAATCACAGACATAGAAAACAACTTTATGGTTACCAATAGGGAAAGGTAGGGGTGAGAGATAAATTAGGAATTTGGACTAACATATACACACTACTGTGTATAAAATAGATAATCAACAAGGACCTACCCTATAGTGCAGGGAACTATACTCAATGTCTTGTGATGGCCTATAATGGAAAAGAATGTTAAAAGAATGTTAAAAAGAATATATATATATATATTCATAATTGAATCAGAGGATCCAGATGTAGGGATGGGCGAAAAAGTGGGAGCAGCCACACAGTGTCCCAAGGTTGCTGTTTTCCTAATTGTGTAAGCCCGTGGAGGTAGGTTTTAATGTGTCTTGTGGCTGGAGGCATCCAGTGTATTTTGCTGTATACTTAAAACTAACACAGCATTGTGAATTAGCTATACTTCGATTCTTAAAAATGCTGAAATACAGTGGCTCAAAACTACAATAATTTTTTCAACTTTGCATGTCTGTGGGTTCCGGCGTGTTGACTGATTGAGACTGTGCCTAGGTGGGCTTGGTGCCAAGCACAAATTGGGTCCAGATTTATATCGGGTATCTTTCATCCTGTGGGCAAGTGTACTTGCTGGGACATGTGAGGAGTTCATGGGAGCAGGCCCAGCCGTTCACACACACCTTTGCTATGGCATGTCCCTGGTGTCACACTGGCCAAAGCAAGCCATGGGCAAGCCCACCATCCACTGGCAGGTGAAGCCTGGTGAAAGCCTGCAGAGTCACATGACAGAGGATCCAGATGTAGGGAGGGGCGAGAAAAGTGGGAGCAGCCGCACAGTGTAACAAGGGTTGCTGTTTTCCTAGTTGTGTAAGCCAGTGGAGGTATGTTTTAATGTGTCTTGTGGCTGGAGGCATCCAAATAAAGTTTCAAGTTTCCTGACTTACAGGTGAGGAAATCATGACATGTGATCTAAATCCAGAGCCCAGGCTCTTGGAGCTATGTTGAGTAAATACAGGATTTAGCATTTCTAGGAGAGTGGCCAGGAGTTCTTTAGGATTATATATTGAGTCCATTTGCATAGATTGTCTCCCCAAGTTGACTTCTTAAATGTCACTTCGAGCAATAAGGAAAAAGTGATATTTTAAGGAAGAGAGAAAATGGGGAAGAGAAAGTAATAGGATAGAAGAAGCAGATACACAAACTGGGAAACGCTGTAAGGAAATGTATAGAAGAAAGGAAGTGAAGTTGCTCGGTCCTGTCCGGCTTTTTGCAATCCCATGGACCGTAGCCTGCTGGGCTCTTCCATCCATGGGATTTCCCAGGCAAGAATACTGGAGTGGGTTGCCATTTCCTTCTCTACGGGATCTTTCCAACCCAAGGATCAAACCTGGGTCTCCTGCACTGCAGGCAGACTCTACCATCTGAGTCACCAGGGAAGCCCTAAGGAAATGTATGAGCCATGCTAAATAAGTGGTTCAGAGATTAACAAGGGATTACAAAGTTCAATAAAACAAACCCTTTCCCCCTCTTGAAACCATTTAAGAAAGAGATAAAGTCAACAGGATACAATCAAAATATCAGGTTTATTACTGCTGAGACCTGGCATGGAGAATATGTCTTTCAGTTTCAGGAATGTGTCATGGTTTCCTCACATTCCTCCCAGCCATGGAAGCGCTGGGAAGCTGCAGGCTTAGAAGCTGGCTTCAAAGAAGGGAGGACAAGGGGCTGTGCCCCTGCGTATTCTGTTCTAATCTACCCATGAATTTCCGTGGTGATGAATGACTGCCTAGCATCAGTCTCTTCCCACCATAGTTTTATATGGTTTCTAGTGTGAGTTTGCCTAGTGTGAGTCCCAAGGGAGAAAAGGCTTGTATGGGAATAAATGAAAAGTGAACACTCAGTTTAAACCTGAATGTGGTGATGGTGCTCAGTTGTGTCTGACTCTTTGTGACCTCATGGACTGTAGCCCACCAGGCTCCTCTGTGCAGGCAAGAATACTGGAGTGGGTTACCATTTCTTCCTCCAGGGGATCTTTCTGACCCAGGGATCGAAACTGCATCTCCTGTGTCTCTTGCATTGTTAGGCTGATTCTTTACCACTGTGCCACCTGGGAAGCCAAACCCTGTGTATCTTTTAAGAAATAAGTGATTGGGAGTTAATAAACAGTAGGGGTGATTTTAAGAAGTCCTGTAATAATGGCAGGGCTTCCCAGGTGGCTCAGTGGATAAAGAATCCTCCTGCAATGCAGGAGACACACAGGAGACAAGAGTCCTGTCCCTGGGTCAGGAGGATCCCATGGAGGAGGGCATGGCAGTCAACTCTAGTATCGTGGCCTGGAGAATTCCATGGATAGAGGAGCCTGGAGGGCTACAGTCCATGGGATCACAAAGAGTCAGACATGACTAAAGTGACTGAGCATGCACGCATGTAATAATGACAGTATTTTAAGAAAATAAACATGAACACAACATGAATATATCAACTAGGCTTCATATAGGTAAAGGCTTTGGATAACTCATTTGGAACCATGAGAACAGTTAGCTATGCTGGAAATGCAGGTCACTACTCTGCAGTCTTGGAGCAGGGACTCTGGCGTCTCTTCCTCTTCTGTCTTCTCTTCCACCTTCTCCCTCAGTCCCCTGTATCTTCAGGCCTGACCTCTCCCTCCTCCCAGGTTCGGCCCCTCCCTTAACCTCACTCCCTCCAGCCCTTCCTTCCCTCACTGTCCGGTAGGGTCTAAGGGCATGGCTTTGGGGCTGGGACTACTTGGCTCTGCCTTTTAATTGCTTAGGATTAAGCAGATTCATTAACCCAGGCCTCAGATTTCCTTGAGAGTTGGCATGACAACAGTAGGAGCTTTGGAAAGTAACTGAAGTGATGAGTGTCCCAGAAATGTGCAGTCTTGGTGGTGTTATTATTCCAAGTTCATCACTGTTAGACTGCTGAGGGTAGCTGAAAAAAGCCACAAAATCCTGCTGACTGGCTCCACGACAAATGTATAGTTTCAGTCTCTGTTGGATCCTCCAAACTGCTCAGCATTTTGTTTTGGTTTTGTGCCCAGTTATCTCTAAAGATAGAACTGGGCTATTTTATCTTGCTAATAAAATAGCCCCTTATAGAAAAGTTGGAACTTATAAAACATTATCAAAAGTCCGTGATCCCAGCCTCTCAGCAGTATCTATATTCCAATATTTCCCCATTTTTGTATATTTTTGGTGTATTAGCTACCTCTATATACCTACCTATCCATTCATCTATCTCTGTATGTATGTAAGGTGTACATGTATGTATGTCTCTGTCTCTATATCTATTCATTCCTGTTGATTGATCCATCTCTATATCTCTGCATGTATGTATATACATATCTATATATATTTATTGCCATATGTATGTATCTACATTTTTCATACACACTCACATTGTATCTTTTTGCTTCTGTGGACTAAGGACATTTCTCTTTCTCCTCATCAGCTTTCCTGTAGCAGCTGTTGGGGAATCTCACTCTTCAATCCACCTGCTCTCATGCTTCTCATCTTGCCAAATGGCCCCTGAGAAGATACAGAGAGAGAAGTTGAGGGTTCTGCTGCCGCCCTGCCATCCAGACTCTTGTGTCTTCTCCTGCCTCTTAGCTCTTTTGCTATGCTCTGTTGTCATGCTTGCTTTCTCCAGGACATAGCTCCCATCTTTCTCTGGTACCTGCCATCAATTGTTTTCGTTCTGAAGGATCTTCCCTCCTTTCCACCCACCAGCGCAGTCCTTCCCTTTCTGCCTAGAGAGGAACCATGGTCTCTGTCCATCCTACCTGCCAGGGTACGTTTGGACTTCTGCCTAGCTGTTCTGCAGAAGCTGCTGTCATTGGGGTTGTCCGTGTTCTCTGGGTTCCCCACACCCATGGTCTCTTTTCAAATCACGTGGCCAACCCCCTACAAGTTACACCTCCTGGCTTTCCTGTTGCTTTCTAAAGCTTTCTTCTTTATACTTTTTAATTGATTGATTTTTTTGCTGCCCCTTTCTTAGGGATCAGAAAGCTCTCCTGCCACACCCTCTCTTTAGTTATTTCATCCACTTCAGAGTCTCTCCCTGCTTTACTGTTTTAAGCTTTAGAATCTTTCGTCCATGTCATATTAACTGTGCCTCACCACCTTGCCCCACTGGCACTTCCAAATTTCTGTGACCAAGACAGAATGTCCTTACAGTGGAATATTGTTGTTGTTATTGTTGTTTAGTCACTAAGTCATGTCTGACTCTTATGACCCCATGGATTGCAGCCAGTCAGGCTCCTGTGTCCATGGGATTTCCCAGGCAAGAATACTGGAGTGGGTTGCCATTTCCTTCTCCAGGGGATCTCCAGGGGATTGGGTCTTCATTTCCTGCATTGGCAGGTGGATTCTTTATCACTGAGCCACCAGGGAAGTATTATTCTGCCTTTAAAAAGGAAAGAGCTCTGACACTTGCTATAACATGGATGAGCCTGAAGGACATTATATTGAGTGAAATAAGCCGGTCACTAAAGAATACATGCTGTACGCTTCCATTTATAGGAGGTCCCTAGAGGAGTCAGACTCAGAGACAGAAAGCAGAATGGTGTTTGCCAGAGGCTGGGGGAGGTGGGAATGGGGAGTTGTGTCTGAAGTGTTTTGTGAGATGAAAAGAGTTCTGGAGATGCGGGTGGTGATGGTTCCACAACAGTGTGAATATATTTAATGCTACTGAACTCGAAAATAGATCAGCTGGTAAAATTTTTTCCAACTTTATTCAGATATAATTGGCATATAACATTGTATCAGTTTAAGGTATATATTGTGATAATTTGATATGTGTATATATTGTGAAGTTAAGCTGGTAAATTTTATGTTAATTGTATTATAATGTGATTTTAAGAAAACAACACAGAACCTCTTTTTTTTCGTTTCTGTTTTTTTTTTTTTCCCCAGTGTTTTTTCCTGTAATTGATTTCTAATCTCATAGCATTGTGGTCAGAAAAGACGCTTGATATGATTTCAGTTTTCTTAAATTTACTAAGACTTGATTTGTGCTGCTTTTCAGGTTGAATGTCCTATAAATATCAATGAAGCGTCTCTGGTCTAATGTATTCTTTAAGGCTTCTGTTTTCTTATTAATTTTCTGTCTGGATAACCTGTCTCTTGGGATAACTGGGGTGTTAAGTCCCCCACTATTATTGTGTTACTATTGATTTCTCCATTTATGGCTGTTAACATTTGCTTCAGGTATTGAGGTGTTCCTATGTTGGGTGCATAAATATTTATAGTTATATCTTCTTCTTGGATGGATCCTTTGATCATTATGTAGTCTTGTTCCTTGCCTCTTATAACTGTCTTTATTTTAAAGTTTATTTTGTCTCATACAAGCATTGCTACTCCAACTTTCTTTTGATTTCTATTTTCATGGAATACGTTTCTCCATCCCCTCACTTTCAGTCTGTATGTGTCCCTAGGTCTGAAATCGGTCTCTTGTAGATAGCATACATGTGTGTCTTGCTTTTGTATCCATTCAGCCAGTCTATGTCTTTTGGTTAGAGCATTTAATCCATTTATACTTAAGGTAATTATCAATACGTATATCCCCATTGCCATTTTCTTAATTGTTTTGGGTTTGTTTTGTAGGTCTTTTTTCTGCCCTCCCTCTTTTGTTCTCTTGTGTTTCTTGCCTAGAGAGATTTCTTTGGTGTTTGTTATAAAGCTGGTTTGGTGGTGCTGAATTCTTTAAGCTTTTGCTTGTCTATAAAGATTTTGATTTCTCTGTTGGATCTGAATGAGAGCCTTGTTGGATAGAGTATTCTTGGTTATAGGTTTTTCCTTTTTATCACTTTAAATATATCTTGTCGGGCTTACCTGGTAGCTCAGCTGGTCAGGAATCTGCTTGTAATGCAGGAGACCTCGGTTTGATTCCTGGGTCAGGAAGATCCCCTGGAGAAGGGATATGCTACCCACTCCAGTATTCTGGCCTGGAGAATTCCATGGACTGTATAGGGCATTAGGTATAGGTTTTTCCCTTTCGTCTGAGCTTCCTGGACTTGAGTGACTATTTCCTTTCCCATGTTAAGGAAGTTTTCACCTATAATCTCTTCAGATATTTTCTCAGGTTCCTTCTCTTCTTCTTCTTCTGGGACCCGCATAACTCAAATGTTGTTGCATTTAATGTTGTCCCAGAGATCACTGAGGCTGTCCTCGTTTCATTATTTTTTCTATATTCTGTTCTGTGGCAGAGATTTCCACCATTCTGTCTTCCAGGTCGCATATCTGTTCTACAGGTTATTCTGCTGTTTTAGTGTATTTTTCATCCTGGTTACTGTCTCGTTCATCTCTGTTGGGTCTTCAGTTCGTCACGGTCCTCATTAAACTTTTTGTATGTAGTCTAGATCTGCGCCTCCATTCTTTCTCCAGGATCTTACTTAGATCATCTTTACTATCATTATTCTGAATTGTTTTTCAGATAAATTGTTTATCTCCTCTTCATTTAGTTGTTCTTGTAGGTTTTTATCTTGGTCCCTCATCTGCAACATATTTTTTTGTCACCTCATTTTGTCGAACTTACTGTGTTTGTGGTCTCCTTTCCACAGGCTACAGGGTCATAGTTGCTTTTGCTTCTGGTGTCTGCTTCCCAGTGGTTGAGGCTGGTCCAGAGGCCTGTGCCGTTTCCCCTTGTCAGGGGGTTTGGCTTGTGTGGTGACCACAGCCTGCCTGGGATGTTGAGTGAGACACCCTTTTGCTTTGTGATTGTCACTGCCCTGTCAGGGGCTCGTCTGCAGTCTAGTTGTTGGAATAGTGGCCCCAGAACTGTTTCTTAGCTACAGTTCTGATCTGTGGTGCAGTGTAGGCAGGGCTAAAGGATTCCTGGTGGACAGAAGCCGCTCTGTTTTCCTCCTCTGGAGCCGTTACCTGTGAACGTGCTCTGTCGTGCCCCTCTCACTGTTGTGTGAGCTCACAAAGCGTGCTGTTACTGGCAGTGCTCTCACTGTCGCGTAACTGTGGGTCTGCTGGCAGTCGGCCCTGGTGACTCGCGGGTGTTTTCACCAGGCCCACGGGCACGGGTCCACTGCGGTCAGGTTCCAGGCCTGTAGCAGTCATGCACCTGGACCTGCTGTGGGATCCTCCTCATCTGATTTACCCGACTCCTGAGTGCCAAAGCCTCAGTTGGCTTCTATGTTGAATAAGCAGCTGCCTGATCTCCCCAGCTTGTGCCGTGAGAGGCAGCTGTGCTCCTGGGTTCCTTCATCTGGCCCCACTGCTGGCCCCCCAACACAGTGTGTCCCGATGTCCCTACAGCCTCGTTGCTCCTTACTGGGTCTTGGACTTCCGTCTGCTCTGTCCCACCTGTACTGCCGGAGAGTGTCTGGCCTCTGCACCTGCACTTCTCTGTACCAGGACTGAGTGCCCTGTCTCCTTTCTTTGATAAGCAAATTTATACAAACATAATTTGCATATAAAATAACTCAAATGAATTTTAAACCTAAATATAGGAGCTAAAAGTATAAAACATACAGAGAAAAAAGCCCACAGGACTGAATCTTCCTGATCTTGGGTTCACTAAGGATTTCTTGAATGTGATATAAAAAGTCCAAGTGATAAAAAGAAAGCATTGATAATTTGTACTTTGTCAAAATTTAAAACTGGCATTCTTTGAAATACTATGACAAGATTGAAAAACAATCCACAGCAAGGTAAAAAGTATTTGCAAAGCATATACCTGACATAGAACATATACCGGGACTACATAAAGAATTTTTACATCTTAATGAGAAGAAGAAAAACAAATTTTTAAACATTGGCAAAGATTCTGAACAAATCTCTCTCAATGGTGTTAAGGAATGGCCTATAATCCAAAAAACAAATCAAAAACCAGTCAGCATCATCAGTCTTTCAGTTCAGTCACTCATTCGTGTCTGACTCTTTGCGATCCCATGAATCACAGCACGCCAGGCCTCCCTGTCCATCACCAACTCCTAGAGTTCACCCAGACTCACGTCCATCGAGTCAGTGATGCCATCCAGCCATCTCATCCTCTGTCGTCCCCTTCTCCTCTTGCCTCCAATCCCTGCCACCATCAGAGTCTTTTCCAATGAGTCAACTCTTTGCATGAGGTGGCCAAAGTACTGGAGTTTCAGTTTTAGCATCATTCCTTCCAAAGAAATCCCAGGGCTGATCTCCTTCAGAATGGGAAATGCAAATTAAAACCACAATGACTTGTTCTTCTGATATACTAGGATGGCAATAATTTTTAAAAAGAAAATAGCAAATGTTTTTAAGAATGTGGAGAAATTGGTACATTGGTGCCCTCCTGCATTGCCAGGGTGACTGTAAACTGATGTGGCCACTTTGGAGAAACAGTTGGATAGTTTCCCATGTCAGTTACCATATGACCCAACAGTTTTACCGCAAGATTTATACCCAAGAGAAATGAAAATATCTGTCCACAGAAGCTTTGTGCATGAGTGATCATTGCAGCCCTCGTCTTAATACACCAGAAGTGGGAATAACCCAAACATTCACTGATAAATGCCTAAACAAACTGATTTATTCATACTTGTGACACATTTGCCCTGAAAAGGAAGGAAGCACTGATAAGTGCTACACATGCTGCTGCTGCTGCTGCTAAGTCACTTCAGTCGTGTCTGACTGTGCGACCCCATAGACGGCAGCCCACCAGGCTCCCCCGTCCCTGGGATTCTCCAGGCAAGAACACTGGAGTGGGTTGCCATTTCCTTCTCCAATGTATGAAAGTGAAAAGTGAAAGTGAAGTTGCTCAGTCGTGCCCGACTCTTAGCGACCCCATGAACTGCAGCCTACCAGGCTCTTCCGTCCACGGGATCCTCCTCAAAAACACCATGAAGAGTAAAAGAAGCCTGGCACAAAATACTGCACATCACATGGCTCCATTTACATAAAATGTCCAGAACATCTATAGAGATGTTAGATGAGTGCTTGCTTAGGATTCTAGACTGTGAACAGAGAGCCACTGTACATGGGCACATGATTTCTTTTGGGAATGACAGATCTGCTCTCTAATTAGGCTGTGGGAGAAGGAAATGGCAACCTACTCCAGTGTTCTTGCCTGGAGAGTCCCAGGGACGGGGGAGCCTGGTGGGCTGCCGTCTATGGGGTCGCACAGAGTTGGGCACGACTGAAGTGACTTGGCAGCAGCCGCAGCACTTTGTGGATTTACTTAAAAATGTTTAATTTTCCACAAAACAAATGCACTTTTGGTAGGTAAATTATATCTCACTTAAAACTATTAAAATAGATTTCATTATTTGGTTGAGTAATATTGAAATGACTTCCCCGGTGGCTCAGACGGTAAAGCGTCTGCCTACAATGCAGGAGTCTTCAGTTCAATCCCTGGGTCGCGAAGATCTTCCGGAGAAGGAAATGGCAACCCACCCCAGTATTCTTGCTTGGAAAATCCCGTGGACGGAGGAGCCTGGTAGGCTACAGTCCACTGGGGTTGCAAAGAGTGTGGAAATAATTTTTGAAGAAATTCTTAATGAAAATATCAGGCATGTAAAGGTGGTTTAATTTCTGTTACCAAGTAATTATCTTTGGGTACACACGCATGCACACGTGTGCACACACACACACACACACACACCAGAACAGAAGGACAGAGAGTCTGTGTCTTAGAAAAGGAACAAGGGTGATTTTTTTTCTTGTTCTCATAAGTTTATGTTTTACTAGAGAAATAAAGAGAAAAACAAAATGCAACAATTCTCATTATTCACAGTAGTTACCTTCTATAAAGTTGCCACAAACATTAAATTAGTGAATATTGAGTCCTTGATCCTAAAGGAAATAGAGGATAGGTACATACAAACTTCCAGTCATAACACTTTGCTCTGGACTTGAGACTAACACAGCATTATTATCATCTATACCCCAATACAAAATAAAAATTTAAAAAATACAAGCACACATAAAGCAAGGTTATGTAGTCCTCGTTTTATGAGAATATTGTGACCAAGGGTGAGTTTTGATTGCAGATATTAGAGGTGTTCTAATTTTTTTTTCTTTTTAGCTCATTTGCTAGCTTTACTATAAATCTGTAGATTAAAGATGTCTTAGAGACCCCATCAAAGCTGATGAGATAGGATTGCCTGTCATTATTGGCCTGCCTCCTACTTAGTGTGTGCTCCCCACCCACTCTGTACAAACCATGATGGAGATGCTGTTATCTTATCACCTAAATTTCTCCCAAACACATTTGCTTCTTTCTTTCTTTTTTTTTTTTTTTTGGTGTGGGGAGTATTTTATTTAAAAATGTATTTAAAAGAACCAGGGAATATTTACTTTTTCCTCCCTACATAGCATTGTGTAAGTTTAAGTTGTACAGTGTGATGGTTTGATATACATATATAGGGAAATGTTTACCACAATTTTGACAGTGTACAAATTATCAGTGTTTTTGTTTCACCTCACATAGTTACCGTTCTCTTGTTGCGGTGGTGAGACTATTAAAACTCTACTCTCATAACAATTTTCATGTATATAATGCAGTGATATTAACTGTTATTTGTTATAATCACCATGCTGTACATTAGATCCCTGGAACTTATTCATCTTATAACTAGAAGTTTTTACCCTTGGACCAACATCTCCCTATTTGCTCCATCCCTCAGCCCCTGGCAACCATCAATCTGCTGTCTCTTTCTGTGAGTTCAGAGATTTTATATTCCATGTGTAACTGAGGCCATATCGTATTTGTCTTTCTCCATCTTGAATTATTTCACTTAGCAAAGTGCTGTCAAGGTCCATGATGTTGTTGCAAATGGCAGGATTTCGTTCTTTTATGGCTGAGTTAATATTCGTGTGTACATGTGTTCATGTGTATGTGTGAGTGCCAACTTTTCTTTATCCATTCATCTTGGATACTTAAGTTGTTTCCATATCTTGGCTGTTATAAATAATGCTGCCATGAACATCAGGGTGCAGATACCTCTTAGAAATAGTGATTTCATCTTCTTCAGGTGTATACCCAGAAGTGAGATTGCTTGATTATATGGTAGTTCTGTTTTTAACTTTTTGAGGCACTTTCATACTGTTCTCAATTATGACTGTACCATTTTACATTCCACAAACAGAGTTCCCTTTCTCCACATCCTTGCCAGCATTTGTTACTTCATTTTTTTTTAATAGTAGATATTCTAACAGCGTTCACAATTTTCTGTTGCCATCACCACCACTCTTCATGGACTGTGGCAGTATGTTAGTCTGTTGGGCTGCCGTTACAGAGTACCACAGGCCAGGTGGCTTAAATAACAGTAGTGTATTATCTCTCTTGTCTCAGAGTTTCAGAGGCCGGAAGTCCAAGAATAAGATGTCAGGAGGGTTGGTTCCTTCCGGGGACTGTTAGGGAGAACGTGTTCCAGGCCCTGGCCCCTGCTCCGCATGGTTTGCTGGCTGTCTGGTGCTCTCTGGCCTGCAGAAGCATCCCCAGTCTCTGCCTTCATGGTCCCTGCTGTTCCGCCTGTGCCGTGTCTGTATCCCAGTCTCCCCTTTTTATAAGGGCACTGGTCATATTAGACGCTGATACCATCTTGTTTCCTTTTGAACTCCCTCTCCCGTGCGTGGGCAGTGGCACACAGGAATAGTTGTTGGATAAATACATTAAAAAGTAACAAAGGAGTGAGAAAGTTAGTACCTTGGAGTCCATACTGAGTCACCCACGGGACTACTTCCAGGTAAGCACTTGCGTTGTGAACTTCCGCAGCACACACGCTTCTTGTAGGGCCCAGGGGATGTGTCCTGGTTCCCATGTTGGTTCCAGCATGTCCGCATGCTTGGCGGGAGTGTAACAACAACAGCACTGACCTCGGCGTAATGTGACGCGCTTCAGAGACACCACGGGAGGAAAATTGTTCCTGCCTTCTTTGGCTGAGTCCTACAGCTGCTATTTTTGGAGTTGGCTCCAGTGATTGTTTCTCTGCTTAAGGCTTTAGGGTTGCTTGGTGGATGTGTTCACAATGGGCCAGCTGTCTCTGATTAAAGAGGAGAAAGGGAAAGATGGACCTTTGAAAATTTTTGATAAGAGAAAAGATGGAGCTTGAAAACAGACTCTAAATAAAAATTTCTTATAGACTGAATCCACAACAAATATTTAGTTTTAAGATTTGCTGAGGCAAATGTAATAAATAAATGAATATAAAACAATGAATGAATGAACACTGTGACTGAATAAGTCTGTGAACTGATTTAATAAATGCCTGTCCACTGACTGATAATCTTTCTTGCAAATAGCCCACAGTATTTGAAAATTAGATATTGGTATAGCTATCTATCGGGTTTCCCAGGTGGTGCTAGTGGTAAAGAGCCTGCCTGCTAGTACAGGAGATATGAGAGATGCAGGTTCAATCCCTGGGTCAGGAAGACCCCCTGGAGCAGGGCATGGCAACCCACCATAGTACTCTTGCCTGGAGAACCCCCAGAGAGCCTGGAGGAGTACCATCCATGGGGTCACAAAGAGTGGGACACGACTGAGTGATTTGGCACACACACAGCGATCTGTTACTGCTTTGGGGATGTATATGTATACATGTAGGTAGGCATAGGATAGCGGTGAGGCTGTTTTTGGTGTGAGAGTAATCCAAGGTGACCTTCATGCTTCTCATTCTTTGTGTGTGCATCTTGCTGTCGGGTATCCTCCGTCAGCCAGGCAGGCCAGGGTCACCTGGCACCAGTGCCCCCATAAACCGGAGGATGGGCAGGATGGGAAAATCATCACCCATTCCTGGGCTCTTCAGGTGGGCTCCCAGGCTGTGCTGATAAATCTCACCAGACAGATCCAGTGGCTTTGATCATGAGTAGTTGAGGAGCAAAAATATAATTCCAGAAACCTTAATTTGTTTTCCACGGAACATGCTGACCCTGTACCCTAGTGCCCTTTTCCTTTGGTGTAATCTTTGAAACTCAGCTCTGCCAGTCAATTTTCTTTCTTCCCTGCTCTCTTACTCTCATTTGGCCAGACCCAGAGGGAAGGCACCTCTGAGGAGTGAGGTCTCTGGATGGCTCAGTCAGGCCTAGTCCATGGAACCTCCTGACACCCACTGAGGTTCTGGGAAGTCATCCTATGCAGAGACCAAATTCAGATGTTAATTATCCAGCTCCTGCCCTCACTGAACGGCAATCAGACCGTCACAGCAGTCATGTGTAAAGGTACACTTGATAATGGACTGAGAAGTAAATCTAAGAGTCGTTTACAGATGTCTGGGGCCACAGCACTGTTATGTTTAACTTGGTGCAGATGATTTCTTTAGCTCATAGGGTTAAATTTTGAGCCAGAATATAGCAGGAGAAAACTGAAAAGAGTGGAGCTTTTGCGACATCACACCCTATACACTTTAAATGACAATTTCACAGCTTTAAAGGTGAATGTAAAGCAAGTGGATCATAACTGATTAAATTACCAGCTGTTAATTATATTGCCAGCTATAAATTATAAACTCTAATTCTGATTAACACAGCAGCTAATTGATTGACATCTTTGGCTGTGTTATAACTGAATTTGGCACACACAGTCCCAAACTCATGGGAAGGAAACATAGTGGATGAATCCTAGCTTTGTGATTCCCAAGAAAGCCTGCAAAAGAATGAGAAACATAAAGGATACTTAGAATTATTGTCTCGCACTAAAAATAGTCTAGCTGCTATCCGACAAGAGCGAGTCACATATGGAAAACCTGTATTTTAATAGCCAACATTACTCACAAAATCAGGAAAATGTACAATTAACTTGACAGTTGGATGTTCTAACCAGTGCCTTGGTAAATAGGAACTTTTTGCTACTTTAAATCACCATCTGGCTGCTACATGAAAGTTTGCTTTCAAGGGCTGGTCCACAGCTCTGTGTTATGACTCCTTCGGATGCATTTGAATATGAATAGTGTCAGATATTCTATTTAAGAAGACCACACTTCCACAGGAGAGAGAGCACTTGCTTTTTGCAGGCAGTGTTCTTCCTTAGGAATACTTTAAAAGCTCTTATTCATTTACCAACTTCCAAAGCAAAGCACGGGCATTTTGACAATAAAAATCATCCTTTCGTAATTCCTGTTGGCTCCATAAACACTTCACCTTTTCTTCGTGAATTCTGACTCTTCACATGCATGCCTGGAATGCATGAAGGAGCATTGAAAGGAAATAATTAGAAACATCTGTTTACATTTACCAGGAGCAAATATTAAAGGAATTAAAATAAATATAATCATCACAGCTTAAAAAAACTCAGCATAAGAGAATGTCTGAATGCCACGAGAGTGCCGCATTGCTGTATAAACACACTGTATGAATGCACAGTGGGTGAAGATACTATATGACATAAAAAGATCTTTCATTAAATGATATAAACAGCAAGCAGAGTTAACATGTACTAAGTAAGTGTTTGGTAATATTCTTTTCTATTGTTAATTTACTGAACAGCTCACCAGTGTGGTGTTTGGAGGAAACAGCACCTGTTGGGTTGGTGGCGCCGATATTTACGGCAACAGGGCCTGGAACAGGCAGGACGTCCACCCTCTCGGGCAGCCCTCAGACACCCACGCTGCAGCCCTGTCCACGACGTGTGGTGCCAGGGCCCTGACCCACATCTCCTTGTTGTCATGCCAGCCGTTGCCATGGAGTTGCTGGGCTTTGTTCAGAGCTTCTTGAAGTGGTTTGCTGAGAGCCCGTCCTGGCACCCACCGGAATCTGAGAGCAAGTGGGAAGATTGTGTTCTTGCAGTTTGCCCAGCACAGACGCTGCTCTTCATGGCAGTGCGGGGCAGGAGCCATCCACATGCTGGCTTTTGGTACACACGTGCCTACTTTCCAAATAAGCAGTAGACTTTCCTGATTTTAATGGAGGTAAAAAGCTCAATATAATTTTAAGTCAAAATAATGATCAGAATATGAACTCCTGGTGTGAAGACTAGTGACATGCAAAAATAAGAATTGCACAAACGACCTTTTTAAAATTATCAGTGCTGGGTCTTACCTCCTGCAGTTCTGATCCAGTGCAGATGGAGTGGGCCCTGGAACTGGATGGGGCACAATGAAAGAGAAGGAATAAAGATGACAAATTACTACCAGATGCGCAGGTAGATACGGAGAAAGCTGAGCTCACCTGGCTGAGTGGAGGCAGGAGAAGGTGGCAGGGATGAGCCAAGGCAGGTGAGCCTTGAGAACTGAATAGAAGGGGCCTGTCCTGGACCCCGAGCCCACAGCCAGTGCCTTGGAACAGCCAGAGAGGGTCTCAGAGGCCAGGCAGTGTTCAGACGACCTCAACCCTGAGGCTAGCTCCCTAAATAGAGTCCAATATAGCACCCCACTCCAGTACTCTTGCCTGGAAAATCCCATGGATGGAGGAGCCTGGTGGGCTGCAGTCCATGGGGTCACAAAGAGTCTGACACGACTGGGCAACTTCACTTTCACTTTTCACTTTCACACATTGGAGAAGGAAATGGCAACCCACTCCAGTGTTCTTGACTGGAGAATCCCAGGGACGGGGTAGCCTGGTGGGCTGCCATCTGTGGGGTCGCACAGAGTCGGACACGACTGAAGCAACTTAGCAGCAGCAGCAGCAGCAGCAAGGGCAAAAGAGTGCCCTCTGGAGGTCGTGGAGCAGCCTTGCTGTGACCACGCTGGAGATGGAAGCAAATCTCAGGTGACTGATGAAGGGATGTGAGGTCTCCTGTGTTCAGCACTGTGGGTGACTAGCAATTCTAAAGAACTATGAGTAAAACCATTAGGAAAGTTTAATAAATCATAATAAATATCATTTAAATATTCACATAATTCACAGAAAAATGCGAAAGCCCCAGGAACCACAAAAAGGGACAGAGATTCTATTTGGAGAGAAAGCTGAGGATGAAGGTGTTGCAAGGTGCACTTGAAAACCATAGCCTTGGGGTCATTTGACCTAAGAAAACATCTGCTCTGAGAATTTGTATTGTGTAACTGTACTAATCTTGATTTGGGGATTGACTTAAAACTGCAGAGAAATTCTCACTGAAAGTGATCCACAGTTATCAACCCATCTGGACCACTGGGAGAAAGTACCTGCAGATCTTTTATAAAAGGATGCACTGGCAACCCAGGTGACGTAGGACTTCTGCTTGTTGTTCAGTGAGTGTTTCTGAAATCTCTCTTATGTGCTAGCCATAGCACTGTGTTGGGAATAGATGAGTGAACAAAACGGATGAACTTTCCTCTCCTCATTCAGCCTACATTCTAGCATGGAAGAAAGGAAGTTCAGTTCAGTTCAGTCACTCAATTCTGTCTGACTCTTTGCAATGCCATGGACTGCATGCCAGGCCTCCCTGTCCATCACCAACTCCCGGAGCTTGCTCAAACTCATGTCCATTGAGTCGGTGATGCCATCCAACCATCTCATCCTCTGTTGTCCCCTTGTTTTCCTGCCTTCAATCTTTCCTAACATCAGGATCTTTTCTAATAAGTCAGTAGTTCGCATCAGATGGCCAAAGTATTGGAACTTCATTTTCAGCATCAGTCCTTCCAATGAATATTCAGGACTGATTTCTTCTAGGATTGACTGGTTTCACTCCTTGTGGTCCAAGGGACTCTCAAGAGTGTTTTCCAGCACCATAGTTCAAAAGCATCAGTTCTTTGGTGCTTATCTTTCTTTATGGTCCAACTCTCACATCCATATATGATCACTGGAAAAACCATAGCTTTGACTAGACAGACCTTTGCCAACAAAGAAACTTCTCTGCTTTTTAATATGCTGTCTAGGTTGGTCATAGATTTTCTTCCAGTTCAGTTCAGTTGCTCAGTCGTGTATGACTCTTTGTGACCCCATGAACCGCAGCACCGCAGGCCTCCCTGTCCATCACCAACTCCTGGAGTCCACCCAAACCCATGTCCATTGAGCTGGTGATGTCATCCAACCATCTCATCCTCTGCCATCCCCTTCTCCTCCTGCCCTCAATCTTTCCCAGCATGAGGGTCTTTTCAAATGAGTCAGCTCTTCGCATCAGGTGGCCAAATTATTGGAGTTTCAGCTTCAACATCAGTCCCTCCAGTGAACACCCAGGACTGATCTCCTTTAGGATGGACTGGTTGGAACTTCTTGCAGTCCAAGGGACTCTCCAGAGTCTCTCCAATACCACAGTTCAAAAGCATCAATTCTTCGGCACTCAGCTTTCTTTATAATCCAACTCTCACATCCATACATGACTACTGGAAAAACCATAGCCTTGACTAGATGGACCTTAGTTGACAAAGTAATGTCTCAGCTTTTTAATATACTCTCTAGGGTGGTCATAACTTTCCTTCCAAGGAGTAAGTGTCTTTTAATTTCATGGCTGCAGTAACCATCTGCAATGATTTTGGAGCTCAGAAAAATAAAGTCAGCCACTGTTTCCACTGTTTCCCCATCTATTTCCCATGAGATGTTGGGACTGGATGCCATGATCTTCGTTTTCTGAATGTTGAGCTTTAAGCCAAATTTCTCACTCTCCTCTTTCACTTTCATCAAGAGGCTCTTTAGTTCTTCTTCACTTTCTGCCATAAGGGTGGTGTCATCTGCATATCTGAGGTTATTGATATTTCTCCCGGCAATCTTGATTCCAGCTTGTGCTTCTTCCAGCCCAGCGTTTCTCATGATGTACTCTGCATATAAGTTAAATAAGCAGGGTGACAATATACAGCCTTGACGTACTCCTTTTCCTATTTGAAACCAGTCTGTTGTTCCATGTCCAGTTCTAACTGTTGCTTCCTGACCTGCATACAGGTTTCTCAAGAGGCAGGTCAGGTAGTCTGGTATTCCCATCTCTTTCAGAATTGTCCACAGTTTATTGTGATCCACACAGTCAAAGGCTTTGGCATAGTCAATAAAGCAGAAATAGATGTTTTTCTGGAACTCTCTTGCTTTTTTGATGATCCAGCAGATGTTGGCAATTTGATCTCTGGTTCCTCTGCCTTTTCTAAAACCAGCTTGAACATCTGGAAGTTCATGGTTCACATATTGCTGAAGACTGTCTTAAAGAATTTTGAGCATTACTTTACTAGCGTGTGAGATGAGTGCAATTGTGTGGTAGTTTGAGCATTCTTTGGCATTCCCTTTCTTTGGGATTGGAATGCAAACTGACCTTTTCCAGTCCTGTGCCCACTGCTGAGTTTTGCAAATTTGCTGGCATATTGAGTGCAGCACTTTCACAGCATCATCTTTTAGCAGTAGGTGCCCAGTATGCTCCTGGAGATCAGTGGAGAAATAACTCCAGAAAGAATGAAGGGATGGAGCCAAAGCAACAACAACACCTAGTTGTGGATGGGGCTGGTGATGGAAGCAAGGTCCGATGCTGTAAAGAGCAATATTGCATAGGAACCTGGAATGTTATGTCCATGAATCAAGGCAAATTGGAAGTGGTCAAACAGGAGATGGCAAGAGTGAACATTGACATTCTAGGAATCAGTGAACTAAGATGGACTGGAATGGGTGAGTTTAACTCAATGATCACTATATCTACTACTGTGGGCAGGAATCCCTTAGAAGAAATGGAGTAGCCATCATAGTGAACAAAAGAGTCTGAAATGCAGTACTTGGATGCAGTCTCAAAAATGACAGAATGATCTCTGTTTGTTTCCAAGGGAAACCATTCAGTATCACAGTAATCCAAGCCTATGTCCCAACCATTAATGCTGATGAAGCTGAAGTTGAACAGTTCCATGAAGACCTACAAGACCTTTTAAAACTAACACCCAGAAAAGATGTCCTTTTCATTATAGGGGACTGGAATGCCAAAGTAGCAAGTCAAGAAACACCTGGAGTAATAGACAAATTTGGTCTTGGAGTACAGAATGAAGCAGGGCAAAGGCTAACAAAGTTCTGCCAAGAGAATGCACTGGTCATAGCAAACACCCTCTTCCAGCAACACAAGAGAAGACTCTACACATGGACATCACCAGATGGTCAACACTAAAATTAGATTGATTATATCCTTTGTAGCCAAAGGTGTAGAAGTTCTATACAGTCAGCAAAAACAAGACTGGGAGCTGACTGTGGCTCAGATCATGAACTCCTTATTGCCAAATTCAGACTTAAATTGAGGAAAGTGGAAAAAACCACTATACCATTCAGGTATGACCTAAATCAAATCCATTATGACTATACAGTGGAAGTGAGAAATAGTTTAAAGGACTAGATCTGATAGAGTGCCTGATGAACTAAGGACAGAGGTTCGTGACATTGTATAGGAGGCAGGAAGCAACACCATCCTGAAAGAAAAAAAAAAAAAGAAATGCACAAAAGAAGATTTTCTTCCAAGGAGCAAACATTTTTTTAATTTCATGGCTGCAGTCACCGTCTGCAGTGATTTTGGATCCCCAAAAATAGTTTGTCACTGTTTCCATTGTTTCTCCATCTACATGCCATGAAGTGATGGGACTGGATGCCATGATCTTTGTTTTCTGATGTTGAGTTTTAAGCCAGCTTTTTCACTCTTCTCTTTTACTTTCATCAAGAGGCTCTTCAGTTCCTCTTCGCTTTTTGCCATAAGAGTGGTGTCATCTGCACATCTGAGGTTATTGATATTTCTCCCGGCAATCTTGATTCCAGCTTGTGCTTCATCCAGCCCGGCTATTTACCTGATGTACTCTGCATATAAATTAAATAAGCAAGATAACAATATGTAGCCTTGGTGTACTCCTTTTCCTCTTTGGAACCAGTCTGTTGGTCCATGTCCAGTTCTAGCTGTTGCTTCTTGACCTGCATACAGATTTCTCAGGAGGCAGGTAAGGTCTGGTATCTCTACAACAAATTAGTCAACATATAAAAAAGCAGCAGACTCACAGATATAGAGAACAAACTAGTGGTTGCCAGTGGGGAGAGGGAAGTGGGAAGGGGCAAGAGAGGGGTAGGAGAATAAGTGGTACAAACTATTATGTGTAAAGTAAGCATCAAGAACATATTGTACAACACAGGGAATGTAGCCAATATTTTATAACTACAAATGGAGTATAACCTTTAAAATTTGTGAATCACCATGTTGTATACTTGAAACATATAAAAAATTAACTCTACCTCAATAAAAAAAAATTGAAAAGCAGAAACAAAGTGTCATTCCTCTCCTATCTAATTGGTAGCACTTGATTTCTCCCTCTTTGGGCACTGTACTTGATTAATTGTATGAAACCCTGCATCATGATTTCTTTCTGGCTACCCAGGCTGTGATTGTAATATCCCAGAGGATGGCTTCATGTAATTCATTGCTGGGTTCCCCATCCAAATATTTCTGCTGAAATTAATATCAATTCAAAAAGCTATCAAGCCAGTATTTTCCAGTTATATGAAGTATGGTTGTTAGTATTATGATTTGTCTATTAGCAATAACCTAATGAGTTCTGGGTAGAAACCAGAAATAGATGTGGTCTCAGAAATGAACAGACGTGCTGTCTAAAAATAGCACTTCTTAGAAACTGAAAGTACTATAAAATGCATGGCATCACTAGTCTACATGTGTTGTCTTTGAGGAGGGAAAATCCAGCGGTAGATGCTGCTATAGAGATAGATGTGTAAAATCAAGGACACTTGAATACCCACGGTTTAAATTTATAGGGGTGAGGTTTCTTGGTTTACAGTGGAAATACTCATTCTTTACTTTATGATAAATATATGCCCTTCTTGAAGCATTTTTTTATTTTTTGCCTTGTCTGTTCTGATGAAGGAATTCAGAGGGACACTCAGTTCTGTAAAGCCAATAATGAGAACTCTATAAGCCATGTAAACCAAGGGATGACTGTGACTACTTCAGAATGTAGAATTCTTAACCTCATGGTCATCTGCAGGCATGGTGCTCAAGCAAGGGAAAAGAGCAGAGGCTTGAGAAATGCTACACCGTCACAACATGGACAAATCCCTCACTTCTCCCAGATGTTATATTCTCCCAGCTCAAGTATCCTTCAAATACATTGGTGTGGAAGGCACCTTGCATAAGCAGTGTGGCTGTTTCTCACAGCCAGTTCTTGGAGCTCCTTTGGATAGATGACGAATTTGAGTCATTGCATCCTTTTTATAGTTGGGCTTCCCTGGTGACTCAGACAGTGAAGAATATGCCTGCAGTGCGGGAGTCTTGGGTTCAGTTCCTGGATTGAGAAGATTCCCTGGAGAAGGAAATGGCAACCCACGCCAGTATTCTTGCCTGGAGAATTCCATGAACAGAGGAACATGGCAGGCAATGGATCGCAAAGTCCAATGGATCGCAAAGAGTTGGACACAACTGAGCAACTAACACTTTCACTTTTATCCTCTTTATAAACCTGTTAATCAAAGATAGTTACTAGAAAATAAAGCTCTGTATCTGAATATACACACACACACGTTGCAGACTGTATATGTATATATAATTTTCTGAAGAGTTTGGTGTCTTTAATGAGTGTTATTCAGGTGAATACTCATTTAAAATAAAGGACAATATGAAACAACTCCTCCTCAGTTTATAAGCACATTCAGCTCATTCATACAGTGTTTGTGCTGAGTTAGAACATCTGTTCCCATGTGGAGTGTGAGACATCTGGTCATCTTGTATGTTTTTATGTTTAACCCGTAATATGTCAGAATCTGGTATTGGACGTAGCCTACTCTAGACAGCATAGGTAAGCGTTCTTCTTGGGTGCAGTTTGGGAGTCCAGGAGCTCACCTCTAATCCACTGTCATGGGGACATTAGTGGAAACACTCCCTACCCTCCTACGGTTGCTGCTGACTCATAATCTAGATCTAGATATTGAAGGTATTTAGGATATAGGGTCAGTAGAACCCAGTGACGGAATTAATGCTGGATTTCAGATGTGAAAGAAAGAAGAGGTTTGTATATAGCCTCTGGTTTTGGTTTGACTGAAATAGTGGCTAGATGCTAGAAGAGAATGGGGAAGAGATTTGGAGTAGAAAGATAATGAGTTAATTTTAGACACATTGAACTCTTGGTTTGCATATGGGGCATCTGGATGGACAGATTCAGAAGACACTGGATCCATCCGTGGACATCTCAGAAAAATGAAATAGGCCAGAGACTCTGATGGAGGAGGCTTCCCTGATGGCTCAGTGGTAAAGAATCTACCTGCAGTGCAGCGTCGGGATTGATCCCTGGGTCAGGAAGATCCCCTTGAGAAGCAAATAGCAATTCATTCCAGTATTCTTGACTGGAAAATCCATGGACAGAGGAACCTGGTGAGTTACAGTCCATGGGGTCGCAAAGAGTCAGGCACAACTGAACTGAGCACCAGAGCGCAGCACGACCGATGGAGGAACAGAAACTGGAGGCTGGAGTTAAGAACAGGAGATGTTTCTTGCATTGCTCCTGGTTCCTGAGTGCTTAGTTTGGGAGACTCAATTTACAATTAAAGGGGGCTGTGCACAGGACACTTAGTGAAATGTTCTTTGTATACAGAGGGGTCAATTGACTATATAATGGGGGGGGGTAGGTGGAGGTGAGTCCTAGAGCACCCGAAGGTTAGATTAGCCATAGTGGATCACGGCCCAATGGCTGGTTTGGTATTTTTATTCGTGCTATAGCTGTTTTATAAATTTGTGTTTACATTTGTGATTTCAGTATATTTCACAGCAGAAAAAAATGTTTTATGGAAAATATAGTGACCTGTTACATTTCAGGAAACAAACTTGCAATTTTATTTGTATATTGAGTAAAAGATGAAATTTGGGATTTTAGAAACAAAGAATGAGGTCTGCTTCTGGTAGTGCTGAGAATTCTGCACCAAATCATTAGGCTGAGTCTTTCTTGCTGGCGTTTTGGGATAATAGAGCACAGTAGGTTTTTTGGGGGGATGGGGAGGTTGGTGTGTATTTGGCATGGAGCAGTCAGCTGGGAGCCCACCTAATAAAGAGGATTCTTTTGCATTGGGTGTTGAGGAGTTCTGGGGAGGATGACTGGCCCTGAAATACCTGTTATGAATCAAGCTCTGTGTTAAGCTTTGTTAGCTCAGTTAATTGCTAGACCACTTTTATAAAATGAGCATTTTTAGTTTCATTTCTCCACAAGAAGTTATTGAGGCTCAAAGGTAAGACACAGGGAAAGAAGCCAACTCAGTGGTCTGAGGCATCCTGCTCCATCACCCTCTGCATAGTAGCCTTTGCTGGAAATTTATTTAGCCAAGGATCTCTTACATTTTCCTGGTTCTCTTCGGTTTAGGTTAAATTCTAGATTTCTTCTGATTCTACATAGGTTTTTTTTTTTTTTTTTTTGTCCTTTGAGTGAAAATCAGTATAATCATTTCGCATTTCAGACTTACTGTACTCCTGAAAAACAGCTATGGTAACTTTTCATACATGAAAAGCAATTTTCAAAATAATTTATATCCTTTGCTAGTTTTTCATGAGGCTATAGAGGACTGGGGAACTTGTTAACTATTTTCAGCAGCCCATCCAGATTTCATCCAGAGGTGACTGGTTCATCTTCTAAATATACTTGGCATTTAAGTAGATGAGTAAAAATTATAGACTATGAGCCTTTTGGTGGATGCAGTAGCTATATAAAGACCAGAAAATCTCAGCGCCCTTCCTCTGCATTCACACACCAGCTTCCTCCCAACTCCAGACTTAGTAGATATTCCTTAAATATATACTTCTTTTGCATTATTGTACACATCTTGGCTCCTTGCGTGTGCCCTCTGTGATGCTAATCACTTCAGAGTGTGTGTCAGGCTGACTTTCCAGATGGGTAAGTGTGCTTAAGACAGTGAAAAGGCAGACTTGAAACCTGGGCATGTTTGAGTTTAAAGTGCCTTCTCTTAGTCACTTTCATTATACTCGATTTGATTTTATGAATACCCCACCAGAATGTGAGCTACTGTAAGGTACAAATGATGCCCTCTTCATCTCTGGGTCCACAGTACCTAGCAGAGTTCTCGGCCTGTGGCAGATACTGAGGGAGGAGGAAAGGGGATCAGAAGGAGGTGTCCTGCTTTATTTTCACAGATCACCGTGTTACCAAACTCGGGTTCAGATGCTTGCTGCTCGAAAGCCAATAATTGAAAGGCAAGTGTTGGTATAAAGGAAAGTTGCTTCCATCAGAGGAGCCACTAATCTGGGGAGAAAGTGGACTCGTGTTCTGAGACCAAGTCCAAAGATTCCACTCAGCCATGACAATTTTTAAAGAGAAAGAAGGGAATCAATCTCAGTTACTCTTCATGGTAGGAGGTCAGGTTCTTCATCATTTTTCTGTTGTGTGCAGACCTGCTGACTTCTCCTGATCTTCCTTCGGAAGCTTGTCTTGCCCACATGGTCTGCCTACAGATTTGCTGAGAGGGAAGCTGGGAATAGACAGTCCATCATTCTTTAACGACATAGTTCTTCATTCTTACTCTTTTTAATTGAGGAAAGTAATCAACAGGTTAGGCAAGGCATTTTATACATTCAGTAGTTAGATTAAATGTCACCAAGTGATCTCATTTTTCTAATTAAGGCCCGAGGAAATCAGAAATGGGCAAACAGGAAAGGGGCAAAAGAGCTGCTTAGACTTGTCAGACATTATTCCATTTCTCTGGGGTTAGGGGCAAAGGTCTGTCTTCTGTAACTTTTTCATGCTGACATAGGGTGGTGTATTCTGAGTGGAAGATACTGAGAAATGTGTCTGTAGCATCTCTTTGCTGACAGTTTTAGTTGCCTGCTTATATGTATGAGCTACAATTATTTTTGATGCCCACAAAGGTATAGAGAGATGCTTCTCTTGTAGCTCAGTCAGTAAAGAATCTGCCTGCCATGCAGGAGACCTGGGTTCAATTCCTGGATCGGGAAGATGCCCTGGAGAAGGAAATAGCAACCCATTCCAGTATTCTTGCCTGGAAAATCCCACGGACAGAGGAGCCTGATGGGCCACAGTCCATAGGGTCACAAGATTCGGACATGACTTAGCAACTAAACCACCACCAAGATATAGATTATTATAAGTGATAACGTTAATACCATTCTTTGACTTAGTATTGCTCAAGATGTAGCAGCTTATATCATGGCTACAGTCTAGTCATCATGCAGTTAGCTTTTTCCCTCTGGTGGAAATTATAGTATCTGTTCAGTGAGCCAGGAATGTGCATCAGACACTGAAAGATCCTGTGGCTCTATTGTCCTATGGGCCACAGTCCATAGGGTCACAAGATTCGGACATGACTTAGCAACTAAACCACCACCAAGATATAGATTATTATAAGTGCTAACGTTAATACCATTCTAGACTTAGTATTGCTCAAGATGTAGCAGCTTATATCATGGCTACAGTCTAGTCATCATGCAGTTAGCTTTTTCCCTCTGGTGGCAATTATAGTATCTGTTCAGTGAGCCAGGAATGTGCATCAGACACTGAAAGATCCTGTGGCTCTATTGTCCTGATCATGAACAGATTGAGCCTGCTCTTCTGTTACTCAGGGAGGCCTGGGAGATATCAGTTTTTCCACAAGCCAAAGGCAAGGGGCATGGAGGGGGCCTTTGTATTATGTTGATGGGGATGAGGGTGAATGGGGTGGGCTGCAGGGTTTTGCTGGATTGTAACCACATGGATTCAACAAATGGAAACCTAGGTACCAGTAAAATCTGTTGTGGGAGGGGAGATGGATGCAGCATTGGATACTCATTTTTTGACCATTGAAAGGAATGGATTAAGATTTTCTAAATAAATTTTGTTTTAAAAAGTGCCAAGATTTCCCCAGCCTAATTTTAGTTGCAGAAATGCCTGCAAAGGAAGCCTCCACCACTGAGGGCTTATGTAAGCTTCTTGAAACAATTTCCTGTCTTTCCTGACCTAAGAACAACTTACCTGTGAGGTTTTGGTCTCATAAACTTGCTGAACCAGATGCAAATGCAGGTGTCCTGTGGCTTTCACAGCTGCAGTTAAATATTTAAATTTGGCTTCGAGATTGCCTTTCTTTCTCAGGGTTAGTAAATTTTTTCATTTCCTGTGCTCAGGAAATCTAGTCAGTTACCTAATTGCAGAATAATGAGCAGTATTTCCACTTTCAAATATGTATTCTTTTCATCTTAATGTGATAAATACCAAGAAATTTCCACAAGCAGGAAGAAATGTTTTTGTTTATCTCTTATTACAATTTATTTGTGCTGCTTGAGTTATACACCCAAGGGTTTTATTTTCTTGTTATTTGTTGTTCCTGCTGCTGTTTGTATATTCTCAGGGGATTTTAGAAGGACAGTCACCTATGCACAGATTCTTGGTCCTTGAATGCCTCATATTTAAGAATGCTTGTTCCCAGCCTCCTCAGACTGTATGCCTGCCCCTTTGCCCCTCCCGGCTCCATCCTCTGCTGCCTCAGCACACTGACTCCCAACCATGGGATCATGGGCTGGGCTCATGTCTTACTCAGAAATTGTGGCTTCTGACTTTTGTATGAAATGCAATTTTGTAATATGGGGTAAAACCTACCAACTCTCGTGTCATGTTTTTTCAATGAGAAAATATGACACAAATTCTAAACAAATGACTTACTCGTTTATGGAGCCCTACCTAGTAGTATTTTGCTGTAAAGAATCCACCTGCAAGGCAGGAGACCCCGATTCGATTCTTGGGTTGGGAGGAGCCGCTGGAGAAGGGATAGGCTACCCACTCCAGTATTCTTGAGCTTCCGTTGTGGCTCAGTTGGTAAAGAATCCTTCTGCAATGCAGGAGACCTGGGTTCAATCCCTGGGTTGGGAAGATCCCCTGGATTAGAGAACGGCTACCTACTCCAATGTTCTGGCCTGGAGAATTCCATGGACTGTATAGGCCATCGGCTCACAAAGAGTCGAACATGACTGAGCGGCTTTCACTTTCACTTTGTGAAGGCAGTATAAAGCCTGCAGGGATAGGCCTAGCCTTGGACTTCAGTGTTTCTTGCTGTTTGATTTAATACACATATGTAAAAAAAGGAGAGAAAGGAGAGGGCCCTGACTTCTTTAAGTTATCAAAGGACTTTATGATCCCTAAGAGAAGCCCTGAGGCATGAATTGCCCTTTAATTGAATGCTTTTGTTAGTAAGATTCTTTGTAAGAAGGAGTCTTTGTTTTGAATATAATTCCTCAATATTTTTTCATGCTTATTCCAAGTTCATCATGAGCTTTTTATAACAAAGGGAGAGAAGGGCAGAGGGTGGAGGGAGAGAGAGATTCTAGACATTTTATCTTACCTAATGATTTAAAAAATTTTTTTATTTGAAAAATTGCTTTACAATTTTGTTTTGGTTTCTGCCACACAACAATATGAATCAGTCATGTATATAAATCCCTTCCCTTCTGAACCTCCCTCTCCTCCCACCATCCCACCCCTCTAGGTCACCACAGAGCACAAGACTGGGCTACATGTGTTTTAGCAACTTCCCACTAACTGTCTATTTTATACATGTCTACTATACTGTATATGTCAATACATATTTATACTATATATGTCAATGCTACTTTCTCAAATCATCCCACCCTCACCTTCCCCCGCTGTGCTCACAAGTCTGTCCTCTACTAGATTCATCAGTACCATTTTTCTAGATTCTATATATATGTGTTAATATGTGATACTTGTGTTTCTCTTTCTGATTTACTTCATTCTGTATAAGAGGCTCTAGGTTCATCTACTTCCCTACAACTGACTCAAATTTGTTCCTTTTTATGGCTAAGTAATATTTTATTCTAAAAATGTACCAAAACTTCCTTATCCATTTATCTGTTGATGGACATCTAGGTTGCTTTCATGTCCTGGGTAATGTAAATAATGCTGCAGTGAATATTGGGGTACATGTATCTTTTTCAGTTATCATTTCCTCAGGGTATATGCTCAGTAGTGGGATTGCTGGGTTGTATCTTAGATTTATTCCTAGTTTTTAAAGGAATCTCTATACTGTTTTCTGTATGGCTGTATCAGTATACATTCCCACCAACAGTGCAGAAGGGTTCCCCATTCTCCACACCCTCTCTAGCACTTACGGTTTGTAGAATTTTGGTGAAGGCCATTCTGATTGGTATGAAGAGATATTACAGTTTCGCATTTGCATTTCTCTAATGACAAGTGATGTTGAGCATCTTTTCATGTTTATTGGCCATCTTTATGTCTCCTTTGGAGAAATGTTTGTTTAGGTCTTCTGCACATTTTTTGATTGGGTTGTTTGTTTTTCTGATACTGAGCTGTATGAGTTGCTTATATATTTTGAAGATTAACCCTTTTTCAGTTGCACGATTTTCTCCCATTCTGAGGGTTTTCTCTTCATCTTGTTTATTTTTTCCTTTCCTGTGCAAAAGCTTTTACGTTTTATTAGGTCCTAGTTGTTAATTTTTGTTTTTATATCCATTAATGTAGCAGGTAGTTCAGGGAGCATCTCACTGCTATTTATTCACCCAGTGATTTTAATGAGCTGTTGTGTTTGTATGCTCAGTCACTCAGTTGTGTCCAGCTCTTTGTGGCCCCACGGACTGTAGCCTGTCAGGATCCCCTGTCCTGGGAATTTTCCAGGAAGAATACTGGAGTGAGTTGCCATTCCCTATGCTAGGGTATCTTCCCGACCCAGGGATCGAACCTGAGTCTCTTGTGTCTCCTGCAGTGGCAAGCGGATTCTTTACCACTAGTGCCAGCTGGGAAATCCGGATGAGCTATCATAGTTTGAACCAACTCAAACTGAAAAACTCACGTTTATGCATCATACCCTAGAGAGCCCCAGTTCTCAGTGGCCTGGAGAAATCTGGATGAAGATACACTTGCATTTTCCCTGCCCCCTGTCACTGCCTGTCCTTCCTCCACTAAATCCTGTCTCCTAGGAAACCGATGCTTTTAATCAGGGCCTCCCAAGTTCCCAGTGCCAGCCTCATTCAGTGGTTGGACTTGGACATAAACAGAAAGCTGAGTGCTCTCAGGGTGGACTGTACCTGAGTCCTCCTCCAGTGCTGAGGTCAAAGACCAAAAGCTTACTTCCCTACCTCTACCTTATGTTCCCTGAGGAGTCCATGATTCCTGCTTTTCCCCTCTAGCCCATTGCCATCTAGATCTCTGTGGATTCCTGGAGCTTTTACAGTCTCAAGCTCTCTTCTTTTTCTGAGAACAGACTCAAATCCAGTGCTGGCAGACTTGCCAGTCCACATAGATTGCATCTCCTCATGGCTATGTTCTTTGATCTAGGACAGATCACTCCAAACCCGGAAACCAGCAATTTGCCTGGGACCCCTTGGAGGAAACAGAGCTTTACAAGGCATCTGTCTACAGAGAGCTGTGCTAAGTGTCTGCAGGATGAGGGGCTTTAGTGGTACCATAGTTCTTATTCTTCCCCTTTAAAAAAAAATTCCTGGAGAAGGAAATGGCTTCCCACTCCAGTGTTCTGGCCTGCAGAATTCCACAGACTGTAAAGTCCATGGGGTCACAAAGATTCTGACACGACTGAGCGACTTTCACTCACCTGAAGAAAGCTACTGTACCTGGCTGCACCCTCCCTTCTTGGGGACGTCTGTGCAGACCTCACCCACCGGGCTGGTTTGTCTGTGTTGCGTGGAACCCCACCAGAGCTGAGAGGCTGAGCGCCATCCTAGCGGGAGACAGCCTCAACTTCAAATCCAAGTTCCCCCAGTTGCTTGTGTAAGTGGGGGTGGGGAAGCAAAGTATATGAACTCTCCAAATGTTTCCTTCTTCCTAAGGTAATGAGAACAACAGCAATCCCTGCCTTGTATTTAAATAAGATGATCTCGCACAAGGCCTGGCCCTTGTTGTCATCAAAACATGTTAGCTGCTGCTGGCAGTGTGAACGGTGTTCCCTAACACCCCTCCCAGGAGTCAGCGCCGTGGCCCCACAATCGCCCAAGAGAGCAGAGGAGGCTTGTACCCGTGCAATCACCTCTCCTTTATCCACCTTTATTCCCTCATCTGCCTCTTCTTTCTCTGCAGGAGAATGAGGTGAGATGCTGAGTAGTGTCCCACTGAAGTCCCAGCGCCCTTGTTTTCCAAGGCACAGCCCATGCAGCAGATTTGCATTTAAGTGCTGCTACTTTTTATCCCTGTGTTTCCTAAGCTCTCCTGTACCTCATTCCCGTCAAGTCACTCAGCAAACACCCAAGACCAGAACTGAGCGGTGCTGCTAACGCTGTGGAGAGCAGCAGAACTCAAAATTAGACCCTGCTCTGAGCTTGCAGGCTGAGTGACAGCTGGGCTCCCAGGGCCAGCTGACACATGGCTGCGCCTCCACCCGCATGGCAGCCCACGTGAGCACCAGCTGGAAGGGAGATGGCAGAGCGGTGCTAGACTTCACGACTCGGGCGTGGGATGAGGGCTTAGAAACCAGGGGAGAAACAGATGAACCTCTTCTATTTCAAAAGAAGGCAATTCAGAGACTTATATTTAAATTGAAAATCCTTTAGCTGCTCCTGCTAATTTACCTCAATCTTGTTATGCCACCAAAACTTTGCATGCTTCACTTAAAATGCATCACCTACATTTACTGATGTTATGGTAGTGGTGGGACATGATTGTGAACTTCACAGGCCCGTCCACATCCTGAGGGTCTGCATCAAACCTACTACTTGTGGCTTGCTAACCAAGATCCCTTTTCTCTGTCCGCCCTCATCATCCCCCAACAGGATCTCCCACTCACTGAGGGCTTTGCTCATCATCCCTGTTACCCACTGAACTCACCATTGCAAAGCTGATCTTCCTCACCCACAGCTTGAATTTAAAACATAGGTTTTATTATTATTCAGGTATGGCAAGGCCAACAGATAAGGAGACAGCTCTCATTGAAAAGAGAGTTTGTCACCAGCAGACACCAAGAGGAGGGTGCATGTTAAAGCATGAGAAATCAAAAAGTAAAAGACGTGGTTGATACACGTGGTTATGTCACTTGCTGCTTAGAAACCATCAGTGTTCATTGGCTTTGGAGCCAGTGTTCGAGTTTCCCACTTTCTGGTCACTGCTGCAGTCCAGCCTTGCCCAGCACTCTGTACTTTCCCCCTCTTGCACCCAGTGTTCCAGCAAAACTGCACTCCTTGGGGTTTCTCATCAGTTCAGTAAAAGCAACAGTGCTTGTGTGACTTTTCATTCCCCTGCCTTGTGTCTAGCTGACCAAGGCTTCAGTACCACCTGCTTTCTGAGGATGTTTAATTGGTGGTGGGACTTTGTGTGTGTGTGTGTATGGGGGCTTCACACAGTTAATCCCAGGCACAGACCTTTGCCATGGAAGTGAGCAGGAAAAAAATGCCTGTTTCTTCGCATCGACTCAAATGCTAACTTTCTTTCTAGTTGCAATAAAGCTTCAATAAAGGGCTTCCCTGGTGGCTCAGACAGTAAAGACTCTGCCTTCAATGCAGGAGACCTGGGTTCGCTCCCTGGGTCGGGAACATCCCCTGGAGAAAGAAATGGCAACCAACTCCAATATTCTTGCCTAGAGAAGTCCACGGACAGAGGAGTCTGGTGGGGTACAGTCCGTGGGGCCGCAAAGAGTCGGTCATGACTGAGCGAGTATGAATAGAATAAAAAAATATAACAAAAAGGGCTCCTCAGGCCTTTTGCAATTTTTGCTTCCCCCTCTCTGATTTTTTATGGGCCCACTGGCTTAAACTTTCTTTTGTTTGTAGTTGTGAAGTATGTATTAGTTCTGTCTGTGACGGCACCTGGAGAGGAGTGCGGGTGTGCTTTGTCATTCTGGAGGCTCCTCTGCTCCAGCACTCTTGTGGCCAGCAACAGTCAGTGACACGGGCAGCTCTGAGAACTGCCCTGTGAGGTGGCAAGAAGAACTGAATGGGATGTCAGGAGACCCATGTATGGGAAAGATCCTTCAACTGGCTTGCCGTCTGCCCCTCACTGCCTGCACAGCGGATGTGCTCTGCCGGTGTGGAGCCCACGTGCTCCTGCCTGTAACAACAGTAATTTCTTCCTCCCTGGCTGGAGAGTTTACTGACTCCTTTGGATTTTCAGATTGAATCCTTCCACAATGCAGTTCAGGATGTCCCATGACCATGAGTGGGTTTTTAGACTTGATCACTCTGAACTTGAATAGTGATTGCCGAAAAGAATAGAAATTTAAAAATAGAATTTCCATGCTCAGCCTCTGATTTGTCTCCCCCACCCCACTTTCTTATTTCACTAACTACTTTGCAAAACAAAAACATGGGGTCACCTGCCTATTTTGCTGCTTATTTTGTGGGGGTTGCACCTAGTCTAGTGCCTCCTCCCACATCCGGCTTTAGTCCTATTTTCTCTAAGTATCTTCCTCTAGAGGTGATGACAGGGCCCGATTAGCATGTAGTAATGGCCTTGGCAATCTAGAAGGAAAGGGAAATATGACACGTGACGCAGAGAGACCTCCTGCAGGTCATCCTGTCCCCAGCTGGTGATTTTTTCTAGAGGATTCCATCTACAGCCGTGCAGAGGGTGGAAGGAAGGAGAGGAAGAGTCTAAACTGCTGAGAGTTTGTAGCCAGGACTGGCGTATTGTTGGCTGCTCAGGCATAGGTATGCCTGGTGGGAGGAGGAGGACCTAGGCTAATGCCTGGGTTCCCTGCCAGCACTCTAATTTTATGATGACTTTTTTTTTGGCTTTTATTTAGGGTGTCTCTTAAATGCCAATTTGTCTAGTCTGCTTCTTACCTAAATAAAACAGACTGCTTATAGACATGATGTACACCTGTTAAAACCAGTGTTTGCATTTACAAGAAAGCAACCACTGCTTCCTAACCCTGTCCGAAAATAACCCATTTCTCATGGATTCCAACCTGAATTGGGCCAGTTGTGGAGGAAACTTGCCTGTGGTTGAACACAAACTCCATTTTTCTTTTCTTTTTTCCCCCCAGGATTACACCTTGACCATGTATTTTCAACAATACTGGAGAGATAAAAGGCTCGCCTATTCTGGGATCCCTCTCAACCTCACGCTGGACAATCGAGTGGCTGACCAGCTCTGGGTGCCTGACACATATTTCTTAAATGACAAAAAGTCATTTGTGCACGGAGTGACGGTGAAGAACCGCATGATCCGCCTCCACCCTGACGGGACGGTGCTGTACGGGCTCAGGTCTGTCTGCCCTGTGGGCTGGGTTCATGGTTGCATGGCACGTTGGCCTTGAGTTTTACTGGAGTTGATTATATTAAGTGAGGCCATGTCCTCCGATTAATTAAGAGACATCCATGAAACATTCTGAACTCTGAAGAAGAAGAATCTTATAAATCTAAGATTCGGAGCATTACTGTTACTATAAAGCAAGGCTGTTTTTCAAGCAAGTGAAATTGAGATTGATTGAGAGTTGGATTGAGTTGATGTAATTGGGCTATAAGAACAGATTCCCTCAGGACGGATTTCCCATATCATAACCACAAAGGCCCATAATTAATATCACCTTCCTACTTTAGAGGCTTTCAGTAAAGTTTCCTAAAGCCATTTGCAGAGTTGAAAAAAGGTCTATGTGTGCTTACATACAGAATGGTCTCCACAGAGCTTTATGAGGTGGCGCCACCAATGTTTATGGGGATGAGTAAATATGAGGTTTCCTGTTGAGAATAACCTCTCGCCAGGTCTCATAATGAAGTCTCGTGAATTCGGAAACCAGACCGCTTGCTGTCTGGAACCCTGAGGATCCCTGGGCTTCCCGGGTTATCCTGGAAGCCACCAAGCCTTCCCGTGATGTTCCGCCACTGCTGGTTCTTAGTGGTTTTGACTTCCACGGCATGGTGACCTTAGCAGTCATGTTGACTTAGCACTGGTTTTTGTTTTGTTTTAGAGTGAGTGTGTCTGCCTCACAGTCAGGAATGGGGCACAGGTGGTTATCTTGGAGCAAAGGTTTATCTCCAAATGTTGTGACTCTTCTTTTAGCATTTAATTTACTTACGGCTGCGTAGGTCTGTGTTGTGGCACACAAGCTTAGTAATTGCAGCTTGTGGGCTCTAGAGCATGAGCTCCGTAGTTCTGGTGCATGGGCCTAGTTGCTCAGCAGCAAGTGGGAGCTTAGTTCCCAGGCCAGGGGTCGAACCTGGGCCCCCTGCATTGGCAGGCAGATCCTTAACCCCTGGACCACCAGGGAAGTCCCTGTTGTGAATCTTTGACTAAGACTCCAACAGGGCTAAAGAGTAGTCATAATAATGTGTATTTAAATCCATACCACTGTGAACTTCAGTGCTTTGGGAAGAGTAAAGGGAATTATTTAACACTGCCTTAATTGGAAAACGTTAAGTAACTTCCTCAAAACACCAGTATATAGAATGAGATTTGGAATTTTAGCAAATATCAGACTTAACTGTAAGAGAAAAAAGTGGCACAGGTCAACTAAGCCATGGTGTTACTCTAAAAAGAATCTAGATAATGTTTCCTTGGGATATTTTCAGCATTTTGTGTTTTTGCCTAAAAGTGAGAGATGTGGTTGAAAAGTTTTGAAATTCTGACAAGTAAAAAAATCGGTTGTTCAAAAGATTATCCAGAGGCCATGTAAGCATAAAATAGGGAGTCATGTCCTTCATTTACCTGCCCTCCCTCCCCAAAAATGTAGGTAGAAATGGATGTGTGCGTGAACGTGTGTGTGTGTGTGAGAGAGAGAGAGAGTGTGTGTGTGTGTACATGTGTATAGTGGGGGCAAAGCATAGGAAGCAGATATCAGTGAAAATTGGCTCGGCCTTCTTGGCTTCTTGCTGCTTGGGTTCTCTCCATTTTTATTTTTATGTTGTTTATTTTCTCACCAGGGTTAGAGTACATTTAGTGTATCTAAGAAGAAAGGTTTCACTCTGTTAGGACAGTATCTGAATCCACTCAGATCGCTTTAACAAACGCCCACAGCAGACACTTATTTCTCACTCTCTGGAGGCTGGGAGTTCAAGATCAAGGTGCCAACAGCTAGTGTCCAGGGAAGGCCTGTATCTTCATTCATGCCAGGAGTCTTCTCACTGTATCTCCACCTGATGGAAGCGCTGTGGGGTCTCCTTTATTAGAGCACCAATCCCATTCATGGGGCTCCACCCTCATGAACTAAGCCTTCATGTCCTGATACCACTTTGGGGTTCAAGTATGAATTTGAAGGAACATAAACATTTGGACCATAGCAGACAAGATGATACAATATGAATGAAAGAACTGTAATTAATTTCCAAACTCCATTTGAAAGTGTTGGAATTCAACCATAAAACAGGCAAGAATAAGAAAAACCAAGAGATTAAAATTATGTAACAGCTAATACTGACTGTAAATTATAATATAGAATTTAAATAATAATTAATAATAAGCTATGGGATCCTTTTAATAATAAACTTTTTACAATTATCTAGAAAAACTCTCTGGTGAAATTTACTCCAGCTGAGCTATTTACAATCCTAAAAGTTGATGCTGTTAAAGTGCTGCACTCAATATGTCAGCAAATTTGGAAAACAGCAGTGGCCACAGAACTGGAAAAGGCCAGTTTTCATTCCAATCCCAAAGAAGAGCGATGCTAAAGAATGTTCAAACTACCGAACAGTTGTACTCATTTCACATGCTAGTCAGGTTATGCTCAAAATCCTTCAAGCTAGGCTTCAGCGGTACATGAAACAAGAACTTCCAGATATACAAGCTGGGTTTAGAAAAGGCAGAGGAACCAGAGGTCAAACTGCCAACATTTGTTGGATCATAGAGAAAGCAAGGGAACTCCAGAGAAGCATCTGTTTCACTGACCACATGAAAGCCTTTGACAGTATGGATCACAACAAACTGTGGAAAACTCTTAAAGAGATGGGAATACCAGACTACCTTACCTGACCTCGGAAAAACCTGCATATGTGTCAGGAATCAACAGTTAGAACCTTACATGGAGCAACTAACTGACTGGTTCAAAATTGGGAAAGGTGTAAGACAAAGCTGTACATTGTCACCCTTTTGGTTTAATTTATATGTAGAGGCTTCCCAGGTGGCACAGGAGACGTAAGAGACGTGGGTTTGATCCCTGGGTCAAGAAGATCACCTGAGTAGGAAATGGCAACCCACTCCAGTTTTATTGCCTGGGGAATCCCATGGACAGAGAAGCCTGGCAGGCTATAGTCCATGGGGTCACAAAGAGCTGGACATGACTGAAGCAACTCAGCATGCATGCATGCAGAGAACATCATGTGAAATGCCAGGCTGGATGAAGCCAAGCTGGAATCAAGATTTCCAGGAGAAATACCAACAACCTCAGATTTGCAGATGACACCACCCTTATGGCAGAAAGTGAAGAGGAACTAAAGAGGCTCTTGACGAGAATGAAAAAGCTGGCTTGAAACTCAACATTCAGAAAACTAAGATCATGGCACCTGGTCCCATCACTTCATGGCAAATAGATGGGCAGAAAGTAGAAACTGTGACAGATTTTATTTTCTTGGGCTCCAAAATCACTGCAGATGGTGACTGCGGCCATGAAATTAAAAGACGCTTGCTCCTTGGAAGAAAAGCTATGACCAACCTAGACAGCATATTGAAAAGCAGAGACATCACTTTACCGACAAAGGTCTGTCTAGTTAAAGCTAAGGTTTTTCCAGTAGTCATGTATGGATGGATGTGAGAGTTGGCCATAAAGAGTGCATTCTTGGCTGAGTGCCAAAGAATTGATGCTTTCGAACTGTGGTGCTGGAGAATACTCTTGAGAGTCCCTTGGACTGCAAGAGCAAACCAGTCAATCCCAATGGATATCAATCCTGAATATTCATTGGAACGACTTATGCTGAAGTTGAAGTTCCAATATTTTGGCAGCCTGATGTGAAGTGCTAGCTCATTGGGAAAGACTCTGATGCTGGGAAGGATTGAAGGCAAAAGGAGAAGACGGTGGCAGAGAATGAGATTGTTAGATAGCATCCATCTAACTGACTGACTGACTCAAATGGACAGGAATTTGAGCAAACTCTGGGAGATAGTGAAGGACAGGGAAGCCTGGAGTGCTGCAGAATTTGGGGTAGCAAAGAGTTGGACAGGACTTAAGGACTAAACAATAACAACCAAAGTGAAATTTACATTCATTACACATCTCAAATAGCCTCTTAAATCAGTAAATGGATTTCCAAATCATACTGTTTTTATTCAAATGGGCTTTACAGGGGGCTCAGTGTTCAAGAATCTGCCTGCCAAGCAGGAGATATGGGTTGAATTCCTGAATCTTCCTGAGTCAGGAAGATCCCCTGGAGAAGAACACAGCAACCCACTCCAGTATTCTTGTCAGGGAAATCCCATGGACAGAGGAACCTCGTAGGCTACAGTCCACGGAATTGCAGAGTTGGACACGACTTAGCAACTGAAGAACGACAGTAGATCTCAGTATGGACTACCCTGGTGGCACAGTGGAATGAATCCGCCTGCAATGCAAGAGATGTGGGTTCTCTTCTTGGGTTGGGAACATCCCCTGGAGAAGGAAATGGCAACCCCCTTCAATATTCTTGCCTGGGAAAACCCATGGACAGAGGAGCCTAGTGGTCTTCAGTCCATGGGGTCACAAAAGAGTCAGAGATGACTTCGTGGCTCAGTAACAACAAATGTCAATACAGCCCCTAGATATTTATTTAGAGCCTCATATTTTTTAAACAATTCTTACATGTGGAGCTATACAGGCTGTCAGAAAGGAAATTAAATAACAGACCATTTTCCACATGTGTTTATCAGCTATAATGTGCCATCTAAATTCCTTTGAAACTGGCTAATCTAGAAATTTCTGCCTTCAGTTTAAAAAAGCTCACATAGCTATAGAAATTAATTTGAATTTGAAATAATTTGAATTTTTGGACAGAAGGCACATTAGTGCTTGAACATACTGATAATTTAATTAAATTCATCTAACTACATATTCAGTGTTATCCTGTGTGAAATGAAGTACCATTTATATATTCCACAAGATATTCTCAGGCACACTATATGTATTGTGTATTTCGATAACATAGTATGAATGTCACCCTGCATCCACCCCTTGGTAGGGTTTCTTAACTTCCCTCTCTTCTCTTTTTACTGTTGTACTTTCTGGATCACGCTGGTGACATGGCGAGAAAAAGATGGCCAGTGTTTGTATCCTTTTAGCAAATAGGTCTACCAGTGCCTGGTCCTGGAGGGGGTCTGGTGCAGCTGAAAACTTGAGTGGATTAAACCCACAAGGAGGTTCGTGGAGCACTGGGCTTGTCAGTCTCCTGCTTGTAAAACACTGCTCATGAAGGCTCAGTCCAACAGAGATTACTTTCCTACTGGCTGTGTCCTAAGAAGCTAGTTGACCTATGTCCCTGGAACCTTAAGGTTGAGTTCTTCTTTCCTTTGGAGACTGGGATTGGCCTTCACCTCGAGTATCCTGCAGTTGCTCAAGCTGGTAGGTTAGTCACCATTTAGCTCCTCTGGGCTCCTTTTCCCAGATGTGTCTAGCCATCACAGCAGAAATCATCAAGGGCTTTTGCTTTGTCAAGAGCAGAAGAGGATCTCTGGCTGGGGATGAGCTCTCCATGATGTGGGTTTGTACATCATCTCAGACTTATTCTGGGAAGTCGTTAATCCATTCCTCTGATGACTCTGCAGAAGTAGTCAGTCACAAAGATGCTGGCGAGGGACCATGTTCATGTAGTGATAAAAGGTTATTTTAAATCATGAACTCCTTTTCAATGACTCTTACAACCCCTATGTTGGCCTGATACTACCTTGAGATTACCTGCTTGGCTCAGCTGAATGAGACAGTGAATCAAACCTCTGGTACTCATCACATCACCAGATGGGGTAAGGGAATGCTCTAAATAGGGCATACATGCCATCTTAAAATAAGACTTGGGCTGTTGGAAAATTTCCTTTGAGGAGCCAAACCTTTTTAGGAACTAGGAGGATCTTGGCTGCCAAGAGGCTCACAAGGCTTGATCCTGTTCCTAAGACAATCTTTCTGTTTCCTTTGGTGCCCGGCTGAAGTTCTCTTGCTGTCTGTCCCTCTCCCATCTTCCCATCTTCTTTTTCAAGTCAACCAATCACCTTATGACATTGAATATCTTACCTGCCCCACGGAGAGTACTTTGTAATGTGATCTTTTCTTCAAGCCATGAATTTTGTGTCTTTGGACCTTTTATCCTGATGCTAGGAGTTGGTAATGATTTCATAAAATTGTACTTGACTTTCTCTGAAAAGATCCTGGGAGTCTGAGGTTGAGTCATCTTCATCAAAACAATGTAGCCATGTTGTGCCTGAGAAGCTTACTGCAAAATTTATTGGAAAATATCTTGTGAAATTCCTACTTGCTGTTGAATATGACTTGAAATTGTTAAAGTTGACATTCCTGTACTTAGAAAGTTCATGCAATGTTAAAATGAACCTAGAACTTATTTCAGGAGATTCAAATTAAGTCATCTCACTGGTTTGACTGCTATCTTTTTCCAAAACAGTATTTTATAGGGTGGTTCTGGCCAAACACCTTTTTCTCCCAGGAAAGCTGTAAGCCCACACAATTAGTAACTTCCCTGGTGGCTCATATGGTAATAAGTCTGCCTACAGTGCAGGAGACCCAGGTTCAATCCCTGGGTCGGGAAGATCGCTTGGAGAAGGGAATGGCAGCCCACTCCAATCGTCTTGGCCTGGAGAATCACATGGACAGAGGAGCCTGGCTGGCTACAGGCCATAGTGTCGCAAAGTCAGACAGGACTGAGTGAGTCACACTTCCACAGAATTAATAAGGCTCATATGATTGGAGTGCAGATGTGTTTAATCCCCAAACTCTTGTTTAGTCATTGCCTCCAAATTACTTTCAGCTAAGTAAGAAACATTGATAAATTGCTTTCCAAGAGGGATTATGCCAATCTTTACTCCCACCAACAGTAAATTACATGCTAGCTTTAGGGTTGTAACACCTGCTTTGAACGTCATCATTTTTTAGGCTACTGTAAATAATCTATCAATATATTTACTTCATCCCTTGAGGATGGAGAAAATCACCTGTCTTTAAATTTGGGCTCATAAAATCATCTGTTCTCCCTAATCATGTTAATTCTTCCCCTGTTTTTAAGAACACTTTCATATCTTCACTTCAGGCATCACTCCTCATTCACATTTGATGATGTTACCCTATACCTTAATTAAAAACACAGAAACGTCTTCATCTTGCCATTTACAAAGGGGCCGTCCCACATTCCTGCTTCTCATTCTGTGCTTCTCTCAAAGTGGAAAGTGGGTCCCGAGCATTTCAGGAATCACCTTCACCTTGGCATCCTCTCCCTCTAGAGGGTTTGGCTCCTGCCATCCTAACTGCTCTCGTTTTACAACTGTCCTTTTCTCTCATCGTGCTTGCAGTGTGCATACCTTCCTTCTACTCTTCAGAAAGAGTCAATAGCCTTGGCACATGCTCTTTTCTTGATGCAATATGTTGTTTCTAGATATTCATGTTTTTAGCATCACAGTGTAAATATATTATTGAAGGCAGTTCACCTGGTCTTACTCTGGTCACCTATGCCTTTTTTATTTCACTCTCTTGTTTTACTTTATTTTTATCATAGCACTTATCTATATCTGACATGAACTTGTCATTTTATTGCATTTCTAATTCACTGACTCTGTTCCTATCCCTGATGGTGGGGAAACCACCATTAGAATATAAAAGAACCTGTTTCTTGTTTATTATTACATCCCAAAATCTAGAGTAGGAAAAAGTACAGTATGAGGATTAAGCTTAATTCCAATTCTTCTTTCTGGAGTACTTTATTTTTATATTTTCTATTTAGATTCTTAATCTATCAGAATTTATCTTGGTGTACGATTGTGAGGCAGCTGTCCAGTGTTTTTACTTCTCAAATGGTTGGTTAGCTTTTTTTTGCAGTACTTACCAGTTTATTCTTCCACATGAGCTTTAGGATCATTTGCATTCTCAAAATTTCTAAAAATATAATGTGAAATGTCAGTTGGAATTATGCTCATAAATATGACTTTGAGAAGACCAAATGCTGAATGGTGGTCAGTCTTTCCTACATCCCTGTGGCACGTGTGTTCTTGCATGCTTTCAGTCGTGGCTTTTAGTAAAATTTTGTCATTTTATTAATAGACAATCACTCATTTCTTTCTAAGATTTTTCCTGTTTCTATAAGTGCGGAGCTGTTACGACTGGCATCATTTTTACATTATCTTTCTAACTCATTGGTATGTGGGGAAACTATCCAACTGTTTGTTTATGGCTGTTCTTTGTTGATACATTTGCCCACTATCATATCTAGCCAGGCTAATCTCTTACTGTGTCTAATTATTTAGTAAATACTCTTGAGGATTTTAGTCTTATAATCATATTGCTTATAATGGGTTTTTAATCTTCATTTTTATTGGTTTTATTCATGTTTCTGTTTTATTTCATTGGTTTCAACTTCCAGAAAATGAAAAACAATTGGGGATAACAGTGTGCAGCATTCCCTGGTTCTTCGTTATAGTAGAAGTGCTTCTTGCAAATCATCAGGAAGGATGATTTGCACTCTCAGTATAATGTAATTGTAACTCATTCTTTTACTTCCATTAAATACAGACATACATACATACATACTCTAATTTTCTGGGAACTAGGTCATGAGTTGAATAACAAATATCACCAATTTATGGAATTTATTTTCAGCAGCTCATTATAAATCAGATGGCTGACCCTACATGGCTTTTTTACATATCAGAAATAAGAAGAAACTTTGTTAATTCAATTTCTAGATAGATGATCATTTTCCTTTTTTTAGCCTATAACTGTGATGTATAATTTCCTACTGTGATCTATCCTTGAATTCCTGAGATAAATCCTATTTTATCATGGTGGGCAATACACTTAAGAAATTATTGTTTGCTTTGCTCATGCTTAATTTATAATTCTTTTAAAAATCTGTTGACAGCCGGTTTATTGGTGTAAATATATCTTGTGATCTAGCCAGTGTGGTTTTGTTTCTCCCCCACTATCCCCCTAAATACTGTTAAGTGAGGTATGAGGTTTTGATTTTTTGGCCACAGGCATGTGGGAGTCTAGCCGCCACCCCCCCCCTACCAGGGATGGAACCCCCATCCTCTGCATTGAAAGGTGATCTTAACCACTGGACCTATAGGGAAGTCTTGTGCCACTGTTTTAAGAATAGTCTTTTCCCATCTTTTTGTTATACAGGACTTCTTAGTTCAATGTCTAATATTAAATGCAGACTTAGAATTAATATTTTCCCTTGCATGGCCCAGCCCCATTTTAGGCTGGAAGCCTGTCGTGGCAAAGGAAGGATGGTTGATTTCTCAGCATCTGTGCCTCTGCTTTTCCCCTGTCCCCTCCCAGCCTACCTTGATGACCTATATATTACCTCCTCTGGTTTTGAAGGTTTTTTTGGAGGCAGGTTTGGAGGGAAAATAAATAAGAAAAATATTACTGGAACTGTACTGTTTTCTCTTGGTTTCATGCTCTTTGGACCGAGAGCATATGGGGAATTGGCTCTGTTCAGAGCTTTACTCCAGGAGGCCCCTTGACCAGCACTGGGAGTGGGGAGACTGAGCACAGGATACATTTCTATTCTATGGAGTCCCTTGGAAAAATTTCCTTAGTTCTAGGGCTCTGTCCTTCGTGGACACCTTCCATCTCTCCACCCATCCATGCAGCCCTGGTATACAGGATTCAGGAGTGCTGCAGGTCCTCCCTTTTCCTGTGGAGACCCTGGGTGAGCCCCAGGAATCTGCCTGCTTTCCTCAGATAATACCCAAGCCCTGTTCAGTCTCCACTGTCCCACCACCCGCATTCCAGGTGTGCCACATCCACAGTTCCTTCTAGAGATCAGCTGGAAGACGCTGATCTCTCTTAGGGAGGGCTGGAAACTCTACCAAGAAATCTATCCCCAATTTAGCTGCCTCTCCTCATTACTGTGATCTCCATTAACGGTCATAACTTGGACAAAGATTCCAAGAACCATGAGCCAATTCAATGAAATTCAGTAATAAATTATCCAATGGTTAGGTGATAATGTTGGGTCTTCTCACACATTTCTCATGTATATCATGTAGATTCTATTAAATATATTAATACATTAGATCTCTTTGTGTTTTGACATAATATGAATCAAGAAGATTTCTCTGTATTTATATGTTCTGTAATAAATTATATCATATGTTAAATCTCTGTTCCTAAATTGAGTTGATATTCCTGTAAGTATTTTAAAATTTACCTGTAGACATATACAGTTGACCTTTGAACACTGGGGGGGGTTTGGGGCACTGACCTTCCACACAGTTGAAAATCCACATATAACTTTTTAGTTGTCCCTCCATATCCTTGGTTAAGCATCTGCAAATTCAACCAGCTGTGGATTGTTCAGTGTGATAGTGTATATTTATTGAAAAAATTCTGCATCTAAGTGGACCTGTGTATTTCAAATCCTATTGTTCAAGGGTCAACTGTACTACACATAAAATGTTTTTGTAGATGCATGGTACTTTGAAAAGCCTCTTGAATGTCATTTTCCACCCTGGCACACATGGCTCTAATTTCTGCTATACTTATAGGTATCTGTAGATTCTCTAGATTTTCTTCTTACATCAGTCTTAAAAATTCATGTTTTTTAGGAAAATATCCTTTTTATTTAGACATTTAATTCATTAACATGCACATATGCATTACCTTCTACAATATATTGTTGCATTCCCTTCTTCATTTATAATTATGTTCAGTAGCATCAAGAAATATTTATCTATTATATATATGTGTGTGTGTGTGTGTTTATATACATTTTAAAGAGCTAGCCTTTAATTTTTCATCATAATTCTGTTCATTAATTTATGCTTTACCTTTGTAAACATCCGCTTCCTCCTATTGCTTTTAAAGCTCTCTTTATTGAGGAGTGATGTCAGCAAAGTGGCAGACTAAGAAACTCCAAGTTTTTATTTCTCCACAGAAGCATCAAAAAACAAGCAGAAGCTGTCTGAACCAGCTTTTGGGGAGCTCCAGAATATATTCCTGGAATATATTCCAAGGCTTATAGCAACCAACCAAATGCCAAATAAAGAAAAACCTATATTCAAAACAGTAGGAAAGTTTTGTGGCATTTTCCCCTGCCATTTCCCCATCCCTTCCCTGGTGCAGGGACAGTTTTGATCTCAAGCAAGTGGCAGCTCAGTTACAAGTTCTCTGGCACTGGAGGGAGCAGAGCAGATCTTTTTTATGAACCATTATATGCACATGTTCTGTCTGGAAAACACCCAAAGGACTGAAGCAAACTCAAAACACAGAGACGAAAAGAGGCAGGTACTACTCATAAAGGCTTCAACATGTCTACAAACTCATAGATGTCTAAGGCAAGAGATATGGAGTGGAAATATAGCATAGACCAGCTGAGGCCCGAAAGAGAAGTAGGGATGAGACACTTTGGAAAATTAGGTCATTCAAAAAACAGCCATACAGAGTCAGGATCAAGATGGCAGAAAAGTTCACCTCCCTCCAGAGAAACATTGAAAATACACCTCTAAGTGGAACAATTCAAACAAAACAGCTACCAAGTGCCAACAGAAGACCTTAGACATCTGAAAAGGCAAGATAACCTCCATGTGACTGGGTAGGACAAAAGGAAAAGTAAAAAGAAGGAATCAGGATGGGGCCTGTGCCCAAGGGAGGGATCTGTGAAGGAGGAAGACTTTCTACATCTTGGGAAGGCGGCTCACCATGGGAGAAAGTGCACTGGATGGAGGGGGAGTTTTGGTGCCTGAAAAGGGGGAGAGCAGCAAAGGGCTCGTGGAAGGCAAAACGGGGAGTAACCTTCACAGAGGATTGGCACCGCCATTCTGTGTTCCTCAACTTCTCTGTTGGTGAGAGTGGGGGTCGGGTCCTGAAGCTCAGACTCCAAATCTCAGCCACAGGGAGAAGACGAGGGTTAGCTGAGGAAAGAGCCTGAAAAGTTCAAGAGTTAGGATGTGGCAGCGGAGGGTGTACTAAGAAGGTGTCTGGGCTTCCAGAGAAGCAAGGCACCATTTTGGGAGGTATATGAGGAGAGAGGTGGACCACCATAAGAACTTCTTTCCCTGTGAGGACTCCCAGGCAACAGGAAACCATCTACAGGAACTCCAGAGGTGGGCAGGAGTTGCCACCACCACCATGAGCTCCAGAGGTAGCCACTGGCTGTATCTTCCAGACCCGTAGGCAGAGGCCAGGTCCTGCCCCTGCTGACCTGGAAGGGTGCAGACAGCTTCCCCCACTAGGAATCCTGCCAGTGGGTCATGGAACACACCCCTTGCTGACCTGGAAGGGTGCAGACAGCTTCCCCCACTAGGAATCCTGCCAGTGAGTCATGGAACCCACCCCTTGCTGACATGGAAGGGTGCAGACAGCTTCCCCCACTAGGAATCCTGCCAGTGAGTCATGGAACCCACCCCTTGCTGACCTGGAAGGGTGTGGAAAGGTACAGCTACTATGAGCTCCAACAGCAGGACCCAAGACCTATCCACACTGTCCTGAGAGGGCAAGGATAGCACTGTGACTAGAAAATCCACCAGCGAGTGTGAGAAACCTGTTCCACTGTCCCAAGAGGACACAGATAATTCCTCAAACTAGAAAATCCACCCACAGGTGCCACGACCTGCTCCACTGTCCTTGAGAGCATGCAGATAGCTCTTGCTACTAGAAGATCCATCAGTAGGACCTGCCTTGCTGTCCTGGGAGGGTACAGATAACGTCTGCAACTAGTGAATCTGTCAGTGGGTGTCCAGACCCTTCCCTGCTGTCTTAGGAGGGCACAAATCCTCTCTCTATTAAGAAGTGAAGGGGACTGTTAAGAAGCAAATGCTAGGACCCACTCTGCAGTCCCAGGAGGACACAGGTAGCTACCCCCACTAGGAAATCTACCCCGAGGAGGGGCTGAAACCACAGCTGAGCACCCAAGGCTGGTGACTAAGGAAAAAGAGCTGAAATCTCTTCCTCAGAGTGCTGTGCACTGTGGAGTTACACCTCCATTGCAGCTTCTTAAATTCAGTTCAGTTCAGTCACTCAGTCATGTCCAACTCTTTGTGACTCCATGAACTGCAGCTCTCCAGGCCTCCCTGTCCATCACCAACTCTCAGAGTTTACCCAAACTCATGTCCATTGAGTCGGTGATGCCATCCAACCATCTCATCCTCTGCCGTCCCCTTCTCCTCCTGCCTTCAATCTTTCCCAACATCAGGGTCTTTTCAAATGAGTCAGCTCTTTGCATCTGGTGTCCAAAGTATCGGAGTTTCAGCTTCAACATCAGTCCTTCCAATGAACACTCAGGACTTATCTCCTTTAGGATGGACTGGTTGGATCTCTGTGGAGTCCAAGGGACTCTCAAGAGTCTTCTCCAACACCACAGTTCAAAAGCATTAATTCTTCAGTGTTCAGCTTTCTCTATAGTCCAACTCTCACATCCAAACATGACTAATGGAAAAACCATAGCCTTGACTAGACGGATCTTTGTTGGCAAAGTAATGTCTCTGCTTTTGAATATGCTATCTAGGTTGGTCATAACTTTCCTTCCAAGGAGTAAGCACCTTTTAATTTCATGGCTGCAATCACCATCTGCAGTGATTTTGGAGCCCCCAGAAATAAAGTCTCACACTGTTTCCCCATCTAATTGCCATGAAGTGATGGGACTGGATGCCATGATCTTAATTTTCTGAATGTTGAGCTTTGAGCCAACTTTTTTACTCTCCTCTTTCACTTTCATCAAGAGGCTCTTTAGTTCTTCTTCACTTTTTGCCATAAGGGTGGTGTCATCTGCATATCTGAGATTATTGATATTTCTCCTGGCAGTCTTGATTCCAGCTTGTGCTTCCTCCACAGAGAATGTTCTGTGTGTACTTGAGAGGAAAGTGTATTACAATGCTTTCAAATGAAGTATCCTATAAATATTAGTTAAGTCTATCTGGTCTGAATGTGTCCTTTAAGGTTTGTGTTTCCTTATTAATTTTCTTTCTGGATGACCAGAACATTGGTGTAAGTGGAATGTTAAAATCCTCCACTATTACAGTGTTACTATCACTTCCCCCTTTACCATTTGCCTTATATTGAGGTGCACCTATGTTGGGTACATATATATTTATAATTGATATGTCTTCTTCTTAGATTAATCCCTTGATCATTATGTCTCTTTAAATTTTGACAGTCTTTAAATTTTATTTTGTCTGATATGAGTATTGCTACTCCAGCGTTCTTTTGATTCCCATTTGCATGTAATACCTTTTTTCCATCCCCTCACTTTCAGTCTGTATATGTCCTTAGGTCTGAAGTGGGTCTCTTGTAGAAGTAGCAAGCGAAAATGTCCACTCACACCAGTATTATTCAGCATAGTTTGAAGTTCTAGCTGCAGCAGAGAAAAAAAAATAAAAGGAATCCAAATTGGAAAAGATATAAAACTAACACTGTTTGCAGATGACTTGATACTATACAGAGAAAACCCTAAAGATGCTACCAAAAAGCTAGAACTCCTCAATGAATTTGGTTAAGTCACAGGATGCAAAATTGATACTCAAAAATCTCTTGTATACACTAACAGTGAAAGATCAGAAAGAGATATTAAGAAACCAGTCTCATTTACTGTTGCAACAGAAAGAATAAAATACCTAGGAGTAAGCCAACCTAAGGAGGCAAAAGACCTATACTCAGAAAAGTAAGATACTATGGAAGAAATAAAAGACAACACAGACAAATGGAGCAATATATCATGTTTTCAGTTGGAAGAATCAGTATTGTGAACATGACTATATTGCACAAAGCAATATACAGATTCAATGCAATACCTACCAAATTACCTATGGCACTTTTCACAAAATTAGAACAAACAAATTTTACAATTTATATGGAAACATGAAAGACCTTGAATACCCAAAGCAATCTTGAGAGAGAAAAGAGGAACTGGAAGAATCAGGTGCCCTCACATTAAAGTATACTGCAAAGCTACATGAAAACAGTATGGTACTGGCATAATAACATAAACCAATGGAACTTGATAGAAAGCCCAGAGATTAACCAACACACTTATGATCATCTAATCTATGATAACAGAAGTAAGAATATACAATGAAGAGAAGGCAGTCTCTTCAGTAAGTGGTATTGGAAAATTGGATAGCTGCATGTAAAAGAATGAAACTAGAACACTCTCTGATACCACGCACAAAAATAAACTCAAAATGGATTATAGAACTACATATAAGGCTGAACACCATAAAACTCTTAGAAGAAAAGATGAGGAAAACACTCTTGGACATAAACCACAGCAGGATCTTTTTTGTCCCATCTCCTTGAGCAATGAAAATAAAAACTAACAGTACCTAATTAAACTTAAAAGCTTTTGCACATTAAAGGAAAACAAAACAAAAATACAATGCCGAGAATAGGGGAAAATGTTTGTAAATAAAGCAACTGACAAGAGATCAATCTCCAAAATATACAAAGCTGATTGAGTTCATTCAGCTCAATATTAAAAAAAAAAAAAAAACCTATTGAAAAGTGGACAGAAGATCTAAATAGACATTTCTCCAAAGAAGACATACAAATGGCCAAAAAGCACATGAAAAGAGTCTCAATATCACTATCAGAGAAATTCAAATCAAAACTGCAATGAGATATCACCACATCAATCAGAATGGCCATTATCAAAATTGCAAATAATAAATGCTGCAGTGGGTATGGAGAAAAGGGAACCTTCTTCCACTCTTGGTGGGAATTAAATTGGTAGATCCACTATGGCAGACAGTATGGAGGTTCCCTAAAAAATTAAAAACTGAACTACCAAAGACCCAGCAATTCCACTCCTGGGCACATACCTGGAGAAAACCATAATTCAACAAGATACATGCATCCCAGTGTTCATTGTAACACTATTTACAATAGCCAGAACATGCAAGTGACCTGAATATTCATCAACAGAGAAATGGATAAAGGCAATATGGTACATATACACAATAGAATATTAGCTATTAAAAAAAAAAGAACAAAGTAATGCCATTTGCAGCGACTTGGATGGACGTAGAGATTGTCATATTGACAGTCATACTGTCAGACACAGAAAGACAAATATATATCACTTATATGTGGAATCTAAAAAAAAGTACAAATCAACTCATTTATAAAGCAGTAGAGTCACAGATGTAGAAAACAAACTTATGGTTACCAGGGAATAAGGGGGTGAAGAATAAATTGGGAGATTGAGATTGACATATATACATTACTATATATAAAATAGATAAATAATAAGAACCTGCTCTATACCACAAGAAAGTCTACTCAATAATCTCTAATGGCCTATATGAGAAGAATATCTTTTAAAAAGAGTGTATATATGTATATGTGTAACTGATACATATCACTTTGCTGTACACCTGAAATTAACACAGCACTGTAAATCAACTATATTCCAGCGAAAATGTTTAAAAAGTACCCATGGATACAGAAGAATTTAGAAAGCCATGCATATTCCCAGGCAGGACAGATGCTCAGAAAATCCTGAGTAGACCTTAAGTTTTTGCCTTCCCTGATCACTAGGCTCAGAGCCATCATACCTGAGTGGTGAAGTAATGTACCACTGGAAGGCTGGGAGAGGTAGCCGTTCTGTCTCATTTCTGTTTGGTTTTGGGTTTTTTTTGTAGGGTTTTTGTTTTGTTTTAGTTTCTAACATTCAAAAACATCTTTGTTAAAACAATAGCTGAACATGAACTAATAAAACAGAGACTTTTCTGATTACACTTGACAAGTAATATTCTTTTTTAAAAAAAGTTTAGATGTATCTCAAAGCAAATGGACTACTAAAGTCTTAAGAAAAGACAGCAAATCCTAGGGAAGGAGAAAATCTGATTTTCAGATTTAAACATTATAATAATAAAATATCTAATTTTCAAGAAAAAAGTCACAAGATATATAGGACAACAAGATCCATTAAAAGGAACAAAATAAGTTGACAGCAGTTATTCTTGAGTAGATCCAGACACTATATGAAGACTTTATCTATCTTAATTATGCTTTAAAACGCTAAGGAAAAACACAAAAAATTAAGGAAATTGGGGAAATGATATATGAATAAATTAAAAAATAAAGATAGGAATTATTGAAGCTGAAAAATACAGTACTTGAAGTGCAGCATTCTCTAGAACTGTGTATCAGCAGATATGAATAGGCAGAATAAAAAATCAGCAAATTTGAAGATATTTGAAAGATAAATAAAAATCAGCAAATTTGTTGTGTCTGATTAACAGAAAAGGAAAAAAAAAGGCTGGAGAAGGGTGACTAGAGCCTAAGGGAAGTGAGAAGCTGTCAAGTGCACTGGAATGTGTATTATGAGTCTCAAGAGATGAGAGTGAGAAAGAGGCACAGAGACTATTTGGATAATTATTGGCCAAATCTTCCCAAAATTGATGAAAGACATGAGCCTACAAATCCAAGAAATTCAGTGCACCCCCAAGTGGGATGAAACCAGAGGACCACACTAAGTCACAAATAATCAAAAATGGTGAACAACCACAAACAGAATCTTAACCATTAAGAGTGAAATAGCTTGTTCCAAATATGGGAGCCTCAGAGAAGATTATCAGTCAGTTCTTCATAGGAAACCTTGGAGGCCAGACAGCAGTGGCATGATTAAATATTTAATAAGTAGAGACAAAACTTTTCAAAAAGAGAATTCTGTATTTCTGAATTTTGCCAGAGTTTTCTGGCAAAACTGTCCTTCAAAAATGAGGAGCAGATACAGAGCACAAACTAGCAGTTACCCCTAGGGAGAGGGAAGGGTTATGGGCAATACAGGGTAGGGGCGTAAGAGGCACACACTCTTAGGTATAAAGTAAGCTACAAGGCGATATTGTACAGCATGGGAAGTATAACCAATATCTTATAATAGTTAGAAATTGAGTATAACCTTTAAAAATTGGGAATTACTACATTGTACACCTGTAACTTACATAATATTGTACAGTAACTATACTTAAATTTAAAAAATAGGACTAATTCATAAATTTCCAGATAGACAAAACTTAAGGGTGTTCCTGAAACTATTAGAACATTATAAATCAACTTTACTTTGATTTAAAAAAAAAAGAAGAAAAAACAGAAGGATCAAGGAAGTAATTAAAAATAAACACCAAAGCTGAGGGACTTTATTACCACCAGACCTGCCCCAAGGCTGGAGGGAGACTTTCAGGTTAAAATGAAAGAATACTAGACAGTAACTTGAAGTTGTATCTAGATATAAAGATATCTAGTAAAGGTAAATAAGGCTGGTGTTATTTTACTTTTGTTTGTAACTTTGCTCCTTATTTTCTACATTATTTAAAAGATGAGCATAAAAATAATTACAAATCTATGTTATTAGGTGCATAATGTAAGAAGATGCAATTTATAATGTTAGTAGCATGAAGGGTGCAAAGCACCTTTGTGGTTAAAGTAAAGCTAATGCCAATTAAAATTAGACTATTATCATTTTAAGATGTTATATATAATCCCCATGAGAACCATAAAGAAAATAACTAAGATATGCACAAAGAAAATGAGAAGGGAATCAAAACAAACAAACAAAAAAAAATCAACTGAACAGAAAAGAAAACAAAGCTGGAGGAACAAAAGAATGTAAGATCTACAGAAAACAAATAGCAAAAGAGGCAGAATTAAGTCTTTGCTTATCAGTAATGACTTTAAATGCAAGTAAATTAAACTCCCCGTAGAAGAACTAGAGACTGGCATAATGGATAAAAAATAAAACAGGATCTATCTCTCTGCTATCTATAAGAGACTCACTTTAGATCTAAAAATCTAAAGATCAGATAAATTTAAAGTGAAGGAGTGAAAACTGTATGTACTCCATACAAATAGTAATCAGAGGAGAGCTGAAATGACTATATTAATATGGAACACATATACTTTAAGTCAAAGATGAGTAAGAGACAAAGATGAAAATCATAGATTGATGAGTCCATTCTCTAAGAAAATAAGATACTTATAAACTTATGTGCACCAAACATTAGAACTTCAAAAGATGAAATAAATATTCACAGAACTGAAAGGAAAAAAATGGACAGTTCTACTATGATACTAAAACTCTGCACAGGGAAACAGTGCAAAGAAGGAAATTTATACCTGGGTACACATCCATTAAAAAGAATTCAACTTTGCCTTTAGGAACTAAAAACGAAAGAGTAAATTAAAACCAAAGTTAGCAAGAAGAATAAAAGAAGAGTAGAACAAAATAAATAAATAAAATAGAGTAGTAGAACTATGTAGAAAGGTCAGTGAAACCAAAATTCGACCCATTGAAAAGATCAGCAAAATAGACAAACCTTTAGTTAGATAGACTAAGAAAAAGAAAACTGAAATAGCTAAAAGCAGAAATGAAAAGTGGACAATTTCTACCAATTATATAGAAATAAAAAACTGCATAAGAAAAATTATATGCCAAAAAAGTAGATAACCTAGATGAAATAGACAAATTCTTAGAAATATACAAACTAAATCATGAAGAAGTAGAATATCTGAGCAGAACTATAATGCAGTATTTGAGTCAGTAATCAAAGCCCCCTTAACAAATAAGCCCTGTACCAAACGGCTTTACTGATGAATTGTCAGTTCAGTTCAGTCGCTCAGTCCTGTCCGACTCTTTGCAACCCCGTGGACTGCAGCATGCCAGGCCTCCCTGTCCATCAGCAACTCCTCGAGCTTGCTCAACCTCATGTCCATTGAGTCGGTGATGCCATCCAACCGTCTCATCCTCTGCCGTCCCCTACTCCTCCTGCCCTCAATCTTTCCCAGCATCAGGGTCTTTTCAAATGAGTCAGTTCTTCCTATCAGGTGACCGAAGTATTGGAGCTTCAGCATCAGTCCTTCCAATGAATATTCAGGGTTGATTTCCTTTAATATTGACTGGTTTGATCTCCTTAGGGGACTCTCAAGAGTCTTCCCTAGCACCATAGTTCAAAAGCATCAATTCTTCAGCACTCAGCTTTCTTTATGGTCCAGATCTCACATCCATACATGACTACTGGAAAAACAATAGCTTTGACTAGATGGACCTTTGTTGGCAAAGTTATGTCTCTGCTTTTTAATATGCTGTCTAGGTTTGTCATAGCTTTTCTTTCAAGGAGCAAGCATCTTTTAATTTTATGGCTGCTGTCACCTTCTGCGGTGATTTTGGAGCCGAAGAAAATAAAGTCTCTCATTGTTTCCATTGTTTCCCCATCTATTTGCCATGAAGTGATGTACCAGATGCCATGATCTTAGTTTTCTGAATGTTGAGTTTTAAGCCAGCTTTTTCACTCTCCTCTTTCACTTTCGTCAAGAGGATCTTCAGTTTCTCTTCACTTTCTGCCATAAGGGTGGTGTCATCTGCATATCTGAGGTTATTGATATTTCTCCTGGCAATCTTGATTCCAGCTTATGCTTCATCCAGCCCAGCATTACATATGATGTACTCTGCATATAAGTTTGGTGAATTCTACCAAACATGTAAAGAAGGATTAACCCCTGTTAAGGTAAAGTTGAGCTCTTCCACAAAACTAGAGAGAAAAGAATGCTTCCTTACACATTCTGTGAGGCTGACATTACCCTGATACCAAAACCAAAGATATTACATGAAAAGAAAACCACAGACCAATATCTCCTACAGATATTAATTTAAATCCTCAATAAAACACTAGAAAATTCAGCAGCATATCCTATGAGCAAAGTGGATTTTAACCATGGGATGCAAGGATGGTTCAACATGGGAAGATAGCATTAACAAAATAAAGAGTTAGAAAACACATGGTCATCTTCAACTGAAGCAGAAAAAGCACTTGACATAATTTGTTACCTTTTTGTGATAAAAATGCATGAAGAACTAGAACTAGAAGGAAACTTCCTCATGATAATGCCTATATATGAAAAACTAACAATATCGTATTCATTTGTGAATACGTAAAATGTTTCCCCATAAGATGAATAACAAGTCAAGGATTCCTGCTTATGCCATATTTCTTCTTACTGGAAAGTAAGAAGTAAAATTATGTGCAAATGATACAGTCTTTGTAGAGAACCTAAAGATTCCATGCAACAACCCCCCCGCCCCAAGAACTGTTACATCTAAAAAACAAATTTAGTAAAACTGAAAATTTCAAAATCAACATATGAAAAATCAGTTGCAGAGTATGGGGGAGTAGGGAAGAATCTAAGAGTAAGAGTCAGAGTGAGAGGACAGGGAGCTCACGTCCTACCAGGAACACATCAGAAATACCTCTACATGTGGAACAAGTATCATGCAAAACCAGCTGGAGACTGGAAGAAGGACTCTTGTACAACCAAGACTATAAGAAAGATACACACATAATCAGGTAGGAAGGGAAGAAGAGTAATAAGGTCAGGATCTGTGCCCCTGAGAGGGGACTTCAAGGAAAAAGGACATTACATTGGCAGACACCCACCTTGGAGGGTGAGCAGCTCAAGCCACAGTCCTGGGGCCCTATGCTGGGGAGACAAGCCCCCTTGGCTGGTTGGAGGACTGCTGGGACTAATAGGAGGGTGATCAGATGCCCAAATCTCACTTGTGAGGAGCTCACACACTGGCCTGCATCCAGGGCGGGAGAGAAAGAGGTTAACTTCAGTGGCTCCTGTGTTTCCCATGACCAATGTCACATGCCCCAAGTAGTGTGAGCTTTCTTGCTCCACTTTTTCCATATTGCAACATGTACTGTATTTGGGGCAGCCATGACTAGAGAAGACTCAACCCTCAGATGCAGAAGTGACATAGTCCCAGGGCAGAGCCTGGGTGAGGCAGCAGCCACCACTGTTGGCACTTACTCAGGAAGAGCATCAGAAACAGCCCAGATCTCTGATGATGGCCGCATTACCAGAGCTCACCAGCCCATACACGTCAAGAGTCCACATGGGCCTTACCAGCCCTGTGGAGCTATTCTATAAGAGGATGGAGGTGGCTGAGGCCAGGTACAGTGACTGATGGTGAGGGACAAAGGGACTGACTCCCCAGGGGCAAAGGTCTTGGTGAAGGAAGAGGTAAAATCATACTCCTAAATAAAAAGAGCCAGGTCAGGTGTGACTCTTGGGGCTTCCACTCCAGTGACCTGGGATCTGACCCGGCCTCTCATAGGGCAGTGGTGACTGTTGCACAGAGGGGGAGCTCCTCCACACACACAGTGCCAGCTCTAGTCCCTGCACCTCTGACCCCGCCGCCTACCAAGGTGATAGCTACCAGCACACCCCAAGGAAAAACATGCTCTGCACCCAGCTCAAATCCAGCTCTCCCATCGAAGGCATCGCACATACTCATTCTCTATAGGAATGCTTTCACATAAGAACATCCTTTAAGGACTGCAATAGGTAACTGTTTCAACTAAATTCATAAAAGCAGAGAAAGTTAAGCAAAATGAAAAGGCATAGGAAATACTTGCTCTCAATTGAAAGAGCAAGAGAAAACCCCTGAAAAAAGAATGAAGCAGAAATGAACAATTTACCATATAAAAATTCAAAGCATTGATAATAAGATGACTAAGTAATCTAGGGAAAAGAAGAGATAAACACAGTGAAAATTAGTCTCAATTAGAAATGAATAGTTCCACAGCTGAAATAAAAAACAGAAAGGAATGAATAGCAAACTTTTAAGTGGTACAGAAGAAAGCATAAATGATCTGAAATATAGAATAATGGAAATCACCCAGTTAGAGCAATAAAGAGAAACACGTTAAAAACTGAAAGCATTTAAAAGATTTCTGAGGTAATATGAAGTATACCAGCATTCACACTATGGGAGTCCCACAAAGAGCAGAGAAAGAAATTGAAAATGTGAAATGAAGAAATGATGGCTAAAAGTGATCAAATGTGAAGAAGTAAACAGACATTCAGGTACAGGAAGCACAGAGGATCTCAAACAAGATGAAGCCAAACAGACCCAACATAAAGGCACATAGTACTTAAAATGGCAAAAATTAAACATAAAGCAAGAATTCTAAGTGCCGCTGGAGAAAAAGAGTTACTTATAAGGGAATGCCCATAAAGCGGTCAGCTAATTTCTCTTCAGAAACTTTGTAGGCCAGAAGGAAGTGGCATGGTATATTCATGCTAAAAAGGAGATCTTGCAACTTGGGATACTCTAGCCAGCAAGATTATCATTTAGAACAGAAAGAGAAATTCTCAAGTAGACAGGCAGAAACTAAAAGAGTTTATCAACACTAAACCTACAGTAAAAGTAACGTGAAGAGTCTTCTCTAAGTTGAAAATAAGTTAGAATCTATAGGAAAGGGAAAATCACATTAGGAAAGGCAATTGTACAGTAAGAACTGAGGATCCACCACTTAAATAGTAGAAACATTAAAAGATGAAAAATTATAAAAGTTTAATTGTATAAGTACAATAAACAGTTAAGGGTTAGACATGAAGATGTAAAATATGACATCAAAAACACAAAATGGGGGAGAGCAGTAAAAAATGTACATATTTCAGAATATGCTTTGACTTAAGTGACTACCTGTTTAAAACAAGTATAGTTTTATCTCAACATATATGAACCCTTTGGTAACCTCAAATCAAAAACCTGCAGTAGATACACAAAAACCAAAAAGAAAGGTACCCAAACAACTACTGAAGGAAATGATTAAACCGCAAGGAAATAAAAAGAAGAAATGAATAGAGAATAACTAAAAACAGCTAGAAAGAAGCAATAAAATAGCAGTAAGTATTATATTAATGCTTTCTTTTTCATAACAACTTTATATGTCAATGGACTAAATGCTCCAATCAAAAGACAGTGGGTTATTGGATTTTAAAACAGGTCCCTTTGTATGCTGCCTACAAGAGACTCTCTTCAGAGCTGAAGACACACACACTGAAGGTGAGGGGATGAAAGAAGATATTTCATGCAAATGCAAAGGCCAAGAGAGTAGGGGTAGCAGTACTCAGATCAAACAGAAGTAGGGAATTTTATAATGATAAAGGGATCAATATAAGAATAGACTGTTATTGTACAGTTATTAACGTATATGGATGCAATTCAGTAGCATCTAGATATATAAAACAAATATTAACAGACATAGAGAAATTGATAAAACACCGTAATAAACCCCACTGATGTCAATGGACAGATCATCCAGAAAGAAATCCGTAAGCCAACAGGGATCTTAAATGACATTATAGACCAGTAGGACTTAACGATATCTATAGGACATTACATTCCAAAGAGCAGAATATACACTCTTTTCAAATGTACGTGGAAATTTCTCTAAGATAAATCACATACTAGGTCTCCAAAACAAATTTAAGAGGATAGAGATTATTAATATATCAAACATTTTTCCAACCATAGCCTTATGAAACTAGAAATCAGTTTTAGAAAGAAAAATGGGAAAACAACAAGCACATGGAGACAAAAAAACATGCTGCTACAAAGCCAGTGCATCCACGAACAAGTCCAAGAGGAAATTAGAAAGTACTTTGAAAACTTTTCAGAATCTACAGATGCAGCAAAAGCAGTCTTAACAGAAAAGTTTATAGCAATACAAGAAAAATCTCTAACACCACCTTTAGGAGTTAGTAAAAGAAGATCAAACAAAGCTGAAACTGAGTGGAAGGAAAGAAAGACAATCAAAGAGAAATAAAATAGTGATTAAAAGAATAGAAAATATCAGTGAAACCAAGAACTGTTTGAAACTATCTTTTTTAGAAGTAAAGAGAAAGAACTGAAATAAATAATTGAAAGATGAGAAATATTAATAACAACCAATACCATGGAGATAAAAAATTGTAAGAAAATATTAAAGAAAATTTTATGCCAACAAATTGGATAGCCTAGAAGAAATAGACAAATGTCTAGAACATACAACCTGCCAAGACTGGATCAGGAAGAAAGAGATAACTTGAACAGACTGATCACTTGAAGTGAAATAGAATTATGGTAATAATTTTAAAAAGCTAGCAAACAAAAGTCCAGGACTGGACAGCTTTACAGGGGAATTCTACCAAACAAATAAAGAACTAATACCTATCCTTCTCATACTCTTCATGGGGTTCTCATAGTCAGAGCAAAGAGTTCTCATGTCAAAGCTATGATGTCCATATAGTCAAAGCTTTGGTTTTTCCAGTAGTCATGTATGGATGTGAGAGTTGGACCATGAAGAAGAAGGCTGAGTGCTAAAGAATTGATGCTTTTGAACTGTTGTGTTGGAGAAGACTCTTGAGAGTCCCTTGGACTATGAGGAGATCAAACCAGTCAATCCTAAAGGAAATCAGTCCTGAATATTCATTGGAAGGACTGATGCTGAAACTGAAGCTCCAATACTTTGGCCACCTAATGTGAAGAGCTAACTCATTGGAAAAGACCCTGATGCTGGGAAAGATTGAAGGCAGGAGGAGAAGGGGACAACAGAGGATGAGATGGTTGGATGGCATCACATAGTCTATGGACATGAGGTTGAGATTGGAAAAGACCCTGATGCTGGGAAAGATTGAAGGCGGGAGGAGAAGAGGACGACAGGATGAGATGGTTGGATGGAATCTCACACTCTATGGACATGAGGTCGAGCAAGCTCCAGGAGTTGGTGATGGGCAGGGAGGCCTGGTGTGCTGCAGTCCATGGGGTTACAAAGAGTCGGACAGGACTAAGCGACTGAACTGACTGATGATAACAAAATAGCATTGCATTTGCATAAGAACAGACATCAGCCAATGAAATAAAGTAGAGAGCCCAGAAGTAAACTCTTGTGTATATGTTGAAATGAAATAGTCTTGCATCAGGGGTGCAAGACTATTCAATGAATAAAGGAGTGTGGTTCAACAAATATTGCTGGGGAAACTTGGTATTCATATGTAAAAGAGTAAAGTTGAATGCCTACCTTATACTTTATACCATATATGGAAATAAACTTGAAATGGATCAAAGATGTAAATGTGAGAGCTAAAAGTATAAAATTCTTAGAAGACATAGATAGAGGAAAAGTTTCATGACATGGATTTGGCAATAATTTCTTGGATATGACATGAAAGCACAGGCAATAGAAGAAAAAAATTAGATAAATTGGATTACATCAGAATTAAAGACATGTCTGCACCAAAGAACAGAATTGACAGAGAAAAGGCAGCCTGTAGAATGAGATAAAGTATTTGCAAATCATATAGAAGGGTAGTTAATATCAAGGGAGGGTGTATATGTATACCTATGGCTGATTCACGTTGAGGTTTGACAGAAAACAACAAAATTCTATAAAGCAATTATCCTTCAATAAAAAATAAATTAGTGTAAAAAAGAATATATAGAGAACAACAGAAAAGAGATCAGTTCAAAAATCGGCAGAAGACTTGAGTAGACTATTTCTCCAAAGAAGATATACAAATGGCCAATAAGCATGTGAAAAGATGCTTAGTATTATTGGCCACTAAAGTACTGAAAATCAAAACCATGGTGTGATATCACATCCATTCAGTTCAGTTCAGTTCAGTTGCTCAGTCGTGTCCGACTCTTTGCGACCCCATGAATCGCAGCACACCAGGCCTCCCTGTCCATCACCAACTCCCGGGGTTCACCCAGACTCACGTCCATCGAGTCAGTGATGCCATCAAGCCATCTCATCCTCTGTCGTCCCCTTCTCCTCCTGCCCCCAATCCCTCCCAGCATTAGAGTCTTTTCCAATGAGTCAACTCTTCGCATGAGGTGGCCAAAGTACTGGAGTTTCAGCTTTAGCATCATTCCTTCCAAAGAACACCCAGGGCTGATCTCCTTTAGAATGGACTGGTTGCATCTCCTTGTAGTCCAAGGGACTCTCAAGAGTCTTCTCCAACACCACAGTTCAAAAGCATCAGTTCTTTGTGGCTCAGCTTTCTTCACCGTCCAACTCTCACATCCATACATGACCACAGGAAAAACCATAGCCTTGACTAGACAGACCTTTGTTGGCAAAGTAATGTCTCTGCTTTTCAATATGCTGTCTAGGTTGGTCATAACTTTCCTTCCAAGGAGTAAGCGTCTTTTGATTTCATGGCTGCAGTCACCATCTGCAGTAATTTTGGAGCCCCAAAAAATAAAGTCTGACACTCTCCACCATTTCCCCATCTATTTGCCATGAAGTGATGGGACCAGATGGCATGATCTTAATTTTCTGAATGTTGAGCTTTAAGCCAACTTTCTCACTCTCCCCTTTCACTTTTATCAAGAGGCTTTTTAGTTCCTCTTCACTTTCTGCCACAAGCGTGCTGTCATCTGCATATCTGAGGTGATTGATATTTCTCCTGGCAATCTTGATTCCAGCTTGTGCTTCTTCCAGTCCAGCATTTCTCATGATGTACTCTGCATAGAAGGTAAATAAGCAGGGTGACAATATACAGCCTTGACGTACTCCTTTTCCTATTTGGAGCCAGTCTGTTGTTCCATGTCCAGTTCTAACTGTTGCTTCCTGACCTGCATATAGGTTACTCAAGAGTCAGGTCAGGTGGTCTGGTATTCCTATCTCTTTCAAATGTACACTAAAAAATGAATATGTTTTATACATACAGTGGAATATTTTCAACCTTTAAAGAGGTTTGGAAATTTGATACATGCTACACCATGAAATCATTATGGTAAGTGAACTAAGCTGGAGACAAAAGAACAAATACTGTGTGATTGCACTTACATGAAATACCTAGTATCAGTAAGAATGAAGTCACCAGGTTACCAGGTCCCCAAGGGAGATTATTGGGGAGTTACTGGGGAGTTAATCAGGAGTTATTGTTTAGTGGGTATAGCGGGTTTTTTTCTTACATGATGAAGAAGTTCTGAATATGGATAGTGCTGATGGTTGCACAGTGATATGAATATAGTTAATGCCACTTATCTGTACTCTTACAAAGTGAGAAAAGGTAGATCTCATGTTAGGCATATTTTACTCTAAAAAAGTATGTTTGTTTCATGTTTAATTCTGTTTTGCTCATTTGAATGCTGTTTGGTTTTGGTTTGTTTAATAAAACTCAGTTGCCTACCGATTTTCTGTCTTGTACCTATCATCTTCTCTCTGTTTTCAAAGGTTTGTCTTCTTCCTCTGCTTTTAGGAAGGTTTTACAATTGACTCTGTCCTTCCCACTCTGACAGTGGTCCCCAGACAAGCAGCAGTAGCTTCATCTGGCAGACTCAGAACTACAGACCTATCCAGATCTCTTGCTCAAAATCTGCATTTAATAAGATCCCTCAGTGATTTGTGTCATTAAATGACTTGCAACTGTGTCAGTTCTGCTGTCTCTGTGTTCCGTATAGATTTCACTTCAGCACTTGCCCGGAGATTCCTTGCATTCTTTTCTCAGTTTTACATTGTCTACCTATCTCTGTCTTCATCTCAGGATGTTCTTTCCTTATGTCTTCCTGTCTTTGTTTTAAAGAGAATTCATGCTTTTTGACAACAAGACATACATCTTCCCAAGTTTTAAACTTTCATTTTGCATGCTTACATACTTTTCATAGAATATCTCTTTGTTTTATTCATAATGTTAGTCCTTAGATGGGCCAATCCATGTAGACAAAGTGATTTTTCTAGTGAGACTTTGAATATGGTGACCTTGGCCCCCTTCAGTCTCAGGCTCATATTGGGAGCTTTAGTCCTTAGGATATAAATCTGAAGGTCAGGTTAATGCACTCCCTTTGTTATGTCTAGTTGCCGTTCTTTTTGAGTAAGTCCTCCCCTAGAAATGCTGGTTAACCCACTCTTCCATGGAGTCTTATGCAAGGTATGGGACTTTAAATAGTCATAAATGACACTTTCTGCTCTGGCATGCTTGTTTTCATGCCCTGTGGATATCTGCCTCTATCGGCAATGGCTTTTCTTGGAGGTGATGGGTTGTGTGCCTTTGTGTCCCCCAACCACTTTCAACTAGAGAGTGTGCCCTTTAAAGCTGTGGTGGTGAGTGGGGAAGGGAGGAAGCTGGGTTGGGGGTAGAGAGGGAGGGGAGGGAAAGAAGAGAAGCAGAAGGAGAGGGAAGAGGGGAGAGGAGCTGGGAGGCTGCCTTAGCAGGCAGGGCCAGTCTGTCAGCCTATCTGACTCATGTTTCTCACCCTTTCCAGTGGAACTTACCGTGGTGATGAAGATGTTCTAGAATATGTACCATCCCATACGGTAGCCACCAGCCATAGGTGACTAGGGCTTCCCAGGTGGCACTAGTGGTAAAGAGCCTGCTGACCACTGCAGGAGACTCAAGGGATCCTGGGTCGGGAAGATCCACTGGAGAAGGAAATGGTAACCCACTCCAGTATTCTTGCCTGGAGAATCCCATGGACAGAGGAGCTTGGCGGGCTACAATAGGGTCGCAAAGAGTCAGACATAACCAAAGCAACTTAGCATAAACACGTAGGTGACTACTGAACACTTGGAAGGTTGCCAGTGCTTCGGAGGAACTGAATTTTTAATTTGATTTCATTTTAATTAATTTAAAATTTAATTATGAATAGCGAAAGGGGCTTCCCATGTGGCAAAGTGGTAAAGAATCTGCCTGCCAATGCAGGAGAGGCAAGAGATGCGGGTTTGATCCCTGGGTCAGAAAGACACCCTTGAGAGGGAAATGGCAACCCACTCCAGTATTTTTGCCTGGAAAATTCTATAGACAGAGGAGTCTCACAGGGTACATACAGTCCACTGGGTCACAAAGAGTCAGACATGCTCATGAGCATGCACGCACATGTATGTGGCTAGTGGTTATCTTTCTAGATATAAACCCCACATTCATCACCCAGGTGCCATCATTAGATCCAGATGGTTCAGTTCAGTTCAGTTCAGTCATTCAGTCATGTCTGACTCTTTGCAACTCCATGGACTGCAGCATGCTAGGCCTCCCTGCCCATCACCAACTCCCGGAGCCTACCCAAACTCATGTCCATTGAGTCAGTGATGCCATCCAACCATCTCATCCCCTGTTACCCCCTTCTCCTCCTGCCCTCAGTCTTTCCCAGCATCAGGGTCTTTTCCAATGAGTCAGGTCTTTGCATCAGGTGGCCAAAGTATTGGAGTTTCAGCTTTAACATCAGTCCTTCCAATGAACACCTAGGACTGATCTCCTTTAGGATGGACTGGTTGGATCTCCTTGCAGTCCAAGGGACTCTCAAGAGTCTTCAACACCACAGTTCAAAAGCATCAATTCTTCGGTGCTCAGCTTTCTTCATAGTCCAACTCTCACACCCATACATGACCACTGGAGAAACCATAGCCTTGACTAGACGGACCTTTGTTGGCAAAGTAATATCTTTGCTTTTTAATATGCTGTCTAGATTGGTTATAACTTTCCTTCCAAGGGGTAAGTGTCTTTTAATTTCATGGCTGCAATCACCATCTGCAGTGATTTTGGAGACCCCCCAAAATAAAGTCTGCTACTGTTTCCACTGTTTCCCCATCTATTTGCCATGAAGTGATGGGACTGGATGCCAAAAATGATCTTAGTTTTGTGAATGTTGAGCTTTAAGCCAACTTTTTCACTCTCCTCTTTCACTTTCATCAAAAAGGTTGTGGAGACCCAAAGTCTCAAAGTACTTTTTTGATTCTCTCAAAATATTTTCTCCCTTCCTGTTAGAGAGTTGAACCTTCGGTGTTTTCCTTGAGACTACCTCAGTCATCCACCCTGACATTTCCATTCCTGGCAGGTGCTTGAGGTCCTGACACACACTATTCTTTTGGTTTTCGCTTATAGCATTATTGCCAGTTTTGGCCTTTGAGTTGCTTTATCACCATATTGCTTGAAAATCAGGAGACTGTCCGTGTCATTTGCCTGATATGACGACTCATTTTACCAGAATTGATGTTCATACAACAATAGTGGATTTATGCTGAAATCTAGAAGTAAATGCTCTTGTTATAGGAAAATGCTATCTACTAAGGGCTTTGTAGTTTTATGGCACCCCGGAGAAGTATCAGGTTATGAGGCCTATTTATTTATAAGACAATTTATGCTTTGCTAATTGTGTAGTTACTTGTGTTGTATCTGTTATCTATGATGGCCACAGTGTTGCTGCATTACAAACAGCTAGAAAGCCTATTTTCTAATGATAATAAGTGCACATTGCTTGTGTGTCTGGGTGGTTAATCAGCATCTTTGTGGATTCTGGCTGGTTTCCCCACAGACCCAGGGATGGATGGTCTCTGTTCCCTATGTCAATAGTCCTCCTAGATCCAGCAGACTCGTTTGAATGTGGCTTTTTCACAGCAGAGGCAGAAGCACAAATGTCTCTTTTTTTTTTTTTTTTAATTTTTATTTATTTATTTTTTTTGAGTTTATTTTTTTTTATTTTATTTTTTTTTTAAATTTCAGGTATACACGTGCTCCCCATCCTGAACCCTCCTCCCTCCCCCTCCCCATACCATCCCCCTGGGCCGTCCCAGCGCACCAGCCCCAAGCATCCAGCATCGTGCACTGAACCTGGACTGGCATCTCATTGGAGGCTAAGCTTGGGACTGTCGGTCCACACATTCTGTCAGACAGAGCAGGGCACAAAATTGACCCATATTGTTTGAAAATCAGGGCCACAAAGTCGTCCAGGAGTGGGGAGACAGTTCTTCTTTAGTGAGAAGAATTGCAAATGACATGACAAAGAGAGTAGGTACTGGGAAGGGTAAAGGAATGGGGCTGCCACCACGTTCAACTTACTGCAACGATTTCCCCAGCAACATACTCAACGAGTCTGTATAGCAAAGGCATTTGGACATTTCTGAGAATTTATCTTCATATGTTTATTATCAAGTAAAAATGGGGACAACTTCAGTGTTGGCTATGTTCTGTGCCTCCTCCACAATGAGTAATAAGCACTTGCTTTAGAAGGATGCTCAGTTCACTTCAGTCGCTCAGTCATGTCCAAGTCTTTGCAACCCCGTGGACTGCAGCACACCAGGCTTCCCTGTCCATCACCAACTCCCGGAGCTTACTCAAACTCAGGTCCGTTGAGTCAGTGATGCCATCCAACCATCTCATCCTCTGTCGTCCCCTTCTCCTCCTGCCCTCAATCTTTCCCAGCATCACTGTCTTTACCAATGAGTCAGTTCTTCACATCAGGTGGCCAAAGTATTGGAGTTTCAGGTTCAGCAACCTGAGAAGGATGCTCAGTTGATCTGAATTATATGATTAGGTCCTTTAACCTAGCATTTGAATTTATATTCTTGGAAAAATGATTGATGTCTCCACTGCCTGGTACTCCTGGAGTCAATACAGAATTGGAGATAAGTGTGAGTTACATGGGAGTAGTTGCAGAAGGCTAAATGGCTACCCATAAGGCAGTGCCCAGAGTTTGCAGCTGTTCTCTGGCCATAAGTAGCAACCATTGCCAAACTTCTCAGACATTTGAGCATCCCCAGTGCAAGTGTTCTTGCCTGGAGAATGAGAATCCCAGGGATGGCGGAGTCTGGTGGGCTGCCATCTGTGGGGTTGCACAGAGTCGGACACGACTGAAGCGACTTAGCAGCAGCAACAGTGCAAGCCAGGAATTACACAGGAGGTACTACTAACTTGCTCCTGGTCCTGTTTAACAGGATTTTAATTCAGAGGCCATGACCTCAACAATGGCAGCATTTTGCTGTGATCCTCATGGGCATGGAAGCTGAAAAACTCACAAGCATGAAAATCAGCCTGTTGAGGATTTATTCTGCACCTGAACGATTCACAGACACCACCAGTCTATCAGCACATGGAGTATCACCCAAGGATCTTGACCAGTGAGCCCAGGGAGCCTCTCAGAGTGTCAGTAAAAGTGCAAGGCCAGAGCTCCTACTGGGAGTGCTTGCAAGAGGGTGAGTGTCCCCTCTGGCTCTGAGATTTAGGGGATTGAAACCAAGAAGGGCGTTTTCCTTGAGTTCTGCTCTGCCTGTTACTCCTGGTTCCCATATTTTCTAAGTCATTTTTGCTCAATGAACATCTACAGGACACCTGCTGTTTGCCTGTGGCTGATGTTCTAAAGACTGATGGCTCCAGGGGACCAAGCTCTTCTCCAGGTCCATCTAAGGATGAGCAAGGGACCTGCAAGTCAACAAATGGAAGGACACTCTAAGTATAAACGGTCCCAAGTGTAATGACAACACTAAAATGGGTGGTGAGAGGAGGACAGCAGAACTGAAATACTTTGGTTCTGCAAGTCCTCTGAGAAAGCTAGTCAAAGACATTTAACCTCTATTCTATCTGGTGTTAACCATGAATGTAAATTATCCATGCAAGCAGGGAGGAGAGTGTGTGTATTGCCCCATGATTCACTGTAGGTGTGGGTCCCAGAGTCCCCCTTTCCCAGCAAGGACAGGGAGCACTTGGCCAAAGAGCTGGCATTTCAGGTAAGTGTTGGTGGTGATAGTGGATGTGTGTGACCAGCCAAGAGCAGTATTTTCACCACAGCCTCTCCAGTGGCCTGTGGAGATATCTGTGTTTGTGCAGACTGACAAACTCTTCATGACATGAAGAGGTTGCATCTGCCCTTATTATACTTTTTAATTGTTGGGATTTTAACGATGGAAGTGCTGACACCAAAGTACATCTCATAAGCTTGATATAATTGATAAAGTAAGAACTTTTTGACCTGCTAAAAGCTGTTCTTCCCAGAAGTAGTTTCTAGACAGTGTCCAAAGATGGCAGATGTTCCATTATAGATTTTAAACTTGCTGAGATGATGCTTCCCTTACAAAGTACACAATTATTGACTGCTAAACATATCTTTAGGGATATATCACTTACACAGGACTACCTACTAAACTGTACCATATTCCACAGTGGGCAAAATACCACTGCTGTTACTGCAGGTGTAGCATTAAAATATTTATTTTCTCCCTTTACATATTATATTTCCAACTTGTCACATATATGAGATATATACATGGATACAATTTCTGTGTGTGTATATTTCGGTGATCATATATATCATAAATATGTACATATGACATTTTTTATACCATACTTGCTCTTCTTTGAAAAAAAGAAGTAGGCTTTTAAAAGTTGAATATATTTTGTAATTTAAGGCAGGCGAGATATCAAGGACATAGATGAGTGAATGCAGGTTTCAGGCTGGCCGGATCTGAGTGCCACACATGCCTTCAGGAGCATTGTATGTGACCAACATCCTTACTCTTGCCACACCTTGGTTTGCTCATCTTCAAAATGGGAAGAAGAAGAATACCTCTACAATGTGGTTTTTTGAGATGGAATGCATGAGTACTCAAGTGCTGAGCCCAGACCTGGGCACAAACCAGGCTCTCAGCCAGCCTTATGTAAAGTGCAGATGTGATTGCATGCTATGACGGAAAAAAAAAAGGATCTACTGGAGAGAAATCTTCACCCAATATGTCTTATTGACTTCACCACTATTTCTTAGAAACAGGAGTGGAATTCTCAGCTTTCAGATGGAAGTGGAACTAGTTGTTGGTTAAGGTCACTTCTCAGGACAAATAAAATTGATTAGGAAAAATAGGAAATGCATGTGCCTCTGTGCGCAGGCACACACACTTGCATGTCAGGGATTACGCAACTGGAGCTTGAACACTACTGGGGCTTCCCTGCCTTCGGTCCATCTTCATTAACTAGGCTTGAGTTCTCAGTTCTGTAGACTATGAAATTCCCTCCTATGGCTTCTGCAAAGTCCCTGGGGTACAAAATTTGGTCCTTTCACTCCAAAAGTCCAATCTCCAAACCTGTTACGAGTTTAGTCAACGTGGTTGATGGTGTGGAGGCTCTGGCTTGCTCTGCCTTTCTTGGTCTCTCTATTCCCCTGTTTCTTTTTTTCTTGCCTTCCTGTCTCAATGGCGTAAAGACCTCTTTCTTCCACTGTGTCGTGAATAGGCTCTCATGACTTAACTTTCCACCACAAGAGGGTTTTCTGTGTATTTCTTCCATAGGAGGAAGAGTAGTGCATAGATGTTTATACCTTATTGCCCAAGTCCGCAGGAACAGGACTCCATATGATAGTCAGTATGACACCAGAAGAAGAGGACAGGACAGCAGCTGTACTGAGGATACTCAGCAATTCTACTAGCTTCATGATTCCCATTTCCAGTGATTCCTGTGAAATACTCTACATAAGTCACAATACATGTGAGCCCCTACACAATTTGTGTGTGTGTGTGCGTGTGCTTGTGTGTGTGCATGTGTTTTAATGATGATAATTGGGAACAAAAAAGGAAAAGAAACAAAAATGGTAATCTCAGTTATTGACTCGTGAAGTGAATAGGTACTAAAACATGTAGGAAAGTTTTAAAATTTGAGAATTTTTAATAGAGATCTTTTTCTCCTCTTTACAAAAATTTGTAATTTTAACAGAACTTTATTCTAATTTTGCCTTATAGGCATCTTGCATGGATGTCGGGTTGACAGCCTGCCATAAAACATGTCAGAATTTCAAAGTGTGAGGCTTGTTCCTCAGTTGGCTAGGAAGTCAGATGCTATAGAAAAATATACCAAAGAGCTATTTGTTGACTTTGGATAGAATGTAATCCACTCTTTGGAATGATGATTGGAAGTGTTATGACATTTGGAAAGGACATACTTTCACCATTGGTGTGGATCTTACAGCATATGTCTGCACGGCACTTGCATGCTATTTGTAGAGCAAAAAATAGCATTGACCCATCATTGCCAAATAGATTGATATTTTCCCTCACTGTACTGCTCAGCCGTTGGAAATTAGAATTTTCCTCAACCTGCTGCTTAACCCAGTGCTAACAGAAGGACATGCTTTACTCTGTTTTGGCACCTGAGACAATCCTAACATAATTGGCACGTGCCTGGTGTCTGACAGGTGTTTTGCATCAGAACTTGCTCATGTTGCCTAAATGGTAGAAGGTTTATTGTGAATGATGTTCACATGGAAACTAGGCTTTGGGAAAGGTGCACCTTAAAATGTCTGGAAGTTCAGTATAACTCTAGGGAACTCAGGAGAAGAGATCCCTAGAGTTCTTCCTGCTTAAGATTCACCATTGAGTGAGCACAGCCCAGGCTTCCATTTCCACAGCTTCCACATCAGCTCTGAGATACTGCTCCCTGAGATGTGCTGTGCATGTCCCGCAATGCTGTGTGCTGTGGCCCAGCCTTAGTGCTGCTGTCTCCTTATCGACTCTCTGCACTGTCTCCACCTCTGTTATGCTTTCTTATGCCTGACTCTCCAGTTCAAAAATGGCATCATGAACCTCTAATTCATGAACTTGCAAATTCAGCTCTATTCTCATCTTTAATTCATCTCCATGAAAGGGAATTCCTTTAGCTCTGTTTTGCCTTTTGCCAAGCTGCATCCTAGACTCTTGGTCAACTCATTATTGGCTGTCCTTGAATCAGGGACCTAGCCCAGTATGGTAAGCTGGGACTGTGGTGCAGAAGGGCTGGGAATTCTAGGAAGAGAATAAAACATGGTAGCCTAATCATTGCATTTTCAACAGAGGCTTTGAGTAGGTTGGTTTCTCTAAAATGAGGCTTTTGGCAGAGTAGGAAATGAACTTAATGTTTTTGATCTTCATGTACAGTGGGTTTAACCATTGCCCAGTAGAGGCTTAACTGTCCTTAGGTCACAATATAAATCCTTTCTATGGCTGCAGCTGACCTCAAGAGATACTAACCCCTCAGTTTTGATTCATAATCAATAATGTGGAAGCCAAATATTCTCTTTGAAAAGATAGATGATCTTGTGGTGAAAAGGCCTGGAATATTATTAGTCCAACAGACAACTGTAATAAAATAGAATCAAGTAGTTTGGCTCAGAGTTCCAAGGTGCAGCCTGTGGACTGGGAGCTACATGAATATTTCACACTGAAAGCCAAAGAATTCAGTTTTAATCTAAATCAAGGGTGTTAACCACCAGGTATATTTTCTCTGTGCAATAGAAGTTAGAGTGTCACTAGACAAGGAGACAGAATAAAAATGGAAGGTAAGTGCTTCCTAAGAAGCCCCTTTCTCTGCCCCTGATTATCCAAAGTTAACAAGATAAAATTTTATAATTATATATATGTTGCTTTTTTTGGATAAAGCAGGCCTGCAGTATCATGAAATATATCATGTATATCATGTATGTATATCATGGAATATATTTAATCAGGTATGCTTTGAGGAAAGGGGTCCTACCTGCTGATTACTCAGTGTTTGTCTAGAAGCAGTTTTCCTGCTGTATTTCTCATCCCATCTACCCTTACTCTGTGTGTTTCAGAATCACGACGACCGCAGCATGCATGATGGACCTGAGAAGATACCCCTTGGATGAGCAGAACTGCACCCTGGAGATTGAAAGCTGTGTGTATCTGTATTTCTTTTTCATGCACTTTGTGTTTTAGGCCTTCTTATCTTTATTTGGCAAGGCATATATAATTTTTTATGATGTAATTTTTAACTGTCTTAAAGATCAGAGGTTTAATCCTCCACTCTGCAAATTTTACTTTCATGATAGAGGGCAAGAGAGAGAGACAGAGAGAGGCTCAGTATAAAGAGTTCTCCAGTCTAATTTGACTAAGAGTCTGTCTGCTGTGCTGAAATAAAATAAGACAAATGCTCTCCATCTCAGTCTCTTCAGTGAGAAGAAAATGAACTCTGAGAGGTGGTGTCTCACAATGTGCTTCATCATGTACAAGTTGCTGTACTCCTGGGACCCTCTGCAGTTGGAGTAAACCTCATTTCGCATTAGGAGCTCAGCTTTACAAGCCAGCTATTTCTACATCTTGGCAATTTTCTTCAATTTGAAGAGTATTCAGATGCCTTATTGATAATTCAGTGTTGAGTAGCACTTCTCTTATGAGGGGCAAGAGCTGCATCCACATAGTCTAAGAAACAGATGTCCTGCTCCCTGACCTGACCCCTGGCATATCCATATATGGCTGCTGCCACTGTGTCTTCTCCTGGCCCACTGTAGATCAGTTTATCAGCCTCAGGTGAATTTAGGTTGTCAGCATTTGTATTGAATTTTGGGGGATGGCGAGCGACTAACTTTGCCATGCGTTTATTGCGTGTATGGTGAGAAGTGAATGTCTTAGTGGATGAACACGCTGAGGAGCTGCACTGGAGGCAGACTGGTGTTTAGACCTCTCCATGTGCCCCTTGCTTCCACACAACACGACGGCCATGATTTCTGAGAGCTGTGCTTTCAGAAGGTGAAGGATGGAGGCATAGGATATTTAGCATGAAGACTTCAGGGAAAGATGATGTTGAAGGGCTGATAGTTGAAGGGCTACTTTAGGAAGTTAAGTAGATTCTGTATGGTCAGAGGACACAACTCCAAGGAGCTGAAAGTTTCAGGAAGGCCAATTTGGATCTAAGTGAGGGAGCAGATCCTGTTCAACTGGGAACCATAATGAGTGGCCTTGGAGACTGTAGATTCTGTTACCACAGTCTTTAATTGAAGTGGAGGATGGGCAGGAAGGTCCTTTTTAAAGCAATTGAACAGAAGAGGGATTCTCCCAATTTTCTGGTGACCTGACTACACACGTGTTATTAAAGTCAAGATGCAAATGTATGGAAGAGTGGGCCACTTGAAGATTTGGATGTACCCTCAGAGGGCGTGTAAGCTCTGCACACAGCATGCTGGTCTGAACCACAGCCGGAAGGCTAGAGAGGCTGGACTATGTGTGCAGGGGAGGGGGCCTGCACTTACAACACACAGAGGGGTCAGCCTTGTGGATTCTTGGGATCCTTGTAAGGACTTTAGACTTGTTCTGCTAATTGCATTGGGAAACATTTGAGGGCTTTAAGCAGAAGAGTGACTTGATGAGATCTGTGCTTTATTAGTGATCGCCATGGCCACTGGGTGAGAATGGAGTGCCATGCAGTCAGAGGGGAGGGTGGGGACAGAAGGTGTGCCCACTGTAATCCCGAAGGGATGACAGCAGATGGACCAGGGAGCCGGCAGGGACCGTGGGGGCAGTCATCCCCACAGCTTTGGTCTGTTTGTATAATGTCAGATATTTAGCGTCTGCCTCGTATTATATGTTCAAATAAAAAAAAGTTTTTATATTCATAGGGTATTTTTCTACAGGTGTGATTTTTAATTGACTTTACCACTAAAGTTGACCCAATTCTTTAGAAGACTCCTGAGTGCTGCAAATAACATCAGATACTGTTTTCCTATTTAGTCATTCTCAAGAAGCATTGATTGATTACTGAGTGAGCATGAGACCGTGCCAAGAGCTGGTTTTGAAGCTATAATCTGGCTAATAACCATTCGTCTTTCTGCTGAGAGCACTGCTCAAATCTCTAAGGGCCAAGAGAGTCCCCACAAAAGGCATTTCTAAGGTTGGCCAAACTCATGGCCAGGAGCACCTCATGACACCATCCAAAATTGCCCGGCAGTTATGAAACATTGATTGGGCAAGTCCACCCTCAGTGTTCTAACTTTTTCATAGTTGAGAGAGCTGCCTTTCCAGAATTCTTTAGAATTTTACTTTTTCTTCCAACCATTTTATTCAGTGCTGTGAATAGGTTTTTACTTCACATTTCTGTGCAAAGTCCAGGTCAGCCCCACAATTAGGCTTTCCAAACAGAACTTTGGTCAGAATACTCAGCCTCTCCAGTGTCTCTGCTTTTCAACATCAGCCTGGTCCAAATCAGACAGCAAAGGTAACACAAGAATATCCAAAAGTTAGTTCTTCTAATGATAATGCATAGACAAGCACATCAACAAATTTCCTTCACACATGGGCAAGCTGTTACTTCCATTTTAGTAGTGTCAGTTTCTTTAGACAAAATGATGCTTCATTTCTGCCCTGTCCCTGCTTCTGTCTCCTGGCAGATGGCTACACCACAGATGACATCGAGTTTTACTGGCGCGGGGGCGATAAGGCTGTGACTGGCGTGGAGAGGATTGAGCTCCCACAGTTCTCCATTGTGGAGCATCGTCTGGTCTCCAGGAATGTCGTCTTTGCCACAGGTGAGTCTTGTGTCCCCTCGTGCTCTCTGGAGGGATAGTGGCTGCCTGGGCCATGTTGCTGTCATTGTGAAATACCCTGCTGCTGATTCCAGTGCTTGGTCCCCCAAAAAAGGACCATCGTCAGTCACTCATCATCTTCTGTACCCCTTTCACTGCATCTAGAAGGAATGGATAAGCTCTGATGGGTAGGAAGGAGCAGCTGACCAGGAGATGCTCTCTGTGCTTATTGAGAAGCTAAAAGGCTGAGGTTGAATTTAACCAACCATTGTTTGATATGCTATCTAGGTTGTACTTTGCCAACAAAGGTTCGTCTAGTCAAGGCTATGGTTTTTCCTATGGTCATGTATGGATGTGAGAGTTGGACTGTGAGGAAGGCTGAGCACCGAAGAATTGATGCTTTTGAACTGTGGTGTTGGAGAAGACTCTTGAGAGTCCCTTGGACTGCAAGGAGATCCAACCAGTCCATTCTGAAGGAGATCAGCCCTGGGATTTCTTTGGAAGGAATGATGCTAAAGCTGAAACTCCAGTACTTTGGCCACCTCATGCAAAGAGTTGACTCAATGGAAAAGACTCTGATGCTGGGAGGGATTGGGGGCAAGAGGAGAAGGGGACAACAGAGGATGAGATGGCTGGATGGCATCACTGACTCGATGGACATGAGTCTGAGTGAACTCCGGGAGTTGGTGATGGACAGGGAGGCCTGGCGTGCTGCGATTCATGGGGTTGGAAAGAGTTGGACACGACTGAGTGACTGACCTGATCTGATTATTTGATAACATAAGCAGCTTTCTCTCTGGGCAGACAAGAGGCCACTGATAGCCTTGGAGGCAGGAAGGAAGGGGAGGGAGGAAGACCTGAGGAGGCAAGTGCTGTGCTTTCCAAAGTAAGAGACCTTCTCCCCTCTTCTGGGCTGGCAGTCGGCCCCGGTTCCAGGAACAGGAGTCCCTGCCATTAGCGATGCCTCTTCAGACACAGTCATCTGCTCCTGCTGTCATCTGGGAAGCCGTCCCACCCTGGGTTTCACTGTCATCTTTGTTTCAGCTGTCCGAAGACTAAGAAGTCTGTGCTTGCTGAGTTTTTTTTTTAAACTTCCATTCGTATCTCTTACAGTGGGTGGTTCTTTCTCAGTGTTCTTGCTAAAGGCTGTGTTGTAGCTGAGAGGATAAACGAAAGTCCTCTGTAAACTGAAGGGTATCCTAAAGGCCACAAACTCTGGATGGAGGATTCTCAGTGAGGGCAGAGCTGGGACCTCCCATCTTAGCTTTTTCCTGACCATGCAGCTTAAACCACACCAAGTGGAAAGTGGTTAGCCCTGGTCCTATACTGGCATTCATGTAGCCCATGGCCTGCACTCTGCCTGTGGGCTCTAGCCTGAGTGCCTGGGACTCACAGCTGCCTGTCTCCCTTAACCTGGCCACCTTCTACTCACTCTTCGGCTTAATCAATATGCTCTGCCTCTGTGAAGCCTTCGGCCTCTGCTCTGCCCACATGCTGTCTCCCAGGCAGGCTTAGGTGAGGGCTCTACACCCCGGCAGTGCTGCGCTAACCCTGTAGGAGGGGCCTGGCCTGGGCACAGCTGACCATGCTCCATGCCCCCTCCTCGTGGGATGCCTGCTATGCCACAGACATGCAGCCAGTCTTCACAGGGCCAGCTTCCCTCCTCTCTACCTAGCCTCACAGACGAAGGAATGTGCAAGTAGACAGATGCCTAAATGTTTAAGATCTGTCTTCATGCACTGCTACCTTCTCCTGTTTCTTAAGGCGTCCTGCAAACGTGCCTACAGTCTCTAAAGAAGAAACATGGAGGTCCTCACCTTGGATGGATGGGAAGGCCGAAAGGCACATGGGCTTATCATTAAGGAGTAGTTTCCACAACCAAGAAAATTGCCCTGTGATGTATTGCAGAAAATGATTTATTGCTTTTAAAACTGGGTTTCAAACTGTTCTATGCTCCAAGTGATGTGAGCAGCACTCTGCTCAGAACTCAGGGGTAGTCTTGTCTCAGTGTAGGAGTCCTGCCCATGCCTGTCTTTGTCAGAAGATTGCAGATAGGGCTGTTCAAGCACTGCCAAGAGGCCCTTTTATTGCATTTCCAGGCAACCTTCTTAAAAGCCTGATGAGGCATCTGTGGAGGGTGGGTGCTTCCACGTGGAAGTGCAACCATGAATCCTTTTGCTTAAAAGCACTTGGGGACACATTTTTCTAGGTGCAATCTGCCTTTCTTTTAAGTAGGTGTATGGCAGAAGGTATCCTAAACATATCTGGAGATGGTACACACTGCAGAAATGGGGGCACATACGTAAACTCGTGATGCTGAGAGTGAGCCTGCCCTCAGAACGTGCTGTTTAGTCCTCTTCTGTTCTTGATGACTTTCTGCATTCACAGGATGTTGCTGGGGGCTCACCATCAGTTAATCAATATCAGTTCTCTCATCCTTCAAAACGCCTGCATTTTAAAACTATTCTAATTTGCTTACTTATGTAGAAATGTCATAGGCCACATTGTTACAAAACTATTTCAAAATTAAATATTATACCAATTATTTCCTTTCCATAAGTCTTGTGAATTAATGAGATTTCGATCAGTCAACTGGATTGAAGGACTCTCAAGCCTGAAAGAGAATTCTAGGAAAAGGGATTAGGAAAGACCCAATGCTCTGGCTTCCCTTGTGGCTCAGATGGTAGAGAATCCATCTGCATTGCAGGAGACTCAGGTTTGATCCTTAGGTCAGGAAGATCCTCTGGAGAAAGGAACGGCAACCCACTCCAATATTCTTGCCTGGAGAATCCCATGGACAGAGGAGCCTGGCAGGCTACAGTCCATGGGGTCGCAGATAGCTGGATGCACTAACACTTCCACTTTCACTTTCAATGCCCTGGAGTTTTCTAGAGACGCCCCTTCTCAGGGTCTTGAGGGCAAAATTCCGAGCCTCACCCACCTCTCCCTCCTGTCTCTTTGAGGACCTTGTAGACAGCTCCTTGCCATGGTTTCCCAAGGGGTACAGTCCTAATCCATCTCCTGAGTAACATGGGTTGCAGGCTGCAGGGCAGGACAGACATGAATATTCACTGCACAGAGTCATGAATATTCACTCAACAGCTGGCATAAACAAAGCCTGGGGCTGAAGCCTGGGTCAGAGAGGGAACAGGGTGGGACTGGTCCAGTGGGACTGCTCACAGCCAGCAAGCATTCAGCAGCGTGCCCTGGACAGCATCAGGTAGCCTCTTACCTAGAGGGGCGTTTAGCGGGGATTAAGCCACAGTAAGAGAGCTCCTGTTCAAGAGACAGTACGTAAAAGGTTTAAAAACTCAGACCCTGGAGCCAGAATTGCCAGAGCTTAAGTATAGACTCTGGAACTTTCTAGCAAGGTGACCTGCCGCAGGTGATCTCTAGGGGAAAAAATGAAGATATTCATGATATATATTTGATAAAATTGTAGAGAATTACATGAGTTTGCATAAATAAAAAGCCTAGAATAGTGTGTGATCCATGGTGAACACTGATTGTTCTATGCTGTGCTTAGTTGCTCAGTTGTGTCCGACTCTTTGCAACCCCATGGACTGCAACCCACTGGCCTCCTCTGTCCATGGGGACTCTCCAGGCAAGAATACTGGAGTGGGTTGCCATGCCCTCCTCCAGGGGATCTTCCCAACCCAGGGATCAAACCCAGGTCTCCTGTATTGCAGGTTGATTTTTTACTGACTGATCCACCAGGGAATCCCTGATTAGCTTTCATCAATTAAATTGTGTGGGTCCAGAAAATAGATACTCTTGCAGTTGCCCAGAGCTTTAAATATTAGAAAATGTATGACATTATTCTCCTGAATTATTGAAAATTATGTAACTGACTCCTAATTGTTATCTGAGGGTTTCTTGAGAATAGCACTTGTTTGGGGTTCATATCTGTATCCCTAATACATATTCCAGCATCTAACCCACTCAATAGTTTGAAAATGGAATGGTTATAGAAATTAAATGGATCATTTCTGCAAAACAGATACTATATAAATTAATAGCATTATATTTTCAAATATTTAATGTATTAAAATATAATTTTAAAGAGAAAAATCCCCATAATACCTCATTGTACTTGGGGAGGAAATTAAGTATATCTCTGTCCAGAAGGAAGGAGCTTTGTGGCCATGAGTGCATTTTTAAAGACAACAAAGAAATAACTGAGTTAGTTCATCTCAACAAATAATTATTCAGTTTCTGCCATGATTCAGCATACAGGTTTTGGAAAAAATATTTGATCCTCTTATAACTCAAAGAAAATGAAGTAAGACTTTATTACTCACTCTGACGTCTATCCAAGTCTTTAAAGATCTTAATGATCTGGATAAACACGATGGTGTGGGCACTCACCTAGAGCCAGACATCCTGAAGTGTGAAGTCAAGTGGGCTTTAGGAAGCATCACTATGAACAAAGCTACTGAAGGTGATGGAATTCCAGCTGAGCTATTTCAAATCCTAAAAGATGATGCTGTTAAAGTGTGGCACTCAACTTGCCAGCAAATTTGGAAAACTCAACAGTGGCCACAAGATGGAAAAGGTCAGTTTGCATTCCAATCCCAAAGAAGAACAATGTCAAAGAATGTTCAAACCACCACACAATTGCGCTCATCTCACACGCTAGCAAAGTAATGCTCAAAATCCTTCAAGCTAGGCTTAAACAGTATGTGAATAAGAATTTCCAGATGTTCAATTGGGTTTAGAAAAGGCAGAGATCAAATTGTCAACATACTTTGGATCATAGAAAAAGCTAAAGAATTCTAGAAAAATATCTACTTCTGCTCCATTGACTATGCTAAAGCCTTTGACTATGTGGATCACAACAAACTGTGGAAGACTCTTAAAGAGATGGAAATACCAGATTGCCTTACCTGCCTCCTGTTAAACTGTTTGCAGGTCAAGAAGCAACAATTAGAACTGGACATGGAACAACAGACTGGTTCCATATTGGGAAAGGAGTACTTCAAGTCACCCTCTGTATTGTCACCCTGCTTATTTAACTTCATGTGAAATACAGGGCTGGATGAAGCATAAGCTGGAATCAAGAGTGCTGGGAGAAATATTAATAACCTCAGATTAACACTATGCTTATGGCAGAAAGTGAAGAGGAATTAAAGAGCTTCTTGATGAGGGTGAAAGAAGAGAATGAAAAAGCTGGCTTGAAACTCAACATTCAAAAAACTAAGATCATGGCATCCAGTCCCATTCAGTTCAGTTCAGTTCAGTTGCTCAATGGTGTCCGACTCTTTGCAACCCCATGAATTGCAGCACGCCAGGCCTCCCTGTCCATCACCAACTCCCGGAGTTCACTCAAACTCACATCCACCGAGTCGGTGATGCCATCCAGCCATCTCATCCTCTGTCATCCCCTTCTCCTCCTGCCCTCAGTCTTTCCCAGCATCAGGGTCTTTTCAAATGAGTCAAGTCTTCGCATGAGGTGGTCAAAGTATTAGAGTTTCAGCTTTAGCATCATTCCTTCCAAAGAAATCCCAGGGTTGATCTCCTTCAGAATGGACTGGTTGGATCTCCTTGCAGTCCAAGGGACTCTCAAGAGTCTTCTCCAACACCACAGTTCAAAACCATCAATTCCTCGGTGCTCAGCTTTCTTCACAGTCCAACCCTCACATCCATACATGACTACTGGAAAAACCATAGCCTTGACTAGACAGACCTTTGTTGGCAAAGTAATGTCTCTGCTTTTGAATATGCTGTCTAGGTTGGTCATAACTTTCCTTCCAAGGAGTAAGCATCTTTTAATTTCATGGCTTCATGGCAAATAGATGGGGAAAAATGGAAACAGTGACAGACTTTATTTTCTTGGGCTCCAAAATCACTTTGGATGGTGAATGCAGCCATGAAATTACAAAACACTTGTAATTTGTAAGACTGAGTGCCAAAGAATTGATGCTTTTGAACTGTGGTGTTGGAGAAGACTCTTGGGAGTCCCTTGGACTGCAAGGATATCAAACCAGTCATTTCTAAAGGAAAACAGTCCTGAATATTCATGGGAAGGACTGATGTTAAAGTTGAAGCTCCAATCCTTTGGCCACCTGAGGCAAAGAAGTGACTCATTGGAAAAGACTCTGAGGCTGGGAAAGATTGAAGGCAGGAGGAGAAGGGGAAGACAGAGGATGAGATGTTTGGATGGCATCAGCGACTCAATGGGCATGAGTTTGAGCAAGCTCCGGGAGATAGTGAAGGACAGGGAAGCCTGGTGTGCTGCAGTCCATGCAGTTGCAAAGAGTCGGACAGAACTGAGTGACTAAACCACAGCAACTGACTTCTAACCATAACAGTGGCATGTCCCAGGGAGACTGGTACATGGTAATTACGTTAGCCCAAATTAAAGCATAGGAAAGCTGATGCTCAAGAATGTTAATGGTTTTACCAAATTTACATAGTAAAGCTAGAAAGGACAGAAATTAATCCACAAGGTTCCTGACAGGAAATTCTGAATCTCTTTGACAAAGATTTTAAAAGCTAGTTTTTTAAGCATTACTTAAATGATTATTTTCCACACTTTTGTATATTAATGTTATAAGGTTTGTTATACAAGGTGTAGACAGTTGAGATGACAAACGATGTCGGTGGTGCCCATCTACAGCATCTGTGTCTTTCCTTCTTTTACCTCCCAGTATTAAAGGGCTGTGCATTTTCATGAGCCCTGCTTTTATGCAAGTCTCTAAAAATAGACTTTGGGAATGGAGGATTCCAAATTCTTAATCCGGGGACCTAGAATTGATTCATCCAATGTCCAGAAATCCTCAATGGCAAGAAGTGTGTCTCTGCCTTCTATATACCATGCATTTTGCTGGCAGATTAGTGGCCGTGAAACTTTTTTTTTTTTTTTTTTAATTTTTACTGAAGTGTAGTGGATTTACAATTGCGTTAGCTTCTTGTGTACATCAATATATATATATATATATATATACTTTTTCATATTGTTTTCGATTATGGTTCACTGTAGGATATTGAATATAGCTCCTTATACAGTAGGACTGTATGTATTATTTTGTATCTGTTAATCTCAAACTCAAACCTAATTAATCCTTCCCTTATCCTCTTCCACTTTAGTAACCATAAGTTTGTTTTCTATGTCTGTAAGTCAACTTCTGTTTTGTAAATGAGTTCACTTGTATCATATTTTAGATTCCACATATAAGTGATAGCATATGGTGTTTATCTTTGTCTGACTGACTTCACTTGGTGTGATAATCTCTAGATCCATCTATGCTACTGCAAATGGCATTATTTCATTCATCTTTATGACTGACTCATATTATATATATATATGTATATGTGTATAAAATCTTTATCCATTCATCTGTCGATGGACATTCAAGCTGCTTCCATGTCTTGACTGCTGTAAATAGTGCTCATGCCACACTTTCACCGAATCCACTTCCCAGCTCCAGAACCTGTGATGTCTTGCCTTTGCCTGCAGCACAGAATCCAGTGTCCTTTACCGTGGATCCAGTTCTAGCTCTAACCTCTCCTCTTTAGTTTAGCTCTTGGCATTCCCAGCACAGAGCTTTCTTTTAGTTGCTGCATTCAGCTTTTTCTCTCCTCCACTCACTCCTGCATACTGCCTGAAGACTTTTGCCCCTGTTACAGCCCACGTTTGATGTTTCTCTTCCTCTTTTTTCTATCCATATCAAGTACATTCATCAATGGACAGTTGAATGGGATAATAGAGTTTAGATTATTCTGTGACTACCTTCTTTAACTGAACATTATGCTTGTGAAATCCATTTGTATCACTGTGGTTCATTGACTTTCCTTGCCACACGCGTGTGTGTGTGCGCTAAGTCAATTTAGTTGTGTTGGAGTCTTTGCAACCCTATGGACTGTAGCCCACCAGACTCCTCTGTCTGTGGGGATTCTCCAGACAAGAATATTGGAGTGGGAATGTTTCCTTCTGCCTTAAGAAAAATATTTTTTAAATATTTAGTTTTAAAATTTTAAAATTTTAAAATATTCTCTTTAGTGTAAGTCTTCTGGTCAGATTTCTTCAAGTTTTTTTTTAAACAATCTGTATATGACTTTATATCATGTTTATTCTTATAGGATGAATTTACTGTTACGAAAAGAAAGATTAGCATTTTTTCCTTTTCCATTTGAATATATGACTTTGTTTATCCCACTGTCTATTGTTTCTATTCAGAAGAGAGTTGTTGGTCTAATTGGTGCTGCTTTCAAATTGATCTATTTTTCCTCCCCTGACTAGATAGTTATAATTTTTATCATTGTTTTTTATTTCATTGCCATTTATGATATACCAAGGTATAGTTTTCCCTTTAATTATTCTTCTTGGAGTTTGTAGGTTTTCTTGAGGTCTTTTGGCAGTTTTAGAGCACCATCAGCCACCATTGCTTTTGCTTCATTTTCTCTCTCTTTTTCTCCTTCTAGGATTCCAGTTTCAATTCTAACAATTCCAACTTTGGGTCTTGTCACTGTATCTTCTAAATATCTCATGTTACTTTCTGAATTTTTGGTGTTATTTTTGCTTCATGCTTCACTCTGGAAATTTTCTTCTGGTTTTTCTTTCAGTTCAATAATTCTTTCTTTGTCTGTGTCTAATCTGGTAATATTATATCTGAAGAAAGTATAGATAAAGTTCAAAATCTATGTTGATGTTTTCTTTTTTTCAGAGAGAATTTATGCTTTCCTCTTTCAGGCAGCTAGAGGCATTAGCAGTCCAAACTAGCTTCATTTACTTTCTGGGACTTGGTAATTCTGAGTTCAGATTCATTCCTTGGGTATGCTTGCTTGAATCCTTCTGATTTATCTTTATATTTTGGACAGAGCTTTTTGGAATCCCTGTCTCCAGTTTTTGCTCCCTTTGTTCCATGAGTCTATCAGATGTTCTAACTAGCTTCTCAGCTTTCTGTAAACTACATCCACCTGAAACGTGGAGCTCACCTCTCTCAGTTTAACTTTTCTCCCAAACCTTGGCTCAGATTTTTACTAGGCTATTATCCCTCCAGTGCCTCTAAGGATAGAGATTTCAGTTTTGCCCATTTTTCCCAGTTGTTTCCAGTGGAAGGGTTACATATCCCACAATATTCAAGCACCATAGCTTATGTTTTCACTCTTCTCTACTGTTGCAGAAAAATTTATGGTTGTTCCAATATTTCTTTCTTTCTTAGCGACTCACTTTCACTTTTCACTTTCATACATTGGAAAAGGAAATGGCAACCCACTCCAATGTTCTTGCCTGGAGAATCCCAGGGAAGGTGGAGCCTGATGGGCTGTTGTCTTTGGGGTCGCACAGATTCGGACACGACTGAAACGACTTAGCAGTAGCAGCAGTAGCTATGACTATTAGTTACATGAGAGTAGAAAAGAAGAAAATTAGGGATACATTCTTTACAATCACATTTCAGAAAATATGAGTCATTTAATTCTGTATTTTTCTGAAAACATTATAGAGAGGAAACACTTAGCCGTAATAGTGTAGTATTAAAGAAAGCGTTGCTGCTGCTGCTGCTAAGTCGCTTCAGTCGTGTCCGACTCTGCGTGACCCCATAGACGGAAGCCCACCAGGCTCCCCCATCCCTGGGATTCTTCAGGCAAGAACACTGGAGTGGGTTGCCATTTCCTTCTCCAAGGAATGGAAGTGAAAAGTGAAAGTGAAGTCGCTCAGTTGTGTCCGACTCTTTGCAACCCCATGGACTACAGCCTACCAGGCTCCTCTGTCCATGGGATTTTCCAGGCAAGAGTACTGGAGTGGGGTGCCATTGCCTTCTCCGAAAGAAAGTGTTATAAAGCTCAAAATCAAGAGATCTGAGTCCTTGGTTATAAGGACTGTGAAGGAACTGTGAAAATGTGAGCAGAGTACTTCAGTAGCAGACAGTAAGGGGATTGTGTTAAAAGAAATGCTGGGTTAAGTTTATTTCAACAAATATATACAGCTAATAACCAAAGAGACCCTTAAATATTCCTCTTGACACATGATCACTGCTTTGGGACTTCAGCTTTTGTGCAAGTCTTGAATGTACATCCTGCTGATGCACAAAATTTGCTCTCTACAGTTTTTGCCAAATCTGAAATTGACTCCTAACTTTTAGTTTTCCTTGAGCTTGAAAGACTGAAAATTTTGATAAACTCATGGAGAAGAGATTACTTAATATGCTTCTTTAATTATGTGATGTTTTTATTTCTCTTCCTTTTTTCTGGGCTGTATCTGGACTGATATATTCTGACTTTATTTCAAGATACTTCTGTCTTGATTAGAAGAAAGAGAAAGAAAAGGATCCAAAACTAAGTGATGATGAAAAATTTCTGTTAAGATATGTGAATTTTGTATTCTTCAAAAATCAGCTTCCTGCATCTATTGAGATTATCATATGGTTTTTACCTTTAAATTTGTTAACATAGTATATCACATTGATTGATTTGCATATATTGAAGAGTCCTTGTATCCCTGGAATAAACCCAACGTGATCATGGTGTATGAGCTTTTTGATGTGTTGCTGAATTCCGTTTGCTAAAATTTTGTTGAGGATTTTTGCATCTATGTTCATCAGTGATATTGGCTTGTAGTTTTCTTTTTTGTGTGTTGTTTTTTCTGGTTTTGGTATCAAGGTGATGGTGGCCTCATAGAATGAGTTTGGAAGCATTCCATCCTCTGCAATTTTTTGAAAGAGTTTTAGAAGGATAGGCATTAGCTTTTCTCTAAATGTTTAATAGAATTCTCCTGTGAAGTCATCTGGTCCTGGACTTTTGCTTTTGGGGAGATTTTTGATCACAGCTTCAATTTCTGTGCTTGTAATTGGGTTGTTCATAATTTCTATTTCTTTCTGGTTCAGTCTTGGAAGATTGAACTTTTCTAAGAGGTTTTCCAGGTTATCCATTTTATTGCCATATAGTTGTTCATAATAGTCTCTTATAATCCTTTGTATCTCTGCATTGTCTGTTGTAACCTCTCCTTTTTCATTTCTAATTTTGTTGATTTGATTCTTCTCTCTTTTTTTTCTTGATGAGTCTGGCTTAAAGGCTTGTCAATTTTGTTTATTTTCTCAAAGATTCTGCTTTTAGTTTTATTAATCTTTACTATTGTTTCTTTCATTTCTTTTTCATTTATTTCTGCTTGGATCTTTATGATTTCTTTCCTTCTACTCATTTTGGGGTTTTTGTTCTTCTTTTCCCAGTTGTTTTAAGTGTTAAGTTAGGTTGTCTATTCAATGTTTTTCTTGTTTCTTGAGGTAGGATTGTATTGCTATAAACTTCCCTCTTAGGACTGCTTTTGCTGCATCCCATAGGTTTTGAGTTGTGTTTTCATTGTCACTTGTTTCTAGAAATTCTTTGATATCCCTTTTGATTTCCTCAGTAACCTGTTGGTTATTTAGAAATGTTTGAATCTCCATGTGTTTGTGTTTCTTACAGTTATTTTCTTTAATTGATATCTAGTTAACACAACATTTTGGTCAGGGAAGATGCTTGATACAATTTCAAATTTCTTATATTTACTGAGGTTTGATTTGTGACCTAAGATGTGGTCTATTCTGGAGAATGTTCCATGTGCACTTGAGAAGGTGTATTCTTCTGTCTTTGGATGGAATGGTACTGAAGATATCAATGAGATCCATCTCATCAAATGTATCATTTAAGACATGTGTTTTCTTATTAATTTTCTGTTTTGATGATCTGTCCATTGGTGTGAGTGGGGTGTTCAAGTCTCCTACTATTATTGTGTTACTGTCGATTTCTCCTTTTACATCTGTTAGTGTTTGCCTTATGTACTGAGGTGCTCCTATGCTGGGTGCATAGATATTTACAATTGTTATGTCTTCCTCTTGGATTGATCCCTTGATCATTATGTAGTGTCCTTCCTTATCTTTTATAATCTTCTATATTTTAAGGTTTATTTTGTCTGATATGAGGATTACTACTCCAGCTTTCTTTTCCTTCCCATTTGCATGGAATATATTTTTCCACCCTCTCATTTGACTCTACATGTGTCTTTTGGTCTGAAGTGGGTTTCTTGTAGACAGCATATATATGGGTCTTGTTTTTGTATCCATTCAGCCAGTCTGTGTCTTTGACAAAATTCAGTACCCATTTATGATTAAAACTCTTCAAAAAAATGGGCATAGAAGGAGCCTACCTCAGTGTAGTAAAGGTCATTTATGATAAGCCTACAGCAAACATTATTCTCAATGCTGAAAACTGAAAGCATTCCACCTAAGATCAGGAACAAGACTCAGGTGTCCACTTTCACCACTACTATTCAACATAGTTCTGGAAGTCCTAGCTACAGCAATCAGAGAAGAAAAAGAAATGAAATGAATCCAGATCAGAAAGGAAGTAAAGCCTTCTCTGTTTGCAGATGACATGATACTATACATAGAAAACCCTAAAGATAGTATCAGAAAATTACTAGAGCTAATCGTGAATTTAGCAAAGTTGCAGGATACAAAATCAATACACAGAAGTCACTTGCATTTCTATATATTAACAATGAGAAATTAGAAAGATCAGTTAAGGAATCAATCCCATTCACCATTGCAACAAAAAGAATTAAATATCTAGGAATAAACTTACCTAAGGAGACAAAAGAACTGTACACAGAAAATTATAAGACACTGATGAAAGAAATTGAAGATGACATAAACAGATGGAGAGATATTCCACGTTCCTGGGTAGGAAGAATCAATGTTGTGAAAATGAGTATACTAACAAATGCAATCTACAGATTTAATGTGATCCGTATCAAATTACCAATGGAATGTTTTACAGAACTAGAACAAAAAATTTCACAATTCATATGGAAAGGCAAAAGACCCCAAATAGCCAAAGAAGTCTTGAGAGAGAAGAATGGAGCTAGAGGAATCAATATTCCTGACTTCAGATTATACTACAAAGCTACAGTCATCAAGACAGTATGGTACTGGCACAAAAAAAGAAATATAGACCAATGGAACAAGATAGAAAGCCCAGACATAAACCCATGCACCTATGGGTACCTTATTTTTGACAAAGGAGGCAAGAATATACAATGGGGCAAAAACAGCCTCTTCAATAAATGGTGCTGGGAAAACTGGACAGGTACATGTAAAAGAATGAAAATAGAATACCTCCTAACACCATACATAAAGATAAACTCAAAATGGATTAAAGACCTAAATGTAAGACCACAAACTGTAAAACTCTTAGAGGAAAACATAGGCAGAACACTCGATGACATAAATCAAAGCAAGATCCTCTATGACCCACCTCCTAGAGTAATGGAAATAAAAACACAAGTAAACAAGTGGGACCTGATTAAACTTAAAAGCTTTTGCATGGCAAAGGAAACTATAAGCAAGGTGAAAAGACACCCATCAGAATAGGAGAAAATGATAGCAAAGGAAACAACTGACAAAGGATTAATTTCCAAAACAACTCAATACCAGAGAAGCAGACAACCCAATCAAAAAGTGGGGAAAAGAACTAAAGAGACATTTCTCCAAAGAAGACATACAGATAGATAGCTAACAAACACATGAAAAGATGCTCAGTATTGCTCATTATTAGGGAAATGCAAATCAAAAATACAATGAGATATCACCTCATACCAGTCAGAATGGCCCTAATCAAAAAGTCTACAAACAACAAATGCTGGAGAGGATGTGGAGCAAAGGGAATGCTCTTGCACTGTTGGTGGGAATGTAAATTGATACAGCCACTATGGAAGATGGTATGGAGATTCCTTAAAAAACTAGGAATAAAACCACCATATGACTCAGCACTCCCACTCCTAGGCATATACCCTGAGGAAACCAAAATTGAAAAAGACACATGTATCCCATTGTTCATTGCAGCTCTATTTACAATAGCTAGCACATGGAAGCAACCTGGATGTCCATCAACAGATAAATGGATAAAGAAGTTGTGGTATATATACACAATGGAATATTACTCAGACATAAAAAGGAATGCGTTTGAGTCAGTCCTAACGAGGTGGATGAACCTAGAACCTATTATACAGAGTGAAGTGAGTCAGAAAGAGAAAGATAAATAGTGTATTCTAATGCATATATACAGAATCTAGAAAAATGGTACTGAAGAATTTATATGGCAACAATGGAGAAACAGAGAGACAATAGACTTATGGACATGGGGAGAGGGGAGGAGAGGGTGAGATGTATGGAAAGAGTAACACAGATGGTTTTAACATTACCATGTGTAAAACAGCCAGCCAATGGGAATTTGCTGCATGTCTCAGGAAACTCAAACAGGGGCTCTGTATCAACCTAGATTGGGGAGGGAGATGGGAGGAAGTTTCAAAAGGGTGGGGATATATGTATACCTATGGCTGATTCTATTGAGGTTTGACAGAAAACAGCAAAATTCTGTAAAGCAATTATCCTTCAATAAAAAATAAATAAATTTTAAAAATCAACTTTCAAAATACTATTTTGCTTCACAATTATGATTATAAAACAAATGAAGCAAATTACAAAATTTTTTTGAAATCTGCATGTCACACCCTTAAAATATGCACTTAATTTTCTGTAGAGTCCATTCATGAACTCTGTGCTTTAGTTTTTATCCTAAACTAAAGCCCATGATCAAATTATTATGCACGTGGTATATAAATACCGTCTACTGTAAGTCTAGTGCTGATATTGTATGAAATGTTAGAAGAAGGAATTATCATCCATACCTCATTGTCTTCTAAAGCCCAGAGATAAATTCTCATTATTTTTCCCCCATTGACTTTCATTAGAAGGATCCTCAGAGACAAGTTACCTGTGCTTACTGGCCAAATACTACTAATCCCTCAGTGCAAAATGGCTGAAGTAGAGAAAATTCACTCTCAGCACCAAAGGGGAGCTTAGCTATCTCATCTCGTTACTAGGAAATAATTTTCCTTTAAGGGCTCCTGACCTACAGAAGCCAGATTTTTTTAGAAATACCCAACACCTCCATTGCAAAAATAAGTCTTGTCTAACTTCATCTTTTGGAATTGCTTTGAAGACTTCCACACAATTTAAAAAATATGTTCAATAGTAAAAACACTTGGATTACAGAGTCCTGAGCACAGAAAGCACCACAGAGGAGAGAAAGGAAAGGAACAAGTAACTTGATTTTATCGAGTGGGTATTTGGGGCCATTTAGTATATTTGGGGGCTTCCCTGATAGCTCAGTTGGTAAAGAATCCTCCTGCAATGCAAGAGACCCTGGTTTGATTCCTGGGTCAGGAAGATCCCCTGGAGCAAGTGATAGGCTACCCACTCCAGTGTTCTTGGGCTTCCCTTGTGGCTCAGCTGGTAAAGAATCTGCCTACAATGTGGGAGACCTGGGTTTGATCCCTTGGTTGGGAAGATCCCCTGGAGTAGGGAAAGGCTACCCACTCCTTATTCTGGCCTAGAGAATTCCATGGACTGTATAGTCTGTGGGGTCACAAAGAGTCGGACACAGTTAACTGACTTTCACTTTCAGTATGTTTAGTACCAGTAAAGTACATGTAGTACATATTCTTTTTCTTCTAACAGAGTTATTAAGGTGCAATTTATATACCATAAAATTTAACCATTTAAAGTATGTAATTCAGTTGTTTTTATTGTATTTACAATTTTGTAATCATGACATTCCTCAAATCAATTTCCAAATATTTTCATCACCCTGAAAGCTCTGTACTCAGTAGCAGTCATTCTTCATTTCCCCCAACCTACTTCCCCTAACCCTATCAGTTCAGTTCAATTCAGTCGCTCAGTCGTGTCCGACTCTTTGTGACCCCATGAATTGCAGCATGCCAGGCCTCTCTGTCCATCACCAACTCCCAGAGTTCACTCAAACTCACGTCCATCGAGTCAGTGATGCCATCCAGCCATCTCATCCTCTGTTGTTCCCTTCTCCTCCTCCCCTCAATCCCTCGCAGCATCAGAGTCTTTTCCAATGAGTCAACCCTTTGCATGAGGTGGCCAAAGTACTGGAGTTTCAGCTTTAGCATCATTCCTTCCAAAGAACACCCAGGACTGATCTCCTTTAGAATGTACTGGTTGGATCTCCTTTCAGTCGAAGGTACTCTCAAGAGGCTTCTCCAAAACCACAGTTCAAATGCATCAATTCTTTGGTGCTCAGCTTTCTTCACAGTCCAACTCTCACATCCATACATGACCACTGGAAAAACCATAGCCTTGACTAGATGGACCTTTGTTGGCAAAGTAATGTCTCTGCTTTTGAATATGCTATCTAGGTTGGTCATAACTTTCCTTCCAAGGAGTAAGCATCCTTTAATTTCATGGCTGCAGTCACCATCTGCAGTGATTTTGGAGCCCAAAGAAATAAAGTCTGACACTGTTTCCACTGTTTCCCCATCTATTTCCCATGAAGTGATGGGACCAGATGCCATGATCTTCGTTTTCTGAATGTTGAGCTTTAAGCCCACTTTTTCACTTTCCTCTTTCACTTTCATCAAGAGGCTTTTGAGTTCCTCTTTTTTCTGCCATAAGGGTGGTGTCATCTGCATATCTGAGGTTATTGATATTTCTCCCGGCAATCTTGATTCCAGCTTGTGCTTCTTCCAGCCCAGCGTTTCTCATGATGTACTCTGCATATAAGTTAAAGAAGCAGGGTGACAGTATACAGCCTTGAACTACTCCTTTTCCTATTTGGAACCAGTCTGTTGTTCCATGTCCAGTTCTAACTGTTGCTTCCTGACCTGTATACAGGTTTCTCAAGAGGCAGGTCAGGTGGTCTGGTATTCCCATCTCTTTCAGAATTTTCCACAGTTTATTGTGATCCACACAGTCAAAGGTTTTGGCATAGTCAGTAAAGCAGAAATAGATGTTTTTCTGGAACTCTCTTGCTTTTTCCATGATCCAGCAGATGTTGGCAACTTGATCTCTGGTTCCTCTGCCTTTTCTAAAACCAGCTTGAACATCTGGAAGTTCATGGTTCACGTATTGCTGAAGCCTGGCTTGGAGAATTTTGAGCATTACTTTACTAGCATGTGAGATGAGTGCAATTGAGCAGTAGTTTGAGCATTCTTTGGTATTGCCTTTCTTTGGGAGTGGAATGAAAACGGACCTTTTCCAGTCCTGTGGCCACTACTGAGTTTTCCAAATTTGCTGGCATATTGAGTGCAGCACTTGCAAAGCCTCATCTTTCAGGATTTGAAATAGCTCAAGTGGAATTCCATCACCTCCACTAGCTTTGTTCGTAGTGATGGTTTCTAAGGCCCACTTGACTTCACATTCCAGGATGTCTGGCTCTAGGTGAGTGATCACACCATCGTGAATATCTTGGTCGAGAAGATCTTTTTTGTATAGTTCTGTGTATTCTTGGCACCTCTTCTTAATATCTTCTACTTCTGTTAGCTCCATACCATTTCTGTCCTCTATCTGTCTCTGTGGGTAACCATTAATCTAATTGCTGTTGCAGTAGGTTTGCCTATTCTGTATGCTTCATATGAATGGAATCATACACCGTATGGTCCTTTGTTTCTGGCTTCTTTTACTCAGTATATTTTCAGGGTTCATTCATGTTGTGATGTGTATCAGTACTTCACTCCTTTTTGTTGCTTGAGCAATACAATGTATATTTGCTGGAACAATACAATATTCCATTGTATGAATATATCATGTTTTGTTTAATCGTACATAAAGTTGATGAATTTTGGGCTATTTGCACCTTTTGGCTATCAGGAATAAAGCTGCTATGAACATTCATGCACAGGTGTTTCTGTGCATGTAAGTTTTCATTTGCATTATGCATGTACTTAGAATCGCAATTGTTGGGTCATATGATAACTATGTTTAACTTTGTGAGGAACTTCCAAACTGTTTTTCAAAGTAGCCGTACCATTTAGGTTCCCTAGGCAATACGTGATAGTTCTAATTTATCCACATTCTCACCAATGCATATTATTGTCTGCCTTTATATATATATATATATATATATACACACATATATATGTATAATTTTATTAATTTACTTTTGGCTGTCCTGAGTCTTCCTTGCTGCACAGGATTTTCTCTACTTGTGCCAGGCAGACAGAGTCAGCTTTCTAGGTGTGGTGCACACGCTTCTCACTGCTGTGCCTCCTCTAGTTGCAGAACACGGTCTCCAGGGTGCACAGGCTTCAGTGGCTGCAGCACAAGGGGCTCAGGAGCTGTGGCTCCTGTGGGTCTGAAGCGCAGGCTCAGTAGTTGTGGTGCACAGGCTTAGTTGCCTTGCAGCTTGTGGAATCTTCCTGGATCAGGGAGCGAATCCATGTCTCCTGCATTGGAAGGTGGATTTTTTTTTTTTTTTTTAACCACCGAGCCACCAGGGAAGTCCTTATCTGTCTTTTTTATTGTAGTCATCCTAATAGTATGAAATGGTATCTCAATGTGATTCTGAGTTGCATTTCCCTAATGAGTAAGATATTGAGCATCTTTTATGTGCTTACTGGACACTGTTCTTACCTTCTTTGGAGGAATATCTATTCAAGTCCTTTGCCCATTTTTAAATCGGGTTGTTTGTATTTTTTGTAAACCTTTATACAGTCTAAATACAAGTTCCTCATCAGATATATGATTTGCAAATATTTTCTCTCATTCTGTGGATTTTATTTTCATTTTCTCTTTAGTTTCTTCTGCAGAATAATAGTTTGTAATCAGTGGAGTAAAATTTATCTATATTTTCCCTATTTCACTCATGATATCCATGCCCTAATTTTATACACAGGGAAACTAAGGATCTGAGAGGACAACCAACTTCCTAAAGGAGTATCCCAGATAAACCCTGAGCTTGAACCTGGATCTCTTAGAGGCCCCTGCTCTTTGCTCCAGAGTCATAGGACAGCACATTCCAGCTTTGCTGTAGAGATCAGAAAGAGAATTATTGCCTGATTGAGACAGTCTTTGAAAAAGTCTGTTTTTCCTCTTTCTCTAGTTCCTATTTCCTATATCTACTTTCCTTTATGAAAGTTTTGAAAATATTTTAATTTAGGTAACTGGTAAGAGGGGGTGAGAAAATTTGAAACACCATTTTGAACTTTAGGTTGTATTATACAGTTAAAAAAAAGGAGATAAATGAATGAGAGAGCATCATAAAGACACCAAGAGCATCCCTGAGCTCCCAGGCAAAGCATCACGCAGCTTCCTAGGCAGTCCTGGGAGAACCCCCTTGGTGGCTGCCTTGGAAGGGGACAGGAATATGTAGGTAGGCCAATCCTACTGCAGTTGCCAGAATATGAGCTTGTGACTTTATAGATACATTTGAGTGGCTCTTACACTTGACAAAGGTGACATGATACTCTGCATCCACAGTTTTATGAGTTCTTCAGCAATATTAATGCCTTAGAAAGTTCTGTTAATTTAGGCTGGACAAGAGATCGAGGGCCTTGTTTCTGGCACAGCTTTTAGTGCATCTGGGGAAAAAAGGTTGAGATCAGCATTTCAATAGATAGTCTTGCCAAGGAAGTCCTGAACTGGAACAATGCACTTGTGTTCAGGGACTCTACCTTTGATGGTTCAGCATCTACTTGGGAACGGAACCACATCTACATTGCCACACAGGCTCTAGGGCTTCTGTGCCTTTCTGTTGTAATTTATAAGCTTCTGTTGCTCTTTTGAAGGTTATATTTCGGTGCAACTGACTCACTACTTTCCCACTTGAAAATGATCAAGCCACTTGTTATGATCATTTGAGGAATTTTCTCCACAGATACAGGCTACATCAAGATATCTGTTGTATCAGTGTCAGGACCTTGTCCAACAGAGACTCTAAGCATTCTTGAAGTTGCACACCAAATGGCAAAAGCCTTTGCCTAGGGAGGGGGTTTGGGACAGGGGGACACGTGTACACCCATGGCTGATTTGTGTCAATGTATGGCAAAAACCACCACAATATTGTAAAGTAATTAGCCTCCAATTAAAGTAAATTAATTAATTAAAACAACAACAAAAAAAAGCCTTTGCCTAGAAGAATAGGTCTGGACATCTCTGAAGATTCTTGTGATTATTAACATTTTGAAGTCTCTATCTCAGAGCATCCTGAAAGGCTTTTCTTAATTTGACTGTGTTGGACCCTTTACCTCGAAGGTTCTTATCCTCTGCCTATGAAGACTCTTATTCAACCAGGAGTATCTCAGTTCAGATAGTGTGAAACCTTTCCTAAATCTTGAGCTCTAGAATATCCAGTGTAGGCCTTACCTCTGGGTTACAGAGGCCAGTTCTGTATGGGCCTTTCTCTGACAGATTGGGAGCTAGTTGAGAGCATAGACCATCTTCTTATTCATCTTTATTGTTTCCTCCACTTAACATTCCCACCTGTGGGACTAGGAGATTGGGATTGAGGGATAAGACAGGTGGTGAATGCCTAAGAATTTTGTTAATTTGAAAGTGTATTTCATATTTAAGAAACAGAATGTAATTACTAAACAAATACATAAGAAAATGGTATATTTTCTTAATTCTATGTTCTGTGTTAAACAATATCTTGGTGAATACATAATTTTGAGATCTGAGTAGTATTTCCTTCCTCAAGGCCACTAATGACCCTCCAAATATTTGACTATGTTGTTATATCACTGGCCTCCATGTTGCCCAGGGTAAGTATTCTCAAAAGTGTATCAGTTGAACTTCACTGCATGAATATCAGTATTTGCCTTGTAGGGGACAGTTTCTCTAAAGAAATTGAACTTTGGAAAATATTAAGAAAGTTGACTCCGAAAATGGAAAATGGGGAATATGATAGATTACATTGTCATTAAAAAAATATTTGCTGCAATTCCCTGGAAGAGGATGGAACTTTTCCACCTTGGTGACGTAAAGATTGACAATGAGACTTGCTCTGGAGAATGAAATGTGATAGGAAGTATGTGTGGCCCTTCTTCCACAGTGTCCCAGCTGCCTTCCAGATAGAGGAAGCTGAGTGACTATGGAGCACAAGAAAGAAAAAGCAAATAAATCTTTGTTGTAAAGTCACTGAGATTTAAGGGGTCTTTTGCTACTACAGCATAAGCCAGTCTGTCCTGATGGAATTGGATAACGTTCCAAGTAGAGTGGATGTAGTGAGAAATATCTGAAGCATAAAGTAGCAAATGATTAGTAAAGGCATGAGATCACTATGAAATTGCAAATTAAGATCTGATATTGAAGGTACTTCAGTATAAATGTTGAAGGTGGCCATAGGATTTCAAACCAAGATTTAATAAAATTACTGACTGTTTTGAGTATTAAACTTATTAAATAAATCAAGTATGCCTGTTCATTCTTTCAGCACACTGGTGCATTTGTTAATAACCAAAGATGTTTTAGACATTTAGCTAAGCATGACAGTATATGAAAACTGTCCCACAAACTCTGCCTGGGAGTTTATTCATCTTACTAAGGAAGATCTTATCTTGGTAAATGTTAATGATTATAATTTTAAAGAGGAAAGAAAATAGCTAAAGACGGTAATTACTTGCATTTGGGGGGAAAAAAGGATTTATGGGAGATGTGGCATTTGACCAAGGCCTTGAAGTATGGTTAAGGAAAGACATTTCTCAAGGGGAGAGCAAGGGGTAAAAATCAGCAGAGGCAAGAAATGTGTACAATTATTTTGAGGCAATAAGGGTAACTTCTTGGCTAGAAAATGTTATGTTTAATACAGAGGCATGGTATAAAATAAAACTAATGTGAACTTGGGAAAACATTTTGGAGAAACTAAAATTCCCAGGTGACTATTTTGACCTTTATGGGAAGCAGCATAAGATGTTGAACATGTGATCACTCTGCTTTTGAGACATGTGGAGAGCACTCGGTGCCAGGGCCCAGGCAAGACTCTGACCTGGCTCATCATATCTATGTATGTAGCCACATAGACATGGAATGTATTATAAAACAACAGAGTGTATCAGATCTGTCAGAGGAAGCTTTATTTCACAAATGGCGTGGAAAACTTGGTTAGTTGTTTGTGGAACAGAAACCAATGTGCATGTTCACTTCACATCAAACCCTGAAATAATCACCAACCCTCACAATAAGGTTGTGGTCAGTTGTCTGTTGAGAACTTATCTAAACTTAAAAACAGGTTTTAAAAATTACAGGGAAAAAACAAACTGGATAGACTCAACTATGTACAGAAATTTATGTTTTTATATGTCCTTCACCCTACCCTATTACAAGTTTTTAAATAACTGGGAAAATGCTTGTAGAGTATAAGCAAAGATTAGTATCAAAAGAACTTGAATGAATAGCTAAAAACAGAGGAACAAAAAATGAGAAAGATGAATGAATGGTATAATTAGATTATTTATAAGGTTAAATAGTTAATAGTTATAAGGATAAACTGGAAAAGGTCAGTTTCCATTTCAATTCCAAAGAAAAGCAAGTTCAAAGAATGTTCAAACTACCACACACTTGCACTCATCTCACATGCTAGCAAAGTAATGCTCAAAATTCTCCAAGTCAGGCTTCAACAGTATGTGAACCAAGAAATTCCAGATGTTCAAGGTGGATTTAGAAAACGCAGAGAAACCAGAGATCAAATTGCCAACATCCACTGGATCATTGAAAAAGCAAGAGAGTTCCAGAAAAACATCTACTTCTGCTTTACTGATTACCCAAAAAGCCTTTGACCATGTGGATCACAACAAACTGGAATTCTTAAAGAGATGGGAATACCAGACCACCTTACCTGCCTCCTGAGAAATCTCTATGCAGGTCAAGAAGCAACAGTTAGAACTGAACATGGGACAACAGACTGGTTCTAAACTGGGAAAGGAGTATATCGAGGCTTTATACTGTCACCCTGCTTATTTAACTTATATGCAGCGTACATCATGCAAACTGCCAGTCTGGATGAAGCATAAGCTGGAATCAAGATTGCCAGGAGAAATATCAATAACCTCAAATATGCAGATGACACCACCCTTATGGCAGAAAGTGAAGAAGAACTAAAGAGCCTCTTGATGAAAATGAAAGAGGAGAGTGAAAAAGCTGGCTTAAAACCCAGCATTCAGAAAACTGAGATCATGGCATCCGGTCCCATCACTTCGTGACAAATAGATGGGGAAACAATGGAAACAGTGAGAGACTTTACTTTTTGAGGCTCCAAAATCACTGCATAAGGTGACTGCAGCCATGAAATTAAAAGACGCTTGCTCCTCGGAAGCTTTGACTAACCCAGACAGCATATTGAAAAGCAGACATTTCTTTGCCGACAAAGGTCCATCTAGTCAAAGCTATGGTTTTTCCAGTAGTCATGTATGGATGTGAGAGTTGGATCATAAAAGAAAGCTGAGCAGTGAAGAATTGATGCTTCTGAACCATGGTGTTGGAGAAGACTCTTTAGAATCCCTTGGATTGCAAGGAGATCCAACCAGTCCATCCTAAAGAAAATCAGTCCTGAATGTTCATTGGAAGGACTGATGCTGAAGCCGAAGCTCCAATACTTTGGCCACATGATGCAAAGAACTGACTCATTGGAAAAGACCCTGATGCTAGGAAAATTGAAGGCAGGAGGAGATGGGGATGACAGAAGATGAGATGGTTGGATGGCATCACTGATTCAATGAATATGAGTTTGAGCAAGCTCCAGGAGTTGGTGATGGACAGAGAAGCCTGGTGTGCTGCAGCCACACAAAGGGGTCGCAAAGAGTTGAACATGACTGATTGACTGAACTGATAAGGTTAAAATCTGGGGGGAAAAAGCATTAAGAAGTAATCAATTAAAAAAAGTGATTTGACAAATTTTTCCCAAGGAAATTAGCAAAAGTAATTTTTTAAAATATTATGTAATATTGTTAAGGGGCTTCCCTAGTGGCTCACCAGTTAAGAATTCCCCTGCTGATGCAGGAGACATGGGTTCAATCCCTGAATTGGGAAGGTCCCCTGGAGAAGAAAATGGCAACCCACTGCAACAGTCTTGCTTGGGAAATCCCATAGACAGAAGGGCCTGGTGGTTACCATCCATGGGGTCACAAAGAGTCAGACATGACTTAGTGACTAAACAACATGTAATACTGTTGTTTACAAAATGAGACAGGCACTTCTATAAAGTACTCATATTGACATGTTCACTGGTATGGTTCTTTTGCAAAGTAATTTGGGACTATGTATCAAAAGCCTCCAAAATTGGCCTAATAATTCCTTTTTTGACACATTCATTCTAAGGAAATAATTTTAAGCATAATGAAAGGACTCAACTCAAAGGTATTCCTAAGAATATTACTTAAAGTTTTGCAACAATGGCAACACCCTAAATTTATCACATTCAGGAAAATGTATTTATATACTATAGAATATATGTGTATATATTTGATGGAAAATCAGGAAAAATTCAAAATTGTATATGTAAGTAGTTTGTAATAAGGATGAATATGTTTATGTTACAGTGATAATACAATATATGCATTTGATCAGAGTTATATAAAAGAAACTAGACAAACACACAAGCACACAAGAGATTGGAGAAAATTTTCAGATTGTCAGCTTTTAAATGCTGTGTGTATTAGGCTAATTCTTTTCTCCTTTATATAATTTTGACTGAAAATGTGATTAATGCTAAAGTAGAAGCCTGGAAATTAAAGTCTTTCATTTACTACATAGAAGAAATAGTCATATGAGTGAACCAGACTGGAAAAGGGATAGACTGTAGTGACAAAACCAGAAAGGGATGTGAAGTAAAGTCAGGAAAATGCACGTATTTGGAGGCAGGAGGGGAACGTGAGCCTGTCAGGCCTGGAGTAGGATGAAGACAAGAAATGCGAGGTCTCCTGAAACTTAGGGTGGATGAATCTCAGAAAGAGAGCACCACCCATCATTGAAGGCAGGAGGAGAAGAGGCAAGGAATCTGATGAGAAGGCTGGCCTTCCAGCAGTCTCAGTTGAGTCCAGAAAATTAAGAGCTGGGCGATTTGAAACTGGTAAAGTATATTGTTGAAATGGTCAGGAAGAAATGGAGGTTACACGTGCCTGCTCCCCAACGAAAAACCAAAATCAAACAGAAAAGGTAAATAAATATACAGGTGGCATAGCAGTGGGCCGTTTTCTCACTCTGCACTGGCAGTGGTGGTGGGGTTCACAACTGTCTAAGTGGAATGTACACATTAGGAGGTTAACACTGGGATTGAAATATAGGAAAGCAGACCGGATGCTTCTTCTCAGCCCTCTTTGATTCCTTTCCTGTGGTTGGAGCAGAGCATCTCAGAGCACGCTGCTACCCTCTGTTCCTCTCATGCTCTTGAAGAGGGGGTGCCTGAGCTGTTCCAGGGGTCCAGGGTCAGTGCCTGGGCTGACGGAGGAGGACTGATAGAAACCATTTTGCTCAGTAAAGCCTTGAGCCAAATCTTCCCTATTTACAGTCGAGGAGAAGGAGATTATTAGTTGAAAAATAAATAAGATAGTTGTCACTATTCCAAGAGTTTTCTCAGGGACAGTTTCCAGCTGAGTATATGAGAGAAGAGTAGCCTCCTCATGACCTCATACGTAGACTGAAAATCATTCATCTCCCAAGTTCTCAATGGAACTTAGGTGGTGGAGGCAGGTTGCATGGTTGTGGACCACCCCTCCATTCTGGGCTTTTCAAATGCATGCTGTTGACCCATGGAAATCAAAGCAAACTCTTTGTCTGCTGTGTCTGATCTCCAGTGTAATCCCTGTCTGTTTACCGTAGGTGCCTACCCTCGGCTCTCACTGAGCTTTCGGTTGAAGAGAAACATTGGATACTTCATTCTCCAGACCTACATGCCCTCTATCCTAATTACAATTCTCTCATGGGTGTCCTTCTGGATCAATTATGATGCATCTGCGGCTAGAGTTGCCCTTGGTATGTGCTATTTTTAAATGATACCTAAAATATAAAGTCACCATATCATTACAATATGAAGGGAGTTCAAAGACAATAGTTCAACTATAATTTTTGACATCATGACACCAGTCTTGCCCATATAGTCACTTTTTATCTTGAAATACTAATTTCATGCATGATTCCCTTGATGTGTTAATTTAATTATAAGGCTCAAATGTGAATTTTCATGCCCATGAAAGGGAAAATATGCTTGCCGAATATTTGCATAATAAAACTGTTTTTGACACTAATTTTAAAGCAAGGATTAACATCTCCTGTTCAAAATCAGTCTATGGCCCAGAAAGGAAACTTGATTAATTGCACATTCTTTTTTAAGTCAGAAAAATAGCCAAATGTTATACCATATCATTGGAATTACACAAATGAATGAGCATTAAAATGTGATACTAAATTCTGAGTTGTTCTCAAGAGCTTTAGTGATCTCTTCTGGCCACTGGTCTCTTGACAATTGGATTATTAGCTGATGTACAGTATATATTATGTGTTCCAGTATGATTTCTAATATTTTTTTCAACATTAAGGGAAGGCTTATATTTTCAGAAACATTATTTTCTACTGAACTAATTATTATGAAACTTCATGAACTAAGTTTCATTTAAATACATTTTAGGTAAGAACAAAGCTGAAGAGCAATTGTCCAATTTATCCCATAATATGGGTAGGGTTGAGTTTAATTCCTAGGAGTGAAGTAATTAATAATACCTTTCAAAATTTCTAGGAAAGAATTAATTCTGCTTGTAAGCCTGCAGAAAAGCATAAGTATTCAGGGATCTAGTTGTCCCTCTTTCTTACTTTTTCTTTTTACTGTCTCTTCCCAGAAATTTAAGTTTCTTAGTATCTTGCTTCCAAGAGAATGTGTGTACATGTGCATAAGTGGATATCTGGCTTAGACCCACAGACAAGTGACTCACACGGATTCAAGATTAGATTTTTTTTCTCATGAAATAACATGTAACAGCGGCTTAAGAAAGTTAGGTAACTATTTCTAAAGTGTTAGCTGAATGTAAAGACACTTAGAGAGTAAAGTATCAAAAAATTAAAAGTTTTGTAGTAACTGTTAATCTGTTTCTGATGGGTTTGATATGGATTCCCTGGTGGCTCAGCAGTAAAGAATCAGCCTACAATGCAGGAAACGCAGGTTCAATCCCTGGGTTGGGAAGATCCCCTGGAGAAGGGAATGGCTATCCACTGCAATATTCTTGCCAAGAAAAATCCCATGGACAGAGTAGCCTGGCAGGCTACAGTCCGTGGGGTCACAAAGAATCAGACATGACTGAGAATGTGCACGCACATTGGTAAGGGAAAAATCTCTTGAAAATATCTTCAGGATTCTTTTACTGCCTGCAGAGGTTACCCTGTAACGTCAATCCTTTCTGTGAAAGGCAAAGTCACTCAGTCATGTCCTTTCTGTAGCTTTTGCCTTTTCCACTAATGTTACTAGATTGCTCTTTGTTAAGCTAATTTCTCTTATCACCTGAAGAATTTACAGCTAAAGTGAATTTGCAAGGGCAGATCCAAATTTGGGGAGCTGTTAGCTTATTAAACTTCAGAAGCTCTCGTTAAGAAAAGAATATAAAATATACAAATACAGAGTTCCCAGAACCCCTCCCCAGGCTGTAAGAGGCCTGTCCTAGAGATCAGAAGCTGCGGCTTCCTGAGCTTCCAGGGAATCTGCCTCAGAAAATCTGTCATTTTTTGAGAAAATCAGAGAGATATGAGTACCAAAGAACCAGAATTATCAGACATCATCAGAAGTGAGGTGTACTGAAAATGCAAATTCCTCAATTTTCTATATGTATGTATGTTAGTTGTTGCAGTTGTGTCCGACTTTTTGTGACCCCCTGGAGTGTAGCCCTCCAGGGTCCTCTGTCCATGAGATTCTCCGGACAAGAATACTGGAATAGGTTGCCATGTCATAATCCAGAGGATCTTCCCCACCCAGGGATCGAACCTGAGTCTCTTACGTCTCCTGCATTGGCAGGCGGGTTCTTTACCACTAGCGCACCTGGGAAGCCCTCTCAATTTTCCAGATGATACAAATTCTGTAGCTCCTAAATGGTAAATATCATCTTCCACAACATTAAATAAATAGTCTACCTGGAGCGGGTTAGAGTGGACATAGCCTTATTACAGTGTATGAAAGTAGACTCCACTTTTTCTTGACAACCCAGCATTGTTGCTATAAACCTCAGTCATGCTTCTGTGGGTTTGGGGGACAGAGGAGTGGTCTGCCCAGACTTACTAAGGCACATTACCACTGGAGATGTGCTGGGTCCTGGTGAATATCAGAAGTCCGGGAGCCAGGCATGAAAGGCAGATTGAAGGCATTTGTTAGTGTCAGGTGGACTTGAGTTTAGAGATCCCGAAGGCAACTGTGGTCTCCAGGCTTCAGTGTCTGGCCCAGCATACATCTGGCAGGTCCAGCTCTGAGCATGGGACTCCCTCTGTCCCATGCTTCTCCTTCTGTCCCAGCTCCTGCATGAGACACAGTCTTTGAGCCTGGGTCTCCAGGACGTGGACAGTGACAGCACAATAACTCCATTTGGCTAAGGAAATGTGTGTCATCAGCTTATGAACTCTGAATAACACCAAGAACAGTAATCATGCTGCAACTTACCAAATACTCAGGTGCCAAGTTCTGTGCAAGCCTGTGAAAATGGTTACCTGACCTATGATACAGAAGATACACAGCCCAATGGGCAGTGTCCCCATTTTACAAAGAAGGGCATGAAGTACAGAAAAGCTATACAACTGGTGCAACGTCATATAATATTGAGTGTCCCAAGAAAGATTTTAAACCAGTTGGTCTGACTCCAAAGCTTTTAACCACTACAGGTGATTTCTACGGTGTCAATAGACAGTGTACAGAAGAGTTCTTTGGTCTGTTTCATTGTATAAATAATGGATGTTTTTAAAAGCTCAGCAAGAATTATTTTTAATCATTCTTATTGAGGGATCTCTCAAAACCTTTAAGATGGTAATGTGTTCAGTGCCTCTTAGAGAGGATAGGACCATGGTTTGGGGGCTTTTATTGGGGAACAACACAACCCCGCCCACTCCACATGTCCTGTCATATACTACATCCTTTGAAATGCTCAGAGTGCTGTTTGCCTTCATCCTGAATGGCTGCATGGTGGCGAGTGCTCCCTGCTTCTAAATGAGGTGCAGGTCTGCATGGAGCGATGCTCGGCGAAGACCTCCTTGACACACCCCTCTGGCTCAGGGCACTATTGAATCTGGAGTCGTCAGGGACTGTCTCTCTACTTGAAGGGAAATGCTGATTCTTCACCCACCTGTGCTGCACAGATGTTCTTGTGCTTTAGGATCTTATGCCTCTGCTGCTGAGTGCTGACACCCACATCTATTAAACTGTTAGTGCTAGAAGCCACCAGACTACAAAGCTGGGAGTTGTAATTACATGGTCTTCCTCAAAACTATTGGTCTTTCTGGAAATGAAAATTTATATTGAAATAATTTAGGCCACATGATTTGGGTCACAAAGGAGAAAAATGACGTATCTTTAGATCAAATGATATAAATTACATTTTTATTTCATTATCATCTTTATAAATGCAGTTTTCAAATATATTTTATTGACATACTATTAATGAGAAATAGTTTGAGACTAATAATTAACAAGACTTAACATCTCGGTAAATGTATGAAGAACAGAAAAAGCACCACTCGGCCATCTCCCATTCTGCCATTGGACGGAATTCAGAGAGTGGAAGTTCAGGGTGAGGCTGCCAGGAATTGGGTCTCCTGCCAAGAAACTGGAGGCTACCACAAAATGTATTTTTCTGTGATGCTGATAATGATAGCATTTGCTGTTGTGAGTGTTAACAACACCAGTTACTGGTAGTCTCACCATGGCGTTTACATTTCACAGCAGCTTTAGACCACAGTTGTGGGCCCATCAAGCTCACTCAAGTCCTACCGCTGGGACATGGTAGAGCTGGGCTGAAAGCCCAGGACCACGTGGTTCTACTGCTCAGGCCGTGAACCACAGTTACCTTGATGGGAAGGAAAACAGTACAAGGAATTAGAGACTGAGTGGCCTTTCAGTCTAAGAGGTCATGTGAGCCCAAAGTGGAAAGCCGAGGAACACTCACCATGAAACCTTACTCTTGAGGGGTCCTGGAGCCAGAGCTGAGGGCCTTGCCCCCTTTCAGCTTTGCCAGGCTGAGGGCTCTTGACATGTGCTGGCCCTCCCTGTGCTCTGTTCCTTTAGCCCATTTTCTGGGGATATCTACTGAGGCCTGTGTTGATACATGTCCACTCAGAGCAGTCATCTGGAGCCAAAGCAATGACTAAAGCAGAGCACTTTCCAAAGTCCATTTAGAAGGAAAAAATAAGTTATGGCAGCAGCATTACAAAATTTTGGATAATAGTGAGAACACCTGATTTTGTGGCATCCACATGGGGTTTTGCACTTCTTTGTAAACTGTAATTATACCATTGCCATTTTCAAATTTTAAAAGTCCCCAGGTGCACATGAATTTCATGTTAGAGAAGTCTTAAAATATTCTGACATCTTTGATTTCCACAGATTCGTTGACAGCCCTGGTTTATAGTCAGACATGAAAATAGGTCCTCTGCTCCTTCTTTCCCTCGTCTCCTCCTACCGGCAACTCAGCACATGTGGACAGAAGTCTGGGCTCACTTCTCCAGGAGGTCCTGAGCGAGGGGAGCCCTGAGCTCTGGTGATCCTCCAAGGATGGGATGGGAATCTGGAGGGCATCAGATTAAGATACTTAAAAAACCTAGCCCCTCACTCCGAAAGTTGAGTGGGGCTCCAGGGGGTTCAGAGATGAGGTCTGGAGAGCCCATGTGTCCAGCCTCTCAGGCTTACCCCACCTGCCGGCCTGGGGAACGTCACTGGTTTTCTGGGTGACTGCAGCTGAAGGACCATGGCTGAAGTTCTCACCTGGAAGAGTCCTCACATAGCCACGGCCCTCTTTTGGGTGCCAGAAGACACAGGAGTAGTCACATGCTGTAGCATCAGTCTCGTGGATAGAAAAGACCTGGCTCTTTGGAACTGCCTTGCTTTTTTGAGACTTCTTAATATTTCAAAAGTTACTATCTCAGAGAGAGCAAGTCAGCAGTGGGAAGGCCCGCCACTGAGAAGTGAGTGGTGCAGTTCCTTCCCTCATATGTGGCTTCACTCATCTCAGTGAACTCTGGTCCTGTCATGGGCCAATGAGTCTTCTGCTCTCTGTGGCTTCAGATCATCCTGTATGGAATCTTTGTACACTAAGAACATGCCCATTGCTACGGGGGAATTACAAAATATGGTCCTTACATGTTTTTAGAGACTAAACATAGTTCCCTTAGGGGGAAAATGACATTATTCACCTAACATTATTCATAATAACTAAAGAATTCAAAACAATGACATTAAAAAAAACAAGAGAACAGATCACTTGCCCCAGAGCTTGGTAAGATGCTATATTTTGAATAAAATCATCAGCCTTTGCCTGAAACCACCATGTCCTGAGGCAGCTTTGTAACCTTGTTCTTAGCTGAGGGGGGAAGTTGCTCTGTGAAGTAATCTGTTCTCCAGAACTTCACTCAAACATTCCCTGTCTTTGCACTCAGGGCTGGATCCTATCCTTAGTAGCTTTAAGTCATTGCCTCCTTCCCCTTGTGGAGAAAGAAATGGCAACCCACTCCAGTATTCTTGCCTGGAGAATCCCATGGACGGAGGAGCGTAGCAAGCTACAGTCCATGGGGTCTCAAAGAGTCGGACACAACTGAGCGACTTCACTTTCACTTTCACTTCCTAACCCTTGCTCTAAGGCTGTATGGTAAGAATTGTTTTCTTCTCTAGTGGCCACAGATAACCGTCTTAGATTCTCCACAGATTCATTCTTCTTCCTGGAAGCTTCTCATCCAGACACTTGGTGTTTTATGATAAATTCTGGGTTTGTTTTCGTTTCTTCCAGCTTTCATGCAGGGCAACCTCTGCTTTGCCCCCACACCTCTCCATCCACCTGTGGGTCAGGTGGGATGGGAGATGCCTCCCAACTGGGGTGGGGAAGAGGTGTCAGCTCCCTAGCCTGAGGAGTGACCTGCTGCCCAAACCATGTTTTGTATTCTATTGCATTTAGATCACCCAATAGTTTTCAATTGCTTGTTTCCAACTACTTAAAGCTGTTTGAGAAAGTAAAGCAGGAAAGTGAGGAGTGAGGAGCTAAGCAGCAGAACAGCAGCCTCTCACGCTCCTGTTTCTCTTTCAGGGATTACCACCGTGCTGACCATGACAACCATCAACACGCACCTTCGGGAGACGTTGCCCAAAATCCCCTACGTCAAAGCCATTGACATGTACCTCATGGGCTGCTTTGTCTTTGTGTTTCTGGCCCTACTGGAGTATGCCTTTGTCAACTACATTTTCTTTGGAAGAGGCCCTCAAAGGCAGAAGAAGCTTGCAGAAAAGAACGCCAAGGCGAAGAATGACCGCTCGAAGGGTGACAGCAACCGGGTAGGCCACCCCGCCCCACCCCATCCCCCACAGCCCCTGCCTTTCCCAGACTCCCAGCCCTGCAGCATCATGGCCTTTCAGTAGGAGTGATGTGGGCTTGTTGACCGTAGCCTAAAATGTGGCCTCTGCAAGTCACTGAGTTTTATTGAAAAGCAAAGTTGGTGCAAAAGTTGGAGAAGCCAAAAACTTACCAGTTTCCAAATATGAAAAGAAAACGAAAGATATCAGAATGAATGAAATTCTGGCATGTGGGGCCCAAACTTGACAGGCAAAAACATTTTCCAGAATGTTGTAATTTTCCTTCAGTGGTCAAATTACAGATGTGATAGCCAGCATGGCACTGTTTTTCACATGGCATGGACAGTGCTCTCTCTCATCTGCCCTGGTTCAAGGTCTCTAGTGAGGGCAGGAGCTGTGTGCTGTCCCAGGGCTCTCATGGATCTACCCTGGCCAGGCCCTGCTGGCTGTGTTCTGCAAAATGCCACGCAGGCAGCCATAAGCAACAGTGGCCAAGCTGGGAGCTGCTCTAGACCCATGGGCTCTGAACCCGGAAGTTCAGTTTAGTTGCTCAGTAATGTCCAACTCTTTGTGACCCTGTGGACTGCAGCATGACAGAGTTCCTGTCCATCACCAACACCCAGAGCTTGCTAAAACTCATGTCCATTGAGTCAGTGATGCCATCCATTATCTCACCATCTATCATCCCCTTCTCCACCTACCTTCAATCCCTCCCAGCATCAGGGTCTTTTCCAGTGAGTCAGCTCTTCTCATCAGGTTGGCCAAAGTGTTGAAGTTTCAACATCAGTCCTTCTAATGAATATCAGGACTGATTTCCATTAGGATAGACTGGTTGGATCTCCTTGCAGTCCAAGGGACTCTCAAGAGTCTTCTCCAACACTGCAGTTCAAAAGCATCAATTCTTTGGTGCTCAGCCTTCCTTATAGTCCAATTTTCACATCCATACATGACTACTGGAAAAAACATAGCTTTGACTAGATGGACTTTTGTCAGCAAAGTAATGTCTCTGCTTTTTAATATTCTGTCTAGGTTGGTCATAGCTTTTCTTCCAAGGAGCAAGCATCTTTTAATGTCATGGCTGCAGTCACAATCCACAGTGATTTAGGAGCCCCAAAAAATAAAATCTCTCACTGTTTCCATTGTTTCCCCGTCTGTTTGCCATAAGTGATGGGACCAGATGCCATGATCTTAGTTTTCTGAATGTTGAGTTTTAAGCCAGCTTTTTCACTCTTCTCTATCACTTTCATCATAAGGCTCTTTAGTTCTTTGCTTTCTGCCATATAAGGGTGGTGTCATCTGCATATCTAAAGGTATTGATATTTCTCCTGGCAGTTTTGATTCCAGCTTATGCTTCATCCAGCCCAGCATTTCACGTGATGTACTCTGCATATAAGTTAAATAAGCAGGGTTACAATCTACAGCCTTGACATACTCTTTTCCCAATTTTGAATCAGTCTGTTGTTCCATGTCCAGTTCTAACTGTTGCTTCTTGACCTACCTAAAGATTTCTCAGGAGGCAGGAAAGGTGGTCTGGTATTCCCCTCTCTTGAAGGATTTCCCATAGTTTGTTGTGATCCACACAGTGGATCACAAAAGCTAAAAAGGCTTTAGCATAGTCAGTAAAGCAGAAATAGATGTTTTTCTGGAACTCTCTTGCTTTTCAATGATCCATCAGAGGTTAGCATTTTGATCTCTGGTTCCTCTGCCTTTTCTAAATCCAGCTTGAACATCTGGAAGTTCTCCATTCATGTACTATTGAAAGCCTAGCTTGGAGAATTTTGAGCATTACTTTACTAGCGTGTGAGATGAGTGCAATTGTGCAGTAGTTTGAGCATTCTTTGACATTGCCTTTCTTTGGGATTGGAATGAAAACTGACCTTTTTCAGCCCTGTGGCCACTGCTGAGTTTTCTAAATTTGCTGGTATATTGAGTGTAGCACTTTCACAGCATCATCTTTTAGGATTTGAAATAGCTCAACTTGAATTCTATCACCTCCACTAGCTTTGTTCGTAGTGATGCTTCCTAAGGCCCACTTGACTTCGCATTCCATGATGTCTGGCTCTAGGTGAGTGATCACACCATCATGATTATCTGGGTCTTGAAGATATTTTTTGTACAGTTCTTCTGTGTATTCTTGGCACCTCTTCTTAATATCTTCTGCTTCTGTTACATCCATACCATTTCTGTTCTTTACTGTGCCCATATTTGCATGAAATGTTCCCTTGGTATCTCTAATTTTCTTGAAGAGATCTCTAGCCTTTCCCATTCTAACGTTTTCCTCTATTCCTTTGCACTGATCACTGAGGAAGGCTTTCTTATCTCTCCTTGCTATTCTTTGGAACTGTGCATTCAAATGGGTGTATTTTTCCTTTTCTCCTTTGCCTTTCACTTCATTTCTTTTCTCAGCTATTTGTAAGGCCTCCTCAGACAGCCATTTTGCCTTTTTGCATTTCTTTTTCTTGGTAATTGTCTTGATCACTGTACAATGTCACGAACTTCCATCCATAGTTCTTCAGGCACTCTGTCTATCATATCTAATCCTGAATCTGTTTGTCACTTCCACTGTGTGATCATAAGGGACATGGTTTAGGTCACACCTGGATGCAGAAAAAGGGCACCAAGCAGTTTCTTCCACAAGCCGCCTCATCTCACTCATATATTTCCAATTACAAACTTTGCAATTAGATGTCATTTCCATTTATTAATAAAAACCATATGTCCTTGCAATTATAAACACTGTTTTAGTGAAAGCACACTGTTGTCTCTGTATAAAATTTTGTCTTTATCTTTTACCTGTTGCATCACTTTAAGTCTTGAAAAATGCACCTCCACCGATGGACATATTGGGCTTGTTCCTATATTTCTTTACTTTTAAATGCTTCTTATTAAATTCACTTATTCTCAGGTTTATGAGGTTTCCTTGTTCTTTCTGGTGCTCTTAGTGCGTCACTGACCCAAACCTCTCGCAGGGGTGTGGCAGCTCCCTGGAGGAGTGTGGTGCCCGTGGCCTTCCAGTGGTCAGAATAGGTCCCTGGGTGTTCATGAATGAGTGAAGGCGGTTAAATGACTGTAAATGGCTCCTGTCCTTTCAGTGGCACATTAAGTTGGTCGGAGGAACCAGGATTTGTGAATAAAATCAAGGTTTTGCAGGCAGCATGCCCTTGAATCTCTTACTGGAATGTGTACTTAGCGCCATGCTGGTGTGTTTCCAAATTAGTCCACATCCTCCTGTGCACACACAGTGTGCTTTGGTCACACCGTTTCCAAGGAAACAAGAATTCATCGCTTTATTATTGTTTCCATTACACAGACACACAGACACATACAATGCTGTTTTTCCAAATTCCCTCATAATTTAAACAGGCTTAGATTTCTTCTAAATGATGCCCTTTACAAAGGTTAAATTGTTGTGCTACAGAAATATCTTTTTGAGTGAAGCTTAAATTTTAAAACAGAAACAAAACCCCCCAAATCTTTAAATCCACAGTCAAAATTAAGCAGAATGTAGAACTAATATATTATAAATCAGATGCAGAAGAAAATTCATGAGTCCATTTTTATTGTTTGTTTTCCTGAAAACTTGTTTCAATTTCTCAGCAGTTTTCTTAGAGCCTTTATATGTTCATATTTTTTTAAAATCTGTAATTATAGATATCAGTTCTTACAGTTTAAAATCAGCATACAAATGCATGTTTTAAATGCATATTTGATACTGTTAAAGGTAAACATTAAAAATTTTGCTGACTAGATGGCCAGCCTGAAAACATGTTCAATACTGCTAATTATTAGAGAAACACAGATAAAAAATACAATGAGGTATCACCTTATACCAGTCAGGATGGCCATCATTAAAAAAAAAAATCTATAAACAATAAATGCTGGAGAGGGTGCGAAGAAAAGGGAACCCTCCTACACTCTTGGTGGGAATGTAAATTGGTACAGCCCCTGTGGCAAACAGTATAAAGGTTTGTTAAGAAACCAGAAATAGAGTTGCCATGTGATCCTGCAATCCCACACCTGTGCATATATCCAGAATAGATGAAAACTCTAATTTGCAAAGATACATGCACCCAAGTGTTCATAGCAGCACTGTTCACAATAGCCAAGACATGGAAACAGCCCAAGTGCCCGTTAACAGATTAATGGATAAAGATGTGGTACATGTATACAGTGCAGTATTTCTCAGCCATAAAAATGATCGGAATAATGCCATTTGCAGCAACATGGATGGACCCAGAGAGTATTACACTAAGTGAAGTAAATCAGACAAAGACAAATATCATGGGATACCGCTTATATGTGGAATCTTTAAAAAATGATAAAATTATCTTATTTCCAGAAATAAACTCACAGACATAGAAAATAAACTTATGGGTCCCAAAGGGGAAAAAGAGGGGAGGGATAAATTGGGAATTTGGGATTAACATACATACACTGATATATATATTCCAGGCAAGAGTACTGGAGTGGGTTGTCATTGCCTTTTCCATATATATATATATATATATATATAATAGATAAACAACCAGAATCCTATATAGCACAGGGAACTATATTCAATATCTTATAATAATGTATAATGGAAAAGAGTGTATTTATTGAATATATGTGTGTGTGGTGTGTAAAGAGTGACAGAGAACTTAATCACTTTGTTATGTACCTGAAACATTATAAATCAACTATACTTATAAAATGTTGCTGACCACACCTAAGAATTTAGTGATATTTTTAAAGTAGAAATGCATCTCCCCAAATTTCATATCACATGATCTGGATGAATGAAAAGAAAGTGAGTAGAGAATCACAAATTTCAGGCAAAACAGAAATGGAGCTATGTACAGGCCAACAGCTTCAAGATCAGATCAGATCAGATCAGTCACTCAGTCGTGTCCGACTCTTTGCGACCCCATGAATCACAGCACACCAGGCCTCCCTGTCCATCACCAACTCCCGGAGTTCATTCAGACTCACGTCCATCAAGTCAGTGATGCCATCCAGCCATCTCATCCTCTGTCGTCCCCTTCTCCTCCTGCCCCCAATCCCTCCCAGCATCAGAGTCTTTTCCAATGAGTCAACTCTTCACATGAGGTGGCCAAAGTACTGGAGTTTCAGCTTTAGCATCATTCCTTCCAAAGAAATCCCAGGGCTGATCTCCTTCAGAATGGACTGGTTGGATCTCCTTGCAGTCCAAGGGACTCTCAAGAGTCTTCTCCAACACCACAGTTCAAAAGCATCAATTCTTCGGCGCTCAGCCTTCTTCACAGTCCAGCTCTCACATCCATACATGACCACAGGAAAAACCATAGCCTTGACTAGACGAACCTTTGTTGGCAAAGTAATGTCTCTGCTTTTGAATATGCTGTCTAGGTTGGTCATAACTTTCCTTCCAAAGAGTAAGCGTCTTTTAATTTCATGGCTGCAGTCACCATCTGCAGTGATTTTGGAGCCCAGAAAAATAAACTCTGACACTGTTTCCACTGTTTCCCCATCTATTTCCCATGAAGTGATGGGACCGATGCCATGATCTTCGTTCTCTGAATGTTGAGCTTTAAGCCAACTTTTTCACTCTCCACTTTCACTTTCATCAAGAGGCTTTTGAGTTCCTCTTCACTTTCTGCCATAAGAGTGGTGTCATCTGCATATCTGATGTTATTGATATTTCTCCCGGCAATCTTGATTCCAGCTTGTGTTTCTTCCAGTCTAGTGTTTCTCATGATGTACTCTGCATATAAGTTAAATAAGCAGGGTGACAATATACAGCCTTGGCGAACTCCTTTTCCTATTTGGAACCAGTCTGTTGTTCCATGTCCAGTTCTAACTGTTGCTTCCTGACCTGCATACAAATTTCTCAAGAGGCAGATCAGGTGGTCTGGTATTTCCATCTCTTGAAGAATTTTCCACAGTATCAAGAGTCCTTTCTAATTATTGTATGTAATTAATTATATACAATTAATGAATGTAATTATTCATTCACTCATTCATTTTCAGTGATATCTCTTGGGATTGTTTATCGGTCTGACCAGCAGTGTCCTCAGATGGCACCTCTGTCATACCTGGGAACCAAGCGGCTCAGGGGCTGCGACTGTCCTTGGGCTGATAGACACTGGGTGACACCAAGGACGTGCACCATCATTGTCTTTCCTTGTGTCCTGTAAGAGATCTCAGAGCAGTGTCTGCAGGGGCTCTGCAGGCCACCAACTTGCCTATGATGCTATTGAACTTAATGTCAGACCATGAGTGTAGATTTCCCTTATATTAACTTAGTGGCAGTGTTCACATAGTCACTTAGTTTCTCCTGAGACCAGTGGTGCAATGGAAATTCTGACCTTATTTATTTGTGCTTCTGTTTGTTCCTGGGTTGTTTCTATAACTAAGAACCAACCATCTTCAGTTGTAATGCATGTGTTAATAGTTACAAGCCTTATGATATTTTTCACGTTGATCAAGTGGTATTTGAATTTCATGAAGTGGCAGAAAGTCTTGCCAAGGAATCAGGGCTTCAGGCTTGACACCATTCCTCTTACTAAAGAGCAACATTTTGTTCCTCACATGACAAATAGTTCCTCATTTTCCTAAAACTAGAGTATTTTACTTATTTTGAAGCTTTAAGTAGAGAATAAGATATTAACAGTGTGCCAATCTGATGACAGATTCTTGGAAGAAACTGAAAATCCCTCTAGGATACATTCCACAGGAGATGTTTTTCATTTCTGAATGTTTCTGGGTTATAGAGCAAGAAGAAAAAACTACATTGAAATCTAATTATAGTAGATATAAGACAAATTTTCAAAATAAGTGGTATTCATGAAATGCTTTAGAAATTATGAGTCATCACTATCATTCTATACAGAGCATTTTCACAATCCCATCTGTTTTAAAATTTAAATTCTAAATGATAGGAAAAGATTAGCATCTCTTCTAGAAATATTTTTTTAAATGTTTGGTTTCTGAGATTCAATGAATTTTAGTAACCTTTTAATTCTTGCATAAAAAACATACCTTCTAGTTGTTTTGATGTAAATTTTCTACACACTGGTTCATGTTTAAATAAAATCTATGCAAAGGTAAAACTGTGTCAAAAACAGCCAAATTAATTTACTCTGCTGCTACTGCTGCTGCTAAGTCGCTTCAGTCGTGTCCGACTCTGTGCGACCCCATAGATGGCAGCCACCAGGCTCCCCCATCCCTGGGATTCTCCAGGCAAGAACACTGGAGTGGGTTGCCATTTCCTTCTCCAATGCATGAAAGTGAAAAGTGAAAGTGAAGTTGCTCAGTTGTGTCCGACTCTTTGCGACCCCATAGACTGCAGCCCACCAGGCTCCTCTGTCCATGGGATTTTCCAGGCAAAAGTACTGGAGTGGGGTGCCATTGCCTTCTCTGGATTTACTCTGAGGTCTTACTAATTCCATATCTATTACATATATATATTCAAGTTCCTTTCAACATAATGGAACAATAATGTAGCTGTTCACTCACTCTGAAATGGAGTGACGCAGTTATTATTAGTTCTCCCACGGCTTCAAGGCAGCCACAGGTATCAGAGCACCCAGGCACCCCAACTTTGTAAATGTTGATGACCTTGAGTTCGGCTTCTCTCAGAGTGGGTTTCCTTCACTGGAATCCAAGGGTGCAGACCTAGACTCGCCTTTCTGAAGTTCTTTCCCAACTGCACAAAACTGGCCAAAGGGAGGAGGGAAGACAGAATTCATACAGATTTGTCATTAAGTCTTGAAAAATCAATTCAACATCCAGTTGACCTTACTTTTTGTGTTTTTTCACTCTCCCTTTGGGCTTCCTGGAATCACCATATATCTTACTATCTCTTTGCCTTTCTCTTATCTCAGAATCCCTCTTCTTCGTCCACATCTTACCCTCCTTCAAAACTTAAGCCAGATGTTCTTCTCTATGATGTTATCCTGATTTTGTCTACCGTTTTTTCCCATCATGCCTCTGTCATTCTCCACTCCATGCAGGTGGTCTTGTCCCTGCTCTTCCAACCTCCAGGGCATATGCTCTATGCTCAGGAGATGGCAGGCCACATTTCACTGGGCCTTCTGACCTAGATGCCATCCCATTCTTTGCATCTACCAAAGTTTGTGCCAGAGCTGGATGTGGTAAGTGCCCAGGGAATGTGTGTCCATAAATGAGTGATATTTGTCATCAGTTTGGTACCACTGAACCCACGTGTTTTCTCATTCTCCTAGAGTCAGAGGAAGGGAGAACCATTCATAAGCATACCTGTTTTTAAAAAATTAAAACTACATTTAAAAAATTTGTATTGAAGTATAGCTGATTTACAATATTGTGTAAGTTTTCGAAATACAGGATAGTGATTTAGCTTTACGTACATGTATACATATTTTTTTCCAGGTTCTTTTCCTTGATAGGTTATTACTTTACAATACTATGTATAAAATAGATGTGTGTTCAGTGACTCAGTTTTGTCCAGCTCTTTGTGACCCTATAGACCAGGCTCCTTTGTCTACGGGATTCTCCAGGCAAAAATATGGAGTGGGCTGCCATGCCCTCCTCTAGTAAAACAGATAAACATATTTTTAAAGCCAGGTGAAAATCTGAGTCATTAGAACCACCAAAGTCCATCCTGATAAATGTATCACAAAATACTTTCTTCTTTAAGAAAAGATTTTTCTTTAATTGGTATTTTGTTCTACAAAAGCATCATAATCCCAAAATTTTGATAAAAGGAGCTTTGCATATGGCATTTTTAGTAACTAGAAAGAGATGGCATTGTAGGCCTTATTTTAAAATGTGCTTTAAGAGTAATAAATATGCAATGTCTTCTAAACTGCATTTGCTGATTATTTGAAGCTCTTCTCCTTGAGACAAGGACCTTCTCTTACTCCTCTGTGCCTCTGGGTAAAGCCCAGTTCATCTGACCCATCACACTCACCTCTGTGTTGCCTTAAGAGCCAACTGCCCACAGCTTCTGAAGCAGGTCCAGATCACCCCCTTCTTAGAGAGGGTGCACACCCACAGCTCCTGGGTGGTCTCTGTGGAGGACGTGCTATTGCCCAGTCCCTTGCTGGTCTTTCCTTTGCTGTCTCCTCCTGTTTCAGCCATATTTTTATTTACCTGTCAGGCTGCTCCTTCCCACATGACTGAGCTCCAAACCACCAGACACTTCATTGATCCCCAAAATGGGAAAATTGACTTTTTTGTTATAAGGATTTTACTGAGAAATGATGAAAAGAACAGATATGGAACACAGGTTCTTACAAAGGTCTATTATTCCCAGTACTTTTGAGGTTCAAGCACCATTAAAATTTTTCCCTCGACTGAATTAAAAAAAAAAAAGAAAGAAAATAGAACTATTGCTCTTCTTTCACTCTGTTCCTTCCCCAAGAACAGGTCTTCATAAAAAGCCTTCTCCCTAGTGCACATGGTGTGATTGTGGTCTGTTGTGGTCTGTTTGTGTCTCCCAGCACCGCCAGATTGACTGCTTCCACTTCCAGGGGACAGTAGACGCTGGGGGATATTGAACCCAGCCAGGCTAATGTGGGCCGGCTGCTGTGCCCTGAGTCCACGTTGTGATTGTTTCTCCAGGGAGCTTAGGAAGGGCCAGGTGGGAGCAGGGTGATGAGTAACTTCTCCACTCCCTTCCCACCTTCTTAACTGCCGAGATGCAGAAGGGACCAGGCGGTGGTGAGACATCGCTGAGCGTCCAGCGTCACCTAGAGGACATGCAGGAATGGGTTGCAGTAGCTGGCGGGGAGCAGTTACTCACTACCTCCTGGCATTTCTCTCCCAGACTGCCCTCAAAAAGCAGAGGCCAGTGCAGTGCACACCAGCTAGGGTCTGTCTCTTCACTTTCTCCCTTCAAACCCATCTTCTATTCTTTACTCTGCTGCTTCAGTTGGGTTTCAGAAATATGTCACTTTTATTTCTCACTACCTAAAGGGTAAAGGGGAAATTCTTTTAATAGCTCGACTCTGATCTGCTTCCCATTTATCAGGTGTTCTTTCTTGTAATGATAAGGTGATAAGCAGATGAGGATGACAGGGATGAGAATGACAGTCACGTCCTCTCTCTCCCCTGAGTGTGGGCCAGGAGTTGAGTGTGTGCATCTGTTCTCTCCAGGACTTCAGTCCCACTCAACTAGTTTGCCCCTTTCAAAACATTTCAGCCACCCTTCAAGGCTGTGCCTTGGTGTTTCTCTGGCTCTTTGCCTGAGAAATTTGTACTCATTCTTTAAGACCCAGTTCAAATTCATCTCCCCTCTGAAATCTTCCCTCTTCTCTCCTGTACTAGTTTTGATTGTTGCCATAACAATTTACCACAAACATAACATTTAAAACAACACCCAAATATTATCTCATAGTTGGTTCGGTCAGAAGTCTGAGTACAGTAGGGCTCAGCTCATTGGATATCATGGTTCCTTGTGGTTGTAGGACTGAGGTGGTCTTGCTGGCTGTGGGCCAGGGCCTGTCTTTGCTCCTTGAAGCTGCCCCCTTTCTTTCCAGGCCTTTCCTGTAGTTCTCTCAATCAAGGGCAAATCTACTCTTTATGCTTCCAATTCCTCTGGCTTTCAATTTCTGCCATGTCCTGGCTTTCTCTTCTGCTTCAAGTTGGAGAAAATTATCTGCTTTTAAGGTCTCATATGATTAGATTGGGCACACCTGGATAATTCAGGCTATATCCTCTCTCTGTTTGCAAAGTGCCTTTTGCATAATTTTTTCAAATGGCTGCGGAGAAAGGGGTGACATCCTAATGACTATGTCTCTCCTTCCCCAAGCATAATTGGATGGTAGGGCTTCCCTGATAGCTCAGTTAGTAAAGAATCTGCTCACAATGCAGGAGACCTGTGTTCATTCCCTATGTTGGGAAGATCCCCTGGAGAAAGGAAAGGCTACCCACTCCAGTATTCTGGCTTGGAGAACTCCATGGATTTATTTATCATTTGGGGCTTCCCTGATAGCTCAGTTGGTAAAGAATCCACCTGCAATGCAGGACACCTTGGTTCGATTCCTGGGTCGGGAGGATCTGCTGGAGAAGGGATAGGCTACTCATTCCAGTGGTCTTGGGCTTCCCATGTGGCTCAGCTGGTAAAGAATCTGCCTGCAATGCAGGAGACCTGGGTTCGATCCTTGGGTTGGGAAGATCCCCTGGAGAAGGGAAAGGCTACCCACTCCAGTATTCTGGCCTGGAGAATTCCATGGACTGTATAGTACATGGGGTCACAAAGAGTCCGATGTGACTGAGCAACTTGCACTTTCACCAAAACCATGATGAAGGTATCTTTGATTCTTTGTTGGTGCCTCTGTGCCAGGGTCTGATGGCCACTGGATGTTGATCACCCTTCCTGCGTCTGGGTCACTTCGGGGTTTGGGGCCATCCTGCCTGCACTCCTGTACAAGCCCCTACTCTTAGTGCTGGGCTTCTTCTCTCCCCTCCTCACCTCCTGAACTTCTCCCTTAAGGCCTAGCCTCAGACATGGTCCCTGAAAGTTTTGTGGCAGACCAACAAATAAAACGGACCAGTGGTATCATCGTGAAAGGTCTGAAGCTATATTTAGCACAAAATAAAATGTTTTTTTTAAGTTTGGCTCCAATGTGAGAAGGGACTCTAGCCTGTCTTAAATATAGCAGTTAAAAAGGATGTCTTCTGCCAGGACCAGGATTGAGTGAGGAGATCCACCAAAGTCATCAGGAGTGTCCATTCATCACAGTACTCACTTGTATCTTCATGGTGATTTGGGTATTTTTGTTATCATCAAAAAAGGGGACCAATTGAATTCCAAAGAATAGGAGAGTATAGAAGTTTCTAACTTGCAGTTAAGCTCACAAAATGACACTTTACACTAAAACAAAATGCTGGGCTTGCTCGATGTGCAGTTTCTCATAGTATATGTGACCTGATAGAATGACACGAGTCTGTCCTGTCCCATGTGGAAGTTAGGTTTATTGACATGCTACGCTAGCTAGCTAAGCATGTGTATTTCCTTCCAATCAGGTGGATGCTCACGGAAATATTCTGTTAACATCGCTGGAGGTTCACAATGAGATGAACGAGGTTGCCGGCGGCGTTGGTGATACCCGGAATTCAGCAAGATCCTTTGACAACTCAGGAATCCAGTACAGGAAGCAGAGCATGCCTCGGGAAGGGCACGGGCGACACATGGACAGAAGCGTCCCGCACAAGAAGACCCATCTACGGAGGAGGTCTTCACAGCTCAAAATTAAAATCCCTGATCTAACCGACGTGAATGCCATAGACAGATGGTCCCGGATCGTGTTTCCATTCACTTTTTCTCTTTTCAACTTAGTTTATTGGCTGTACTATGTTAACTGAGTGACTGTACTTGATTTTTCAAAGACTTCATTTAACACTGAGTGAAATATTACTCTGCCTGTCAAGTTTTTATACCTGTACACACACACACAGACACACACACGCAGATACACACATATATACATACGCAATTGTATATATATGTGAACTTTCTCAGCATATATATAAAATACACGTGTATATGAGGATGTATGTGTATATGTTTATACACACAGGTGTGAGTACCCATGTGTATGTCAGACAAATACACATACATATATACATTTTGCAGCTATGGACAATTCAATCACAGGACGCATATTAAAGAAAGTCATAGTTTTTTTCTTTTTTAATTGAAAGGGACAAGCATTGTCTAAATATTATGCCTTGAGAATGAGGGCGCGAAACACAATATCATCCCAAAATGTGTCTTTTATTATCATAAGATAGATGTTTTAGTTTAAAAATCAGGAAGAAACTTCTTCAAAAACTCATTCAGTGGTATTGCTAGTTTAAAACGAGTCACACTTCATACCCACTCTTTCAGTTTATTAAGCAAAGGCTTTTTGGCTTTCTTGGCGATGGGGTTTGCTTTCGTGGGGCAGACTTTTTCTGTACTGGTTCCGTGGGTGCAGTGAGCCTCTGGTGCGTGCTCACCTGTTTCCTAAACATAGGCAGAGCCCACGCTGATGTCTGCATGTCCATCTTTGGAAAGCCCATCGGGGATGGATGGCATTTCATTGTAAGTACTCTGCTGTCCAGTGTATTTCTTTGCTCACTTGGAGTAGATCAGCTTACCCATCTTGTGGGACACGGTGGCACATTTTGGCAACGTTGAGTTGACATTTCAATCACTGAACACGTGCTCCACATCTCTTATGGATTGCTAGGCCTGGCATCTAATGGAAAGCTTAGACGTCTCAGGTTATTTGTTACTCTAAGGTAAAACCACCTAGGATGATTTTCCCCCTTGTTTTTAAGTTATCAATCACTCTTATAACATTGTATGTTAATATCAAATACATTTGCATAATATGCATATATATATGTATATTTTCCAAGATTTTGTTTATGCTTGCTATCATGGCAGCATGCGATGTCATATTTTTCTTTCTGTAATGTAACTACTTTCTGTTCTCTAGAATTAACACTGAAGTGAAAACACTTCTTTTCAGTTTCAGAAACCAAGAAACATCCTCATGCTTTTATTTCTGTATCTGACATGTTTCACAAGCACATCCAACTACTCCTAGTGCAACTAGGATGCTGCAGGAACACGACAAGTCCACACCACGCATCACCCAGGGACCCATGACCGTTCTCTTGAGGCAAAGGAGAGCAACCTGACAACAAACACAGTCACTTTTGGTTCCTTCCAGCCCACAGCCTCATCAGTATTTGGACTTTTTAAAGCTCGTAGAAACAAGACAAGGTGCACCGGTTTCATAGGTGCAACCTTAACTTACTATTTAGATGAGATCTTTCTAAAGAAAAAAAAAAAAGAGATGATATATTTTTTGTAAACAATATTTCTATCACAGGCATCCATAAACTGAAATGACTACAGTTGTGCAAACAGATGTCACAGTGAAGTTAAGCATTTGGAGAAACAAAAAAGCAAACTATTCAGGAAAGAACTGCTAAATTGATACTTTATCCCAAAATGCCACATATGCCTCACCCTCTCTGTTCTATCCAAAACCAGTGACCAGAGCCTTGCCCGGTATTCGCAGAGTTGGCCTCAGTTTCCCCACAGACTGGGGCTCCATCCCCCCTGTGGGGGTTTGTGCCATAGGCCATCCCCGGGAGCTGACCACTACTTGATTTTCTTTGGCGGCTGATGACCTTTAATCTGTCATGTCTGTAGCAGGTCAAACCCACCACAAAGTCTCACGCTAGAAGCAGTGACCAGTTATATACCCTTTCTTCCCTTTCATTCTTATCTTTTTCTTCAGTATCTTCTTCCAACCACTGCTCTCTGGTTTTACTTTTATCTGGAGACAAGTGTTTTCTTGTTCTTGGCTTTTTTCTGACAATTTTTTCTTGGATAATAATGGGGGATCCTAAAAGTTAAACAGATTGGGAAAAAACCTTGTAAGTGACCTTATCATTGTTAACATGTTAAAGAGAAAAAAAAAAAAAAAGGACATTGTGTAGACCTTATCCCTTTCAATACTTCAGGTATCTTTTTCTGTATCAGTGATTCAAGGAGTGAGGTCCACATGCAGAAGAGGGACCCTAAAATACGCATGAATATGGACAAAAGTGTCAGCGATTGATTTTAATGTCCAGTTTATATATTCAGAACTGTGACATTAATTCTATCTGGGAGAAAAGTGATTCAAAACATTTTCGATGCATAGTTGAGGTACCCAACTGTCAAAGGCAGAGACTCCATGGGGCTCAGAAGAACAGCAGTCTATGTCCCAAGGTTTTCTGGATATAAATTTGCATGGTATAGTCATAATAGCTTTTGAGCTTTTTATATGCATTTGGCACCAAGACTGGGATCCACAACTTTGTAGACACTGCAATGATGTTAAACATAATAGCTATACTATAAATAGTGTTTGTAACTACACATACACACACACAAACACACACACATACATACATATATTCTGTAAAAAAAAAAAAAAACTTTTTGAGATCCTTGGGTATGTGTTTGCTTTACTTCATTTTAGAAGAAAATTACTCTTCTAATAAAATTATTTTATAGCTTCTCCATTTTTAAAAGTTGTGAGAAATATTAAGGAGCAGAACTGTGTGCCGCAGGAGAGTCGAGGTTGGTTCTCTGTTCTGTTACAGCGTCCTTTGATTACTGCACAGTAGTTCCTGGAGCCAGTGAGCGCGGTGTGTGGGGGAATCTGAACCCGGACCCTTGACGTAACGTGAGGTGGTTGTTGCCCTCATCCAGACCTCTTGAGTAAGGAGAGAAAAGTTGAAATTGGACTCTAATGATATCTCTTTCTCACAACTGAACATAATAAAAGGTTAATTTTCTAAGTAGTCCTGTCTTTCCAAAAATGCTTCACAGGGGCTCAAAGGTTATAGGAGAATCTTGTTATGAGTTTGTTATTGCCCGTATTTGAATATACTTGAGACAGTTCCAGAGCCCTACTACATAAAATTCCTACAGAGAAAGATGGATATGACCAAGGAATCTTTACAACACGTGTTGTTCTTGTCTACTGGCCCCAGGACTGTGGAGGGGTTTTGTTGTCTATATCGTGACCCACTTGTTTCCCTCTAAGTGACCTTGGTGTATGTCATGATAGTGTTCTGTCCCATGTATATATGCAGTTCCTAATGCCAGCACTCAGAACTTCGGACACGTTCAGTCATTGACATCACCACTTCTCCCCGCCCAGCTTCGGAATTAACTTTTTCACCAAGGAGATCGTCCTCTCAGAGGTGATAGCAGGACCTGGGGACTGGCTTTAAGGGGACAGGCCCACTGCAGCTGTAGGTGTTCGTTATCAGCATCTCGTAGAGAATCCCATTGGTGTTTTTCCCACAATGGTGTCTTCTAAAAAAAAAAAAAAAGGATGTGTCCAACTTTGAATCTCCTGGCTTGGAATCCCATAATTCTTACTTTAGCTCTTCACCTGAAAACCAGTTACTATTTCTGATCATTTTAATGTAAACAAAACTGAACAGTGAAGTATTTTGTTACTTGTGGAATAGATTCCGGCTCTCATTTCACGTGAGCTGTGGGTCAGGGGAATTATGGGGCAAAGAACTGCCTAGGTGGATTAAATTTTCCCAGGACACAACTAGTGTGCCTTGGATTGATTATTACCTCTTCTACTGCATTGAAAGGTGCCATGTTTTCCTGAAATTCCCAACACCTGGGTAAACAGTGACCTCCCGGAGAGTGACTCATTTACCATGTCTCTCCCTAGGGTGAGCACCAGAAACAATTTTGTCATTCTTGTCTCTTATTTCCACTTCACGAGTCAGTGAGTGTGTTCAAGGTAAGTACAGGATTATTCTAGTAGGAATAGGCAATTGCTGTCATGATCAATTCCCACGTTTACTTCATTTCATTGTAAAGATCACTTAAAATCCAATTTTGCTTAAGCACATTGTTGTAATTTTGGGGGTATTATTTGACATAAAAAAACAGCAGAATTGAGTGATAGATATAATATGAAATTTGTTGATGAATGACTTCAAATTTATTAAAAAAGGACTAACTGACTTCAATATGAAGGCTGATTTTTTTTTTCTTCCTTGTCTGTCTATTGTTGAAATAATGTCGTTATTTTAATTCTAGGTATTTTCAGTTGACATGCCCATTTCGGTTATGCTGAAAGTAAGAATAAGTTCAAATCTGACTATGTATGAGACCAGCTGAAGCATGTGACATTTTTTTAAAAATCACAATTTATTTTGAATGTCAAAAGAAAACCAGACACACACAGATCCACGTTGTTCCTGTATTCAAAAAAGTGTTTTCAGAGAGAATTATTTTTGTATTAAAGGCCAGGAAGCTAAGTGCCAATAAACTCTGGCACAGGTGGTATTGATCCCTGCTCTTTAGTTTTTCAGCACTAAAAGGCTATTTCCCTTGTTTCCTCTCCAGTAGGAAAGTAATAAACAATGTCTCTGAGTGAGTGAATGAATGAGTGAATGAAAAGATCCTCAGACACCTCAAACCAGACAAGGCGTTTATTGACAAACACATTTCTAGGCCCCTGAAAGGCTGCTGGCTCACGTGTACACTCTATAAAAGAAAGTTCACCACAGCCAGTTAGGGTTTAATGGAGACTTAGCGTCCAGTGTGCCTAAACAAAATAAAACATAATCTTCAGTAATTCTTTACATGTTGTGTTTTCCTTTTTTATCCTATGGACAAGTTTTTTTAACTTCCCTCATCTACTTTGGGGTCCCAACATGGCAATATTTTTTCACACTGTTGGGATTGGAACTTCACTAGGGTACCTTTCTCACTTCATTAGGCTGCAGCACTAGTCATTTGAATGCCAAGTTTAAATTACCAGTAACGGCATCCACTTTGGATTGACTAAGAAAGCCTCACTGAATGTAGAATCCACTCAGAATCCATTCACTCCTGGTCCCAGTGGCTACCACAGGCCATGTACACATTTGACACCATTTCACAGTTCTGAACTACCTCCTTTGTGAAAGTGAAGGTCACTCATTCATGTCCAACTCTGTGACCCCACAGACTATACAGTCCATGGAATTTTCTAGGCCAGAATACTGGAGTGGGTAGCCTTTCCTTTCTCCAGGGGATCTTCCCAACCCAGGGATAGAGCCCAGGTCTCCCACATTGCAGGCAGATTCTTTACCATCTAAGCCACCAGAGAAGCCCAAGAATACTGGAGTGGGTAGCCCATCCCTTCTCCAGCAGATCTTCCTGACCCAGAAATCGAACCAGGGTCTCCTGTATTGCAGGTGAATTCTTTACCAACTGAGCTATGAGAGAAGACCCTGATAAGGAGATAAGGACCTCCTTCTTACCAGCTTCTGAAGGTGAAGGGTTGTTGGCTTTCCTATGAATGGGACAACTATTCTTCAGAGAAGATTGACTCTTTCGAACCTGTGACCTTTAGCCCTTAACTGGTGTAAAGCCACAATGGGTTTTGATTGAGGTACTCCAGGCATTAGAGGTGCTCATACTCCATGACCCTTGCCTTTTGTGTGACTGGGTTCCACTTAGAATCCACAGGCAAGCAATGCAAAGGAAACCTGTAAGAAATATGCACTGACAGAAATGGCTCCTTTTAAAGGATGTCTGTTGCAGGTGTGGGTGTATTTGTGTGCATCTTGAAACCAAATAGGAAACCAGTTAGTAACCCTGGTAGCCAGTGATTGCAAGAAAATGTCTTGTAACTTAAATCTCCATTTCTGCTTTCCCCAGGGTCCTGCTTGACTCCGCATTCTTGAGGTAAATGTACTCAACACCACGTTTTTCTATGTGTTTCCCATTCCCTTTTCTCATGCCTCATCTTTTGTTTGGTTTGGGGGCATTTCTCCTTTGAAACTTAAAGAGTGATTTCTATTACCTATTGCTGTCAGAGCAGGTGAGACCTTAATGTTAGCACATCCAATTCCTTACCCTAAGTAGAAGAATCAGCTGTTCCTCTTGCATGCTGAAGCATTAGTTATACACACTTGTCCACCTTGCTAAGGGGGCTTGAAATGCTATATTTTAGGCAAAGTTGTTCATCCTGCCCCATCTTCTATTAACTGTAACTCTATTTTTACATCATCAAGGTCAAAAACATTTGCATTCTGTCTACAATCATGAAGTTTTATTTTACTGTTTAATATGTTTATAGAGTGATTCTATGGAGAAGGAAATGGCAACCCACTCCAGTACTCTTGCCTGGAGAATCCCATGGACGGAGGAGCCTGGTAGGCTGCAGTCCATAGGGTCGCAAACAGTCGGACACGACTGAGTGATTTCACTTTCACTTTTCACTTTCATGTACTGGAGAAGGAAATGGCAACCCATTCCAGTATTCTTGCCTGGAGAATCCCAGGGACAGAGGAGCCTGGTGGGCTGCCGTCTACAGGGTCGCACAGAATCAGACATGAATTAGCAGCAGCAGCAGGGTGATTCTAAATGTTGAAAATTAATGAACATCCTGCATCATTGAGCCATACTTATGTTAAGGCCAGTTCAAAGTTTAGTGTTTCAATTGAATGTATAAAAATACATATTAGAAGAAGACAAAAACAGACCACCTATAGTCAAGAGTTTTTCTGCCTGGAAAGTGTGATCAATTGAGGATGTGAGAGAAGAGAGATGTCTTCTCAACTCTTACTGCTTCATGGAGGTTGAAAACTTTTACATTTAGCACTGTGATTGTACTTCAGCCTTCAGGATTTTACTTATAAATTATTCAAAAAGCTCAAAAACTTTTATATTATCAAGAACATAAGTATCATTCAAAGTGGAGCTAAGCAGTCTGCTCAGACTAATTTAGAAGACCAGTGACTTCCTAGGACTCTTTGAAGTGAATATTCCTAATGTCCAGATCAAATAAATTACTTTTTCCTACACTACTTTAGTTGATCCAAACTGGATCAGATGTTTGTTTGCTTTAGGACATTCTTAGATTTAATTCCCTCTCAGTCACCCATAAACACTCATTCTGGGGTTTCTAATTTGCTTTTTTTTTCTTAAGAAAGAATGATATGCTTTTGACTATGTACGTAATATTGACTACAACCTTAGTCATTAAATTTATTGTTTGTTATCCTTTCCAATATTCTTTATGAAAATATTCTTGGCATTGACTGATTTCCCATACAAGTGAGAACTGCTTGCTTTTTGGACCTGCTGCAAAACTCTCATACTATGATTTCTGAATTAGTTTCAATATTTTTTAATAGCCCATCGCTTTCTCTTTCCTGGTCCTATTTTTTTTGCCAAAGTTTAATAAGAATGGTGGCTTAGTGGTAAATGAAGAATTTGCCTGCAGGAGATCCAGGTTCGATCCCTGGTTCAGGAAGATCCACTGGAGAAAGAAACGGCAACCCACTCCAGAATTCTTGCCTGGGAAATCCCAAGGACAGAGGAGCCTGGTGGACTACAGTCCCTGGGATTGCAAGGGTCAGACACGACTTACTGACTAAACACAACAACAATCCTCAGTTAATGCCTGAGGAGCGGGTATGAGAGAGGTTTCTGAGGCTTTGATTACCTGAATTCTTTCCTTGTCCTTTATGTTTAATTTGTAGTTAGCTAAATCGGTTCATCATTGTATTTTATCATTCGGTGATGCTTATAACGAGTTTCATGCCAGCCGATTCTTATTTACTTAAACAGACTCACTCCCAACTCCTCAATCCCCTACTCAACTGCCCCTGGATTAACGGAGCTTAAAGTAGGGGACATCTTTGAGTAGAAGGACATTCTTCTAGTACTTCATAAAGGTTTATTAAGTGTGAGTCTTTTTTGTATACTATAATAGATTCTGGGAGAAACTCTAAAGATCTATATTTCTTTAGTGAGCTTTAGACACTTATATTATTTTTTTAAGAAACTCTTCTCTGCCTTTTTTTTCATATGCCCCACTAGTCAGATTTTGTATTTAATGAATGGTTCAATCTTTAATATATAATCTTTCTTTCCTCTTCCATTTTTTGTCTGTTTTGGGTGATTGACTTTATTTTCTGACAATTCTATTTCATATTCTAAATATCTCTTTAGAAGTAAAAATGACATAAAAACTGTTCATATGCAATATGTGTAATTTGATAAATTTTGATCTATGTGAAACCATCATCATGGTCACTCATAATAGTGAACATATTCATTCCTCCAAAAGTTCACTTGAACTGCTTTGTAAATCCTATCCTACTTAAGACACCAGTTTCTGTCCCCAAGCAACAATAATGTGCTTTCAACAAATGACACACTAAAGATTAGTTTCTGTTTTCTAAAATTTTACATAAATGAAATCAGAGTGCATTCTTTTCCTCTGACTTCTTTCACTCACTATAATTATTTTGATTCACATGTCTTGTTGTACTTCACTGCTGAGTAGTATTCTACTGCACAGTACCCACAGTTTTATCCATTCACCATTTGACAGACATAAGCTTTCATTTTTCTTGGGTAAATATTAAGAGTGAAATAGCTGTATTTTGTCGTGGTGTAGGTTTAACTTTTTAAATAAAACCGTCAGTTTTCCAAAATGATTTTACAATTTTACTTTTCACCTGCTGTGTTTGAGGGTTCTGGTTTCTCCATATCTTCTTCAACACTTGGTATGGTCAGTCTTTTTAATTTTATCCATTCAATAGTTATATGGTGGTATTTCCTTTGGGTTTTAATTTTCTTTTTGTTATTGACTAATGATGTTGAACATCTTTCTATGCGTTATTTGCCATCTCTTTGTCTTCATTAATAAAAGGTTTATTTAAATCTTCTGTTAATTTTAATTGGTTTTCTTATTGTGTTTTGACAGTTCTTTATATAAAGTTATATATTTTAGATACAAATCTTTCATCAGACATATGCCTTGTAACTTTTTTCTCCCTGTCCATGGCTTGTCTTTTAATTCTCTTAACAGCTTTTCAGAAAGCACAGATTTTAAATTTTTATAAAATCAAATTTATCTATTTTTTCTTTTATGGGTCATCAATATGGTATTATTTCCAAAAGTCTTCACCTAATTATTGATCACAAAGATTTTTCCATATGTTTTCTCCTATAAAGTCTATAGATTTAGATATTACATTTAGACTTATAATACATTTTGAGTTAATTTTGCTTATGTTGTAAAATAAAAAAGAAAGTTCATTTTCTCCATATGCATATTTCCAGTTTTTCTAGTACCATTTGTTAAAAACTTTTCCCCACTAAATTGCCTCAGTATACTTGTTGAAATCAATTTATAATATATATATATATATATCATGCAGGTTCATGTCTAGAGTTTCCGTTCTGTTCCATTGATCTATTTGGCTACTTTGAGGTCAATAGTACACTGTCTTGACTACTATACTTTTTTTAGTGAGGCTTAAAGGCAAATGCTGTTAGTTCATCAAATGTGTTATTCTTTTTCAAAGTTGTTGTGGCTTTGCTTTGACAGTTCCACATAAATTTTAGAATCAGTTTCCCCCATATATATATATATATATATACATATATATGTTCATTCTTTATTTGTATTCATATATATGAATGTGCATATTCATTCTCTCTACATATATGTATTCATTCTCTCTCTATACTCATATATATATGTATATTCATTCTGTTAATGAATATGTATATTCATTTTGATAACTTGACTAGGGCTACAATGAATTTATGCAGCAGTTTGTGGAGAATTGTCATCCTAACAGTGTGGGTTTCTCAACCTTGGCACATTGATACTTTAGATCACATACTTTGTTGTGGAGAACTGTCCTGTGTATTGTAGAATGTTTAGCCACATACCTGAGGCCACTACTCACAAGATTCTGGTGTCAAAATCTGCCTCCTCAGTTGTAGCAACTAAACATGTTTCCAGATATAGCCAGATGTCCCTCAGGATGGACAATTGGTTGAGAACCACTGCTTTGGATCTTCTTAAATTTCTCATAACAATAGTTTTTGGCTTTAAATGTAGAAACTTTGCATATTTTTAGGTTTATCCTGATTATTTATATTTCTTTGATGATACTGTAGATTTTTAAAAGATTTTCAATTTCTGTTTGTGTATTGATCTTTGTCTTAGTGTGGGCCACTCTGTTTTCTTAAATCTTGCTGAGAGATTTCTTAAATCTTGCTCTATTTCCTTGGATCCCCAAAGTATTACTTTTCATGCTAATTTTTTCTGGTTTGTTTATTGTGGTATTCTATATGCCAGTAATTTTCTTTCTAAGACTGATGGAATTTTGTAAGATGTTTTGTGAGTTAGCTTTATACTGTTTTCTTTGTATCATGTATCTTGTTCAGTTCTCTTTTACAACCAGCTTCTTCCTATAAATATTAAGACTAAATAAGAGGTCTGAGTATGTTTCTGGGGTTTTGGCAAGATTGATTTATTTTAGAGTGAGGAAGCAGATATTGACCTAGATGCTGGGCACCCAGGGACAAAATAAAAAGGGCTTTTCCTTTCTGGGCTATGTCTGCCCTATCTGGGAGGTGCCTCTTTATTGGTAATTGTTTTCAATGTGTTTATTAAAGATGTCTGTGCTCATTTGCTGTTGTTACTTAGTCACTGGTTTTATTCTGGTGATAAGAGGCACAATGCATGGGATGGAGGGAAGGGGATGGATGGGTGGTGACTGTGGAGACCTGCTGGGACTGGCTTTTCCAAAGAGAGATTCCCAGTAACCCCTAAGCTTTTTGGACATCTCTTTCTCATTCTTTACTACTCTTTATATCCACTGTATGGCTTATAAAATCCAAACTATTTACTTTCTGACCTTTATGGGAAAAAATCGTAGACCCCTGCTTTGATACGTTAGATGAATCAGAAGCAAATGATTTGGAACCTAGCTTTTTACAAACGATCACATTCTAGGCTTTAGTCACCCCCTAAAGGCTTTTATCCTCAAATAATTATTCTTATCTTTATCATATGGACTGAACACAATAAAACTTTCCAGTACACTACCTTGAGTTAGCAATAGATTTCTTTTCCCATCAAACCTATTTCTGGTCATAACTTTAGTTAACTACTTCATTTATGCCTTCTTTGCTCATTTTCTGAATGAGGAAAGTTTTCTTCAGAAATCTAATAGTAAGATCAGAATAAAAATTCAAATTTCATATTTTTAAATCAACTAAAATTATTTAACATTGATATTGCTATCGCTAAGTCACTTCAGTCGTGTCCGACTCTGTGCGATCCCATAAGATGGCAGCCCACCAGGCTTCCCCATCCCTGGGATTCTCCAGGCAAGAACACTGGAGTGGGTTGCCATTTCCTTCTCCAATGCATGAAAGTGAAAAGTGAAAGTGAAGTCTCTCAGTCGTGTCTGACCCTCAGCGACCCCATGGACTGCAGCCTACCAGGTTCCTCCATCCATGGGATTTTCCAGGCAAAAGTACTGGAGTGGGGTGCCCACATTACTGTTTTAGAAATGATATGATCTTACTAACCAAAATGAGCATAAAAAACTGCCAAACTCACCAGACTGATTATTCTTCACTCTCAAAAGAATAAACCCCTTATTAGAAGGTGAAGAAAAGTACTTCTTGAGGGTCTTCTGTGTTGGATTATTTACAATCGTAAATGAATATGAGCTAAAGGGAGAAAAGTAAATTTCAGAGACTTGAATCTTTGATAGGTGATATCTTCTTTCCATGCCCTATCTATTTAGGACAAAAATGACTATTATGTCTCTGGAGATTATGAATAATTTAAATAAACCTGGCTATCTCATATAGTAAGAACTGAGCCTGAAAACAAAAATCAATGAGATGAAAATCTTCAAAATATTAGCAAAATTGAAAAAAAAAAAATACAAATCTCCATTCAAGTTTACTAAGAAAATAAGAGAAACTAGTTAAATTATTAGAATTACAAATTAAATAGAAGACCTTTCTACCAATCTTATAAAAATAGAAGACTATAAAGAAAAACCAAAACAATTGTACACTAAAAAGTTAGATAACTTAGGTGAAAAATTAGATAACTTTCAAACTCTTAGAAAGACATAAACTACTGAAACAGATTCAAGAAGAAATAGACCTTCTAAATAGACCTGTAATAAATGAGGAAATTGAATGAGTAATTTTGAAGTTACTCACAAAGAAAGTCCCACACCCAGATGACATCACTGTTAGTTTTACCAAACATTTAAAGAAATAATAGCGAATCTTCACAAATGCTTCCAAAACAGATGAGAAAACTTTTCAAATCATTGGTCATCAGGAAAATGCAAACTCCAGTCACCACTTCATACCTAATAGTATCAGTCAGTCAGTCAGTTCAGTTGCTCAGTCGTGTCCGACTCTGTGACCTCATGCGGCACACCAGGCCTCCCTTTCCATCACCAACTCCTAGAGTTTACTCAAACTCCTGTCCATTGAGTCACTGATGCCATCCAAACATCTCATCCTCTGTCGTCCCCTTCTCCTCCTGTCTTCAATCTTTTCCAGCATCAGGGACCTTTCCAATGAATCAGTTCTTTGCATCAGATGGCCAAAGAGTTGGAGCTTCAGCTTTAGCATCATTCCTTCCAATGAATATTCAGGACTGATTTCCTTTAGGATGAATTGGTTGGATATCTCTGCAGTCCAAGGGACTCTCAGGAGTCTTCTCCAACACCACAGTTCAAAAGCATCAATTCTTCTGTGCTCAGCTATCTTTATAGCCCATCCATACATGACTACTGTAAAAACAATAGCCTTGACTAGACAGACTTTTGTTGGCAAAGTAATGTCTCTGCATTTTAATATTCTGTCTAGGTTGGTATAACTTTTTTCCCAAGGTGTAAGCATCTTTTAATTTAATGGTTGCAGTCACCATCTGCAGTGATTTTGGAGCCCAAAAAACTAAAGTCTGACACTGTTTCCACTGTTTCCCTCTCTATTCGCCATGAAGTGATGGGACCAGATGGCATGATCTTAGTTTTCTGAATGTTGAGTTTTAAGCCAACTTTTTCACTCTCCTCTTTCGCTTTCATTAAGAGGCTCTTTAGTTCTTCTTTGTTATCTGCCATAAGGGTGGTGTCATCTGCATGTCTGAGGTTATTGATATTTCTCCTGGCAATCTTGATTCCAGTTTGTGCTTCATCCAGCCCATCATTTCTTATTATGTACTCTGCATATAAGTTAAATAAGCAGGGTGTCAATATACAGCCTTGACATACTCCTTTTCCTATTTGGAACCAGTCTGTTGTTCCATGTCCAGTTCTAACTGTTGTTTCATGACCTGCATACAGATTTCTCAAGAGGCAGGTCAGGTGGTCTGTTTTTCCCTTCTTTTTCAGGATTTTCCACAGTTTGTTTTGGCCCACACAGTCAAAGGCTTTGGCATAGTCAATAAAACAGAAATAGATGTTTTTCTAGAACTCTCTTGTGTTTTTGATGGTCCAACTAATGTTGGTAATTTAATCTCCAGTTCCTCTGCCTTTTCTAAAACCAGTTTGAACATCTGGAAATTCACGGTTCACATACTGTTGAAGACTGGCTTGGAGAATTTTGAGTATTACTTTGCTACTGTGTGAGATGAGTACAACCGTGTGGTAGTTTCAGCATTCTTTGGCATTTCCTTTCTTTGGGATTGGAATGAAAACTGACCTTTTCCAGTCTCGTGGCCACTGTTGAGTTTTCTAAATTTGCTGGCATAATGAGTGTAGCACTTTAACAGCATCATTGAGGATTTGAAATAGCTCAACTGGAATTCCATCACCTCCACTAGCTTTGTTCATAGTGATGCTTCCTAAAGCATCCTAAAGGCCCACTTGACTTCACATTCCAGGGTGTCTGGCATAGGTGAGTGATCACACCATCGTGATTATCTGGGTGGTGAAGGTCTTTTTTGTATAGTTCTTTTGTGTATTCTTGCCACATCTTGTTAATATCTTCTGCTGCTGTTAGGTCCATACCATTTCTGTCCTTTATTGTGCCCATCTTTGCATGAACTAGTATGAATAGAATTAAAAAGTCAGATGAGAACAACTGTTGGTAAGGACATGGAGAATTTGAACCCCTCAAACCTGTACAGATGAGAATGCAAAATGGTGCATCTACTTTGTTCTGACACTTCCTCAAGTGATTAAACATAGAGTTAATTTGCAATTTGACATAGCAATTTAACTCACAGGTATATGTGCAAGAGAAATGAAAACATATGTTTCTGCTGTGTGTACATGAATATTTATAGTAACATTCTTCTTAATAGACAACAGGTGAAATAATCCAAATGTGCACCAACGGATTAGTGAATAAACAAAACATAGTATATCCATACAATGGAATACTATTGGCCCATGAAAAGGAATAAAGTACTAACACAGGATACAACCTGGATGAACACTGAAAACTCTATGGTAAGTCAAAGAAGCCAGTCACAAAAGACAACAACTATATGATTCCATTCATATGAGCGTCTAGAAAAGTGGATTATTCTATCCTCAGGATTGGTGTGGTGTAGGGTGGGTACATAGCAGGGTACATAGCTGAAGGATACAGAATTTTAAAATTTGAATTGGTTAATTTGGCTGCACTGGTTCTTCCCTGCTGTATGTGGGCTTTCTCTAGGTGCAGAGTGCTGGCTTCTCTTGCTGTGGAGCACAGGCTCTAGGCATGCGGGCTTCACATGCAGCACGTGACCCCAGTAGTTGTGGTGCAGGCCTTAGTCGCTCCGTGGCATGTGGGATCTTCCTGGACCGGGAAACAAACCCATCTCCTCTGCATCAGCAGACATATTCTTAACCACCGGACCATCAGGGAAGTCCCAGAATATTTTTTTGAAGTAATAAAAATGTTGTAAGTTTGACCATAGTGACGGTTGCACACATCTGTGAACACCATTGAGTTGTACACTTCAAATGGGAGAATTACCTTCTCAGGGTCAGCCGTCTCCTTTCTCCCTCCCCAGGTTTCAGTTCTTTCCCCCCAAGCCTGAGTCAGTGAATGTCACTGACTGCGGCTGTGCTCAGTTGCTCAGTGGTGTCCTCCTTTATTGTGAACCCCATGGACTGTAGCCCACCTGTCTCCTCTACCCATGGGATTCCCCAGTAAGAATACTGGAGTGGGCTGCCACCTCCTCTTGTAAAGAGTGGGACTGGTGGCCTGCCTGCTGTTCAGCATGCCCTGGGGAGTGGTGAGGGGTACCCCCATCCCCCTACCTCCCTCCACACTCTGTACTTGAACATTCTTTTGCACTGAAGCGTTACAGTTGAACAAGGGGAACCTCAGGCCTGGGAGGTTGTGAGCTTGAGGGGATGTGACCAGCTTGGACTGAGACTGGACAGATGGGCACCCAGTTTGGACTGGACCCCTAGCCTCTCTCTTGCTTTACTGTGTTGACCTACTCCACCCTTCGTGACCTAAAGTGGGGGTGGGTGTGGAGTCAGTGATGAGGAAGATGCCGCTGCCACTGCTGCTGCTAAATCGCTTTAGTCAGTCGTGTCCAACTCTGTGTGACCCCATAGACGGCAGCCCATCGGGCTCCTCCATCCCTGGGATTCTCCAGGCAAGAATACTGGAGTGGGTTGCCATTTCCTTCTCCAATGCATGCATGCATGCTAAGTTGCTTCAGTTGTGTCCGACCCTGTGTGACCCCATGGACAGCAGCCCACCAGGCTCGTCTGTCCATGGGATTCTTAGGCAAGACTACTGGAGTGGGCTGCCATTTCCTTCTCCAATGGGGAAGATGGGACTGTTACAGCTTGGCTCTTCCCACTCTGTCATCTTCATGGAAACTTGTATCCCATTTTCTCAAGCAACTGCGACTCCTGGTTGCCACGGAATTAGCAGCCAATAGACACCTCCCAAATCCAGGGCTAAGGCTGGACATGGCCCCTCTTAGTTACCATGGGAACTTAGTAACAGACTCTTGGACCTCCCCTGCTCCTTCCTCCCCTGAGTGGGCGTGGTTTGGGAAGTCAGGGGGACGGGCCAGGGCGGGATCCTGCTTCTCAGCTCAGCTCTCCCTGGGGAGTCAGGTTGTATCACATAGGAGAGGAGAAATGTATCCATATACCTCAGGTAACAGGGAGTTGGCGCTGGTGATGGGAGTGACTGGGGGCCAAAGACCAGAGGGGAGGGGCCCCTGGGGATCCCCAAAAGCTTGAAGATGCTGCCGCATGTGGGGCTGGGTGGGGCAGCAGCAGCCCCTGGGCTTCCAGTCTGTACAATATGGTTTGTTATAAAACTCAAAATCTTCCAGTTAGAAAAAAAAAGTTTTTTTGTGAGAATGTATGGTGATGGACAGGGAGGCCTGGTGTGCTGCGATTCATGGAGTCACAAAGAGTCGGACACAACTGAGCGACTGATCTGATCTGATCTGATATGGTATGTTAAATATATCTTAATAAAACTACTAAAAATTGAGTTTGATTGATGGCAAAAAGAAAAAAAATAAGTGGTTTGAGTAAGATACGCTTAATTTTTATCACATTCAAAAGATTTGGAAGTAGAAAATTAAAATATCACAGTCCAAATTCTCAAGGACTCAGGGTCCTTCCAAGGTTGCCTCATCCTCACCTGACAGCTAGATGCCAGCTCTACTATCTGAGGTTTAAATAACAGGAAGGAGGACAGATAAGTTCAGGCCCCTCTCATTTTAATGATTCATCTCAGACGCATATGTACCACTGGTATACTGAATTGCAAGTCCATGTGCCTGACACACAGTGAAGCTCAGCAATACTAAGCATTAGAGTTTGGGGGAAAAAATAAAACAATTTAAAGAATGTGTATTTTAAGAATTAAAAAAACAAAATTGAGCTTGGAACAGAGAATAGTTTATTACAGATTCATACAAGGAGATGGGTGGCTCATGCCCTAAGAACCCCAAAGTCATTGAAAGCTATTAGCAAGTCTTTTTAAAAAAGCAAAAGGTGAGAGATAGGTGGTGTTACTTGTTGCAGACTTCTTGGTGTCAGATCCTTTGTTCTTGAGATCAGGTCATGGTTAAGTCAGGATGTTCCTGTCAATCTGTACCAGATGAATGTTATTCTCTGTCCTGGCAAGAAGGGCAAGGTCCCAAGGCACAACTTTCACCCTCTAAGGTCCCAGTCCTGACTAAGAAGAGGCAGATCCCAATTGGCATCTCCTTTGGGGCCAGATTCCCACATCCGGTCCAACCAATTGTCATCCCTGAGACAGCCAGACACCCAAACCAACTGGCCCTCAGTATCCTCAGGCCGCCCAAAGGGGAAGACAGGGTCTCACAGACTGTAACCCAGACAGACAGCTACTGCTATTAGGTCACAGAGACAGGGATGGGAGAGAGGTTCACACTGCCTCAAGGCCTGGGCAAGACTAGTGGAAGGCCTTTGTGCGAGTGCTGAAGCCCTGTAGGAGGTAGTCCCCAGTCTGTTCCTTGGGCCCTCCAGCTCAATCGCTTGCCTGAGGCAAAGTAAGCTGGAGGACCTCCAGAAGAAGACCTGAACCCACCTCTTACCGCACTCTCCACCTGATAACCACCACAACACCAACCCTTGACTGAATCACTTCCCCAGGTCCTTCATTGACACTTACCAGTGAGCAGGCCCACTGTGGCACTGACCAATAGCTGAACAGGGCAACTGACGGTCACTCATTGACAGTTGGTTGCTTGTGGGAAGGGCCCACTGAAGCACCAACCAATGGCTGAGCAAGACCGTTGCCTAGTAACAGGGTGCACAGCAACGAGGCACAGCAATGGCTACCTGTTAAGGGCTGTGGTTATCCTGCTCTATTACACTACCGCTGGCTGCGGTACAGCCACATGGCCCTCCCTCTAAGAAGGTGAACATGGGGAAGAAGAACTGTTGTACGGGGACATGACAACCTCAGTCACGTTTACAAAGTTTGACTCAGGGTGGCTGTAAAAAATGTAATACTCTACTATGAAATTACTTTGAGGCATGAGGCGGGGAGGGCAGGAAGGGTGAGAATATTTAATTAAAAATACAAAAATAGCAAAGTTCTATAGCAGAGATTCTGAGTGGCATTTAGTCTGTATAATTGATTATCAAAAATAAAGGTATTATAAGCTAAGAACAAAACTTAAGATTCAAGAAAGCTAATATCAAGGCAGCTCTGATGTAATAGGAAGATAGATGAGGTTTGGTCTCTCCACAAAAGAGACAGCAATATTGTCTCAAAAAAAAAAAAAAATCAAGAAAAGAACGATAATTCAGATCAATTAGAAGTTCAGGAAACATTCATTCCCTTTAATATCCTGTATATGCTATCATGAAATAGAACTATATACTAAGAAAAACATTTTTTGAGTGAGGACATTTGGAAATAAAATCTTTTTATTTTATTACAAAATCTTGAGAACCAGAACAAATCAAGAGTTTGCATAGTTAGGAAAGCAATTTGATCCACAATCCTGATTTTAGTCTTATTTTGAATACTGACACCATCAATGGTGTGGGGGGAAAATTCAGTGGCCAGGGATGTTTCTTTTACCTTGAATTCATAGTCATACTGTGGGATTGATACTGATATCACTTCTGTCAGCTGATGTAAATAACCCACAAGGAATCACTTAATAACCACAAGAGGTGTTGGTATTTAATTTATATCATTTTTATTTACAAACTAAAGTAAAGCAATAGATTTGTATCCTTACACTTATAAATGTAAAGATAAGTATCATGATGAAAATAAACATTGAAAATGACGGCTGACAATAATGAAATCCTTAAAAATAGAAGAAAGTAATTTGTAGACCTTATTTGAAAGTGTATGGGAAAAGTATAAATAATGCAAGGATATAAAAGGAAAGAACCAAATTTCTCCAACTTTTCTCTTACTCTAGAAAAATGTTACTAGAATTATATGTAAGAACCTTTGATGAATCCAAAAAGACATAGACTCAAAATCACTTTCTAGGTAACACTTCAACCTTGGAGAACTTATAGACTTCTCAAGCTTAAGCTGTGTTTCGTACAGAATGGTAATAATCCTCATCTCACAATGAGAGATTACATTAAAGTGCTTGCAATCTAATAGGTACTAACTTTGCCTTCCTCACTCTCCCTCTATGCTCCTTTGTGGAGATGTAGCAAGATCACAGTAGAATGAATGTAAGGCACAAACCCAATATGCTAGGTCACAGACGTATGTTTTCCCCTTAATTGGTTCCCAAATTGGTATTTGCTCTACAATTTGGTTGAGAATAGCAGTTGATAGAAGATCCCTTGATTGAAGGGGGCTTTTGGCTGATGTTGGTCCTGGGGTCAGCTTCACATATCGCAGGATATTTTTATCTCACAGCTTTGTGTCCCAGGCATGGGTTTATCTATGCCTCCTAATAGACTCCAGGAAGCCTGGGAGCGAGCAGATTGGTTAGAAGTAGAGGAGCCAGAGTTCCTTCCTCTCCTGCCCACTGACTGGCTGAACTTCTCAGGGGCCTTGCCAGTCTTTCTTTACATGGCAGAACAATGGCTATAGGACTAATAAGTACTTTCAGATGAGTGACTGATAATTTCTCTACCATCAGCTCTCATTTATCACAGCCAGATCACTTGACTTTCAAATTATCTCCAAAAGCCTCCCTTTTGAATATTTATTGACATATCACCAACTCTTCTTAATTAAGTACTTTATTGGAATGAACAAGATCTTTGTTTACTCTAGGCCAGCAGAAGCATGAAGAGTCATAAACAACACCAATCCCTCTCTGCAAAGGATGTTGAGACAAACTTTGCCAAGGAAGTTTTGTTGTGCTTCAGATGGGTTCCTCATTCACCCAGCTGGCATTGAGTAGCATATAGGACCATTGCATGTGCTCCTGGATTCTAGGCACATGAAAAAATACCTTTGCTGACCTTAGGAATCCAGAATCCCCTAGAGGAGATAGACATGCAAACAGTAACATAAGAAATGTATCTCATGGAAGGCTCAGTGGAGAACAGGAGGAGAATCTGTATCAGCCTCAATAGAATCAGCAATGGGACAGAGGAGATGGTTGCGTGAGCTGGGCCTTGAGGCAAGGTTTGAGTGGCTGCAAGACTGGGGGAATGCCTTGTGTCATGGCACTGTAGTGTGACAGAGGAAAGAGCACTCCTTTGTTTTTTTTTTTTTAATTTAATTTAATTAATTAATTAATTTTATTTTATTTTATTTTTAAACTTTACATAATTGTATTAGTTTTGCCAAATATCAAAATGAATCCGCCACAGGTATACATGTGTTCCCCATCCTGAACCCTCCTCCCTCCTCCCTCCCCATACCATCCCTCTGGGTCGTCCCAGTGCACCAGCCCCAAGCATCCAGTATCGTGCATCGAACCTGGACTGGCGACTCATTTCATATATGATATTATATGTATTTTAATGCCATTCTCCCAAATCATCCCACCCTCTCCCTCTCCCATAGAGTCCAAAATGTAGGCTTTCTGAATGGCAATGTAGTGTTTTTACTGCAGAGGACAGGTTACAGACGCCTTCTGTCTATGGTGGTTTCATTCTTGAATGTAACACGTGAATCTTTAGAATATCAGAGGCTCTTGCTTTCATACTTTGACGTTAAATAAATCAAAATAATTTAATTATTTGTATATTTATTATTGTAAGTATTTTAAGCTGCTAATAGGTTGCCTGCATTCACTGTTGTACCTTATTGGCCTCCATTTGAATTGTTACACGGTGCAATTCTTATTTCAGTAGTGAAGCATATATGTTTTTACTGTGATTGTCATCTGAGCAATGAAAATGGATTACATTTTTACATGCATTATCTTATTAAATAATATATACTAATGGTTAATTTTAGTTATGATTATTTAAAAATCTCTGTAGTCCCTCTGTCAGCAAAAGAAAAATATTAAAAATTTAGCTATTTTTCTAGGAACAGTCTCACATACATAGAGAATAGACTTGCGGTTGCCAAGGAGGAAGGGAGGTTGAGGAGGGAAGAATTGGGAATTTGTGATTAGCAGAGGCAAACTATTATATCTAGGATGCATAAACAGCAAGACTCAACTTACAGAATGGGAAGGTATATTCAGTATCTTGTGACAAACCATAATGGAAAGGAATGTGAAAAGAATATCTATCTATCTATAACAGAATAACTTTGCTGTATAACAGAAATTAACAGAACATTATAAGTCAATTATACTTAAATAATTTTTTTAATTTGTTGTTTTTCTTTATGTGAACCTTAGTTTTTTGAAAAAAGATTTCCTTCTGTTGAACCAATAACTCTATTTAGGTTTTGTATGATCTAAAAATATGTCATTAATAAAAATTTTCCTTAATTTTCATCATACTGTGTACCTTATGTATTCCATGTTTTCAGTGATTAATGAATGAAATTTTTATCTAGAAGATGTTTTTATGAAAATGATTAAAGAATCAATGTATATAAAGAGTAAACCAATTCAGAGGCATAGAAACATTGCATCTCAATACAATATTGGGAGTCTAGTAGTAATAGAATTTAAAGGTCATCTTTCCCCACACCTACCCAGGGCAAGTCACTTTTTAAAAAGCTAATTTGAACAAAAGAGTAGAAAAAACCACCTCCCTGGGAGAAGAGGGATTCCATGATAGCTCAGTTGGTTGGTAAAGAATCTGCCTGCAATGCAGGAGACCCTGGTTTGATTCCTGGGTCTGGAAGATCCCCTGGAGAAGGGATAGGCTACCGATGTCTGTATTCTTGGGCTTCCCTTGTGGCTCAGCTGGTAAACAATCTGCCTGCAGTGTGGGAGACCTAGGCTCTATCCCTGGATTGGGAAAATCCCCTGGAGAAGGGAAAGGCTACCCACTCCAGTATTCTGGCCTGGAGAATTCCACAGACTGTATAGTCCATGGGGTCACAAAGAGTTGGACACGACTGAGCAACTTTCACTTTTCTGGGAGAAGAAGAAATGGCAAGGTGGATGTGCTGTAGGAAGTCTGTGACTCAGATGACACCCTCAGTGGCATGTGGGTGTTTCACTGTACTCATTCTCTCTTCCTTCTGATCACTCTTCCAGACCTGGCCGTGTGGAGGGGAAGGGGTCAATTGTGCACACCGAAAAGGCCTGGACACCCAAACAGTTTTGGATCCTCAAGGGCTTCTGGCTGACTGATGTCAGATTCTTCTCACTGCTATTTGTAACTGGGGAATGAGTAAATTACTTAAATTCTTCCTCAGGACAAATATTAACATTGGATCTTCAGTGACAAAAATGAAAACGTTTAAACCAGAAAACAAAGTTCAAAGGCAAAATCTCTGATTTTGCTAACAATCAATAGCTTGAGGCAGAATTTTCTCCTGGATTTAAAATTCTTAAATGTTATTGTCTTGTAATTATAGTGTGAACCTAAATTCTATTTTATCTTGCACATAACTGGTGTGGATGATTTTTCTTAAAAAGAAATTCATTTTATCAGCTCTAATTTAACAGAAAACTGTATTAACTTCTGTTCCGCAGTGAACATTAAGGGTTAGGAATATAATTTTTTAAACAATGGTGCAGCTCTGTTGAAAATCATCACCTTTATTTTACAGTTGCCTGAATTTCAAAATTAGTTGACATAAGTTGAAAGAAAGGTCACAATGTACATTGTTCATGGAAGCAGCCTATATATCCATTGACAGATGAATGTGTACAGAAATTGTGGTACATATATACAATGGAACATTACTCAGCTATAACCTATTTGAGTCAGTACTATGAGGTGGATGAACCTAGAGCCTACTATACAGAGTGAAGTAAATTAGAAAGAGAACAACAAAATGTATATTAACCCATGCACGTGGAATCTAGAAAGATGGTGCTGATGAACCTATTTGCAGGGCAGCAGTCAAGACACAGATATACAGAACAGACTTGTGGACACAGTAGGAAAAGGAGAGGGTGGGGTGAATTGAGAGAATAACATGGAAGCAGACATTACCATGTGTAAAATAGATAGCAAGTGGGAACTTGTTGTGTGGCACAGGGAGCTCATCCTAGTACTCTGTGAGGGGGAAGATGGGAGGGAAGTTCCAGAGGGTGAGGATGTATGTATACCATAAGTATGATTCATGTTGATGTATGCAGAAAACAAAACAATATTGTAAAGCAATTATCCTCCAATTAAAAATAGAAATAAAAAAGCTAAATTGGTGCAGCCTCTGTTAACAACAGTATGGAAGTTTCTGAAAAAACTAGCAATATAATAGAACTAGCATCAGTCAGGTCAGTTCAGTCACTCAGTCGTGTCCGAGTCTTTGCGACCTCATGAATGGCAGCGCGCCAGGCCTCCCTGTCCCTCACCAACTCCCGGAGTTCACTCAGACTCACGTCCATCGAGTTGGTGATGCCATCCAGCCATCTCATTCTCTGTCATCCCCTTCTCCTCCTGCCCCCAATCCCTCCCAGCATCAGAGTCTTTTCCAATGAGTCAACTCTTCACATGAGGTGGCCAAAGTACTTGAGTTTCAGCTTTAGCATCATTCCTTCCAAAGAAATCCCAGGGCTGATCTCCTTCAGAATGGACTGGTTGGATCTCCTTGCAGTCCAAGGGACTCTCAAGAGTCTTCTCCAACACCACAGTTCAAAAGCATCAACTAGCATGTAACCCAGCAATTCCACACTTGAATACAAATAAAAAATCCGAAAACAGTAACGTGAAAAGATACATGCATCCCAATGTTCATAACAGCACTATTTACAAAAGTCAAGATATGGAAGCAGCCTAAATATCTGTCAATGGAAGGATGCATAAAGAAGCTCTTGTATGTATGCATAGTGGAATACTTTGTTTCTTCAGTCACTCAGTCATAGTCGCTTCTTTGCAAACTCATGTCCACTGAGTTGGTGATGCCGCCCAACCATCTCATCCTCTGTCACCCCGTTCTCCTCCTGCCCTCAGTCTTTTCCAGAATCAGGGTCTCTTCTAATGAGTCAGCTCTTCACATCAGATGGCCAAAGTATTGGTGTTTCAGCATCAGTCCTTTCAATGAATATTTAAGATTGATTTCCTTTAGGATTGACTGGTTTGGTTTCCTTGCAGTCCAAGGGACTCTTAAGAATCTTCTCCAATTACACTGTTCAAAAGCATCAATTCTTCGATGCTCAGCCTTCTTTATGGTCCAACTCTCACATCCATACACGACTAGTGAAAAAAACATAGCTTTGACTATATGGACCTTTATGGGCAAAGTGATATCTCTGCTTTTTAATATGCTGTCTAGGTTGGTCATAGCTTTTCTTCCAAGGAGCAAGCGTCTTTTAATTTATTGGCTGCACTCACCATCTGCAGTGGTTTTGGAACCCAAGAAAATAAAGTCTGTCACTGTTTCCATTGTTTCCCCATCTATTTGCCATGAAGTGATGGGACTGGATACCATGATCTGAGTTTTCTGAATTTCGAGTTTTAAGCCAGCCTTTTCACTCTCCTCTTTCATCTTCATCAAGAGGCTCTTTAGTTCCTCATCACTGTCTACCATGAGGGTGGTGTCATCTGCATATCTGAGGTTACTGGTATTTCTCCCTACAATCTTGATCCCAGCTTCTGCTTCATCCAGCCTAGCATTTCATATGATGTGCTCTGCATATAAGTTAAATACAATGGGATGGTTCTCAGCTATAAAAAGAGTGGAATTTGCCATTTGCAGCAACACGGATGGACATGTAGGGTAACATGTTAACTGAAATAAGTCAGAGAAAGACAGGTACTCTATGACATCGCTTATGTGTGGAATCTGAAAAAAACAGAACAAACCAGTGAATGCTACAAACAAGGAGCAGACTCACAGAGACAACATACTAGGGGTTACCAGTAGGGAGAGGGAAGGGAAAGGGCAATATAGGGGTAGGAGATTAACAGGTATAAAATATTATGTATAAAATAAGCTACAAGGATATTGTACAAGACGGGGAATATAACCAATATTTTATAGTTGAGTGTAAATGGAGTATACACTTAAAAATTGTGAATCACAATATTGTACACCTGTAACTTACACATGGAGAAGGAAACGGCAACCCACTCCAGTATTCATGCCTGGAAAATCCCATGGACCGAGGAGCCTGGTGGGATACGGTCCATGGGGTCGCAAAGAGTCGGACACGACTGAGCGACTTCTGTGTCTGTGTGTGTAACTTACACAATATTGTACATCAACTATATTTCAATTAAAAAGTTAGTAAATAAAAGGATCACAAAGCAAAATGGAACAAAAATGTGTTATGAGTCACATAACCCAGGGACTCGGAGCCTGGTGGGCTGCCATTTATGGGGTTGCACAGAGTTGGACACAACATATCCATATGATATTCCTTAAAAGGTTTTCTTTATCTTGTCTAAGGCTGGTTGTCCCTACAAGCAGAGCCAGAGTCAGGGGTTCAGGTTTCGCTGATTTATTGGGAATGTTTTCAGGTGAAGAGGAGTTCCAATGCAGACTGGTTTCTGTTCCAGCCTAGCAGGAATGGTGTGAAGGACCCCACCAGAGAAGGGGCTGGCTTTTGCACCCCTGTCAGTCAATGGCCCAGGTCTGGTGGGACGTGGCTCCTCTTTGGAATATGGTGGTTCCCCAGAGAACAGATGACTATGAGAGGCAGTGGCCCCAAGTGTGCAAACACACCTGCCTCCAGCAATGGCTCAGGTGCCACCTGGGGTGGGGGGGAGCGGATTCTCATGAGCTGATCTCCAGCTGGCCCTGTGGCCTCTCTAAGTAGTGCTGTTGACATCTTGGGAAGCAGAGCCCTCCTGGCATGATTTTTCTGTAGAAGCTCTACCTAAAGGGCTGCCATTTGGCAAGCACACCATGCACAGTGCCAGACGTTTCTGATGGGATCATTAAGCCTTCCAGCTTTCAGTGTGACACAGGTGAGAATAAATTAACACTGCTGAGTTAAAGAACAACACAGATAAGGAGAATTGTTCAACAACAAAAGGGGACTCTCTGGGTTCCCAGGGTCACAGAAAACTTCTTTGTTTGCTGAGCAAAGGTTTCCCGTCCCCTGTGCTATATTGCGGAGAAGGCAATGGCACCCCACTCCAGTACTTTTGCCTGGAAAATCCCATGGACAGAGGAGCCTGGTAAGCTGCAGTCCATGGGGTCGCTGGAGTTGGACACGACTGAGTGACTTCACTTTCACTTTTCACTTTCATGCATTGGAGAAGGAAATGGCAACCCACTCCAGTGTTCTTGCCTGGAGAATCCCAGGGACAGGGAAGCCTGGTGGGCTGCCGTCTATGGGGTCGCACAGAGTCGGACACGACTGAAGTGACTTAGCAGCAGCAGCAGCAGTGCTGTATTGATGTTGTTGAGTGGTTCAGTCATGTCTGACTTTTTGTGACCCCGTGGACTTCAGCACGTCAGGCTTTCCTGTCCTTCACCATCTCCTGGAGCTTGCCCAAACTCATGTCCATTGAGTCGGTGATGCATCCAACCACCTCATCCTCTGTCTTCCCCTTCTCCTCCCACTTTCAATCTTTCCCATCATCAGGGTCTTTTTATACACCCTAAACAGAGGGCAATCATCCAAGTGGGGCCTGGTGGGCTACAGTCCATGAGGTCGCAGGAGTCAGATATGACTTAGTGACTATACCACCACCACTACATCCAAGTGGGGAGGAGGCAGAGGCCTGCTGCCTAAGACCACAAGGTCTGGAAACCTGGGAGGGACAGAGGGGACTCCTGTCAGCACTAACCCGGGAAGTCTCTCTCCTTTCCTGGTAACACCCCCAGTGTGGAAAGAGTCAAAAAGCAAATGCTATCAGACACAGTCTCTTAGGGATCTTTTCCAGCCACTTTCTGCCTCCCATTGCTTTATAAGCCACAGTGGATCCAGAGTAAGGTTCAAGGAACAGCTTCCTGTGACCGCTGCTTTATTCTCATATTCCAATACAGCAGAGAAGCACTTCTGGGCCTCAGATGCAACACCCCATTCAGTTGCAAAGAGGTGAAAAACAATGAAAATCATCACTGGAGATTCTTTTTTAAGCTGGGTGCTGTGCCTGGTACCCAAATCCTTAGAATAGTTATAGGACAGCAGCATTTTTAGCTCCACTGATGGATGAGGGAAAATCCTATAGCTTTTCACTAAAGTGACCTATATGCAAGAGCTGAGAGAATGCTGGTCTAAATTGAATTAGTGAATTAATGAATTTATTTGTTCAGATGTAGTTAGCAGGAAGAGAATAGGTGGACATGGGCCAGTATAAATAGGAAAGGGAGATGCTTTTCTTTGTAATTCTTGATGTGTCACTAAGACTGGCAAGAAGGATTCTGTCATCTGACGTGGAACGTCTGAATGAGTACCCTACATTATGGTGAAGGGAGTAATCTCACCTCAAGGCAGTAAGGATTTGGGGGAAATATATTGTGGGGAGAGAGCAAATTAGTCAAGATGGCGAGTGCAGACTCTCTCACCCCACGTTTTGTAAATAATGGTTATGTCACAGCTGAGCTCACTTGTAGCACTGCACATGCGTGTCAGGAGGTACTCACTTGGTCACGGGTTTTATGTGTGTACGGATATGTGAGGTCCACCCATAAAGTGGCGGGAATTACTGCTGTGTCATGGCTGTGTCCATTGGGTCAGTCAGGAGAGGAGAAAATACAGCATCCACTGTTGGGGCTGCTGCGTCAGCCAGGAGACAGGCTGTGTTGTGTTAGGTTAAGCTATGGTTGTTGCCAGAAGAGAATAAATGTGTCTGCAGTTCCTACGGCTCCTCGAGTCTCCCTCCAGCCTCTCAGCTGGCACCTTGCCTACCCTGGGTTCAATGAACAAAGCGAACAGTGTGAACAGCAAGACAATTAGTGTAGTGGATAGGATCAGCAATACAACTGGTGTAGTCGGCAGGGTACCTGGCAGTGAGGGGAGCCTGAGGCTCCACTGGATGGAGGAAGCCAGTGGCCACCACATTGCATGTGGTACTGTGTGGCTGTGGTCCTGTTGATGTGGGCTCCAGTGGAAGACTGGGAGGTGGTGGAAGGTTCACCAGATAGCATGAAAAGGCATTACAGGCAGTGAGTTCCTGTTTGCCAGACAAGGCGGCGCAGACTGCTGCTGGCACTATGGGGTGGATCTTCCTGACTGCCCTGGAGGTGAATATGGATTGTGCCCTTTGTGATGCCAGGCCAGTGCACAATGTGCAAAGACACTTGGAAGAACCAGAGCAACGAATACTGGCGTTAGAGCCAGGATCCTGTGGCTTTGAAGAACTCAGCATCTCTGACAGCGAGGTGGTAAGTGACGGTGATGATGAATGTTATGAGACTTCAGGTCCCCGCTTGGCAGCGAGGCCTGTTGTACAGCAGAAAGAGAAGCAAGAGCAGCCTATGACCCAGGGGCGCATCCTCAAGGGGCCCCCATTGTGACTGAGTTCATGGCACATCGACCATATCTTCAGGTGGGGTCGGTCGACTCGTGTAAACAGTTTTGGCAAAAGCAAGGGGAAACTTGGTAGCTTGGCTTTTGTGACTGGCACAGTGGTGGGCCTGGGACCTGTGGGGGTTTACAGGTCCTTATTGAGAGAAGTAGAGAGGGCATGTGAGTCACCGTTTTGAAAGTATGAAGACCCCGAAGGGGGCCCACGCTGGCAGGGGTCCCACTTGGGTTAAATGGATGCAAATATAGGCTGATTTGTGCAAAGGTCTTCTGCACTATTGCACTCATCTCACATGCTAGTAAAGTAATGCTCAAATTTCTCCAGGCCAGGCTTCAGCAAATATGTGAACAGTGAACTTCCTGATGTTCAAGCTGGTTTTAGAAAAGGCAGAGGAACCAGAGATCAAATTGCCAACATCTGCTGGATCATGGAAAAAGGAAAAGAGTTCCAGAAAAGCATCTATTTCTGCTTTATTGACTATGTGAATCACAATAAACTGTGGAAAATTCTGAAAGAGATGGGAATACCAGACCACCTGATCTGCCTCTTGAGAAATCTGTATGCAGGTCAGGAAGCAACAGTTAGAACTCCACATGGAACAACAGACTGGTTCCAAATAGGAAAAGGAGTACATCAAGGCTGTATATTGTCACCCTGCTTATTTAACTTCTATGCAGAGTGCATCATGAGAAACGCTGGACTGGAAGAAACACAAGCTGGAATCAAGATTGCCGGGAGAAATATCAATAACCTCAGATATGCAGATGACACCACCCTTATGGCAGAAAGTGAAGAGGAACTAAAGAGCCTCTTGATGAAGGTGAAAGTGGAGAGTGAAAAAGTTGGCTTAAAGCTCAACATTCAAAAAATGAAGATCATGGCATCTGGTCCCATCACTTTATGGGAAATAGATGGGGAAACAGTGGAAACAGTGTCAGACTTTATTTTTCTGGGCTCCAAAATCACTGCAGATGGTGACTACAGCCATGAAATTATAAGACGTTTACTCCTTGGAAGGAAAGTTATGACCAACGTAGATAGCATATTCAAAAGCAGAGATATTACTTTGGCAATAAAGGGTCATCTAGTTAAGGCTATGGTTTTTCCTGTGGTCAAGTATGGATGTGAGAGTTGGACTGTGAAGAAGGCTGAGCGCCAAAGAATTGATGCTTTTGAACTGTGGTGTTGGAGAAGACTCTTGAGAGTCCCTTGGACTGCAAGGAGATCCAACCAGTCCATTCTGAAGGAGATCAGCCCTGGGATTTCTTTGGAAGGAATGATGCTAAAGCTGAAACTCCAGTACTTTGGCACCTCATGCGAAGGGTTGACTCATTGGAAAAGACTCTGATGCTGGGAGGGATTGGGGGCAGGAGGAGAAGGGGCCGACAGAGGATGAGATGGCTGGATGGCATCACTGACTCGATGGACGTGAGTCTGAGTGAACTCCGTGAGTTGGTGATGGACAGGGAGGCCTGGAGTGCTGCGATTCATGGGGTCACAAAGTGTCAGACACGACTGAGCGACTGAACTGAACTGAACTGATACTATAAAGGCTGTGTCTTATGATGTAGGTTTAGACAGTGTATGTAAAGGCTGTGTCTTCAGATTTAGAAGTATTGTCATGTGGGTGGACTATGAACACTGCAAAAGATCCCTTCCTTGAAGGGGTGGTCCTGGCTCCTGTGGGGGTTTTTGTGGATCTTTAATAAAACTCCGCTGGAGTGGGGTTTCCCCTGTGGAGGCTTTCCTGCAATCTCACAAGGACAGACAGTGGGCTGGACTTGGTCTTGGAAGATAAAGGCACTCCACATGCAGTGGGGGCTCTTCTAGCCCCATGAGGGCAAAGGCTGCAACATGTGTTCCAGGTGATACCCAGCATTGGTTTCTGCTCTGTATTGGGGATGTAACTGCTTGTGGTTATAGCTATTGCTGTTACAAGATGCAAATCCAAGGGTCAGTGTCACTCTCCGAGGAAATATCACAGAAGATGGACTGCATAGAATGTGAGGTGAGAGACCCTGAAGGGGTGGAGTGTGGGGAGAGCAAGTTACCCAAGATGGAGTGGTCAGCTCTCTCACCCCACGTTTTGTAAATGATGGCTATGTAACAGCTGAGGTCACTTATAGCACTGCACAAACATGTCAAGAGGTACTTACCTGGTCATGGGTTTTGTGTGGTTCAAATGCATGAGCTCCACTTGTAAAGCAGCAGGAATGACTGCTGTGTCATGGCTGTGGCCGGTGGGTCAGCCGTGAGAGGAGGGAATATAGCGTGTCTACTGTTGCAGCTGCTGCATCAGGCAGGAGAGAATACTGTTGTGGCTGTTGTGCCAGCCAGGAGAGAGGTTGTGTTCTGTTAGGTTATGCTATGGCTGTTGCCAGAAGAGAATAAACATGTATGTAGCTCCTACAGTTCCTGGAGTCTCCTTCCAGCCTCTTAGCTTGCGCTTTGCCTATCCTGGGTTCAACGAACAGTGCAAACAGTATGAAAGTGGAAGTGAAAGTCGCTCAGTCATGTCTGACTCTTTGCGACCCCATGGACTATACAGCCAATGGAATTCTCCAGGCCAGAATACTGGAGTGGGTAGCCTTTCCCTTCTCCAAGGGATCTTCCCAACCCAGGGATTGAACCCAGGTCTCCCACATTGCAGGAGGATTCTTTACCGGCTGAGGTACAAGGGAAACCCAAGAATCCTGGAGTGGGTAGCCTACCTCTTCTCCAGGGGATCTTCCCGACCCAGGAATTGAACCAGGGTCTCCTGCATTGCAGGTGGATTCTTTACCAACTGAGCTATCAGGCAAACAGTGTGAACAGCAAGACAACTGGCGCTGTGGCAGGATCAGCAATCCATACACGCATATATATATAAAGAATAAAAATATATACACACACACACACTCATGTGTCCACCACTTCCCCTGAGTCTGGACGAGTGACACTGGCCTGCCCAGCTTTCCAGGAACTTACTGCATCTGCCAAGCATCTGTGTCACAGCCAAGCAACTTTGAACTTCAGAAATCTCCATTTTATAAAAGGTCCAAAGAAACCTACTTCATCTTATTAGCCTGGACAGGAGACAAATACACCCTCTGCCTTTCAAGGTTGCAACAAGACCCATAGAAACCTCGTGGCAACCTGCCTCCACCAGGCACTATCTGGTGCCTGGCTTACAAATTCCAGGGCCAACCCTGCCAGCCTCTGCACAGGTCTCTGGGGAAGGTGTAACAGGCCCTCGGATGGGCCTCTGAGAAGCTTCACTCTAGCTCAATGCTCCCTTGGTTCTGATTTAAGTTCTCTGTTGCTGTGTGGGTGACCAGTGCTTTCAGGCCCAGGAGGTGCTGAGGGAAAGTGGACCCTGCATTTCCGCTGGCTGTTGGTTGAATTTGCAGGTGTGCAGGGCAGACTGCACCATGCCATCCATGTACATGAGGATCGCGAGTACAGGCGGGCTTGGGAATCCACAGGAGTGGAGGTGGGGTCTGTCCTGGGACTAGTCCTCCACAGACTCCAAGGAATACCTGTATCTGCAGACTGGGGACACCATCCAGCTGACCCACATACACTGGATTGCAAATCTTTTTCTTGAATATGTAGTCCTTGAGATAATTTTATTATACATCCATAATCTCATAGATGTACAATCTTTCCTTTTCTTTTAATTTCACACAGTTATAACATTATAACACTTATAACATTGGAAATGCAGATGACTGTTTTGACATTCACAAAAATGTAGTTTTAATTAGTATGTTGATTGCTTGATCTAAAAAGCCAGTCACCTAAATATCATGAAAGGTCACAGAGGACAAATCTTCAATTTTCATCTTTCAATATTCTAGTTTTATTGAATTAGAGATCATTTTATTTTATTGCTTTAAAAGGTGATTTTGTTTAGCTCTCCACCCTAAATTTTAAAAATTTATTCTTTAGGATAATTATAGAAACTCAAATCTCATAAAAGGAAGGAAAAAATAAAATTATGCAAATTCTCCCCATAGCGACTTTCTTTCCTTTTTTCTTTCCTAGTAGCAAACGTTTATAATAAAAGCTCAATGTATAAGAAGTTTGTAACATATCAATTTAAGAAACAGCTCTTCATTTGATGCAAATTTTTAGGAAGACAAATTTAGAGTTTCATTTAGAAAGTGATTTTAGCATAACTATCATTCTATCTTCAACTTTTTCTGTTTTATAGTTTAGATTTCTAAAGAGGTTAGACCCATCATGTCCAGTTAGGTGAACTTTCCACAATCTAACTTAAAATTAATATGTTATCCACACGTCCTGAACTTCCAGTCAAGAAGTTTGGCAGTAGAATTAAAATGGGGCTTCCCAGGTGGCCCAGTGGTAAAGAATATGCATGCCAATGCAGGTGAGGAGATGCAGGAGATGTGGGTTCAATCCCAGAGTCCGGAAGATCTCCAGGAGTAAGAAATGGTAATCCACACAAGTATTCTTGCCTGGGAAATCCAATGGACAGAGGATCCTGGAGGGAAATAGTCCATGGGTCACAAAGAGTTGGACACTAGTTGAGCGACTGAGCATGCACATGCACACACTTTTTCTTGGACAAATACAGTGTGAGCTATATTCAGGCTGAGTTCACTTAACATTTCCTCATAGTATATAGCTGTATCACGCTGGAAAAAAAAATAATAGCTAATGGGGAAATTAATGTGAAAATTGATATTCAGCTTAGGTTCATACTGGTGTGGTTGCAGTCCATGGGGTTGCGAAGAGTTGGGCACGACCGAGCGACTTCACTTTCACTTTTCACTTTCATGCATTGGAGAAGGAAATGGCACCCCACTCCAGTGTTCTTGCCTGGAGAATCCCAGGGACACGGAAGCCTGGTGGGCTGCTGTCTCTGGGGTTGCATAGAGTCGGACACGACTGAAGCGACATAGCAGCAGCAGTGTGCATGTACATGCTCAGTCTCTTCAGTCGTATCTGACTCTTTGCAACCCTAATGGACTATAGCCCACCAGGCTCCTCTGTCCATGGGATTCTCCAGGCAAGAATACGGGAGTGGGCTGCCATGCCCTCCTCCAGGGGATCTTCCTGACCCAGGGATTGAACTCCAGTCTCTTTTGTCTCCTGCATTGCAGGTGGTTTCCTTACTCACTGAACCAACTGGGAAGACCCAACTTCATACTAGAACAATTTCCAACTGTTTTGCGTAAAGTGAATCTGGTTGTACTATTAATTACAGAATAGTTCATCTCTTTGAATCCCAAGGGTTTCGTCATCTTGTAACCTTTTCTTCTTGCTTATAGCTTGCAGTGCTTCAGTAGTAATTGATCTCACTTTCTGCTCCATCTTGAATTAACAAATACAATGGTAAGCTTCTCTGATTGGATCTATCTCCTTAATACAACACCACTCGCAACTGAAAAGAAACTTGATTTTAGTCAAATCAAATTAAAATAAAAATTATAGCCTTCTATAATACACATAATCACCCACATTTTCAAAGTGTAACTTTTTCTGTGTTGATTACTAAGCCCAGTCAGACCCACCTACCCTAGTGTTCCCATCTCATAGGCTGAGTGCTGCCAAAGCAAAGTACTCGATGCTATTTGCCAGAATCTTGCAGTGGCATAGGCAGGAGCTGAGTGGTAACTGTTTTCCATTTATCTTTGCTATATAATATGTCAGCATACAGCTGTTCATGGTATTCCCTTACAATCCTTTACATTTCTGCAAGGTCAGCAGTACTGTCTTCTGTCAACTCCTCAAACCAACTATTGATACCCTCTAGCAAATTTTAAACTTCTGTCATACTGTTCAACTCCAGAATTTATATTTGGTTACTTTTATAATTGAGCTTCCCAGGTAGTACAGTGATATGGGTTAGATCCCTGGGTTGGGAAGATCCCTTAGAGTAGAAAATGTCAAACCACTCCAGTATCCTTGCCTAGAAAATTCCTTGGACAGGGGAGTCTGGTGGGTACAGTCCATGAGGTCACAGAGAGTCAGAGACATGACTGAGTGACTGAGCATGCATGCACCTTTATAATTGCTATTTCTTTATTGGCATTCTTTATCCTTCAGTTACTGTTTTCATAACCTTTTTGTAAACATAGTTCTCTTTATTTATTTATTTAATTTTTAAACTTTACATAATTGTATCAGTGGGGAGGAAGGAGGGAGGAGGGTTCAGGATGGGGAACACGTGTATACATAGTTCTATTTAATTCCTTGATGTTTTATAATAGCTGTTTTTAAGACTTCATCTGTTAAATTCAAAATCCTGGCCCCCTCAAAGGCAGATTAGAGGGCTTGTTTTATTTTTTATGTATAGCTCACAATTTCCTATTTATTTACGTCTCACTGTAATTTTTTATTGAAAACTGGAAATTGTGGGTAAAATATCATAGCAACTCTGGATAACAATGCATATCCCACCCTTTCTGAGGTTTGTAGTTTAGGATCACTTTGTCTATTGATTTTGGGGAGCCAATATTTTGAAGTCTGCTTTGCCTACAGTATGTAGTCTCTGTTGACTTTGCTCAGGATTCCCCCCTTATTTTTTATCTGAATTTGGCTTTTTAGAGTTCACATGCTGAAAGTGCATTAACTACCTTTAAGTCAAAGTCTCTCACTGTTTCCATTGTTTCCCCTTCTATTTGGCATGAGTGATCAAACCTGATGCCATGATCTTAGTTTTCTGAATGTTGTGTTTTAAGTCAACTTTTTCACTCCTCTCTCTCATTTTCATCAAGAGACTCAATTCTTTTTCACTTTCTGCCATAAGGGTGGTGTCATTTGCTTATCTGAGGTTATTGATATTTCTCCTGACAATCTTGATTCCAGCTTGTGCTTCATCCAGCCCAGCATTTCTCATGATGTACTCTGCATATAACTTAAATAAGCAGGGTGACAATATACAGCCTTAACATACTCCTTTCCCAATTTGGAACCAGTCTGTTGTTTCATGTCCAGTTCTAACTGTTGCTTCTTGACCTGCATACAGATTTCTCAGACAGCAGGTCAGGTGGTCTGGTATTTCTATTTCTTGAAGAATTTTGTTGTGACAAAATTCACAGTTTGTTGTGATCCATGCAGTCAAAGGCTTTGGTGTAGTCAATAAAGCAGAAGTAGATGTTTTTCTGGAACTCTCTTGCTTTTTCCATGATCCAATGGATGTTGGCAATTTGATCTCTGGTTGCTCTACCTTTTCCAAATCCAATTTGAACATCTGAAATTTCACAATTCACGTACTATTGAAGACTGGCTTGGAGAATTTTGAGCATTACTTTGCTAGCGTGTGAGACGAGTGCAATTGTGTGGTAGTTTGAGCATTCTTTGGCATTGACTTTCTTTGGGATTGGAATGAAAACTGACCTTTCCCAGTCCTGTGGCCACTGCTGAATTTTGCAAATTTGCTGGCATATTGAGTGTAGCACTTTTGCAGCATCATCTTACAGGATTTGAAATAGCTCAACTGGAATTCCATCACCTCTACTAGCTTTGTTCATAGTGATACTTCCTAAGGTTCTCTTGACTTCACATCCCAGGATGTCTGGCTCTAGGTGAGTGATCACACCATCATGGTCATCTTGGTCATTAAAATTTTTTTTTCTATAGTTCTTCTGTGTGTTCTTGCCACCTCTTCTTAATATCTTCTGCTTCTGTTAGGTCCATACCATTTCTGTCCTTTATTGAGCCCATCTTTGCATGAAATGTTCCTTTGGTATCTCTAATTTTCTTGAAGGGATCTCTAGTCTTTCCCATTCTATTGTTTTCTACTATTTCTTTGCATTGATCACTGAGGAAGGCCTTTTAATCTCTCCTTGTTATTCTTTGGAACTCTGCATTCAAATGGGTATACCTTTCCTTTTCTCCTTTGCTTTTCACTTCTTTTCTCTTCTTGGCTATTTGTAAGGCCTTCTCAGACAACAATTTTGCCTTTTTGTATTTTTCTTGGGGATGGTCATGATCACTGTACAATATCACAAACCTCTGTCCATAGTTCTTCAGACTCTTAGTCTATCGGATCTAATCCCCTGAATCTATTTGGGATTTAGATATGGCCCTTAGATATTTTGAATAGAAGGATGCACAGTGCACTGCTTCTGGCATTCTTCTCGCCATTGTTCTACCTATAGCAATCATGTTTGTGAAGATTAAAGGCATACATTGGAGATATCAAAGGTTCAGTTCCAGACTACCACAATAAAGTAAATATCACAATAAAACAAGTCACATGGGTTTTTTTTGGTTTCCAATGCATATAGAAGTTATGCTTACATTATTCTGTAGTCTACTAAGTATGCAATAAAGTTGTTTTAAGTATCTATTTACATACTTTAATAAAAAATACACAGTACTAAAGACATGCTAACCATCATCTGAACCTCCAGAGAATCGTAATCTTTTTGCTGGTGGAGAGAGTCTTGCCTTGATGTTCATGGCTGCTGACTAACCAGGGTGGTAGTCCTGAAGCCTGTGGTGGATGTAACAATTTCTTAAGAGAACAAAGAATTTTATTACATCAGCTGACTCCACCTTTCATGAGCACTTTCTCAGCAGTGCTCTTTGATAGCCCTTTACCCATAGTACCACCACTCCTGCAGCTGCTGTATCAACTAAGTTTATATAATAATTCCTTTGTTCTCACTTCTACAATCTTGTCAATATCTTTACCAGGAGTAGATTCCATCTCAAGAATCAAATTTCTTTATTTATCCATTAAAAGGAACTCTTTATCAATTCCTTAGTTGAAGGTTTCACCATGATATTCCAGCAATTCAATCACATCTTCAGACTCCACTTGTAATTCTAATTCTCTTTCTATTTCTAGCACATCTGTGTTTGATTCTTCCACTGAAATCTTGAACCCATCAATATCATCCTTGGTGCTTAAAATCAACTTATTCCAAACTCTTGTTAATGATGTGTTAGCAAATATGAAAAGAACATTCAACTCACTGTCTCCACCAGAGGTCTTAGATGGCCAGGTGCATTGTCAGTGAGTAGTATTTTGAAAAGTATCCTTTTTCCTGAGCACTAGGTCTCAATAGTGTGTATTTAAAATACTCAGTAAGCCATGTTGTATGCAGATGTATTGCCTTCAGGAATTTTTATCCTTTTAGAGAGCACGGGCAGAATAACATAATTCTTAAGGGCTCTAGGATTTTTTGAATGGTGTATGAGTATTGACTTCAACTAAAAATCACCAGCTGTATCTGTCTCCAACAAGAGAGTCAACCTGTCTTTTAACACTTGGAAGCCAGGCATTGACTTCTCCTCTCTAGTTATGGAAGTCCTGGATGGCCTCTTCCTCTCATATAACGCTGTTTCATCTACACTGTCTCACCTACATTCAGTGTGGCTGCCTTCATTATCTTCACTAAATCCTCTGGATATGTTGCTGCAGCTTCCACATCAGCACTTGCAGCTTCACTTTGTCCTCTTCTGTTGTGGAGATAGCTTCTTTCTTTAAACCTCATGAACCAACCTCTGATAACTTCACACTTTTCTTCTCCAGCCTCCCCACCTCCCTCAGCTTTCATAGAATTGAAGAGAGTTAGGGCCTTGCTCTGAATTGGGCTTTGACTGAAGGAAATGTTATGGCTGGTTTGATCTTCTATCCAGACCATTAAGATAATACCAGATCAGATCAGTCGCTCAGTCGTGTCTGACTCTGCGATCCCATGAATCGCAGCACGCCAGACCTGCCTGTCCATCACCAACTCCCGGAGTTCACCCAGACTCACATCCATTGAGTCAGTGATGCCATCCAGCCATCTCATCCTCTGTCGTCCCCTTCTCCTCCTGCCCCCAATCCCTCCCAGCATCAGAGTCTTTTCCAATGAGTCAACTCTTCTCATGAGGTGGCCAAAGTACTGGAGTTTCAGCTTTAGCATCATTCCTTCCAAAGAAATCCCAGGGCTGATCTCCTTCAGAATGGACTGGTTGGATCTCCTTGCAGTCCAAGGGACTCTCAAGAGTCTTCTCCAACACCACAGTTCAAAAGCATCAATTCTTTGGCGCTCAGCCTTCTTCACAGTCCAACTCTCACATCCATACATGAACACAGGAAAAATCATAGCCTTGACTAGACGAACCTTTGTTGGCAAAGTAATGTCTCTGCTTTTGAATATGCTGTCTAGGTTGGTCATAACTTTCCTTCCAAGGAGTAAGCGTCTTTTAATTTCATGGCTGCAGTCACCATCTGCAGTGATTTTGGAGCCCAGAAAAATAAAGTCTGACACTGTTTCCACTGTTTCCCCATCTATTTCCCATGAAGTGATGGGACCAGATGCCATGATCTTTGTTTTCTGAATGTTGAGCTTTAAGCCAACTTTTTCACTCTCCACTTTCACTTTCATCAAGAGGCTTTTGAGTTCCTCTTCACTTTCTGCCATAAGGGTGGTGTCATCTGCATATCTGAGGTTATTGATATTTCTCCCCACAATCTTGATTCCAGCTTGTGTTTCTTCCAGTCTAGTGTTTCTCATGATGTACCCTGCATATCAGTTAAATAAGCAGGGTGACAATATACAGCCTTGACGAACTCCTTTTCCTATTTGGAACCAGTCTGTTGTTCCATGTGCAGTTCTAACTGTTGCTTCCTGACCTGCATACAGATTTCTCAAGAGGAAGATCAGGTGGTCTGGTATTCCCATCTCTTTCAGAATTTTCCACAGTTGATTGTGATCCACACAGTCAAAGGCTTTGGCATAGTCAATAAAGCAGAAATAGATGCTTTTCTGGAACTCTCTTGCTTTTTCCATGATCCAGTGGATGTTGGCAATTTGATCTCTGGTTCCTCTGCTGTTTCTAAAACCAGCTTGAATGTCAGGAAGTTCACGGTTCACATATTGCTGAAGCCTGGCTTGGAGAATTTTGAGCATTACTTTACTAGCGTGTGAGATGAGTGCAATTGTGCAGTAGTTTGAGCATTCTTTGGCATTGCCTTTCTTTGGGATTGGAATGCAAACTGACCTTTTCCAGTCCTGTGGCCACTGCTGAGTTTTCCACATTTGCTGGCATATTGAGTGCAGCACTTTCACAGCATCATCTTTTAGGATTTGGAATAGCTCAACTGGAATTCTATCACCTCCACTAGCTTTGTTTGTAGTGTTGCTTTCTAAGGCCCACTTGACTTCACATTCCAGGATTTCTGGCTCCAGGTCAGGTTTCTCCATATCAGTGACAATGCTGCTTTGCTCTCTTATCATTCATATCTTCACTAGAATATCACTTTCAATTTCCTTCACATTCACAAGTTGGCTGTTCAGTGCAAAATGCCTACCTTTCAACCTATCTTGACTTTTGACATGCCTTCCTCACTAAGCTTAATCATTCCTTGTTTTTGATTTAAAGTGAGAGACATGCAACTCTCCTTTCACTTGAAAACTTAGAAGCCATTGTAGGGTTATTAACTGGCCTAATTCTAATATTGCTGTGTTTTAGGGAAAAGGTAGGCCTAAGGAGGAGGGAGATGGGGAAAGACTCAGTCAGTGGAGCAATGCAGTTACAAAACGATCACAATAGTAACATCGAAGATCACTAGTTACAGATCACCATAACATATGTAATAACAATGAAAAAGTTAAGGGATTACCAAAATGCAACGTTGAGACATGGAATGAGCTAATGCTGTTGGGAAAATGGTGCCAATAGACTTGTTTGATGCAGTGTTGCCTCAAACCTTAAATTTGTGAAAAAATGCAATAAAATGAGGTCTACTTGTATATTTTCTAGATGATAATGCACCTACACTTCTTCCCAGCTCTCTGTCTCTGCCTGCCAAAGAGCCTTTATGATTAGACAGATTGCCAAATATTTTTCTTAATAACATATATTCTTAGATGCTTGAGTTTGGTTTCTGCTAGTGGAGAAGGAAATGGCAACCCTCTCCAGTGTTCTTGCCTGGAGAATCCCAGGGACAGGGGAGCCTGGCGGGCTTCCGTCTATGGGGTCGCACAGAGTCAGACACGACTGAAGCGACTTAGCAGCAGCAGTACACCTAAGACAATATCTTCTAAAAACTTTCAATTGGGCTTGCAGGCAGCATCTTAAAAAAAAAAAAAAATCCATCTTACATGTTTGCATTGCCCCCTTTACTGTAGTTCGAGTGTAAATTTCTTGGAGATTCTGGCACTATATGGTCAATCCTACCATTCAATATTGTTGTTTGTTTACATATGTTTCTGGATATTCATAAGTGTTCAGTGATAAGTTACAAGAAGTTGAGGTTGGGAATTCTCAGCCTTATTGCATTCATATTGTAGCCTCAGTGCATACACTTTGCATTGAGGACAATGTATGAGCATGGACTGAGGGTCAGTTAGTTAGATCAGTGGTTTTTATGTTGAGTTCTAGGTTGGCTGAAAAGAAAGATCACAGAAGTCTGTGATACTGTGCCCCAAATATTAGGGATAAACAAAGCACATTATCATACATAAGACTTTGAGAAGCCTTGTAACCAGTAGATGTCTTGAATCCCCTGTCTTTGGCACCATACTTTGTCACATGCTACTGCTGCTAACAGTCATGTCCAACTCTGTGCGACCCCATAGACGGTAGCCCACCAGGCTCCCCTGTCCCTGGGATTCTCCAAGCAAGAACACTGGAGTGGGTTGCCATTTCCTTCTCCAAAACATGAAACTGAAAAGTGAAAGTGAAGTCGCTCAGTCATGTCCGACTGTTCACGAGCCCATGGACCACAGCCTACCAGGTTCCTCCATCCATGGGATTTTCTAGGCAAGGGTACTGGAGTGGGGTGCCATTGCCTTCTAAGTTAGCCCAAATAAAATGGGATTGAAAAGGTGTTAAAGGCAATATCATCAGAAACAAAATTTGCCATCTAAAGATACAACTGGAAAATAAAAAACAGACTGTTTCTGCCGTCACTGGTGGAGCTGTCTTTTCCACATTGTGTATCTGTTTCGTTCTCCTGTTTCTCTGCAGAAAGGCTTTTTCTGTTAACTCTGATCATCCTGATTGTGCATGTTTGTTTTGGAAAGGGTGACTCCATGTCAGAATGCATGCCATCTAACTTTCATCATAGCTTAAGTAGCCCAAACTCTCACTGTCTCCAGAGAGAGTACTAACCTAGCATAAGTCAAAGGTCCACTCCTGCCCAGAAATTGCTGGATGAGAGCTCACTGACACATAGGACGTTTATGGGGTTACGTGCAAAGTCAGTTTTCAGCAGTGAAACTTTGAGTATGAAGGAGATAATTGGAATATCTGTCTGCTCTATTTCTCATATATCATAGCCCAAGCTTATTTGATGGTTAACATTTCTTTCACATGAATGACACTAACATTCATTGTAAATGGCAAACATTTGGAAACATGTATAGAAAAGATGGTCACATGGAAGAAAATCTGTGAAGGTAAAGACGACGACAAAACTATTGGAAGTTTTAATAAGCGAGGGTTCTGCTGGGCTGGGTTTGTACTGTCTTTGTATTTGTCTTTAATTTCATTTTTGCTGCTGCTGCTAAGTTGCTTCAGTCGTGTCCGACTCTGTGCGACCCCATGGACTGCAGCCCACCAGGCTTCTCCGTCCATGGGATTCTTCAGGCAAGAACACTGGAGTGGGTTGCCATTTCCTTCTCCAAGGAAATTACTATTATTTTAGATAATTAAAAAATGCATCCATGAAGCAGGATATGTCAAACACTAATGAATATTCTGTGGTGGGAGATGGTATAGCTTAAAAGATAAAAATTTGTTCAGGTACAATTCACCTTTCCTCCCACTGGCTTCTTTGTTGAAGGAATTTATGTAAAAAGGATGAAAGACTAAATGGGATTCAGGGATTAATTTTATTAAAAACTGGAGAAAGTGCCTGATATTTGAATTGAATTTCTCTGGTAAAAGATGAATTTGTGTTCATGGTGTTTTTTTTGTTTGTTTGTTTATTCTAGGTTTACTTTAAATTTTATAAAGTGGAAATCATAAAGGTTGAAATCATCCAAGACTTATTTTCACTGGAAATGGAATTGCTAAAACTCATTCATATAACTTCATTCGTATAATTTATCATTCCATTTCCTGGCTATATTACAGTTTATTTACTTATTTATACATGATGGGCATTTGAGGTTTTTTCTCTCTTTTTGCTATTAAAAAAGTCTTTGCTCAGGAATTCTTGTGCAACTCTCCATGTGCACATGTATAAAAGTTCATTTTGGATATGCTTAGAAAAAGAGTTGCTAGGTTATAGGGAATGTCATTGCCAAATTGTTCTTCCAAGGAGAAAGTGTCTTTTCATTTTGTGGCTACAATCACCATCCATAGTGATTTTAGAAGCCAAGAAAATAAAATCTGTCATTGTTTCCACTTTTTCCCCATCTATTTGTGATGAAGTGATGGGACTGCATGCCATGATTTTCATTTTTTGAATGTTGAGTTTTAAGCCAGCTTTTTCACTTCCTCTTTCCCCCTCATCAAGACGTTCTTTAGTTCTTCTTCACTTTCTGCCATTGGAATGGTATCATCTGCATATCTGAGCTTGTTGACATTTCTCCCAGCAATCTTGATTCCAGCTTGTGAGTCATTCAGCCCAGCATTTCCCACTATGTACTCTGCATGTTAGAAGAAACAGTTAGAACCCTGCATGATTGAGAAAGGATTGAGAACCCTTAGGATTGAGAAAGGAGTACGACAGCACCATCTATTGTCATCCTGTTTATTTAACCTATACACTGAGCACATCATGAGAAATGCTGGGCTGGATGAGTTACAAGCTGGAATCAAGATAGGCAGGAAAAACATCAACAACATCAGATATGTGGACGATATCACTCTAACTGCAGAAAGCAAAGAGGGAACTAAAGAACCCTTAGATGAGGGTGAAGGAGGAGAGCAAAAGAGCTGACTTAACTAAATATTAAAAAACAACAACAACAACAACAACAACTAAGATAACAGCATCTGGCCCCATTACTTCATGGCAAATAGAAGGGGAAAATACGGAAGAAGTGACAGATTTCTTCTTCTTAGGCTCTAAAATCACTGCAGATGGTTGGTGATTGCAACCATGAAATCAGAAGACAACTGCTTCTTGGCAGGAAAGCTATGATAAATCTAGGCAGTGTGTAAAAGAGCATAGACATTACTCTGCCAACAAAGGTACGTATAGTCAAGGCTATGTCCTTCCCAGTGGTCACATATGATTGTGAGACCTGGACCATAAAGAAAGTAGAAAGTCAAAGAATTGATGCCTTTGAACTGTGGTGTTGAAGAAGACTCCTGAGAGTCCCCTGAACAGCAAGAAGATCAAACCTGTCAATCTTAAAGGAAATCAACCCTGAATACTCATTGGAAGGACTGGTGCTGAAGCTGAAGCTCTAGTATGCTGGTCATCTGATGTGAACAGCTGACTCATTGGATAAGACCCTGATGCTGGGAAAGATTGAGGGCAGAAGGAGAAGAGGGCATCAGAGGATGAGATGGCTGGATGGCATCACTGAGGCAATGGACATGAACTTGGGCAAATTTCAGGAGATGGTGAAGGACAGAGTGGCCTGGAGTACTGCAGTTCATGGGATCGCAAAGAATTGGACATAATTAACTGGGTGACTGAAAACAACAACACTTTGCATATAAGCTAAGTAAGCAGCGTGACAGTATACAACCTTGATGTACTCCTTTCCCAATTTTGAACCAGTTTGTTGCTCCATGTCCAGTTCTAACTGTTGCTACTTGACCTGCATACAAGTTTCTCAGGAGACAGGTAAGCTGGTCTGGTATTACCATCATTTTAAGATTTTTTCCACAGTTTTCTGTGATCCACACAGTCAAAGGCTTTAGTGTAGTTAATAGAGCATAAGTAGATGTTTTTCTGGAATTCCCTTGCTTTTTCTATGATCCAGCAGATGTTGGCAATTTGATCTCTGATTTCTCTGCCTTTTCTAAATCCAGCGTATACATCTGGAAGTTCTCATTTCACATACTGTTGAAGCCTAACTTGAAGGATTTTGAGCATCACCTTGCTATCATGTGAAATGAATGCAATTGTATGGTAGTTTGAACATTCTTTGGCATTCCCTTTCTTGGGAATTGGAATGAAAACTGACCTTTTTCAGTCCTGTGACCGCTGCTGAGTTTTTTAAATTTGCTGACATAGTCAGTGCAGCACTTTAACAGCATCATCTTTTAGGATTTGAAATAGCTTAATTAGAATTCCAACAACTCCTCTAGCTTTGATCATAGTAATGCTTGCTGTGGCCCACTTGACTTCACACTCAAGGATGTCTTTTAGGTCCTTGCCATTTCTATTCTTTATTGAGCCCGTCTGTACATGAAATGTTCTCCTGGTATATCCACTTTTCTTGAAGAGATCTCTAGTCTTTCCCATTCTATTGTTTTTCTCTATCTTTCCATTGTTCACTTAAGAAGGTTATCTTATCTCTCCTTGCTATTCTATGGAACTCTGCATTCAGTTGGTTATTTCTTTCCCTTTCTTCTTTGTCTTTTGCTTCTCCTCTTTTCTGGCTATTTGTAAGGTCTCCACAGACAACCACCTTCTTGCATTTCTTTCTCTTGGGGGTGTTTTTGGTCACCACCTCCTGTACAATGTTATGAACCTCTGTCCATAGTTCTTCAGGCACTCTGTCTCCTAGATCTAATCCCTTGATTAGATCCCTTGATTCATCACCTCCACTGTATAATCATAAGGGATTTGATTAAAGTCATAACCGAATGACCTAGTGGTTTTCCCTACTTTCTTCGATTTAAGTCTGAATTTTGCAATAAGGAACTGATGATCTGTGTCACAGTCGGCTCCAGGTCTTGTCTTTGCTCACTGTATAGAGCTTCTTCATTTTTGGCTGCAAAGAATCTAATCAATCTGATTTTGGTATTGACCATCTGATGATATCCATGTGTAGAGTCATCTCTTGTGTTGTTGCAAGAGGATGTTTGCTATTCCCAGTGTGTTCTCTTGGCAAAACTCTAATAGCCTGTGCCCTTCAATCTATACTCCAAGGCCAAATTTGCCTGTTACTCCAGGTATTTCCTGACTTTCTACTTTTGTATTCCAGCACCCTATGGTAAAAAGGACATCTTTTTTGGTGTTAGTTCTATAAGGTCTTGTAGGTCTTCATAGAACTGTTTAGTTTCTTTAGTATTAGTGGTTGGGGCATAGACTTGGATTACTGTGACGGTGATAATCTAATAATCTACTGATATTACTAGTTATATGTTGACAACATGTTCTAAGAATTTGTGGCTTTTCACTTTTTTCAGTGTCTTTTTATAATCAAGAACTCTTCTTTTTAAAATAGTCAAATGTGTTAATCTTATAGAGACTTTTTCTGTTTGCATATTAGGAGTTCTTCTTGCTCCAAGATCAGAAAGATGCTTTCTTTTAGTTTCTTTGGAAATTTCAAAGTTTTGCATTTGATATTCATGGTCTTTTTAGAAGGTTTCCATGTGTTCTCATTATTCCTTCTTATCTGATTATTTTGTACTATACCCTCTAAGCATGTGTTATACAGGAACCTAATCACTGTAATTTGAGGAATGGCCCACCCAAGGTGTATTCACAAGTGTGAGATAAGAAGTCATGTCTGATATTAAGGAACGGATTTGGTTTGTTTCCTCTTCATCCTCAATACTTAGTACCAAGCTAGTCTAGATTCTGCTGCCTGCATGCAAGCTTGCATTGCAGTCATGTGGACAGAGAGCAGACCAGCAAGCCCAGCCCCTCTAGAGCCCACTTCTCTTAGTGCTACTGAACATGCATTTCAAAAGCAGGAGGCAGGACAAGAGGACACAGTCTGTGTGAGCCCTGACCTCAACTTGTGATCGTGTGACCCACCATGACACGTGATGCATGACACATGGCCCAGTCACTCTCAGGTTCTAACCAAACAAATCAATTCCTCCTCCTGTGTAGCAATGTTCTATACAAAGTGCTGGGGTTGTTTCCTCCACTGATCTCCCGTTATGGGAGAAGCTTGGTTAGAAGTTGCATGTTGTTTATAGAAGAGGCATAATGACTAAGGGACCACTGCTCCCGCTCCCTTGACATCCTACTCTTCTGGGTAGCGATTAAGGGATAAAAGGGTCAGCCTTGTCCAAGTTATCTCACTTCACAAAAATTCTGATTTTTCATCTATAAAATAAGCATGCTAATAGTGCTTTCTCCTTGGAAGAAAAGCTATAACCAACCTAGACAGCATATTAAAAAGCAGAGACATTATTTTGCCAACAAAGGTCCGTCTAGTCAAGGCTATGGTTTTTCCAATAGTCATGTATGGATGTGAGAGTTGGACTATAAAGAAAGCTGATCACCAAAGAATTGATTCTTTTGAACTGTGGTGTTGGAGAAGACTCTTGAGAGTCCCTTGGACTTCAAGGAGATCCAATCAGTCCATCCCAAAGGAAATCAGTCCTGAATGTTCATTAGAAGGACTGATGTTGAAGCTGCAACTCCAATACTTTGGCCACCTGATGTGAAGAGCTGACTCATTGGAAAAGATCCTGATGCTAGGAAAGGTTGAAGGTGGGAAGAGAAGGGAGGATGAGGTGATTGGATGGTATCACTGACTCGATGGACATGGGTTTGAGTAAACTCCGGGAGTTGGGGATGGACAGGGAGGCCTGGCATGCCACAGTCCATGGGATCGCAAAGAGTTGGACACGACTGAGCGACTGAACTGAACTGAATAGTGCTAAGTGACATAATGCATGTCTTGTACCACACGAAGTGCTTAAAGCAATTAAAGAGCTCAATATTATGTTAACAATTTGCTACTATATGATTGTTTGTAGTAAGTCTATTACTGTATGTCAGTGTTTATGTATTCAACAGATTGCATGTCTTTGTTTCTTCTAACCATAAAATAACTTCGATAGACACATACAGAGCATTAAATTATTCAGTTGTTTCACAAGGTGTGTGGAAGTGTTTTAACATTATGTCCAGAAGGGTGCCTTATGGTAACCAAAGATAAAATACTAAAAATCAACAATACTAAAAATCAACCTTTTGTTGTTGATTTTTAGTACTTATAGCCAAAAACATTTTATCAGGTATTCAGAATGGGGCCTGCTCTATAAAGTATTGCTGTAGAATAGCCATCATTATCAATCTACTACTGACAAGTGCTTTTAACTTAATTAACCCTTACTATACCATACAAAAAGAATCATTAGCATTTACCATCTGGGTCAAATGAAATCTTTCTATTTTTCATTTCAATGAAAATTTTAAGTCACTGTTTGAATTATTTACACAAAGTTAAAGTGATAGTAAAAAAAAAAAAAAAGCTTTGTTAAAATTTTTAATGTAATTTCATATTTTGCAAAATGAAATTTTTATTTTATTTTTCCTGGTCTTGGAGATTGTATATACAACAAATGTACAGTGTTGTCTGCTTGTTTGTTTGTTTGGGTTTTTTTTTTTTCAGGTTTTAAAACTTTTTATTTGCATATTTGAAAAATTGTGCATTCTAATAATTAAAATCATTTGACCAACAACAAGAAAATGGCACTCTGATTAAACTGCATTTTACAGCTCAAAGGACACCTTGGACCAGCTTGTTTTTCACTCTAGATTTCACTGCCATCCCACCCAGCTTCCTTCTTCACCAACATGCAAATTCTTTTCCTTGCTTGTCAGCCAGACAGGCAGATAGATGGGAGAGGCAGGAGAGGCCTACGTTGTCAGTACTTCTCCATTCATTTAAACTTGATCCAACCTCTTTGCATCTTACAAAGTAAAACAGCTATAATAAGTAAAATAAGGCAATGCTTGCGGAATCTACAGTGCATCCTGGCGGCGCAAGCTTCAGTACGACTCGCCTGCGTGTTTCTCCTGTTCAGCTGTTTCTTTTGAGGGCAGTGGATTTTTCTCTTGCGTTTCTGTTTTCTTCAGTTTCGATGTATAGAACTTCTCAAACTCAGCCATACCGAGTTTGTCAGACATGGTTGCGCGGGAGCGGAGCGAGCTGCGCGCGAGTGAGGTCCGGTCTGTGCAGTGACCGCCGCCGAGTCTGTACGGTGTTTTTGAACGCAACCAACTCCTCATCAACTGTCACGCATAAACCTGAAAATACTGATTACAGATTTTAAATACATCTCTAACAGGTTCTAGGTTATCATTACTTCTGATTTTCTTGTGATTGTATTATCAAAATGAAATGCTTTTGAAACTTTGGTTCATAATTTAAGAAAGAATAATCATCTTTCCACCATGGTTGCAAACATTTTCACTTTTAGATTAATAACACCAACTTCAATGATCAATACAAAATCTCTTCATTACTTCTGTATTATTTATTTCCTCCCTGTTACCTTTACATAGATACCTGACTTCAGAATTTTTCTACCAAAGAATTGTATCAATAGATCATGATGCACAAACATCATAAAAATTGAAATAATACTGTCATATAATCTTTAGCAAAATAGAATTGTCCAGATTCTTGTAAAAAAAAAATATTGTGAAATTCTTACAGTTAAATGACTAGCTGGATGAAAATGCTGTATTTTCTTTTTGTCCTTATAAATGTATTGATAATCTATTTGAGAAAATTCATCTAGGATTCTGTCATCTAGAGATATATGATTTAAGATTTTCTTAATATGATGAATTTCATCATTATTGGAACAATTTAGAGTGTTGCTATATATAGCTTTGACTTCATCTTCTGATCCAACCCATATGAAATATTTTCCCCTAATTTCAATAAACTTTAAAAAAAGTGATTACATTAAAATGTTTCCAGACTTGTTTTATGCTTTCTTTAAAAATGATATAACACTCTGGGAAATAAAATACGAAAATTGCAAGATTACATAATAGATAATTTCCCCATGGCATCATTCTTGCAGACAATGCCATCTGTATTATTTTTCTATAGAGTTAACATTTTAAAGAAATAGTCGAGGGTAATGGGATCAAGATGGTGGAGAAATAGGATGTGGAGCTCACCTTCTTCCATTCATATATCAGAAATATGTCTATACGTGGAACGACTCTCACAGAACATCTACTGAATGCTGCAGAAGACCTCAGACTTTCAAAAGGTCAAGAAAGTCTCTGCACAATGAGGTAGGGCAGAAGAAAAAAGAGAGAGAGAGAAAGCAATCAGGACAGAACCAGTGCCTCTGGGAGGAAGTCGTGAAAGAGGAAATGCTTCACACACTGGGAAGTCACCTCACTGGTGGGGACAGAAGGGGCACTTTGGAGCCTCAGAGAGGAATGAAGCAACAGGTATGTGGAGGGCAAAGTAGAGAGAGATCTGCATAAAGGGTTGGTGGCAGCCAGCACTGCCCAGCCTAAGACACTTTTCTGTCTGCCTGCTGGGACAAGTTGGGGCTGGGTACTGAGGCTCGGGCTCCAGAGGTCACAGAGAGGACTGGGATTGGCTGCCTGAAGACAGCTTGAGAGGATGAGGATACACTATGGCACAACTGGGGGAATCTAGGAAGAAGCTTGGGCCCAGCAGAGGGGCAAGGAGCCATTATTGGGGAGTGCCAAAGGAGAGACTCAGGCTCACCATAAGAGCTTCTTTCTCTGTGTGCGCACAGGCAGCAGGGCACTGCCTGCATGAGCTCTAGCGGTGGGTGCAAGTCATGGCTGCCACATCAGACTCCAGCAGTGGGCATGGACTGCTGCTGCTTCTGTCACCACTGCTGCTGAGGGCCCTGCAATCTAGTGCCAACCACTGCCCCCTCCTCCTGGGGGTGTGCAGCCTGCTGCAGCTGCTGTGGAAGAACCTGTGACCAGGAGCCAACTGCTGCCCCCATGTCCTGGGAGCCTATATGAGCTGTGCACCTGCACACTCTCTATCAAGGGGATATCAGCCCAGACACACTGAGGAAAGAGATGACACAAATCCAAACCAAAAACAGCCTTCACACCAAAAAACGTATTAAACCCACATCAGCTACACAGGCACACTCTTGCTTACAAATAGCCCTTGAAAACTATAGTAGATAATGGTTTTTCCTAAACTCACAGACTAAGAGAAATATAGGCAAAATGAAAAAGCAGGGGAAACATTCTCAGTTAAAGAAAATTCCCCTGAAGGAACAAATAATAAAACAGGTTTCTTCTGTCTAATGAACAAGTTCAACAAGGAGATAAAATGCTGAAGGAATTAAAAAAGGCTACTATAGAAATGCAATTATTATAAAAAGGAGCTAGAAACTATGAGGAGCCAAGAAAAATTAGAGATTTAATTTGCTGAGACTACAGTTGAACTATAAACAATGAACAGCAGAATGAATAATGCAGAAGAAAAAATAAATGACCTGGAAGATAGGCTAATGGAAATTACCCAATCAAAAAAGCAGACAGAAAACCAAATGAACAAAAATGAAAGCAATATAAGACTTACAGGATAATATAAAGCAGTCCTATCTATACATTATAGGGATTCCAGAAGGAGAAGAAAGAGAAAAGGAGATTGAAAATGTATTTGAAGAAATCGTGGCTGAAAATTTCCCAAACCTAAAGAAGGAAACCTAAAGGTGTCCAGATATAGGAAGCACATGCATGTTAAACTGCTTCAGTCATGTCCAACTCTTCGTGATCCTATGGACTGTAGACCACCGGGTTCCTCTGTCCAAGGGATTCTCCAGGCAAGAACACTGGAGTGGGTTGCCATGTCCTTCTCCAGGGGATCTTCCTAACCCAGGGATAGAACCCAGGTCTCTTTCATCTCCTGCATTGGATGCAGATTCTTTACCACTAGCGCCAGCTGTTTGCTTCATTGTACTTCTCTCTGAGGTTCCTAAACTCCCCACAAACCCACCTGTGAAGGGATTTCCTATTGTGTGGAGAATTCTCTTTCAGAACTCACTCCCTGGGACAGGTCCCTGTCCTGTAATCCTTTGTCTCCCTTTTTGTCTTTATCTTCTGTCCTACCTCATTTCAAGGAGACTGGCTTGCCTTTCTGGAAGTCTGGGGTCCTCTGCTAGAAGATGACCTTTTGATGTATTTGTGAGGAAGAAGGTGGCCTCCCCGTCCTATTCCTCTGCCATCTTGAAGCCACACTGTTTGGGTGGATGATCCAAAGGTCATCTACACATTGAACAGTTCCTGCAGAACATCTTATGAAGCTGACAGAGGACCCCAGACATCCAGAGAGGCAAAGCAATCTCCTTGGAATGAGGTAGGACAAAAGATAAAGACAAAAAGGTAGACAAAGGATTTCAGGATGGGGACCTGGCCCTGGGAGGTAGTTCTGAAGGAGAAGAATTTTCCACACAGTAGGAAACCCCCTCACTGGTGGGTTCAAGGGGGAGCCTAGAAACCTTAGAGGGAAGCACAACAAGGCAAAATGGAGAAGATTCATCACAGAGATCATGCGGAATGGCCATTTCCAGCTGAGAAGTGGCTCACCCACTTGTGTCCACATGCAGTGAGTGTAGGCTGGGTGTGGAGGCTCAGGCTGTGGGAGTTGGTCCTCAGGCAAAGGACTAGGGTTGAATGCTGTGAAGATACTCTGAGGGGACTAATGTGACATAGCACAGGCAGGACAGGGAAAACTTGGGGATCACCAGAGAAACAAAAGGTCATTCCTGCAGGAAGGCTCTAATGCTGCACTCTAACTCCAAGCTTGCTCAGAGAACAATGGACCACACCCTAGTGAATAGTGAAACGGGGCAAGCCAGCTGCGGTCTAGGGTCCCAGTGGTAGAGAAGCAGGTGTGCAACTGCTAGAGGTAGAAGGCAAGGGGCCAGTACAATCTCAGCCCCAGAGATCACATCTACCCATCCATCACCAAGCCAAGAAAAGCTGCGGGCCACTACCCCTGTCTTCCTGGGATACTGAGTGGCTTAGATTTGCCAAGGATGTCACAACCTGAGACCAACTTCCCCGGGGAAGCTCACAACCTGCCTAAGACTGTGGCGACCCCCGGGTGGCCCAGCTGGGACCCAAGTGGCTTGGCTCTGCCAAGGATCCACAAACCAGGCCCAACTCCGCCAGCAAGTGCACAACTCACCTCAGGCTGTGGGGACCTCATGTGGCTCATCCATGGCGAGCACTCCCCACACATCGCAGTGGCATCTGCAGGGCCCTCGCTCCCCATAGCACAGCTGAGCAAGTGAGTCTGGGTGAGCAGCCACTCTCGACCCCTTGAGATCAGACCCTGGAGAGGGACTTGTAAGCAGATGCTGGGCAAAAATCAGAGTGGAAGTGTGAGCAGAGAAAAGAAGGGGGACTGCCCAAGAAGTGGCAGATGCAGCAGATTAAAATCTCACAATTAACCTGAGGCTGTGTGCTTTGGTGGCAACTGTGAACTTTGAGAGTAAAAAAAGCCTCAGCGTGGAGCAAGGGAATATCTGTGTCTGAACTGACTCCACACTGCCCACAACAGGTCCAGAGATCTTTCTAGATATACCGGAGGACCTTCTGAGTAGGCTAATCAACTGAAGCAGGAAAATGGAGGAATCACATGGACATTTCTCTCACTACCACCCTATATATATTTTCCACCTTCTATTTTTTAATTATTATTTTTCTCCCCATCTTTTTATTTCTCATATTGTCTTAATATGGCTGTTTATTATACCTTTAATTTTTATTTTTCAGTTCAGTTCAGTTCAGTTGCTCAGTCGTGTCTGACTCTTGCAACCCCATGAATCGCAGCATGCCAGGCCTCCCTGTCCATCACCAACTCTCAGAGTTCACTCAAACATATGTCCTTCGAGTCAGTGATGCCATCCAGCCATCTCATTGTCTGTCGTCCCCTTCTCTTTCTGCCCCCAATCCGTCCCAGCATCAGAGTCTTTTCCAATGAGTCAACTCTTTGCATGAGGTGGCCAAAGTACTGGAGTTTCAGCTTTAGCATCATTCCTTCCAAAGAACACCCAGGGCTGATCTCCTTTAGAATGGAGTGGTCGGATCTCCTTGCAGTCCAAAAGACTCTCAAGAGTCTTCTCCAACACCACAGTTCAAAAACATCAATTCTTCGGCACTCAGCTTTCTTCACAGTTCAACTCTCACATCCATACATGATTACTGGAAAAACCATGGCCTTGACTACACGGACCTTTGTTGGCAAAGTAATGTCCCTGCTTTTGAATATGCTATCTAGATTGGTCATAACTTTCCTTCCAAGGAGTAAGCGTCTTTTAATTTCATGGCTGATGGTCACCATCTGCAGTGATTTTGGAGCCCTAAAAAATAAAGTCTGACACTGTTTCCACTGTTTCCCCATCTATTTCCCATGAAGTGATGGGATCAGATGCCATGATCTTCGTTTTCTGAATGTTGAGCTTTAAGCCAACTTTTTCACTCTCCTCTTTCACTTTCATCAAGAGGCTTTTTTGTTCCTCTTCACTTTCTGCCATAGGGTGGTGTCATCTGCATATCAGAAGTTACTGATATTTCTCCCAGCAATCTTGATTCCAGCTTGTGCTTCCTGCAGCCCAGCATTTCTCATGATGTACTCTGCATAGAAGTTAAATAAGCAGGGTAACAATATACAGCCTTGACGTACTCCTGTTCCTATTGGGAACCAGTTTGTTGTTCCATGTCCAGTTCTAACTGTTGCTTCCTGACCTGCATATAGGTTTCTCAAGAGGCAGGTCAGGTGGTCTGGTATTCCCATCTCTTTCAGAATTTTCCACAGTTGATTGTGATCCACACAGTCAAAGGCTTTGGCATGGTCAGTAAAGGAGAAGTAGATGCTTTTCTGGAACTCTTGCTTTTTCCATGATCCAGCAAAAGTTGGCAATTTGATCTCTGGTTCCTCTGCCTTTTCTAAAACCAGCTGGAACATCTGGAAGTTCACAGTTCACATATTTTTGAAGCCTGGCTTGGAGAATTTTGAGCATTACTTTACTAGCGTGTGAGATGAGTGCAATTGTGCGGTAGTTTGAGCATTCTTTGGCATTGCCTTTTTTGGGGATTGGAATGAAAACTGACCTTTTCCAGCCCTGTGGCCACTGCTGAGTTTTCCAAATTTGCTGGCATATTGAGTGCAGCACTTTCACAGCATCATCTTTCAGGATTTGAAATAGCTCAACTGGAATTAGATCATTTCCACTAGCTTTGTTCTTAGTGATGCTTCCTAAGGCCCACTTGACTTCACATTCCAGGATGTCTGGCTTTAGGTGAGTGATCACACCATCGTGATTATCTTGGTTGTGAAGATCTTTTTTGTACAGTTCTTCTGTGTATTCTTGCCACCTCTTCTTAATATATTCTCCTTCTTTTAGGTTCATACCATTTCTGTCCTTCATCAAGCCCATCATTGCATGAAATATCCCCTTGGTATCTCTAATTTTCTTGAAGAGATCTCTAGTCTTTCCCATTCTATTGTTTTCCTCTGTTTCATTGCATTGATCGCTGCGGAAGACTTTCTTATCTCTCCTTGCTATTCTTTGGAACTTTGCATTCAGATGGGAATATCTTTCCTTTTCTCCTTTGCTTTTTGCTTCTTTTCTTTTTGGTTATTTGTAAGGCCTCTCCAGACAGCCATTTTGCTTTTTTGCATTTTTTTCCCATGGGGACGGTCTTGATCCCTGTTTCCTGTACAATGTCACGAACCTCCATCCATAGTTCATCAGGCACTCTATCTATCATATCTAGTCCATTAAATCTATTTCTCACTTCCCTATATAATCATAAGGGATTTGATTTAGGTCATACCTGAATGGTCTAGTGGTTTTCCCTACTTTCTTCAATTTAAGTCTGAATTTGGCAATAAGGAGTTCATGATCTGAGCCACAGTCAGCTCCCGGTCTTATTTTTGCTGACTGTATAGAGCTTCTCCATCTTTGGCTGTAAAGGATATAATCAATCTGATTTTGGTGTTGACCATCTGGTGATGTCCATGTGTAGAGTCTTCTCTTGTGTTGTTGGAAGAGGGTGTTTGTTATGACCAGTGCATTCTCTTGGCAAAACTGTATTAGCCTTTACCCTGCTTCATTCCATACTCCAAGGCCAATTTTGCCTGTTACTCCAGGTCTTTCTTGACTTCCTACTTTTGCATTCTAGTCCCCTATAATGAAAATGACATGTTTTTTGGACGTTAGTTCTAAAAGGTCTTGTAGGTCTTCATAAAACCATTCAACTTCAGCTTCTTCAGGTTGGGGCATAGACTTGGATTACTGTGATATTGAATGGTTTGTCTTGGAAATGAACAGAGATCATTCTGTCCTTTTTGAGATTGCATCCAAGTACCGCATTTCGGTCTCTTTTGTTGACTATGATAGCTACTCCTTTTCTTCTAAGGGATTCCTGCCCACAGTAGTGGATATAATGGTCATCTGAGTTAAATTCATCCATTCCAGTCCATTTTAGTTCGCTGATTCCTAGAATGTCAACGTTCACTCTTGCCATCTCCTGTTTGACCACTTCCAATTTGCCTTGATTCATGGACCTGACATTCCAGGTTCCTATGCAATATTGCTCTTTACAGCATCGGACCTTGCTTGTATCACCAGTCACATCCACAACTGGGTATTCTTTTTGCTTTGGCTCCATCCCTTCATTCTTTCTGGAGTTATTTCTCCACTGATCTTCAGTAGCATATTGGGCATCTACTGACTTGGGGAGTTCCTCTTTCAGTATCCTATCATTTTGCCTTTTCATACTGTTCATGGGGTTCTCAAGGCAAGAATACTGAAGTGGTTTGCCATTCCCTTCTCCAGTGGACCACATTCTGTCAGACCTCTCCACCATGACCCGCCTGTCTTCGGTGGACCCACGGGCATGGCTTAGTTTCATTGAGTTAGACAAGTCTGTGGTCCATGTGATTAGATTGATTAGTTTTCTGTGATTATGGTTTCATTGTATCTGCCCTCTGATGCCCTCTCACAAGACCTACCATCTTACTTGGGTTTCTCTTACCTTGGATGTGGAGTATCTCTTCACGGCTGCTCCAGCAAAGCGCAGCTGCTGCTCCTTACCTTGGACGATGGGTATCTCCTCACGGCCTCCCCTCCTGACTTTGAACGTGGAACAGCTCCTCTAGGCCCTCCTGCACCCGTGCAGCCACGGCTCCTTTGATGTGGGGTTGTTCCTCTTGGCCGCCAAAAGGATGTCCTTTTATTTTTACAGCCTCCTTTTACGTTGAAAAAATAAATAAATAAAACCACCAAATTTTAAAAATAAATTCTATATTTTTAAATATTTTGTATGATATTTTGTTTTTGATATAGTACTTCTGAGAATCCAATTTTTATTCTGATTTTAATTTTTGCTTTTTTATCTTTTATAATTAATTTTGTATATCTCAGTCTAATTTTTAGTTCCCATTTTCACTTAGGGTTTGATTATTGGCTTGATTGCTTTTTTCTCTTTTGACTCTCTCTTTTTACCTTCTCCTTCTTTCTCCCTCTGCTCATTTCTCCTCCTTTCCTTCTTCTCCCTCTTCTAGTTTCTCCCTCAGTATAAGTCTGTAAATCCTTTGCGTGTTCCTGACTGTTGAGAATTGTTTCACCATTTACCTAAGGGTTTTGTCTTCTGTGCTGTGTGGCCTGAGATGTCTTAATGCTACTGTAAGTGATCAGACCTGAACCCCAGAGGTAGTGGATTCAATTCCAAACTTTGGACCATCAGAGAACTCCTGACTGCTTGGAGCATTAATAAACAAGCGTCCGCCCTAAGACCTCCACGCTGACCCTGAGACCAAGTTCCACCCAAAAGCCAGCAAACTCCAGTTCAGGACACCCCACACATATTCTTCAACAAAACAGGAACACAACATTGCACATTAACAAACAGGCTGCCCAAAGCCATACCAACCAATAGACACACCAAAACTCACCAGACATGAACAGCCCTTCCAAGAGGTAAGATCCAGCTCCATCCACCAAAACACAGGCACAAGTCCCCCAACTAGGAAACCTTCACAAGGTATTGGTCGAAATCAACCCTTAGTAGGCAGACTCCACAATTAAGAGTGACTATGACCTTGAAACCTGCAGAAAGGAGTCCTCAAACATAGCAAACTAAACAAAATGAAAAGACAGAGAAATATGCAGCTGGTGAAGGGATGTGGTAAAAACCCACCAGGTCAAACACATGAGGAGGAGATAGGGAGTCTACCTGAAAGAGAATTCAGAGTAATGATAGTAAAAATGATCTTGAAAACAAAGTGGAAGCACAGGTTAATAGACTGGAGGAATAGATTGAGAAGATGCAACAAATGTTTAACAAGGACCTAGAAGAATTAAAGAATAATGAACAATGCAAAACAGATTAAAAATACACTACAGGGAACCAGCTGAACTGAACTGAACAGGGAACCAAAAGTAGAGTAATTGAGGCAAAAAAAAAAAAAAAAAGTAAGTTAGAAGATATAATGGAAATAACAGAAACAGAGCAGAATAAAGAAGAAAAGAGGACAGCCTCAGAGACCTCTGGGACAACATTAAGTGCCCCAGCATTTGAATCATAGCCTACTAATTTTGTATGTTGTGAATTTGCTAAATTCATTTATTAGCTGTTATAATTTTCTGATGGTACCTTTAGGGTTTCTATGCATATTATAATGCTGTCTGCAAACAGTGAGAGTTTTACTTCTTGTTTTCCAATCTGGTTTCCTTTTATTTCTCTTTCTTCTCTGCCAGTGGTGGGTGAGGACTTCCAAAACTGTGTTGAATAATAGTTTCTCTGTTTCCTTAGAGTAGATTTTGAGAGGAAGATTGACGTTTTTGTGTTAAACTACTGAGATTGTGGGATAGTGTTAAAGGACTATGAGTTTAACCCATCCCAAACAACAAACATAGTAAGGTGGTTGCCTGATGTCCAGCTCAACACTTTTGATGAAATCATGATATACGATTATGCTGTCTAAATAATCCTCAATAAATTTAAATAAAAATCAAAAAGATGATGTATAGGAAGAAGGCAAATCTTGGGGTATATGATAATTGAGACCACCCCAATTTTTTGAGGGATGAGGATAGTAAAAAAATTGTTTTTTACTACTTCTTTGTGACTATTATCACTTCTTTAGCCATGGAGTGGGTAGGAGTTAGGATTTAGGCTAGTGTGAAATGCAAGAGGAAAGCTCTCAAATCTCTTACCTGGACACCAGGTGAACAGCTTATGGGAACAGCAACTTCATCTTTATGTTGGACACCTGTGTTAGCTTTTCTTTCATCAATGTATGTATCCACATAGTTTAAAAGAAATATTTTTACAAGGTTTATTATTTAAAAAATACTGTCTACTATACTCTCAATATCCTATTCTACAGAGCCCTTATCTTTTTAAATGTTTCTTTTGGTTTTATTTTCATAACTCTATATGACATGGCTATATTGCCACTCGTTACTTTTTCAGTTTTTGACCTTATCTATGAGAAGATGGGCTTCCCTGGTAGCACAGCTAGTGAATCCCTGCAATGCAGAAGACCCCAGTTTGATTCCTGGGTCAGGAAGATCCCCTGGAGAAGGGATAGGCTACCCACTCCAATGTCCACAGGCTTTCCTGGTGACTCAGATGGTAAAGAATCTGCCTGCAATGCAGGAGACCTGGGTTTCATCCCTGGCTTGGGAAGATTCCCCTGGAGGAGGCTCCCACTCCAGTATTCTTGCCTGGAGAATGCCCATGGACAGAGGAGCCTGGTGGGCTACAGTCCATGGGGACACAAAGAATTGGACAAGACTGAGTGACTAAGCCTGCTACAACACAGCATGAGAAAATAGGGCTTCCCTGATGGCTAAGCATTAAAGAATCCCCCTGTGGTGCAGGAGATGCAGGAGATGTGAGTCCAATCCATGGGTAGGGAAGATCCCTTGGAAGAAGTTGGAACCCACTCCAATATTCTTGCCTGGAGAATCCCATGGACAGAAGAGCCTGGAGGGCTACAGTCCATAAGATCACATAGAGTTGGACATGACTGAGCACACATAAATGAACAGATGCACGATGAGAAGATAAAGTTTTATCTCACTCCTGCTGTTGCCAACACACACACACACACACACACACCATTTCCTCAACTCCAGTGATCTTAATATAATTTTAACATATTTCAGTTTAAATTAGTATTTATTGTTTACCTCATTACTGTTATATACATTGTATACATAGATGAGCTAACTGGCATGCAGTTACTTTTGTTTGCATTAAATTTGTCCCTGAAGTTAACTCTCTTCTTTTCAGTTGCTTAGTTTCTTATGAATTTACCTCTTATTCCAGACCTAAACCCTCCCCAATGTCTAAATCTCATTAAAATACAATTCCATGATCCTATAGGAAGATTCCAAGAGATTTCAGGCCCACTTTTGTATCCTGGGGGTGTCCCAGCTGTGCCTGCCCTTCCCCCTCAGGATCCTGAGAATGACCTGGGCCCTGTACTCAAGGGACTTCACTACATTCCAGAGGCCTGGGCATCATTACTGAATCCTCTCTTGTGTTGGTACAGGTCTTTTTCTAGTTGCTTCCTGAGAAAAAGGAAAAGTTGCTACCTTTATTCAATTCTCATGGTTAATAGATCATTTTTCTTGGTTTAAATTTGGAAGTAATTTTCCTTCTGAACTTCAAAAGTTTTGCTGTGTTGTTTTCAACTTTCAGATTTGTATTGTGAATTAAAAAGCCCTTTTCATTTTTAATCCTTTTATCTAACATTTTTTTTTTCTCTTAGAAGCATAGGATACTTACCAGAATTGTGATATATTTCAAGGTGTATTGCTGATCCTGCTTACAGTGCCAATTATCTTGCTGTATCTCACAGTGTGCACTGTTTGCTGAACTCACCGTAGACAAGACACAACCTAAGAGGCTGGAAGAAAATGCAAGGAGCCATAGGAACTGCAGATGTGTTTATTCTTTCCTGGCTGGTGCAGCAGCTGTAGCAGCAGACATAACATAATACAACATAACCACACAACCCTTCAGGGCTTTTCCAGGTGAAGCTTATATATACCTACAGAACAAAAGTAGCCCGTGGCCAAGCGAGTACCTCCTGACAGGCATGAGCAGTGCCATAAGTGATCTCAGCTGCTACACAGTGCAAAGTTATTGTTTACAGAACAGGGGGTGAGGACATGAGAGCATGGGGCAAGAGCATGGTGCCATCTTGTCAATTTCCCCACGTGAGGTTAGGCTTGACTTTAAAAAAATCTATTGTATTAGGTTTTTTTTTTTTAACCAACCTTTTTAGTTTAAATTCATGTGCTTTAATTTTGAGAAATTTCCAAGATCTGAAAAATCACCTACTCTCTTTTGATGTTTGTTGTTTTGCTTTTCTTAAAAAAACAAAACAAAACAAAAAACTTATTTTGTTTTTATTAGAGGATAATTATTTGCAATATTGTTTTTTTTTTTTTGTCATACATCAACATGAATCATCCACAGTGGCACATGTGTCCCCCTAGACTGAATCCTCACTCACCTCCCTCCCTACCTCATTCCTCTGGGTTGTCCCAGAACACTGACTTTGAGTGCCCAGCTTCATGCATTGAACTTGCACTGGTCATCTATTTTACATATGGCAATATATATGTTTCAATGATATTCTCTCAAATCATCCCACCCTCACCTACTCCCAAGAGTCCAAAAGTCTATTCTTTATATCTGTCTCTCTTTTGCTGCCTTGCATATAGGAATGCCAATACCATCTTTCTAAATCCCATATGCTGCTGCTGCTGCTAAGTCACTTCAGTTGTGTCCGACACTGTGCGACCCCATAGATGGCAGCCCACCAGGCTCAGCTGTCCCTGGGATTCTCCAGGCAAGAGTACTGGAGTGGGTTGCCATTTCTTTCTCCGATGCATGAAAGTGAAAAGTGAAAGTGAAGTCGCTCAGTTGTGTCCCACTCTCCATGACCCCATGGACTGCAGCCTACCAGGCTCCTCTGTCCATGGGATTTTCCAGGCAAGAGTACTGGAGTGGGTTGCCATTGCCTTCTCCAAAATCCCATATATATGCATTAATATACAGTATTGGTGTTTCTCCTTCTGACTTACTACACTCTGTATAATAGGCTCCAGATTCATCCACTTCATTAGAACTGACTCAAATGTGTTCGTTTTTATAACTGAGTAATATTCCATTGTATATATGTACCAAATCTTCCTTATCCAGTAGTCTGCCAATGGACATCTAGGTTGCTTCCATGTCCTAGCTACTGTAAACAGTGCTGCAATGAACATTGGGGTAATGTGTCTCTTTCAATTTTGGTTTCCTCAGTGTGTATGCCCACAAGTGGGATTGCTGGGTTGTATGGCAGTTCTCTTCTTGCTATTCTTTGGAACTCTGCATTCAGATGTTTATATCTTTCCTTTTCTCCTTTGCTTTTTGCTTCTCTTCTTTTCACAGCTATTTGTAAGGCCTCCCCAGACAGCTATTTTGCTTTTTTGCATTTTTTTCCCATGGGGATGGTCTTGATCCCTGTCTCCTATACAATGTCACGAACCTCATTCCATAGTTCTAAGAAAGTTCTAAGAAGGCATTGTAAGAAAGCCTTCTTCAGCGATCAATGCAAAGAAAGAGAGGAAAACAACAGAATGGGATCTCTTCAAGAAAATCAGAGATACCAAAGGAACATTTCATGCAAAGCTGAGCTCGATAAATGGTATGGACCTAACAGAAGCAGAAGATATTAAGAAGAGATGGCAAGAATACACAGAAAAACTGTACAAAAAAGATCTTCACGACCCAGATAATCACGATGGTGTGATCACTGACCTAGAGCCAGGCATCCTGGAATGTGAAGTCAAGTGGGCCTTAGAAAGCATCACTATGAACAAAGCTAGTGGAGGTGATGGAATTCCAGTTGAGCTATTCCAAATCCTGAAAGATGATGCTGTGAAAGTGCTGCACTCAATATGCCAGCAAATTTGGAAAACTCAGCAGTGGCCACAGGGCTGGAAAAGGTCCGTTTTCATTCCAATCCCAAAAAAAGGCAATGCCAAAGAATGCTCAAACTACCGCACAACTGCACTCATCTCACATGCTAGTAAAGTAATGCTCAAAATTCTCCAAGCCAGGCTTCAGCAATATGTGAACCATGAACTTCCTGATGTTGAAGCTGGTTTTAGAAAAGGCAGAGGAACCAGAGATCAAATTGTCAACATCCGCTGGATCATGGAAAAAGCAAGAGAGTTCCAGAAAAGCATCTATTTCTGCTTTATTGACTATGCCAAAGCCTTTGACTGTGTGGATCACAATCAACTATGGAAAATTCTGAAAGAGATGGGACTACCAGACCACCTGACCTGCCTCTTGAGAAATTTGTATGCAGGTCAGGAAGCAACAGTTAGAACTCCACATGGAACAACAGACTGGTTCCAAAAAGAAAAAGGAGTTCGTCAAGGCTGTATACTGTCACCCTGTTTATTTAACTTCTATGCAGAGTACATCATGAGAAACTCTGGACTGGAAGAAACACAAGCTGGAATCAAGATTGCCAGGAGAAATATCAATAACCTGAGATATGCAGATGACACCACCCTTATGGCAGAAAGTGAAGAGGAACTCAAAAGTCTCTTGATGCAAGTGAAAGTGGAGAGTGAAAAAGTTGGCTTAAAGCTCAACATTCAGAAAACTAAGATCATGGCATCTGGTCCCATCACTTCATGGGAAATATATGGGGAAACAGCGGAAACAGTGTCAGACTTTATATTTTAGGGCTCCAAAATCACTACAGATGGTGACTGCAGCCATGAAATTAAAAGACACTTACTCCTTGGAAGGAATATTATGACCAACCTAGATAGCATATTCAAAAGCAGAGATATTACTTTGCCAACAAAGGTCCGTCTAGTCAAGGCTATAGTTTTTCCCGTGGTCATGTATGGATGTGAGAGTTGGACTGTGAAGAAGGCTGAGCGCCATAGAATTGATGCTTTTGAACTGTGGTGTTGGAGAAGACTCTTGAGAGTCCATTGGACTGCAAGGAGATCCAACCAGTCCATTCTGAAGGAGATCAGCTCTGAGATTTCTTTGGAAGGAATGATGCTAAAGCTGAAACTCCAGTACTTTGGCTACCTCATGCGAAGAGTTGACTCATTGGAAAAGACTCTGATGCTGGGAGGGACTGGGGGCAAGAGGAGAAGGGGACGACAGAGGATGAAATGGCTGGATGGCATCACTGACTTGATGGACGTGAGTCTCAGTGAACTCCAGGGGTTGGTGATGGACAGGGAGGCCTGGCGTGCTGTAGTTCATGGAGTTGCAAAGAGTCAGACATGACTGAGTGACTGATCTGATCTGATCTGATCTGATGGCAGTTCTATTTCCACTTTTTAAAGGAATCTCCACTCTGTGCTCCATAGTGGCTGTACCAGTTTGCACTCTAACCAGCAGTGTAAGAGGTTCAATTTCTCCACACCCTCTCCACCATTTATTGTTTGTAGACTTTTTGATGGTGGTCATTCTGACAAGCATGAGATGATACCTCATTGTGGTTTAGATTTGTATTTCTCTAGTAATGAGTGATGCTTAGCATCTTTTCATGTGTTTATTAGTCATCTGTATGTCTGCTTAGGAGAAATGTCTGTTTAGTTCTTTTTCCCACTTTTTGATTGGGTTATTCATTTTTCTGGTATTGAGCTATATGTGCTACTTGTATATTTTGGAGATTAATTCTTTTTTGGTTGTTTCATTTGCTATTATTTCTCCCATTCTGAAGGCTACTTTTCACCTTGCTTATAGTTTCCTTCATTGTAAAAATCTTTTAAATTTAACTAGGTCCCATTTGTTTATTTTTGTTTTTATTTTCATTACTTGGGAGGTGGGTCATAAAGGCTCTTGCTGTGATTTATGTCCATGTTCTATCTATGTTTTCCTCTAAGAGTTTTATAGTTTCTGGTCATACATTTAGCTCTTTAATCCATTTTGAGCTTATTTTTGTGTGTGGTTTTAAAGTGTTCTAGTTTCATTACTTTACACATGGTTGACCTCTTTTCCCGGTACCACTTGTTAAATAGGTTGTCTTTTGTCTATTGTATATTTTTGCCTCCTTTGTCAAAGATAGTATGTCCATAGGTGTGTGTATTTATCTCTGGGCTTTCTATTTTGTTCCATTGATCTATATTTCTGTCTTTGTGCCAGTATCATACTGTCTTGATGACTGTAGCTTTGTAGTATAGTCTGAAGTTGAGAAGATTGATTCCACAAATTCCATTCTTCTTTTCTCAAGATTACTTGGGCTATTCGAGGTTTATTGTGTTTCCATACAAATTGTGAAATTTTTTGTTTTAGTTCTGTGAAAAATACCATCAGTAGATTGATAGGGATTGCCTTGAATCTATAGATTCCTTTGGGTAGTATACTCATTTTTACTATATTCATTCTTCCAATCCATGAACATGGTATAGTTCTCCATCTACTTGTGTCATCTCCAATTTCTTTCAATAGTGTTTTATACTTTTCTATATGTAAGTCTTTTGTTTCTTTAGGTAGATTTATTCCTAAGTATTTTATTCTTTGTATTCCTAAGTATTTTTTTTTTATGGTGAATGGGATTGTTTCCTTAATTTCTCTTTCAATTTTTTCCTTGTTAGTGTATGGAAATGCAATGGATTTTTGTGTATTAATTTTATATCCTGAAACTTTACTATATTTATCGATTAGTTCTAGTAATTTTATGGTGGTGTTATTAGGGTTTTCTATGTAGAGGATCATGTCATCTGAAAGCAGTGAGAGTTTTTGTTCTTTTCCAATCTGAATTACTTTGATTTCTTTTTCTTCTCTGATTGCTGTGGCAGGGCTTTCAAAATTATGTTGAATAGTAGTGGTGAGAGTGCACACCCTTGTCTTATTCTTGATTTAGAGGAAATGCTTTCAATTTTTTTTGCCATTGAGGATAATATTTTCTGTGGGTTTGTCATATATGGCTTTTATTATCTTGAAGTACGTTCCTTCTATGCCTGCTTTCAGGAGTGTTTTTAATCATAAATGGGTGCTGAGTTTTGTCAAAGGTTTTCTCTGCACCTGTTGGGATAATCATATGGCTTTTATCTTTCAATTTGTTAATATGGTATATCACATTGATTGATTTGAGAATATTTAAGAATTCTTGCATCCCTGGAATAAAGTCCACTTGATCATGATGTATGATCTTCTTAATATATTGTTGGATTCTGTTTGGTAGAATTTTGTTGAGGATTTTTATGTCTATGTTCATCAGTGATACTGGCCTGTAATTTGTGTGTGTGTGTGCGTGCGTGCGTGCATGTGTGTGTGGCATCTTTGTCTGGTTTTGGTATTAGGGTGATGGTGGTCTCATAGAATGAATTTGGGAGTTTACCCTCCTCTGCAATTTTCTGGAAGAGTTTGAGTAGGATAGGTGTTAGCTCTTTTCTAAATTTTTAGTAGAATTCACTTGTGAAGTCATGTGGTAATGGGCTTTTGTTTGTTGAAAGATTTTTGAATTCAGTTTCAATTTCTGTGCTTGTGATTGAACTTATCAGATTTTCTATTTCTTCCTGATTCAGTTTTGTAAGGTTATACTTTTCTAAGAATTTGTCAGTTTCATTCAAGTTGTCCATTTTATTGGCCTATAGTTGTTCATAGGCCACTCTCTTGTGATCTTTTGTATTTCTGTGCTGTCGTAATTTCTCCATTTTCACTTCAAATTTTATTGATTTGATTCTTCCCCTGTTTTTTCTTGATGAGTTTGGCTAATGGCTTGTCTATTTTATTTATCTTCTCGAAGAACCAGTTTTTAGTTTTGTTGATCTTTGCTATAGACTCCTTTTTTCATTTATTTCTGCTTTGATTTTTATGATTTCTTGCCTTCTACTAACTTTGTTTTTTTTTCTGCTTTTTTTCTAGTTGCTTTAGGTGTAAAGTTAGGTTTATCTGATGTTTCTCTTATTTCTTGATGTAGGATTGTATTGCTATGAACCTCTCTCTTCTCTTAGCACCACTTTTACTGAATTCATAGGTATTGTGTTGTCGTGTTTTATTATCATTTGCTTCTATGCATTTTTTGATGTCTTCTGTGATCTGCTGGTTATTCAAAAGTGTGTTGTTTAGCTTCCATATGTTTCTTGTTTTTTTTTTTTTTATAGTTTTTTTTCCCCCTGCAGTTGATATGTAATCTTACCAAATTGTGATCAGAAAAGATGCTTGAAATTATTTCAATTTTAAAAAATTTACCCCAGCACAGTCAGTTATCAGTTCATTCTCCCAGTTGTGTACAACTCTTTGAGACCCCATGGACTGCAGCACACCAGGCTTCCCTGTCCATCACCAACTCCTGGAGCTTGTTCAGACTCATGTCCATTGACTCAGTGATTCCATCCAACCATCTCATCTTCTGTTGTCCCCTTTTCCTCCTGCCTTCAATCTTTCCCAGCATCAGGGTCTTTTCCAAAGAATCATTTCTTTGCATCGGGTGGCCAAAGTATTGGAGCTTTAGCTTCAGCCTCAGTCCTCCCAATGAATATTCAGTACTGATTTCCTTTAGAATTGACTAGTTTGATCTTCTTTCAGTCCAAGACACTCTCAAGAGTCTTCTCCAACATCACAGTTCAAAAGCATCAATTGTTTGGCACACAGCTTTCTTTATGGTCCAACTCTCACATCCATACATGACTACTGGGAAAACCATAGCATTGACTAGATGGACCAAGGCTAGATGTGACCTATTATGTAATGCATCCTGGGGAATGTTCCTTGTGCACTTGAGGAAAAAGGTGAAATCCATTGTTTTGGGGTGAAATGCCCTGTAGATATCAACTAGGTCTAACTAGTCCATTGTATAAAGCCTGAGCGAATCGCTAATTTTCTGTTTACTTATTCTATCCACAGGTGTGAGTAGGGTATTAAATTCTCCCACTATTATTGTGTTACTGTTAATTTCCCCTTTTGTACTTGTTAGCATTTGCCTTATGTATTGAGGTACTCCTATGTTGGGTGCGTATATATTTAAATTGTTATATCTGCTTCTTGGATTGATCTCTTGATCATTATATAGTGGCCTTCTTTGTCTCTTATCATGGTCTTTATTTCAAAGTTTACTTTGTCTGATATGAATATTGTTACTCCTGCTTTCTTTTGGTCTCCATTTGCATGAAATACTTTTTTTCCAGCCCCTCACTTTCAGCTTGTATTTGTCCATAGGTTTGAGGGGGGTCTCTTGTAGACAGCATATATAGCGGTTTTGTTTTTGTATCCACTCAGGCAGTCTTTGTCTTTTGGTTGCAGCATTTAACCCTTTTAAGTTTAAGGTAATTATTAATAAGTGTGAACATGTTACCACTTACTTTGTTCTTTTGGGTTCATTTTTGCAAAGTTTTTCTGTGTTTCCTGTCTAGAGAAAATCCTTTTGCATTTGTTGAAGAGCTGGTTTTGGGGTGCTGAATTCTCACAGCTTTTGTCTATAAAGCTTTTGATTTCTCTTTCTTATCTGAACGACATCCTTGCTGGGTAGAGTAATCTTGGTTGTAGTTTTCTGTAGGTTGTAGGTGATGAAATCTCTTTCATCGCTCTTTGTATGTCCTCCCATTCCCTTCTGGCCTGAAGAGTTTCTACTGAATGATCAGCTGTTATCCTTATGGGGATCCCCTTGTGTGTTATTTGTTGCTTTTCCCTTGCTGCTTTTAAAGTTTGCTCTTTTTATTTAGTTTTTGTTAGCTTGATTAATATGTGCCTGGGGGTGTTTCACCTTAAATTTACCCTGTTTGGAATCTGGGTTTCTTGGACTTGGGTGGCTGTTTCCTTCCCCATTTTAGGTACATCTTCGACTATTATCTTTTCAAGTATTTTCTCATGCCCTTTCTTTTTGTCTTCTTCTTCTGGGACACCTATGATTCGAATGTTGGAGCATTTAATGTTGTCCTGGAGGTCTCTGAGGTTTTCCTCATTTGTTTTTATTCTTTTTTCCTCTCCGCTTCATTTATTTCCACCATTCTATCTTCCACTTCACTTATCCTCTCTTCTGTCTCAGTTATTCTAACGTTGGTTCCCTCCAGAAAGTTTTTAATCTCAGTTATTGCATTGTTCATTGTTGATTGACTCTTCTTTATTTCTTGTAGGTCTTGGTTAAACATTCCTTGCGTCTTCTCAGTCCTTTGTCTCTAGTCTATTTATCTGTAACTCCATTTTGTTTTCAAGGTTTTGGATCATTTTACTATCATTATTCTTAATTCTTTTTCAGGTAGATTCCCTATTTCCTCTTCTTTTGTTTGGTTTGCTGGATTTTTATTGTGTTCCTTCACCTGCTGGATATTTCTCTGTCTTTTACTTTTGTTTAGCTTGTTGCAAGGTTGTGGTTCATCTTAATTGTGGTGTCTGCTCCACGTGGGTGGGGTTGGACCAGTGGCTTTTCAAGGTTTACTGTTTGGGGGAACTTGTGTCTGTGTTCTGGAGGTTGGAGCTGGATCTCTTCTCTCTGGAGTGCAATGAAGTGTCCAGTAGTGAGTTTTTGGGTGTCTATGGGTTTGGTAAGGCTTTGGGCAGCCTGTCTTTTAATGTTCAGGGTTGTGTTTCTGTTTTGCTGGAGAATTAGCATGGTATGTCTTGCACTAGAACTTGATGGCTCTTGGGTGGAGCTTGGTTTCATTGTAGGTAAAAAGACTTTTGAGTGGGCTCCTGTCTGTTAATATTACCTGCAGTCAGGAGTTCTCTGAAGTTCTAAGGTTCTGGAGTTGTGACTCCTGCCTCTGGGTTTTGGTCCTCCTCTTATAGTGGCCTCAAGACTTCTCCATTCACATGGAGCAGAAGATAAAACCCCTAGGTTAATGGTGAAGCAACTCTCCACAGTCAGGAACACACAGAGAGATTCACAGAGTTATATAGAGAATAGAAGAAGGAGGAGAGAGATAGAGGGGACCAGGAGGAGAGAAGGGAGAGTCAAAAAGGAAGAAAGCAATCAAGCCATTAATCAAATCCTCAAGTGAAAATGGATTCTGAAGATTTAGTTCTTAAAGGTCAAAAATTGATAGCAAATATCAAAAAGCAATAAGAAAACACCTAGAATAGAGTTTAGACTCTCAAAAACACAGTATAAAAAATACAACACAAAGTAAATCACAAAAATTAAGAGAAATATATATGGAATCCAGGTTTGATGCACGATACTGGATGCTTGGGGCTAGTGCACTGGGACAACCCAGAAGGATGGTATGGGGAGGGAGGAGGGAGGAGGGTTCAGGATGGGGAACACATGTATCCCTGTGGTGGATTCATTTTGATATTTGGCAAAACTAATACAATTATGTAAAGTTTAAAAATAAAATTAAATTAAAAAAATATATTTTTTAAAAAATAATTTTATTTATTCATTTATTTTTGGCTGTGCCAGGTCTTCCTTGCTGCATGACCTTTTCTCTAGTTGGAGCAAGTCAGGGCTACTCTCTAGCCATGGTACTTAGGCTTCTCACTGCAGTGGCTTCTCTAGTTGCAGAGCATGGGCTCTAGGGCACACAGGCTTCAGTAGTTGTGGCACATGGGCTCAGTAGTTGCAGTTTCCAGGCTCCATAACACAGGCTGAATAGTTGTGGCTCATGGGCTTAGTTGTACCACAACATGTGAGATCTTAGTTGCTTATGTGGGATCTTAGGTGCACATGGGATCTTCCTGGATCAGGGATAAAACCTGTGTCTCCTGTATTGGCAGGTGGATACCCCACAACTGAGCCACCAAGGAAGCACCTTTACCACCTATTGTGATTGTCATAACAACTCTGCAATATGAATTTCTCCATTTTACAAATAGAAATTGAGACTCAGGGTAGGTAAGTTACTTATCCAAGTTTGCACAGCTAATAGGTGGTAGAACCAGGAATCTAGCCCAGATCTGTCTGAGTCTAAACTGGGTGTTCTTTGCCTAATACTCTTTTATTTATTTTTTTTCTAATTTAATTTTATTTTTAAACTTTACATAATTGTATTAGTTTTGCCAAATATCAAAATGAATCCACCACAGGTATACATGTGTTCCCCATCCCGAACCCTCCTCCCTCCTCCCTACCCATACCATCCCTCTGGGCCGTCCCAGTGCACCAGCCCCAAGCATCCAGCATCGTGCATCAAACCTGGACTGGCAACTCGTTTCCTACATGATATTTTACGTTTCATTGCCATTCTCCCAAATCTTCCCACCCTCTCTCTCTCCCACAGAGTCCATAAGACTGTTCTATACATCAGTGTCTCTTTTGCTGTCTCGTACACCGGGTTATTGTTACCATCTTTCTAAATTCCATATATATGTGTTAGTATACTGTATTTATGTTTTTCCTTCTGGCTTACTTCACTCTGTATAATAGGCTCCAGTTTCATCCACCTCATTAGAACTGATTCAAATGTATTCTTTTTAATGGCTGAGTAATACTCCATTGTGTATATGTACCACAGCTTTCTTATCCATTCATCTGCTGATGGACATCTAGGTTGCTTCCATGTCTTGGCTATTATAAACAGTGCTGCGATGAACATTGGGGTACACGTGTCTCTTTCCCTTCTGGTTTCCTCAGTGTGTATGCCCAGCAGTGGGATTGCTGGATCATAAGGCAGTTCTATTTCCAGTTTTTTAAGGAATCTCCACACCGTTCTCCATAGTGGCTGTACTAGTTTGCATTCCCACCAACAGTGTAAGAGGGTTCCCTTTTCTCCACACCCACTCCAGCATTTATTATTTGTAGACTTTTGGATCGCAGCCATTCTGACTGGCGTGAAATGGTACCAGCAAGGATCTCATTCAAGTATGAAGGATAAATCAAAAGCTTCTCAGACAAGCAAAAGCTGAGAGAATTCTGCACCACCAAACCAGCTCTCCAACAAATACTAAAGGATAGTCTCAGACAGGAAACACAAAAACGGTGTATAAACTCGAACCCAAAACAGTAAAGTAAATGGCAACGGGATCATACTTATCAGTAATTACCTTAAACGTAAATGGGTTGAATGCCCCAACCAAAAGACAAAGACTGGCTGAATGGATACAAAAACAAGACCCCTACATATGTAGTCTACAAGAGACCCACCTCAAAACAGGGGACACATACAGACTGAAAGTGAGGGGCTGGAAAAAGATTTTCCATGCAAATAGGGACCAAAAGAAAGCAGGAGTAGCAATACTCATATCAGATAAAATAGACTTTAAAACAAAGGCTGTGAAAAGAGACAAAGAAGGTCACTACATAATGATCAAAGGATCAATCCAAGAAGAAGATATAACAATTATAAATATATATGCACCCAACACGGGAGCACCACAGTACGTAAGACAAATGCTAACAAGTATGAAAGGAGAAATTAACAATAACACAATAATAGTGGGAGACTTTAATACCCCACTCACACCTATGGATAGATCAACTAAACAGAAAATTAACAAGGAAACACAAACTTTAAACGATACAATAGACCAGTTAGACCTAATTGATATCTATAGGACATTTCACCCAAAACAATGAATTTCACCTTTTTCTCAAGCGCACATGGAACCTTCTCCAGGATAGATCACATCCTGGGCCATAAAGCTAGCCTTGGTAAATTCAAAAAAATAGAAATCATTCCAAGCATTTTTTCTGACCACAATGCAGTAAGATTAGATCTCAATTACAGGAGAAAAACTATTAAAAATTCCAACATATGGAGGCTGAACAACACGCTGCTGAATAACCAACAAATCACAGAAGAAATCAAAAAAGAAATCAAAATTTGCATAGAAACGAATGAAAATGAAAACACAACAACCCAAAACCTGTGGGACATGGTAAAAGCAGTCCTAAGGAGAAAGTTCATAGCAATACAGGCACACCTCAAGAAACAAGAAAAAAGTCAAATAAATAACCTAACTCTACACCTAAAGCAACTAGAAACGGAAGAAATGAAGAACCCCAGGGTTAGTAGAAGGAAAGAAATCTTAAAAATTAGAGCAGAAATAAATGCAAAAGAAACAAAAGAGACCATAGCAAAAATCAACAAAACCAAAAGCTGGTTCTTTGAAAGGATAAATAAAATTGACAAACCATTAGCCAGACTCATCAAGAAACAAAGGGAGAAAAATCAAATCAACAAAATTAGAAACGAAAATGGAGAGATCACAACAGACAACACAGAAATACAAAGGATCATAAGAGACCATTATCAACAATTATATGCCAACAAAATGGACAACGTGGAAGAAATGGACAAATTGTTTGAAAAGTACCACTTTCCAAAACTGGACCAGGAAGAAATAGAAAATCTTAACAGACCCATCACAAGCATGGAAATTGAAACTGTAATCAAAAATCTTCCAGCAAACAAAAGCCCGGGTCCAGACGGCTTCACAGCTGAATTCTACCAAAAATTTAGAGAAGAGCTAACACCTATCCTGCTCAAACTCTTCCAAAAAATATTTTTTAAGAAAAGTAATTGATATAAAAATGAAAGTTAAAGGACTAATAAGGAAGTAATTTTTTAAAAAAATTTAAAAAGTGATAATAGTAAAAATATATCTAGAAATTTCTCTGGAGCTGCTGTGGGCATGTGGGGTCACTTCAGTGTCAGATAGTCCCTTGTTCAGGCTTGTGCTTGTTCTCAAGGTCTATGGTTGCCCCTCAAATGTGCAGTCTCAGCATTAACTGCAGGGTTTTAATCTGTTTCACCTGTCATTCTGAGGGCAGTTGCCCCTACTTTGTTTATTTTGACTTCCTCTGTTTGCAAGTCTCCAGTGTCTAATTTCCACCCTGACATGAGAGGGTGAAGGTGGCCACTTATTCAGGCTCACTTGTTCAGGCTCACTTGTTCTATTGTGCTCTGGAAAAGGAGGGACACTGCAAGCAAATACTGCTGTCACGTGTGGTGAATGCTTATAGTGGATGGACCACACCGAGTTTGCCTCAGCCCAGGGCAGCTTGTACTTCCCAGGTCCACACTGCTCAGGCTCCAGGGTGTTTTGCAAGTACACTGTCCCACGTGGACCCTGTGTTTTGTGCACTTCCAAGGTCTCTCAGCCACTCAGGTTCTTGAATACTCTGCAAAGGCACAGAGCCCAGTGGGCTATGTGTTTTGTTCCCTTCCCAGGTTCAACATGCTCACGTGACCAGCTACTTGGCAAGAACACTGTCCCAGGTGGGCTGTGTGTCTTATGCACCTCCCCAGTCCTGGCTGCTCTGTTTCCTGGATGCACCACAAGGGCACAGTTCCAGGTGTGCTGTGCGTCTCCTCTGGGAGCTGATCTCGGGCTGTGACACTCCTGGTGGATGTGAACCATCCAGGATCCCAGGAAGATGTGGTTAGCAACTGGCAGCCTGATCACAGTTGGTGGAAAATGTGATCTTTGGGGCCAAGATTACAGCGACCCCTTGCTTTCTGACTGATTGGTGCACACCTGCCTCTCTGCCTCCAGGGAAGGAGGGCCCTAAATGGCAGTGGGCTTGCTCTCCTTTGGTATTTGCTAAGGCACAATCCTTTGTTCTGTGAGCACTCCAAGGGTCACCATGTGGCATTAGAGCCTTTCAAGGGAAAGGCCCCCCCCCTTTTTTTGGTTCTTCTGGCAATCTCACAGTTTGGCTATGTCACATTAGCCCCCTCATATTGTTCTCAGGGCATTCAAGCCTGGTCTTTCTCTAAGGAATGATGATGCAGCCCATGCCCCCCTGCCCAGCCCCCACTTGCTTCTGGCCATTGCAAGCATCTGAGCTGCTTCTCCACTAACAGTTGCAGTTAGATGCATATTCTGTTTTGTTTTGTTTTTTTCTAGTTATGGTGCCCTCTGAGATTCCAAAGCTCCCCACTGACACAGCTGTAAGAGGGTTTCCTATTGTGTGGAAGCTTCTTCTTCATGACTCCTTCCCCAGGAAGGGTCTCCTTCCCTAAATCCCGTCTCTGTTTTCATCTTTTATATTTTGTCCTACCTCCTTTTGAAGAGATTGCATTTCTTTTCTGGGTGTCTGGTGTCCTCTGCTAGCGTTAAGAAGTTATTTTTTGGAAGTTGCTCCATATTCAAATGATCTTTTGATAAATTTGTGGGGGATAAACTAGTCTCCCCGTCCTATTCTTCTGCCATCTTGGGACTGCCCTCACCCTTGTTGCTTTCTGAAACTCCTTTTGCTTGATCATTGGTCCTCCTGAATTGATCCTATAATTTTCTTATTTTTTATCTTCTATTACCCATATATATGACTTTTTGTTCTACATTCAGAGATATTTCCTCATCTTATTTTCTAACACATTTTTTGAGTTTTCTGAATTTTTAGTTTTAATTTACAAGAGTTACAAGGATTTGTGCCTTTAAAAATCAGCATCTTGTTCTTGTTTCATGGATGCAGCATCTTCCCTTTTATCTCTAATAGTTCAGTGATTCTAGTAATACTAGATTTTTGTTATTACTGGTGTTTTACTCCCCTGTGGTGGTTTCTCTTTTCTTTAAGTATGATTTTTCCCTATTGGTAGGTTTTCATTTTTATCTTTGATATAAGAAGTCATATGTTTACAGATATAAGTAGTCAGACTTATTCATTCTTGCTGTCTGCTCATATTTAAGATGTGACACCAAGATAATGTTTGGGATATTCATGTATGGATGATGGGCTTTACAAAGTGTGAATAAGATGGACAACTTCACTGGGGAGCCCCAGATCTCATTGTTTGTAGGTTTTCAGAATCTCTGCAGAAGTTTTCCATCTCCTGCCTGGAATTATTAAACTGCCTTACAGATTTCTGGGTATAAAATAGAGAACAGGCTGAAAATCTCAACATTCAGAGTATAAATAGTCACTTAATGTCCCTATTTTTAGAAGTGTGCTCCATTCACCTGCTCAACTGTTTCAGGAGTTCTTAGTCAAGTGACACCCAATGTTCTTCCTCTCAGAAGATAAGCTGGTGGGCTTCTGCTGAGCTTATCTTGTTGTGTGGATTGTATGTATATACACAGGGAGAAGGGATAGCTGGTAAATAACAGTTTCTTAAACAGTTTTTTTTTTTTTTTACAGGCAATTCTTTTTATTATGTACTTTCCTTTCCAAAGCAATTTTCAAAGAAAATTGCTAGCTGGGTAGTTCTGAGAATACTTCAAGCCTAAGATTCTTCTCTGGTAAAATGAGAATAATATTTCCAGTTGTGTATAAAGGCATCTTACACAGAGTAAACACATAGGAAATAACCAAAAATTGTTGGCTATTTGGATGTTAGCTTAATACAGATTGGTATTCAATGATATTGTATCCCAATAATCAAAACAACCTATACAAGAAAGTATGTATTTAAATTTTGTTTAGAGGGAGGAGCCAAGATGGCGGAGGAGTAGAACGGGGAGAACACTTTCTCCCCCACAAATTCATCAAAAGAGCATTTAAACATCGAGTAAATTCCACAAAACAACTTCTGAATGCCGGCAGAGGACATCAGGCACCCAGAAAAGCAATCCAACTCTTCGAAAGGAGGTAGGAAAAAATATAAAGGACAAAAAAAGACAAAAGAGGGAGGGACGGAGTTCCGTCCCGGGAAGGGAGTCTTAAAAAGAGAGAAGTTTCCAAACACCAGGAAACCTTCTCACTGCCGAATCTGTGCCGAGCTTTGGAAGCACAGAGGGCAACATAACAGGAAGAAAAAATAAATAAACAATTAAAACTCGAAGATTGCGAGTCCTACGGTAACTCCCCCAGCGGAGAAGCAGCGCAGACGCCTGCACGTGCCATTAGCAAGTGGGGGCTGGGCAGGGAGGCGCAGCGCGGGGTGCATCGCTGAGAGTAAGAATCTGGCCTGAATACCCTGAGCACTATCTGAGCGAAATAATTTGGGCTAGCAAACCAGACTGTGGGATATCTACCACGCGAAAAGCCAGCCCTAACCTAAGACCGCCAGGCCCACGCATGGAACAAAGAATTGAACAGAGATAGCCGGCTGCAGACCTTCCCCCTCCGGTGACAGGCAGCCAGAACCAGAAGGGGGCAATCGCAGCCCCAGAGAGACATTATCTATAAAACTGTAAGCAGGCTTCTTTGTTAACTAAAACTTTTTTGGGGGTCTGGACGGTTAACATCTACCTGAGAAGGTGCGCCGGTTTTACACCCAGATAACCGAGTGGCGGGGAGGCGATAAGTCGCAGCATTGGCGCTCGCCAAACACCTCATCACTTGAGCTGCTCAGACCTGGGAAGAGCACAAAACTCAGGCCCAACTGAGTCTGTGCCTCTGAGGACTACCCGAGTGCCTGAACCTGAGCGGCTTGGACCTGGGAGGTACATGCAACCCAGGGCCAGCCTCAGATTGTTCCCAGCGGAACAACCTAGAGCCCGAGCAGTGTGGGCAGGGAGGCTACATGCGCCGTGAGCGGGGGCAGACCCAGTGTGGCTGAGGCACTGCGAGCGCACGCCAGTGTTATTTGTTTGCAGCATCCCTCCCTCCCTCCCCACAGCGCGACTGAACAAAGAGAAGAAATACAGCTCCACCCATCAGAACACCGACACAAGCTTCCCTAACCAGGAAACCTTGACAAGCCACCTGTACAAACCCACACACAGCGAGGAAAAGCCACAATAAAGAGAACTCCACAAACTGCCAGAATACAGAAAGGACACCCCAAACTCAGCAATTTAACCAAGATGAAGAGACAGAGGAATACCCAGCAGATAAAGGAACAGGATAAATGCCCACCAAACCAAACAAAACAGGAAGAGATAGGGAATCTACCTGATAAAGAATTCCGAATAATGATAGTGAAATTGATCCAAAATCTTGAAATTAAAATGGAATCACAGATAAATAGCTTGGAGACAAGGATTGAGAAGATGCAAGAAAGGTTTAACAAGGACCTAGAAGAAATAAAACAGAGTCAATATATAGTGAATAATGCAATAAATGAAATTAAAAACACTCTGGAGGCAACAAATAGTAGAATAACAGAGGCAGAAGATAGGATTAGTGAATTAGAAGATAGAATGGTAGAAATAAATGAATCAGAGAGAATAAAAGAAAAACGAATTAAAAGAAATAAGGACAATCTCAGAGACCTCCAGGACAATATTAAACGCTACAACATTCAAATCATAGGGGTTCCAGAAGAAGAAGACAAAAAGAAAGACCATGAGAAAATACTTGAGGAGATAACAGTTGAAAACTTCCCTAAACTGGGGAAGGAAATAATCACCCAAGTCCAAGAAACCCAGAGAATCCCAAACAGGATAAACCCAAGGCGAAACACCCCAAGACACACATTAATCAAATACAAAGAACAAATATTAAAAGCAGCAAGGGAAAAACAACAAATAACACACAAGGGAATTCCCATAAGGATAACAGCTGATCTTTCAATAGAAACTCTTCAAGCCAGGAGGGAATGGCAAGACATACTTAAAATGATGAAAGAAAATAACCTACAGCCCAGATTATTGTACCCAGCAAGGATTTCATTCAAGTATGAAGGAGAAATCAAAAGCTTCTCAGACAAGCAAAAGCTGAGAGAATTCTGCACCACCAAACCAGCTCTCCAACAAATACTAAAGGATAGTCTCTAGACAGGAAACACAAAAATGGTGTATAAATTCGAACCCCAAACAATAAAGTAAATGGCAACGGGATCATACTTATCAGTAATTACCTTAAACGTAAATGGGTTGAATGCCCCAACCAAAAGACAAAGACTGGCTGAATGGATACAAAAACAAGACCCCTACATATGTTGTCTACAGGAGACCCACCTCAAAACAGGGGACATATACAGACTGAAAGTGAAGGGCTGGAAAAAGATTTTCCATGCAAATAGGGACCAAAAGAAAGCAGGAGTAGCAATACTCATATCAGATAAAATAGACTTTAAAACAAAGGCTGTGAAAAGAGACAAAGAAGGTCACTACATAATGATCAAAGGATCAATCCAAGAAGAAGATATAACAACTGTAAAAATATATGCACCCAACATGGGAGCACCGCAGTATGTAAGACAAATGCTAACAAGTATGAAAGGAGAAATTAACAATAACACAATAATAGTGGGAGACTTTAATACCCCACTCACACCTATGGATAGATCAACTAAACAGAAAATTAACAAAGAAACACAAACTTTAAACGATACAATAGACCAGTTAGACCTAATTGATATCTATAGGACATTTCACCCAAAACAATGAATTTCACCTTTTTCTCAAGCACACATGGAACCTTCTCCAGGATAGATCACATCCTGGGCCATAAAGCTAGCCTTGGTAAATTCAAAAAAATAGAAATCATTCCAAGCATCTTTTCTGACCACAATGCAGTAAGATTAGATCTCAATTACAGGAGAAAAACTATTAAAAATTCCAACATATGGAGGCTGAACAACACGCTGCTGAATAACCAACAAATCACAGAAGAAATCAAAAAAGAAATCAAAATTTGCATAGAAACGAATGAAAATGAAAACACAACAACCCAAAACTTGTGGGACACAGTAAAAGCAGTCCTAAGGGGAAAGTTCATAGCAATACAGGCACACCTCAAGAAACAAGAAAAAAGTCAAATAAATAACCTAACTCTACACCTAAAGCAACTAGAAACGGAAGAAATGAAGAACCCCAGGGTTAGTAGAAGGAAAGAAATCTTAAAAATTAGAGCAGAAATAAATGCAAAAGAAACAAAAGAGACCATAGCAAAAATCAACAAAGCCAAAAGCTGGTTCTTTGAAAGGATAAATAAAATTGACAAACCATTAGCCAGACTCATCAAGAAACAAAGGGAGAAAAATCAAATCAATAAAATTAGAAACGAAAATGGAGAGATCACAACAGACAACACAGAAATACAAAGGATCATAAGAGACTATTATCAACAATTATATGCCAATAAAATGGACAACGAGGAAGAAATGGACAAATTCTTAGAAAAGTACAACTTTCCAAAACTCGACCAGGAAGAAATAGAAAACCTTAACAGACCCATCACAAGCATGGAAATTGAAACTGTAATCAAAAATCTTCCAGCAAACAAAAGCCCAGGTCCAGACGGCTTCACAGCTGAATTCTACCAAAAATTTAGAGAAGAGCTAACACCTAACCTGCTCAAACTCTTCCAGAAAATTGCAGAGGAAGGTAAACTTCCAAACTCATTCTATGAGGCCACCATCACCCTAATACCAAAACCTGACAAAGATCCCACAAAAAAAGAAAACTACAGGCCAATATCACTGATGAATATAGATGCAAAAATCCTAAACAAAATTCTAGCAATCAGAATCCAACAACACATTAAAAAGATCATACACCATGACCAAGTGGGCTTTATCCCAGGGATGCAAGGATTCTTCAATATCCGCAAATTAATCAATGTAATACACCACATTAAGAAATTGAAAAATAAAAACCATATGATTATCTCAATAGATGCAGAGAAAGCCTTTGACAAAATTCAACACCCATTTATGATAAAAACTCTCCAGAAAGCAGGAATAGAAGGAACATACCTCAACATAATAAAAGCTATATATGACAAACCCACAGCAAACATTATCCTCAATGGTGAAAAATTGAAAGCATTTCCTCTAAAGTCAGGAACAAGACAAGGGTGCCCACTTTCACCATTACTATTCAACATAGTTTTGGAAGTTTTGGCCACAGCAATCAGAGCAGAAAAAGAAATAAAAGGAATCCAAATTGGAAAAGAAGAAGTAAAACTCTCACTATTTGCAGATGACATGATCGTCTACATAGAAAACCCTAAAGACTCCACCAGAAAATTACTAGAACTAATCAATGATTATAGTAAAGTTGCAGGATATAAAATCAACACACAGAAATCCCTTGCATTCCTATACACTAATAATGAGAAAACAGAAAGAGAAATTAAGGAAACAATTCCATTCACCATTGCAACGAAAAGAATAAAATACTTAGGAATATATCAACCTAAAGAAACTAAAGACCTATATATAGAGAACTATAAAACACTGGTGAAAGAAATCAAAAAGGACACTAATAGATGGAGAAATATACCATGTTCATGGATTGGAAGAATCAATATAGTGAAAATGAGTATACTACCCAAAGCAATTTATAGATTCAATGCAATCCCTATCAAGCTACCAACAGTATTCTTCACAGAGCTAGAACAAATAATTTCACAATTTGTATGGAAATACAAAAAACCTCGAATAGCCAAAGCGATCTTGAGAAAGAAAAATGGAACTGGAGGAATCAACCTACCTGACTTCAGGCTCTACTACAAAGCCACAGTTATCAAGAGAGTATGGTACTGGCACAAAGACAGAAATATAGATCAATGGAACAAAATAGAAATCCCAGAGATAAATCCAGGCACATATGGACACCTTATCTTTGACAAAGGAGGCAAGAATATACAATGGATTAAAGACAATCTCTTTAACAAGTGGTGCTGGGAAATCTGGTCAACCACTTGTAAAAGAATGAAACTAGAACACTTTCTAACACCATATACAAAAATAAACTCAAAATGGATTAAAGATCTCAACGTAAGACCAGAAACTATAAAACTCCTAGAGGAGAACATAGGCAAAACACTCTCTGACATACATCACAGCAGGATCCTCTATGACCCACCTCCCAGAATATTGGAAATAAAAGCAAAAATAAACAAATGGGACCTAATTAAACTTAAAAGCTTCTGCACATCAAAGGAAACTATTAGCAAGGTGAAAAGACAGCCTTCAGAATGGGAGAAAATAATAGCAAATGAAGCAACCAACAAACAACTAATCTCAAAAATATACAAGCAACTCCTACAGCTCAACTCCAGAAAAATAAATGACCCAATCAAAAAATGGGCCAAAGATCTAAATAGACATTTCTCCAAAGAAGACATACAGAGGGCTAACAAACACATGAAAAGATGCTCAACATCACTCATTATCAGAGAAATGCAAATCAAAACCACTATGAGATACCATTTCACACCAGTCAGAATGGCTGCGATCCAAAAGTCTACAAATAATAAATGCTGGAGTGGGTGTGGAGAAAAGGGAACCCTCTTACACTGTTGGTGGGAATGCAAACTAGTACAGCCACTATGGAGAACAGTGTGGAGATTCCTTAAAAAACTGGAAATAGAGCTGCCTTATGATCCAGCAATCCCACTGCTGGGCATACACACTGAGGAAACCAGAAGGGAAAGAGACACGTGTACCCCAATGTTCATCGCAGCACTGTTTATAATAGCCAGGACATGGAAACAACCTAGATGTCCATCAGCAGATGAATGGATAAGAAAGCTGTGGTACATATACACAATGGAGTATTACTCAGCCATTAAAAAGAATATATTTGAATCAGTTCTAATGAGGTGGATGAAACTGGAGCCTATTATACAGAGTGAAGTAAGCCAGAAGGAAAAACACCAATACAGTATACTAACGCATATATATGGAATTTAGAAAGATGGTAACGATAACCCTGTATACGAGACAGCAAAAGAGACACTGATGTATAGAACAGGCTTATGGACTCTGTGGGAGAGGGAGAGGGTGGGAAGATTTGGGAGAATGGCATTGAAACATGTGAAATGTCATGTATGAAACGAGATGCCAGTCCAGATTCAATGCACGATGCTGGAAGCTTGGGGCTGGTGCACTGGGACGACCCAGGGGGATGGTGTGGGGAGGGAGGGGGGAGGAGGGTTCAGGATGGGGAACAGATGAGAAATAAAGGAATAAAAAATAAAAAAAAAAAACAAACAAACAAAAAAAAATAAATAAAAACAAAATTTCAGAAGAAAAAAAAAAAGAATTCTTAGAGCAGCAGTATTTAAATAAACACAAGCTGAAGAAAATTCAAATGTTTGTCAGTAGTATAATGGATAAATGAATTATGATATATAGTGGAATATCATACAATTATGAAAAACCCAACTGTAGCTCCATTTAGTAATAGATAAATTTCCCAAACATTGTTGAATGAATGGAAGTCAGACATGAAACAGTTACACTGAATCATTCAATTTGCCTCTTCAAAAACAGAACTCATCTATGGTGTTGAACCTCTGGAATAGAGAGGGTATAGTTATTAGAAGAGGACATGTTGTGAGGGAGGTGATTCTAGGAGGTTGGTGATGTTCTGTAACTTTTCCTCCATGGTGGTTAAATTGATGTGTGTGTTATGAAATAATTCCATGAGCTATACACGTGTAAAAAAAAATTTTTTTTGTTTATATCTTGCTGGAAGCTGTAAGTCAATAGAGTCTCCTTGGACTTGTAGAATACAGCAAAGTATTCATTGTAAGCACAAGTGTCTGGGACCTTTCCAGTGTGTCCACATTTGAGAAGCAATCCAAATATGCGATGGAAGTTGCCAATGAAACCCCACAAAAGTATCATTAGCACCTGTAAGGTGAACCATTGTAAACCTGCTGTTTGCTTTTCTTCAAGCCAAATTTATAAAGGTCTTTTGGGTTAGTTATTGCAACTAGTGCTTAAATGTACCTAAGCCAGGAATATTCACTCTACTAATGCCAGTAAAATAACTGTGGAAAATTATGCGTAGTTGAAAGATTTCCCCTTAGGGTCACTAGGATAAATATTGTGTATGACAAGCAGTGACTTCAGTTCAGTTCAGTCACTAAGTCGTGTATGAGTCTTTGTGACCCCATGGACTACAGCATGCCAGGTCTCCCTGTCCATCACCAACTCCCAGAGCTTGCTTAAACTCATGTCCATCGAGTCAGTTATGCCATCCAACCATCTCATCCTCTGTTGTCCCCTTCTCCTCCTGCCTTCAATCTTTCCCAGCATCAGGGTCTTTTCTAATGAGTCAGGTCTTCTTATCAGGTAGCTTCAGCATCAGTCCTTCCAATGAATATTCAGTACTGATTTCCTTTAGGATGGACTGCTTGGATCTTCTTGCAGTCCAAGGGACTCTCTGGAGTCTTCTCCATCACCACAGTTCTAGAGCATCAGTTTTTTGGCCCTCAGCTTTCTTTATGGTCCAACTCTCACATCCACACATGACTACTGGAAAAGCCATAGCTTTAACTAGATACACCTTTGTCATCAACGTAATGACTTTGCTTTTTAATACGCTGTCTAGGTTGGTGCTAGCTAGTGTCTTTTAATTTCATGGCTGCAGTCATCTGCAGTGATTTTGGAGCCCCCCAAAATGAACTCTCTCACTGCTACCATTGTTTCCCCACCTATTTGCCATGAAGTGATGGGACCAGATGCCATGATCTTGGTTTTTTGAATGTTGAGTTTTAAGCCAGCTTATTCACTCTTCTCTTTCACTTTCATCAAGAGGCTTTTCAGTTCTTTGCTTTCTGCCAAAGGGTGGTGTCATATGAATATCTGAGGTTACTATATTTCTCCTGGAAATATTGATTCTAGCTTGTGCTTCATCCAGCCTAGCATTTTGCATGATGTACTCTGCACGTAAGTTAAATAAGCAGGGTGACAATATACAGCCTTGACATACTCCTTTCCCAATTTGGAACCAGTTTGTTGTTCCATGTCTGGTTGCTTCTTGACCTGCATACAGATTTCTCCAGAGATTGGTGAGGTGGTCTGGTATTCCCATCTCTTTAAGAATTTCCCACAGTTTGTTGTGATCCACACAAAGGCTGTGGCATAGTCAATGAAGCACAAGTCAATGTTTTTCTGGAACTCTCTTGCTTTTTCTATGATCCAATGGATGTCGGCAATTTGATCTCTGGTTCCTCTGCCTTTTCTAAATCCAGCTTGAACATCAGGAAGTTCACAGATCATGTACTGTTGAAGACTGGCTTGGAGAATTTTGAGTATTACTTTGCCAGTGTGTGAGATGAGTGCATTTGTGTAGTAGATTGACCATTCTTTGGCATAGCCTTTATTTGAGATTGGAATGAAAACTGACCTTTTCCAGTCCTGTGGCCACAACTGAGTTTTCCAAATTTGCTGGCATATTGAGTGCAGCACTCTCACAGCATTATCTTTGAAATAGCTTAACTGGAATTCCATCACTTCCACTCTCTTTGTTCGTAATGATGTTTCCTAAGGCCCACTTGACTTTGCATTCCAGGATGTCTGACTCTAGGTGAGTGAACACACCATTATGGTTATCTGGGTCATGAAGATCTTTTTTGCATAGCTCTTCCATGTATTCTTGTTACCTTTTCTTAATACCTTCTCCTTCTGTTAGGTTCATACCATTTCTGACCTTTATTGTGCCCATCTTTGCATGAAATGTTCCCTTAGTATCTCTAGCAAGCAGTGACTAGACACCAACAATGAACTTTGGGGAAAACTGAGGTAAAGACATTCTCGGGGGTGAGTATAAAATGCCAGCCTAGTACATCTCAAGTTAACCCCATTGAAAAGTCTCCAAACTTTAGTCCCCAGATTCATTTAAAGGCATTACAATAAACCTACACTGTTGGCCTTCTGAGGGGGTTTTGCTGATTTCAAGCAGGAGGTTGGACAAGGATTGGCTTTAAGTGCATTCTGGGCTTCCCTGGTAGCTCAGCTGTTAAAGAATCTGCCTGCAATGTAGAAGACTCCAGTTCAATTCCTGGGTTGTCAAGATCCCCTGGAGGAGGAATAGGCTACCCACTCCAGTATTCATGGGCTGCCCTCATGGCTCAGATGGTAAAGAATCCACCTTCAATGAGTGAGACTTGGGTTCAATCCCTGGGTTAGGAAGATCCCCTGGAGCAGAGCATGGCGACTCACTCCAGTATTCTTGCCTGGAGAATCCCTGTGGACAGAGGAGCCTAGTAGGCTGAAGTCCATGTGGTTGCAAAAAGTTGGACATGACTGAGTGACTAAGAACAGCACTAAGTGCATTCTAGGCTGTTCAGCTTCCCACCATGGCTTGTTCATGGCAGTTCCTAGGCAAGATAAGCAAATGTATGAAACCATACCACACAATCCACCACATTTAAAAGTTCCTCTAAAACTCCAGTTACTAGAAATTATATAAACCTGAATTTAAAAAGACTGTTTAGTCTTTTCTGAAGTATTATCTGAGTCAAATTGTTCCATTCATTGTCTTGGGAACCTGCTAGGTGGGATAAAATCCCCACATGCCAAAGCCCCAAGACAGGGCTCAGGCAACTTCTCCATCTTGATTTCCACCCATTTTTCTAGACCATCATGCCCTTCTGGGATGGCATGCTCCTGTTTAGTTGCTTCAGTCAAACCTCCCCTATAAACACTACACCTTCCAGGCTCTTCCACTCCTGAATTTCTGAAAGATTTGGCAATTTGAACTGCTGAAAATATAGCATCTGCACCTCACTGATTTGACTGGCTTATGGTCCAGCAAGAGGACTAGGAGGGAATGAATTTTGTGAGGTTTTACAAGACAATTGAATGAGTGAGAGACCCTTCAGTGCAGGGATTTATCTGTGTTAATTCTTTCCTATTACCTGGCACAGAATGTACTCCAGTGATTTTTGCCAATAATGACCATGATCATTGGTGTTAACATGTTTCTCATATTGTTTTAGTCCTTAATCTTAGATGAAATTACAAACCAAACAAACCAAGACATACAACCTTCTATGCCATGGGCTGCCTTGATTTAAATCTAAGTGCAGATTTGAGAAATCATGACCAAAAATATTTTTGAACTTCTAAAAATACAAATTTTCACATATTATTTGAAAATTATTTTAACATGGTTATATTTGTTACATATGATTAATTCAGGGTAACTTTTTCTACTTTGGTGAGTTCCAAATTTTATGGAAATAAAGAAAAAATTGATTTTTCAGAAATTTCCAAAATTTATGAAAATCAAAGAAAAACACAAGGACATCACCAGATGGCCAAGATTGAAATCAGATTGATTATATTGTTTGCAGCCAAAGATGGAGAAGCTCTATACAGTCAGCAAAAAATAAGACTGGGAGCTGACTGTGGCTCAGTTCATGAACTCCGTATTGCCAAATTCAGACTTAAATTGAAGAAATTGGGGGAAACCACTAGACCATTCAGATATGATCTAAATCAAATCCCTTATGATACTACAGTGGAAGTGAGAAATAGATTTAAGGGATTAGATCTGATAGACAGAGTGCCTGATGAACTATGGACAGAAGTTCGTGACATTGTACAGGAGACAGGGATCAAGACCATCCCCAAGAAAAATAAATGCAGAAAAGCAAAATGGCTGTCTGAGGAGGCCTTATGAATACTTGTGAAAAGAAGAGAAGCAAAAGCAAAGGAGAAAAGGAAAGATATACCCATTTGAATTCAGAGTTCCAAAGAATAGCAAGGAGAGATAAGAAAGCCTTCCTCAGTGGTTAATGCAAAGAAATAGAGGAAAACAACTGAATGGGAAACACTAGAGATTTCTTCAAGAAAATTACAGATACCAAGGGAACATTTCATCCAAAAAAGGGCTCGATAATGGACAGAAATGGTATGGTTACAACAGAAGCAGAAGATATTAACAAGAGGTGGCAAGAATACACAGAAGACCTGTACAAAAAAGATCTTCATGACCCAGATAATCACGATGGTGTGATCACTGACCTAGAGCCAGACATCCTGGAATGTGAAGTCAAGTGGGCCTTAGGAAGCATCACTAAGAACAAAGCTTGTGGAGGTGATGGAATTCCAGTTGCACTATTTCAAATCCTGAAAGATGATGCTGTGAAAGTGCTGCACTCAATATACTGGCAAATTTGGAAAACTCTAGCAGTGGTCACAGGACTGGGAAAAGTCAGTTTTCATTCCAATCCCTAAGTAAGGCAATGCCAAAGAATGTTCAAACTACTGCACAATTGCACTCATCTCACATGCTGGTAAAGTAATGCTCAAAATTCTCCAAGCCAGGCTTCAGCAATATGTGAACTGTGAACTTCCATATGCTTAATCTGGTTTTAGAAAAGGCAGAGAAACCAGAGATCAAATTGCCAACATCTGCTGGATCATTGAAAAAGTAAAGAGAATTCCAGAAAAAAATCTATTTCTGCTTTATTGACTATGCCAAAGCCTTTGACTTTTTGGATCACAATAAACTGTGGAAAATTAAAGAGATGGGAATACCAGACCACCTGACCTGCCTCTTGAGATACCTGTAGGCAAGTAAGGAAGCAACAGTCAGAACTGGACATGGAACAACAGACTGGTTCCAAATAGGAAAAGGAGTACGTCAAGGCTGTATATTGTTACCCTGCTTATTTAACTTATATGCAGAGTGCATCATGAGAAACGCTGGGCTGGAAGAAGCACAATCTGGAATCAAGATTGCCGGGAGAAATATCAATAACCTGAGATACGCAGATGACACCACCCTTATGGCAGAAAGTGAAGAGGAACTAAAGAGCCTCTTGATAAAAGTGAAAGGGGAGAGTAAGAAAGTTGGCTTAAAGCTCAACATTCAGAAAATGAAGATCATGGCATCTGGTCCCATCACTCCATGGCAAATAGATGAGGAAACAGTGGAAACAGTGTCAGACTTATTTTTCTGGGCTCCAAAATCACTGCAGATGGTGACTGCAGCCATAAAATTAAAAGACGCTTACTCCTTGGAAGGAAAGTTATGACCAACCTAGACAGCATATTAAAAAGCACAGATGTTATGTTGTCAACAAAGGTCCGTCTAGTCAAGGCTATGGTTTTTCCATTGGTCATGTATGGATGTGAGAGTTGGACTGTGAAGAAAGCTGAGCGCCAAAGAATTGATGATTTTGAACTGTGGTGTTGGAGAAGACTCTTGAGAGTCCCTTGGACTGCTAGGAGATCCAACCAGTCCATCCTAAAGGAGATCAGTCCTGGGTGTTCATTGGAAGGACTGATGTTGAAGCTGAAACTCCAACCTTGGCCACTTGATGCGAATGGCTGACTTATTTGAGAAGCCCCTGATGCTGGGAAAGATTGAGCACAGGAGAAGGTGACGACAGAGGATGAGATGGTTGGATGTCATCACCGACTCAATAGACATGAATTGGGTGGACTCCAGGAGTTGGTGATGGACAGGGAGGCCTGGTGTGGTGCAGTTCATGGGGTCGCAAAGAGTCGGACATGGCTGAGCGACTGAACTGAACAAATAACAAAAGAATAATTCGTTATTGTAAATAGATGAAAACAGTTAAAGCCAAGCTGCTGGTTGAGTGGTTATGCTTATGCTGAACAGTGAATAATCCTTTTCAGCCAGGAATCTCACTGGGCACCGGGGCAGGAGGAGTTTACAAAATGCTCCTTTTATCTTCTTCCCCAATCTTTCCCTAATTTGCCAAATTAGAAAAACAAATTCTGTAGTTTGTTTTTCTTCTAGATATCCCTATTATCATTACCTCATTCATTTTTATTCTGTTTCTCTTAATGAACAGATTCCTCACTGCTTCTTCATGGAGGATACATTTATCCTCTTGTGAGAAGTACAGAAGTCTTGAGCTAGAATAACAAAGGAAGATGTCCTTGTAATTCTCTCAAGAACTGAGAAATCAGGCATGTACACTCACGGCAGGATAGCAGACCAGTGAGTGAAAAGAGAACTCAATTGTAGGCGGCAAAAATGTTCCCTTTTTAGTCAAATAGCTTCCAGCTCCACAAAGTGTGGGTTAGGGTGGGGGTGGCACTGGAGTGTGGTACTTGCCAATGCAAACACTGCAGATTAAGAGAAACTTCCACTACAGACTTGTGCTACCAAGTGGTGGGGAGGGATGGTTTGGGAGTTTAGGATTAGCAAATGCCAACTATTATATATAGGATGGATAAACAAAAAGCTACTACAGGGAAGTACATTCAAAAGCCATAGTGGAAAAAAACATGAAAAAGAATGTGTGTGTGTGTGTGTGTGTGTGTATATATATATATGTATATGTCTAGCTCAGACACTTTGCTGTATAGCAAAATTTAACACAACATTCTAACCAACTATACTTCAATAAAATTAAGAAAACAGAAGCATCAAAAAAGAGAAACTTCCACAGATTTGGGGATTTTTCTCAACACCTATCCGAAATGCTATTGTTAACATATTTTTTCCATAAGATCATGAATAAAGACACGTGTACAAATTAGATTAAAAGAGATCAACAGCAGGAGCTGGTTCTATTTGGGCTGAGCAGCTGGTTCCTCATTCAGCATCTGTCAAGTCTGGTTATCACCAATTTCAAGAAGTGTCTCTAATTCACTGTCTATTTTCACATAAGAGCAAGAGGTTAGGTAACATAGCTAATTGGAATGAGATAAAAAAACATATGTAAAATACCAAGCAGTGAGTGGGGTTACACTTTAGTGCAAATTTGGTTTTTCTTATTCACACAATAAAAATAGTACCTAGTAAATCTCTCTTCCTTGAGCTTACAAGGGCTTACAGTTTGGCAAGCCTTGGTGTTTGTATTACCCTTTCAATTTAAAAGCATCCTAGTGGAGAAGGAAATGGCAACCCACTCCAGTGTTCTTGCCTGGAGAATCCCAGGGACAGGGAAGCCTGGTGGGCTGCTGTCTATGGCGTCGCACAGAGTCGGACACAACTGAAGTGACTTAGCAGCAGCAGCAGCAGCAGCAGTGCAATTTAGCACGTTGTAACAAAAATGCATATTTTTTTTCTAAACATTTTCCCTTCTTTTTTCCTGCCTCAAAAAAAGGCTACATTGAAGGAATTTTGGCCTTATCAGTACCAGGAAATAGAACTCAGAAGCCTAAAGAGTTACCTCACATTAGTCTTACAAAGAAACTTACTGAAAATCACATGATGTCCTTAGATGTAAGTGCCCAGGCCCAGAAAAATCTTCAAATATTGAAGCCCACTTCAGAACATCTTTAGGGAGGATCTGCCCAGCAGATGAGGATAATCTCCCAGCTGCTTTTATGGAAAGGGAAGGACAGTGTACAGGAGAAAGGGGAAAGGGGATGGGGGAGAGCAGTAGGGTGAACCTGGCCCCCGCTCATATACTCTGGGCAGCACAGGCTCTTTGCACATGAGTGATTCCTTCCTGTTAGTGCAAAAGGGAAGAGAATGACATAGATATTCTGTCCTGTGCCAGTCTCAACTATATAATGTTATTGGCCAGAAATGGCTGGGGACACTCACGTGGGCTCTGGTTATTAAGGACCAGTGTTGTGTTTGGGCTGATCTTTATGGTTCTTATGATTGCAAGACATAAGCAAAAACCATCAGGAAACTCTGAAGGAAACATGGTTTATTACTCACATGTCCTGGAGGGTCCGCGGCATGCCTGGGGCCACACAGGGAAGTCTTGGGTAGAGAGAGTGTGCTGGTATAATGTTCTGTCTTATTGGGATCAAGGTCGGAGCTAGGGTTTCAGGGTTCACCCTTTACTGTTGAATTTAAAACATAAGAGTAAGAATTAAAGTGTAAGAAAGAAAAGAAAACAGTGGGCAAAAAAATCAGTTATCTGGTGGCTCAGATGGTAAAAGGTCTGTCTGCAATGTGGGAGACCTGGGTTTGATCCCTGGGTTGGGAAGATCCCCTGGAAAAGAAAATGGCACCCCACTCCAATACTCTTGCCTGGAGAATCCCATGGACGAAGGAGCCTGATAGGCTACAGTCCTTGGGGTTGCAAAGAGTTGGGCATGACTGAGAGACTTTAATCTTTTAAACCAGCCAAAGATGTCTAAACAAAGGGATGTGGTGAGCAGGTGAGGGTGGAAGGGGAAGCCTGGATCTTTATTTCTGTGGCTGGCAATGTATATATTTAGATAGCCATCTTAGAAATGGATGACAGGTATTATGGAAAGAGAAGAAAATAAAAGAAAAACCAATTGCCAGAGGTTTTCCTACTTGGGTACAAAGAAAGGAGGAGCATTTCATAGTGTTAGCTACCACAAGTGTTAGCTTGTGCCCCTAAGAATTCATGGGTTGACATCTACTCCCTGGTGTAACAGTGTTAAGACATGGGGCCTTTTGGTGTTGATTAGGTCACAAGGGTAGAGCCTTTGTGAATGGAATTTGTGCCCTTGTAGGAGAGATAGACCCTTTCCACCAGGTGAGGATGTAATAAGAGCTGTCTGCAACCTAGAAGAAAGACTTGATCAGAACCCAGCTGTTCTGACTCCAGTCTCCAGAACTGTGAGAAGTAAGTTGTCATTGAAGCACAAACAAACTAAGATAAGAATCCAGTGGGAACGTAACTTTCCAGGTAGAATATATTATGCTATTTTTCAAATTTCTTTATACAACCTGGACTTCCAATTTATAGGTTGGCAGATGTTCTATCTGGGAAGGAAGAAAAAAAAATTCCATAAAATGAAAAGAGTCTCTAGTGAAAAGTTACCTTGATGTGGATCATTTTTGAAGAGGGAGAACCAGTCTAGAAATACTGGCAAGTGGAAACCACAGGGATGGAGAAAAGCCTTTTCTTCCAGCCTGACCTCTCTTGACTGTCTGACTGGTCCAAGGGTGTCCCCAGGGTCTTGGGCACTCTACAGGTCACCTTGGCCTTCTGTTTGTTTCTTTTTTTCTAAACATCTCTGGGCCAGCACTCAGGTTAGCCAATGAAAAACAGATTTTGAATGACTTAGGCCTCACTTCCAATCCCTTCTGGTAGCCTTTAAAATCCAGTCTTGGAATTTAATGAGAACAATTCTTTGTGGGTTTTGAGTAAGTGAGGGAACTCCAGGAGCATGTAGGTCAACATATAACTCCAGCATGGCCTAAGGAAATTCGCAGAATTTTAAGGCTGCCGAAGAGATTTTTGTATACAAAAAAAGCTAAATTAGGCCCTAAAATGTGTGACCAGACATTTTCGTAGTTTACTTTTTACCATGTCTTTACACGAAAGACATGTTCATCAGTTTGTGTTACAATATGCCTGTCATGCTTTGAGTCTTCTCTATCCCATATATAAGTAAACACTACTCCTGATGCTCCCAACACCAGGCCTGGGGCATTGAAAATGAGCAGAAGCCAGGTCTTCTTCTGACCCGTCTGTAAGAATTAGGTTTCACTGCAGAGAACAAAAATAACTCCAAAGATTTTACTCAGTAAATGCCTTAATACACAGCAGTACATACTTACACAATAGGTGGAAGGAATGGGGTACAACTAGGCTTCCATGAGAGATTCCCTGAATGTTACAGAGCTCACCCACAAGGAGGTTACTTCCTCTGAGGCCACTAAACCTGCTTCTGCCTTGCCCGACAATTGCAGACTGGGTATCACAAAGCTGCATCCGTGCTGCTGCCACTCCCTTCACTCAGGAGTTGGAGAAAGTTGCACTGCCCATGCTGGAAGCCCCACCCCTAGCCCTAAGACCTTGCTCATCAACTGGATAGGGGTTGGCCTGTGCTTTAGTCTCCCTTTCAAATCTTACTCAAGTTCACCTAATTGGCTGAGTCTAATTAACACTTTGAATCCTAGTTGCAAGGGAGTCTAGGAAACAGAGTTTTAAAATATCCAATCTGCAAATAGAAGTTAGGTGTACTGCAAACTAGTCCATAGTCTCCTCTATTTCTCTTCTGTTTGAGAAATGAAGAAGCAGCAGTAGAAAGAAGTGATACCTGTGAGGTGCTCACAGCCAATCACATGGCTCAGGACAAGCAGAGAATTAGTCAAAGAACAGCAATAACCACAAAAACAAATGACAGTTCTGGGCATCTTAACCTAGCATGCCCTGAGGTCAGGAAGGTGCAGAAAGAGAACCTTTGCCCAGACCCTGCCAAGATTCAAATTTTGCCCACTGATGAGCCCCAACTCTGGGCCAGGATCCATCCCAGTTTTTTTATAATCTATAATAAAGATTGTAGACAAAAAGAACTGCCTGTTGTTTAATTGCTGCTGTAAAATCTCAAAGACTGATGGACTAAGGAGTAACTTCATATTTTCTAATAAACAAAGACAATAGCAATGCTATCAAATATCTAAAATAACTGAAAGACAATGTTTTTTTAAATATATACATTTAAATTCACATTTTCAATGCAATATTTGATATTAAATTGTTTCCTCTATCAATGCATTTCTTATGACTAAATATTTTCTTTCATATGGCATATTTTAATTGATGGATGATATGATAGAAGTTAGTTCTGTGACATGAGTTACCCCAAAACAGAGACAATGTGTGAGTAATTAAAATGACATTTCAACATCTTTGACTACTAAGCTACTGCCTTGCAACATTTCTTTAAGATGAATGATACTGTTTTCAAAAGAGAAACAAATACTCAGAAAATTATTTTCCAAACAACTTAATTAAGTAGGAGCCTTGAAATTTCTATCCAGTTGTCTTATAACTATAAAATTGTTTAATCTCTATTCCTCCAAAGAATCCAGGATATTGCCTAGTCAGCCAATAAGCAAATGTGAGCCTGTTTGATGGGGATCCTCAGTTCCAGAAGAGGAACTGTATCTATGGCTTTAGTAACAGAGTATATACAGCTCTTTCTGAAATGTCTGCTTCAGATGTTAGAGATCTTCCAGATTTAGAACTAAATGTTTCCCCAGAACCTCATTTCATTTTGGGAAAACACCATCATTTGTGACCTGTGACCCTGTATGTGGGCTGCCCTGGTGGCTCAGTGGTAAAGGACCTGCCTTCCATTGCACGATGGGGGTTTAATCCTTGGGTTGAAAAGATCACTGGAGAAGTAAATGGCAATCGTCTCGAGTATTCTTGCCTAGGAAATCCCACTGACAGAGGAATCTGGTAGGCTACAGTCCACAGGGCCACAAAAGAGCCAGACACAACTTAGCAACTGAGCGTGCATGGATGACCCTGTATGTATCTGTCTACCTATCAGTCCCACTTTATGTGGATTTCTTTCCTTGGGAAACATGGCTTTCTTTGCTGTAGAGGGAATGTAAGGATCTGAGAAAATGAGGTCAAGTATCAAAATGACCTTTATTCTAACTTGGTCTCAGACTGCCAACAAGGAGCATAGAGCCTGGCACCTACAAGGAACCCCTATGTGGTCAGATGAGACGAGGTGCAGCAAACAACTGGCTAACCCTTCACAAAGGTTTTCTTGTTTTTTATTTTTTCTTAAAATCCCTTATCTCCTCCAGCTTCTTCACCCCTCTGATCTCTCTTGCTTGTATCCCCCACCTCTTCTAAAATCCTATTATCAAATTTCCTTTATGGAACCAGCTGGTTCACACTGACTGCCTGGCACCTGCACATTTTCCTTATGCATGGAAAATCCCCTCCTTATGCACTTTGGTGAGAGGCAGAACCTACTCCTACTTCTATTCTACAGAAGCTGGTTATACCTGGTGGTCTGTTTCAGCACTCCGTGCAGGAAAATATAGGCTCTGGCCATCTCAGACAGCTGAATCCTGAATTAGAAACAGTGAAGCAGGGAAGCAAGGCCAGCAGAAACACTGGTGGCTAGCAAAGGATGCAGAGAGATCAAGTTTCTGAAAGTATTATTCTGTTTGGGCTGCCCTAGCAAAATACCATAGCCTGGTGGCCTAAACGATAGACCCTCATTTCTGAGGGGGAAGGGAGTCAAGACTAAGGTTCATCTTGAGGCCTCTTCTTGGTTTGCAGTCAGCTGCTTTCTCTCAGCTGGTCTTCCCCTACACACACATACATCTCTGTTGTTTCTCCCCCATCCTATAAGGCCATAGATTTTTTTATCAAAGCCACATCCTATGGCCTCATTTGACTTCAGTTACTTCCTTAAAGGCCCATCTCTAAACATAGTCACATTGGGGGGTCAGGGTTTCAACATATGAATTTGGAAATGACACAATTCAGTCTGTAACACTAGGCAACAACGCTGCTGTCCAAATCCAGTGCCCAGGCCAACCGGCTGCAGGCAGCACAGTGGTCACTGCATGGTCAGGGGAGTGGTATCACCAATGAGCTGACTATGCCATATGGTTTGGAATGTAATCTTCACCAAATAGTCCTAAATCTAACCCTCTGGGCTTCCTTGAGAGAATTCTTTTCAGCAAGTCACAAAAGATGTTGAACCACAGAGTGACCTCTAAAACTTATCCCACTTCATATTGTATAACTGCAGCTATCACTTTGGAGGCTGTCTTGACTTTCTCAATTCCTGGACTTCAACTTTAGCCATAAATTATCCTCCTCCAACTAAAAATGCTAATGGATTGGAAATCATGATTCTGCTCTGATTGTGGAAATATATGTAAACCAAATTATACCTGTTGAAAGAGTGATTCTCAAAGTGGGTGCCTAGGCAAACAGCATGGCTGTCACTTGCACACTCAGAAGAGCTGCAAGCTTTTGGTCCCACTAGAGACCCTAGAAACTCTGATGGTGGAGCCCAGTAAGTTGTTTCAATATGCCCTCCAGGGGATGCTGATACATAGTCAAGTTTGAGAACCACTGGTTATGAGAAACCTTCACTTGAGTATAAAACATTTGGGACAAAAACCATAATAGAAAGCCTCACAATCATCACCATGAACCATATCCTCCCACCCCCTACACATGACATTACAATGCTGCTTCTCTGTCTAAAAATCAGGATTATTATGCATTCATGTGATTAGAAATTTCTTCATTTGTTCTCCAAATACATAGGACTATGCTGTTGATCAAAAGTGTGTCTATCTACAGCACCAACTACTATATAGCTTCATGGAAGTGCTACTCTGAGACCATTTTCTGTACTTACTACGGGTTCAAATAAACCAATTAGACCCCAGTGGGCCTCTTTTCAAGCATACACAAGATAGACAAAGTGATATCACAAGGTTATCTCTATGTTGTTGTTGTTGTTCAGACGCACAGTTGTGTCCAAATCTTTGTGACCCCATGGACTGAAGCACACCAGGCCTCTCTGTCCTTCACCATTACTGGATGTTTGCACAGGTTTGTGTCCTTTGCATCAGTGATGCCATCCAGCCATCTCATCCTCTGATGCCCTCTTCTCCTTCTGCCCTCAATCTTTCCCAGCATCGGGGACTTTTCTAATGAGTCGGTTGTTTGCATCAGATGACCAAATTACTGGAGTTTCAGCTTTAGCGTCAGTTCTTACAGAGTATTCAGGGTTGATTTCCCTTAAGATTGACTGGTTTGATCTTGCTGTTCAAGGGACTCTAAGAAGTCTTCTCTAGCACCACAGTTTGAAGGCATCAGTTCTTCAGAGCTCAGCCTTCTTTATGGTCCACCTCTCACAATCATACATAACCATGCGGAAGACCATAAGCTTGACTATATGGACCTTTGTCAACAGAGTAATGTCTCTGCTTTTCAACATGTGGTCTAAGTTTGTCATAGCTTTCCTGCCAAGAAGCAATCGTTTTCTGATTTCATAGGTGCAGTCACCATCCACAGTGGTTTTAGAGCCCAAGAAGAGGAAATATGTCATTACTTCCACCTTTCCCCTTCTATTTGCCATGAAGTAGTGGGGCCAGATACCATGATCTTAGTTTCTTCAATATTTAGTTTTAGGCTGGTTCTTTCACTCTCCTCCTTTACCCTCATCAAGAGGCTCTTTAGTTCCTGTTCATTTTTTGCCATTAGAGTAGCATCATCTGCATCTCTGAAGTTGTTGATGTTCCTCCCGCCTATCTTGATTCCAGCCTGTAATTTATCCAGTGAGGCACTTCTCATGACGTGCTCAGGGTCTAGATTAAACAAACAGGGGGACAGCAGACAACACTATGGTACTCCTTTCTCAATCTTGAGCCAATCAGTTGTTCCATATAGGGTTCCAGCTATTGCTTTTTGACAGGTTTCTCAGGAGACAGGTAAGATATTCTGGTATTTCCATCTCCATGACATGATTCTAATTAAAATTTAGAAGTCCAAAAATGTCCCTATGCAGTCGCCAAAAAGTATCCAAAATGTTTTCTTCCCTATTTTGATTACAGAAAATCTATGTGCTAACTAAAAATATTTTTGCTTAAAAACAAAGTACATGAAGAAATTCTGGGAGGTGGTGGAGTGTTCAGAACTGTGACTATAGTGGTGGTTCCACAGGTATGTGTATATGTCCAAACTCATCAAGATGCATACATTAAATATATGCAGCTTTCATCTTTTAATATATTATGCTTGCCTCAAAAAAAAGGCATTAAAAATAAATGTTTATCTCTGCATTAGAGAATGTCTGTACCAGCAAGACTTCTTTGATGGAGCCTTTTTGTTGTATGCATGGGAGAAGAAAGTACAACTATACAATTTCAAATAACACATTACTATAGAACCTCTTATCCTTACCCTAAAAACAAACAAACAAAAAAATTATGACTTTACATTAGCTGTAAACTTGTCACTTTTTCCATGGAAAGTTTTAATCATTTTGTCATATTTAGGTGAATTACTGCTACACCAGCATAGTTATTAGTTCTTTCAGGTTGGTTTAATGAAAACCATAGCTCTTCAAAAAAGAAGAGATACTTAAATTATCTTATGAGTTATTAAAGATAGTAATCATTTAAAAGTTCTTGGCAAAAGGAAATATTTTCACTATATGAGTATGAAGTATGGTCGATGTTTTATATTTAAGTTCATAGAACATTTTTTGGTCAGATGCTATGACATATCTAAATATCACACCTTTTTTGATAATGTGGCTGATCAGTGATAAACTTTTATAGTGCCTCATTTATGGAAACTTTTTATCACACATAGGGGCATGGTATATATGTTGTTATGAAGATAATGCCACAGACTGATAGATGCTATTCTTATAGAAGACAGCTGCTTTTAAAAAATGTTTATATTCTCAAAATGAATAACTTTCACTTAGGACACCATCAGCCAGGGTTTTCTAAAGCACTCAGTGCTTTAGAAAGATGCTTATGTGGTCAAATAAGGAAATCAGTGTTACAGACAACAGGAAAAAGGCATGCAGTTTTCTGCAAGGGCTCTTTAGGATTTCATTTATTTGCTTATGTCACTGGCCAAAGGACAGGAAAGAATCACTTTCCAGCTTTGTTAGGGAAATGAATCAAAGAATGCATAATCACTAAGGAAAGAAACAAGAATGATCTACTTCCTCTGTTAGCAGAGCCTTGAGAAGAGGCAACCAGAGAAACCCCCCTTCTGTGCCAGTGTTCATGAGAAGCTCGGACTCCACTCTTGTTACCCATTCACTCATGCATTCGCTGAGGCATTCCTTCCAGAAACAATGGTTGGGTACCTTCCAGCTCTAGGCTTTGGTCACTGGAGATAAGCCGTGTACAAAAGAGAATCATGGGTTCTCATTCTAGTAACTGAAAATATCAGACAGTGGAAGAATTCCCTCCAGCACTGAGCAAGGTGACTTGCTGGAGAAACAATGTGGCTGTCCAGACTACACTGTAGATGACGGTAACATTACTGTTGCTTGGCCCTGTGATGTTGCCTTGCTGCACATCAGCTCCCTACCCTTGCCCAGAGCTTGGCCACCTGGTGCTGAGGTGCCTCACTCACTTCTGGGGAAGGAGACCAAGACTATGGGGTGGTGATCAAGGAAAGTGGATATTGCACCTTATACTAAAAAAAAAAAAAAAAAGGAAAAGTAAACAGAGCTGATGGGGACCTTGGAGAGCTAGTTCAAATTCTTCACTTGCACAGAAGATTTTACAGGTCCCTCAACATTACTTAAAAAACTATTGGAAAGTAATTAACTGCCAATTAAAATAAATAAATTTATTTAAAAAATAAATAAATAAATTAGAGACAGGCATAGGTACTTCACCAAAGAAGATATAGGAATGGCAAACAAGTTCATGAAAAAATGCTCCACATCATGAGTCACTGCTGCTGCTAAGTCACTTCAGTCGTGTCCAACTTCAGTCATATGCAACCCCATAGACGGCAGCCCACCAGGCTCCCCCATCCCCGGGATTCTCTAGGCAAGAACACTGGAGTGGGTTGCCATTTCCTTCTCCAATGCATGAAAGTGAAAAGTGAAAGTGAAGTTGCTCAGTCGTGTCTGACTCTTAGTGACCCCGTGGACTGCAGCCTACCAGGCTCCTCCGTCCATGGGATCTTCCAGGCAAGAGTACTGGAGTCGGGTGCTGTCACTAGACAAATGCAAATTAAAACTACAGTGATGCACCACTGCACACCTGTTGGAGTGGGTTAAATGAAAAAGACTGACCATACCAAATGCTAGTGAGGACATGAAGCCACTGGACCCCTCATGCTCTGCTGGATAGGGTGTAAAGTGGTGCAACCACTTTAGAAAACTTGAAAGATAGACACACACCTACCATATGATTCAGCCATACCACTCCTAGGTATCTTCCCAAAAGAAATAAAAGCATGTGTCCAGCCAAAGACTTATTTTCACAAGTTCATAGCAGTTTTATTTTTAATAGCCTCAAAGTGGAAACTGCCTAAGTGTCCACCAACCAGTTTATAGATAAACAAACTGTAGTTTTGTCCATTCAGTGGAATACTACTCAGCAATAAAAAGGAATGAACTATTGGTATCTGCAACAACATGGAGAAATCTCAGAATAATTACACTGCATGAAAAAACACACAAAAAATAAAGACTACATACTGTGTAGTTCCATCTATAAAATTATAGAAAATACAAACTAATCTATAGTGATAGAAAGCAGATCAGTGGTGGCCTATGAATGGGCTGGAGTGGGAAGGGGAAGGTGGGAGGGTTCACAAGGCTGCACCAGGAAACTTTCCAGGGAATGGGTGTGTTCACTATGCTGACTGTGATGATGGTTTCATAGCTGTCCCCATACATCAGAACTAACCAAATTATACATTTTAAATATGTGCAGTTTGTTGTATGTCCATTATACCTCATTAAAGTAATATTTAAAAGTGAAAAAAAAAAAAGACTATTGGAGTCTCCCAAGCTTACAAAATCCAAATGACAGTTGGGTTATTTTATCCATGGTGCTGCGTGGTACCTCAACTCTGCTAGTGCCAAGCTTGCTGTATTTGGAAGCTCTGTGTGCACACTTCTGTTGGCCTTTGAGGATGTGCATCCCTGTATCACTGCCCTTGTCTCCTTGGGAATAACCTTTTGCTGGCAATCCAGGGCCCTCCACATAGGCAAGACATTGCTAGCTCTCCTTTCCCTCAGTGAATATGTTTCTTCTCCAGTCTTATCTAGGGACTCAGATGCTGCTACTGCTGCTGCTGCTAAGTCACTTCAGTTGTGTCCAACTCTGTGCAACCCCATAGACGGCAGCCCACCAGGCTCCCCTGTCCCTGGGATTCTCCAGGCAAGAACACTGGAGTGGGTTGCCATTTCTTTCTCCAATGCATGAAAGTGAAAAGTGAAAGTGAAGTCGCTCAGTCATGCCTGAATCTTAGTGACCCCGTGGACTGCAGCCTACCAGGCTCCTCCATCCATGGGATTTTCCAGGCAAGAGTACTGGATGGGGGTGTCATTGCCTTCTCCAAGGGACTCAGATGGGATGAGCCCCCAAAACACTGAGCTCCTTAACATTTCTATGTAAAGACAGCTCTCATCTTTCTGTTTTCCATATTTTAAATGTGCAAAAGCCACCTCAAAGGAAGGAAGGTGTTTGCATGTGATATTTGTGATTGCCCTGTGCTCTCCTTAATAGAACTGAGCCTCCCTCCTCTGCAGAACTGAAGTTCTTGCTGTAACTTTCCTGCATCCAATACACATTGTGTCCAATGTGTACAATGCATTGTGTACATTGTGTGCAGTGCAGAAGTGTTCTGTTTAACCTTGCTTCACCCACAGGCTGGCTTCAGGTACAGCTAGACTCAAAAGCAAGAGAGAGGCACACAGTATGAGCTTTTAGAGTCTTAGGTATAACAGTTAAGAAGATGGGAAAATATCTCAAAATCTAGTAAGGTCAGGTGACAGAATCAGCATATACTTCAAACCCTTCAGTAAATAATTGCTTTAGAATAGATTAATTATTATAACAACATGGTGGAACTTGAGGACATCACAGTAAGTGAAACAAATCAGATGGAGAAAGACAAATATTGTGTTATCTCACTTACATATGAAATCTGAGATAAATATAGAAAAAGACCTCAAATTTGTAGTTATCAGAAGTTGAACTGTGGAGATTAGATGAAGGTGGTCAAAAAGTAAAAACTTCCAGTTATAAGAAAAATATTAATGTACACAAAGTGCAAACTTCCAGTTGTAATAAAAATGAGTAATATAAATAAAGGATATGATGTACAATATGATCACTGTAGTTAACACAGTTGTATGGCATATTTGAAAGCTGTTAAGGTCCTAAAATTCTCATCACAAGGAAAAAAAATTTTTTTCATTTTTGTATCTATGTGAGATATTGAGTATAAACTAAGCTAATGTGGTAATAATTTCCCAGTATATGGATCAAGTCATTATGCTGTACACCTTATGTAGTGCTATAAGTCAATTATATCTCAATAAAGCTGAAAGATAAAAAAGATATCTAAGTAGTTCTGAGACTCATATATAGCATGGAGACCATAGTTGATAATACTATATCACTGAAATCTGTTAAGGGAGTATATCTTAAGTGTTTTCATACAAACAAGAAAAGGTAACTATTTAAGGTGATGGGTGTTTTAATTAACTTGATAGTGGGAGTTCTTTCTCAAGGTATATATAATCCAACTAGCATATTGCACACTTACTGTATTACAATTTTATTTACCTCAGTAAAACTGGGGCCATAAGGAATCCCCCTGCAATGCAGGAGATGTGGCTTCAATCCCTGGCTTGGAAAGATTCCTGGAGAAGGAAATGGCAACCCACTCCAGCATTCTTGTCTGGAAAATCCCGTGGACAGAGGGACCTGGTGGGCTACAGTCCTTAGGGTCACACTGAGCATGCATGCATATAGTTTAAGAAGAAAGAATAAGTTAATCATTGTGCTTGGATTCATTATTTGATTTCCCATGAAGGTTTATAATTTCCTCGAGGGGATCTGACTTCAGAGCAGCTAGGCTCAGTCATGGATTCTCTTTTCAGACAGAAAGGAGGGAAATGGAGACTTCTTTAATTCTAATCTCAAATTTAGATAGGTGGGAATGAAAGGTATTAGACATGATATCTTTTAAAATGTGCATTTCGAGACAAACAGTATTGATACCAGTGTCCCTTAGGATGATCTAAGGAACACTTGAGTCAATGTGCCTGGACAATCATTAAAAAGTAGATTGCTAACCCATGTATAGCTGCTGTACCAGAACATATCTTGGGAAAATCCCTATTTTCAAGGACATGGAGTGATTTTTATGCAAACAAAAGTTTGAGAAACCCATCCCAAAACTTAGGTAGTGAAACTGAACAGGTCTCTCTGGGATTCCTTGACACAGAAGCCGTTCTGTGTCCCCCATTTCTTGTTTGTGGGGAATAGTCTTCAGCTTCTATGATTTTGCATGAGTTCCAAAGTGCCAGTCCAAGAAGTTGCTAATCAGGGAAGGGAGGGGATGCAGAGAAAAGGCAGGACCATCAAGAAACAATAGGGCAGCCTTGGCGCAGGGTCCTGGTTCCACTTCAGAGGACACAAAATAATATATTTGAGCTCTTTTGCCAAACCAAAACCTCCAACAAATGGAAGATGAACAACTTGATTAAGCATTCTTCATCCCAGAGAGAAGGTTATTGTTTGATAAGCTTGAGAAGCACAGCTCAGCAGAAGATCTCCTGAGGTCAGATTAAAAGAATGTAGGCCCTGCACACACCTCAGAGCTTCTTACCAGCCCCACTCTTGAATTATTGCTTTAAAACTCAACACCAAATAGTTTTGAGGGGCACGAGCCTTCTGCACCCCTCTTTGTGTGGCAAAGCAATGAAGCTCTTCTTTTCTACTTTACCCAAAAGTCTGTCTCCAAGTTTCAATTTGGCACTGGTGCACAGAGGCCAAATTTTCAGCATCAGTAGCTGCCGTCCAATAAATGGATCAAGAAGGGGAAGACTGGGTTTTCTCCTAGCTATTGGGATTTGAAAAATATCACATCTGATTGGTGACATTATCACAATGTCACAAAATATCACAACTATACACTAGTCAGGAACCAAGGGATACAAAATGATTCTTCTGATCTAGTCAGAAGATATTTCTTTGACTCTGAAATAATTAATATTTGCAAAACTTTAGGTAGATACTGATACTGTTTTCTGATTTGTCACAGTCCCCAGTATTCCCTGTTGTCTTACATCAAATCTGTTTCATCTGGCTGATTCTTGTCAGCATTTAAAGCTGCAATCTTTAAATGTGGACATGTGATAAAAGCACTTGGGTCTACAGACTGGAAATAACAAGTTCAAAAGAAATTGATGTGTAAATTAGAATGTCAATTTATTCAGTTGTAGAGAGAAATAATTAAAAGATGCATGGAAATTCACGCAGCCTGACTTCTTGCCCTCTAGGTAAATAGTGTTATAGAAGACTTCATGGCAAGGAATCAGCATAAGTAGAATAGGTTGCAAAATTTAAATATTGAATGGTTATAAGATAAAAACCTGCTGAATCCCCTTCCACAATGTCTAACTTACTGATTAGAAAATTGGACTGGTCTGGGCAGCCTTGAATAAATTTTCATTCAGTCATGGTCTTCTTTGTAAATATAGATATATTTGCTACAGGCAGATAGGGTAGGGCATCCCATGAGGGAAAGAACTAGAGGTGGCTTGTCTTTCTTTGGTGTACAAGAATTCATTTTTGCCTAAGCCATTTTGTGATCTAAGCCTGGCTTTGTTGCTTGCCCTAGTATGTGCTGTGCTGTGCTTAGTTGCTCAGTCATATCTGACTCTTTGCGACCCCATGGACATTAGGCTCCTCTGTCTATAGGGATTCTCCAGGTCAGAATACTGTAGTGCGTAGCCTTTCCCTTCTCCAGGGGATCCTCCCAACTCAGGTATTGAACCCAGCTCTCCTGCATTGCAGGTGGATTCTTTACCATCTGAGCCACCAGGGAAGCCCAAGATTACTGGAGTGGGTAGCCTATCCCTTCTCTAGGGGATCTTCCCAACCCAGAAGTCAAACTAGGGGTCCTGCATTGCAGACAGATTTTTTACCAGCTGAGCTACCAGGGAAGACCTTGCCCTTGTATATGTCACAGTAATTAAGGATCTTAAGGTAGCAAAGGAATGCAGGAACAGAGAAAAAACAATCAAATAGTTCAGTGATAAAGCAGAGTCCAGCTCCTTGTTAGAAGAACAATATGCATAACAATAGATCTTTGAGTTCTGCAGGAACTAAGGTCCCCATCCTGGTGGAGGATGAAATGAGGGTGTTGACCCTCCTGACTTCAGTCAACTAAAGCTTGGACTCTGTTGACCTCTGCCCTAGTTCTATGCTGAGTTCTCCTTTACAGAAGCCCTTAATGAATATGTGGGTACACCTAGCTTAAAGGGCTTCCCTCATGGTCATAGTGGTAAAGAACCTGCCTGCCAATACAGAAGCCATAAGAGATGTGAGTTTGATCCCTGGGTTGGGAAGATCCCTTGGGTAAGGGCATGGCAATCCACTCCAGTATTCTTGCCTAGAGAATCCCATAGATAGAGGAGCCCAGTGGGCTACAGTCCATAGGGTTGCAATGAGTCGGACACGACTGAAGCAACTTAGCAAGCGTGGACTTAGCTTAAAACTTTTCCAATTTTGCTATCAGGGAGAAGTTGCCCAGTGTTTTCCTTACTTTGCTGCAAGTAATAAATCCTTTCTTCCCCTGATCTTTGGCTTGGCTGTGTTTTTTGGCTCAACACTCACCAAGAGGCAAACTGTTTTGGGGCAACACTGCCTTGGTTTATTGTATATTGGTTCCATAGTTTAGCTTACAAAGACAACCCTTACTTCAAATCCAAGTTGACATTTAAAAATCCCTCTTCTACGTCTCCTGTGGAAGGAAAAAGTACGGAAAAAGCCTTTTCCCATTTAAAGCCCACAGCTGTAGTTCACTAGCTTCAGATTTCTACCTGTAGGATTCAACGTTTTTAAGGAGGCCTCCTAGCGTTCTGGCTCTTAACTCTCACAGAATTTTGCTTTGAAATGTAAATACCTCCAACCCTGCCTGTGCCACATCATTTCCATAAGAAAACAAGTGTTTGCAATTTGCTTCCAACCCTTGATTCCAAATGATTTTCTCTTCTCTTCTCTAAACCTTAAAATTAATTTTAGAAAATAGTTTCAGATTTTAACTGAGATACAGTGGTTATAATACAATAAGAAATGTATGTTGTACACTGTGTTTGTAAAGCTATTTCTGATTTTGCCTTCTTTGGGTCGGTGGGGCTATTTCCATGCGAACCCATTTTCACTGTGAAAACTCACATACTAAATGGGCAGAAATGCCACTTTTGGCTCACAGAGTCCCAGTAAGCAAATGGTTTAAAAGAAGAAAAAAAAAGCATATTGGTGGGATTCAGGACACACTCCTCCTTTATATGGTATTTGGCAAATTGAATATTTTAAGGTGACTGAGTCTGAGAATTTCCCTCACCTTCTTTCCTTAAGGAGGTCATAAAATCTCCCTACATCTGGAGGAATGGAGCATCTCCAAGACCAGGACCCCAAAAATAATCTGGGGGAACCGGCCTTGATAAATCACCCCCAAGACACCACCTGCCACTCCTACCTCCTGGTCCTATCACGTCTTTCCATGACTTCCTACTCTTCATCAAACCTAGCACAGAAACACTCAAGTTTAACCACTTCTTTAGGTCTCCATTGTCTTATGAAGACTCCTCTGAGTTACATAAAACTCAGTAAGTTTGTGTGCTTTTCTTGCCAATTTGTCTTGTTAGAAAACAAAATTCAACTGAGTTAAATTTTAAAGATCTTATTGGCTCTATTCAATAATTCATGAATTGAGTAGCATCCAATTTAGCAAATAGTAAGGAGCTCTGAGAAGCTGTACAAAATGAAGACTTTTTATAGACAGAAGGGACCAGGAACAAGGAAGATACACTAGGCCAAAAACTGGGTTGGTTATTGCAAGGTTACTTTCCTTTAGGAGATGGGGGAGTCTATCAGGCAAGTGAACTCATTAGGGCTGATCAGGTGATTACCGACTGATTGAAATTAAGATGTAATTTCTGGGACAGCAGAAAGTGTAATTTAGTCGTCTCTGGTGACATTGAGTTGGTGTAAGCAACTCCATTTGGGGCCTGCTGTTATGTTTTTAACATAGGGTTGATAGTAGGTGAATTTTATTTTATTTTTCTCATTTTAAAAGATGCCCAGGGGTGGGCAGGAAGGTAGCCAGGAAGGTAGTAAGGTAGTAAGCCAGTAGGATAGCCAGATGCTTGGTTCCTCCAGCTCCCATCTCTGTCCACCCTTAGGTGTGCTTCTCAGTTTCATGTTTCAAGGTGTCTGTTAGGACTTCAGCAGCTTGTTGGAGGGAGAAACAGAGAAGAGCATTTAGCTTCTCTTTAAGGAGACTTCTTGGAAGAAGAGGTAAGACTTTCACTTACATACACCTGGATACAAGGTGAGCATCGAGTCGTGCTGGGAATGGGAGGCTCTTTCTGGAGGGGGCAAGGTGCCAGGTAAGCCCTGCCTTCTTTCTGACTTAGGAGAGGAGAGGTGGATGACAAGCAGTAGTATGTGAAATGCTCTGGGCCAGGGCAGAGATGTGTGCTTCTTTAGGAGGAGGGGACAGTTACTTGCATTGAAGACCTGTGGTTCTGATCCACTGCAGGTTATAAGCATAAGAGATATTGTCAAGCAAACTCATATGAGCACTTTTTTTTTTTGTAAGCAGACACAGAAAATAAAGGAACTTTCTAAATAGTCACATCATTTATCATATTCATTTACTGAGTAAACAATGAGTCCTATGCTATGCCTGACATTATTCTAGAAAGTGCATACATTAGTTCAGTATGATCTCTGTCGTTTCAGAATTCCAACAAAGAAAATGCAACTCAAATACAACACAAAAAATCCGTTAAATTGTGTACACTTTTCTCCTGGGTCAGGAAGATCCCCTGGAGAAGAAATGGCAATCCACTCCAGTATTCTTGCCTGGAAAATCCCATGGACGGAGGAGCCTGGCCAATTACATTCCATGGGTCACAAAGAGTCAGGCACGACTGAGTGACTTCACTTTCACTTTCTCCTATTACTCTATCTTTGTTAGTTGGATTTTTGGACCCAGCCAGGGACCTTGAAAGGGCTGAAAAAGCCTTTTCTCCTCTCCTACAAAGCATCAGCCATGCCAATGCAGAGAAGAGATGTGGCTGACACGTCTGTGGTCTCCATAGACACTGAATGCAGTGCCACTGGGTGACTGCTGGCCTTCACCTTCACAAGGCAGAGCCTTCCTAGTCTGTGCCATCTCACAGGCTCCTTGTTTCCTTGCATTGAGCATCTCACTGCATCTGGTTAGGGTGCTGCTTCTGACACAGCTGTGGCCAGACTGTTCTGGATACGTAACTCAGCTTCAGAAGACATCTTCTTCCAAAATCTCTACTTCCTCTCCACCTGTTCTCTCAAACCTCTTCCCAGCAGATTTAGTCTTCACCAACCCACCAACACTGGTCTCATCCAGGCCAACAGTGACCCAGAAGTGTCAAACCCAGAAGTCTTCATCCCACTGGATTTTTTTTTTTTTTTTTGTATAGTATTGGGATTAAAAAAATTATTTATTTTAATTGGAGGCTAATTACTTTACAATATTGTAGTGGTTTTTGCCATCATTGACATGAATCAGCCTTGGGTGTGAAAGGTTGTTGTTGAATCACCCGAATACACCAGGATTCTTGGCCCCCGGAGGAGAAGAATTCAATCCGGGGCCAGAGACGAGGCTTGATCGCTCGGAGCTTTTGTGTAATAAAGTTTTATTAAAGTATAAAGAAGATAGAGAAAGCTTCTGACATAGGCATCAGAAGGGGGCAGAAAGAGTACCCCCCTGCTAGTCTTTAGCTGGATGTTATATAGTCACTAGCAGTCTGTTAATGAAAGAAAGGAATGTCTTAAAATTCAGAATGGCACCAGGCCCCTCACCCATAAGATGCATTTTGGGATAAATGGTTTATCCTGGGCCATAAAATGATTAACTTGAATCTTGAAGAAGGGCAGACCACCATACAAATAGTTTCATTTACATAGATTAGGGGAACAATATCCATACTGGTTTGTCAAGTAGGTTCTGGGCCAAGAGGCAGAACCGACTTGGAGACAGAGTTTTGGGGTAAAGGCATAGTACATTAGCATAGCTTAAGACAAACATTTCCATAAGAAAAAGGCATTGGTTATCTCTAGACTCGAGAATAGCTAACTTCAGGCGAAACCGGGTGTCATTATGGCAACACAGTATTTTAAGAGAAACCTCCCTTTAAATTTGTATAGAGAAGGAAAAAATATTGCTAGTTTGTTTCCTCCTGCCGCTTAAGAGAGATAAAAATGTCTGACACTTGCAGGCTATTTCCTCTATTTGGAGACCCCTGGCCTTCCTGCCTGTTACCCTCTCAGGTGTACATGTGTTCCCCATCCTGAACCCCACTCCCACCTCTCTCCCCATCCCATCCCTCAGGGTCATCCCAGTGCACTGGCCCTGAGCACCCTTTCTCATGCTTTGAACCTGGACTGGCCATCTATTTCACACATGTATATGAAATACAGATGTTTCAATGCTATTCTCTTAAGTCATTCCATCCTCGCCTCCTCCCATAGAGTCCAAAAGTCTGTTCTTTACATCTGTGTCTCTTTTGCTGTCTCGCATATAGGTTTATCATTACCATCTTCCTAAATTCCATATATATGCATTAACATACTGTATTGGTGTTTTTCTTTCTGACTTACTTCACTCAGTATAACATGCTCCAGTCTCATCCATCTCATTAGAACTGATTCAAATGCATTCATTTTAATAGCTGAGTAATATTCCATTGTGTATATGTCCCACAGCTTTCTTATCCATTCATCTGCTGATGGACATCTAGGTTGCTTCCACTGGATCTTATGGCAACACTTGGCCCAGCTGATCCAAGGCTCCCTCTAACACCCACATGGGTGTGGCTCCTGACTTCATTGCCTTTAGGTCTGTGCCAGAATGTCACCTGATTTCTGTCCCTCTCCTCTGGGGACCCAGCCCCATCCCTCCATTGGCTGTTCTTTGTCACCATTATTGTAGGGATATAGCATTTATTTACTGTGGAGGTGAAGAGAGACATTTGCTAACTATTATGGGTTCCAGTTCAGGTCAGTTCAGTGGATCAGTTGAGTCTGACTCTTTGCGACCCCATGATTCCCAGCACGCCAGGCCTCCCTGTCCATCACAAACTCCCGGAGTTCACTCAGACTCAAGTCCATCGAGTCAGTGATGCCATCCAGCCATCTCATCCTCTGTCATCCCCTTCTCCTCCTGCACCAGTCCCTCCCAGCATCAGAGTCTTTTCCAATGAGTCAACTCTTTGCATGAGGTGGCCAAAGTACTGGAGTTTCAGCAGTAGCATCATTCCCTCCAAAGAAATCCGAGGGCTGATCTCCTTCAGAATGGACTGGTTGGATCTCCTTGCAGTCCAAGGGACTCTCAAGAGTCTTCTCCAACACCGCAGTTTAAAAGCATCAATTCTTTGGTGCTCAGCCTTTCTCATAGTCCAACTCTCACATCCATACATGACCACAGGAAAAACCATAGCCTTGACTAGATGGACCTTTGTTGGCAAAGTAATGTCTCTGCTTTTCAATATGCTATCTAGGTTGGTCATAACTTTCCTTCCAAGGAGTAAGCGTCTTTTAATCTCATGGCTGCAGTCACCATCTGCAGTGATTTTGGAGCCCAGAAAAATAAAGTCTGACACTGTTTCCATTGTTTCCCCATCTATTTCCCATGAAGTGATGGGACCAGATGCCATGATCTTAGTTTTCTGAATGTTGAGCTTTAAGCCAACTTTTTCACTCTCCACTTTCACTTGCATCAAGAGGCTTTTGAGTTCCTCTTCACTTTCTGCCATAAGGGTGGTGTCATCTGCATATCTGAGGTTATTGATATTTCTCCCAGCAATCTTGATTCCTGCTTGTGTTTCTTCCAGTCCAGAGTTTCTCATGATGTACTCTGCATAAAAGTTAAATAAACAGGGTGACAGTATACAGCCTTGACGAACTCCTTTTCCTATTTGGAACCAGTCTGTTGTTCCATGTCTAGTTCTAACTGTTGCTTCCTGACCTGCATACAAATTTCTCAAGAGGCAGATCAGGTGGTCTGGTATTCCCATCTCTTTCAGAATTTTCCACAGTTGATTGTGATCCACACAGTCAAAGGCTTTGGCATAGTCAATAAAGCAGAAATAGATGTTTTTCTGGAAATCTCTTGCTTTTTCCATGATCCAGCGGATGTTGGCAGTTTGGTCTCTGGTTCCTCTGCCTTTTCTAAAACCAGCTTGAACATCAGGAAGTTCACGGTTCACATATTGCTGAAGCCTGGCTTGGAGAATTTGAGCATTATTTTACTAGCGTGTGAGATGAGTGCAATTGTGCGGTAGTTTGAGCATTCTTTGGCATTGCCTTTCTTTGGGATTGGAATGCAAACTGACCTTTTCCAGTCCTGTGGCCACTGCTGAGTTGTCCAAATTGGTTGGCATATTGAGTGCAGCACTTTCACAGCATCATCTTTCAGGATTTGGAATAGCTCAACTGAAATTCCATCACCTCCACTAGCTTTGTTCGTAGTGATGCTCTCCAAGGCCCACTTGACTTCACATTCCAGGAAGTCTGGCTCTAGGTCAGTGATCACACCATCGTGATTATCTGGGTGGTGAAGATCTTTTTTTGTACAGTTCTGTGTATTCTTGCCATCTCTTCTTAATATCTTCTGCTTCTGTTAGGTCCATATGATTTCTGTCCTTTATCGAGCCCATCTTTGCATGAAATGTTCCTTTGGTATCTCTGATTTTCTTGAAGAGATCTCTAGTCTTTCCCATTCTGTTGTTTTCCTCTATTTCTTTGCATTGATTGCAGAAGGCTTTCTTATCTCTTCTTGGTATTCTTGGAACTCTGCATTCAGATGTTTATATCTTTCCTTTTCTCCTTTGCTTTTCACTTCTCTTCTTTTCACAGCTATTTGTAAGGCCTCCCCAGACAGCCATTTTGCTTTTTTGCATTTCTTTTCTATGGGAATGGTCTTGATCCCTGTCTCCTGTACAATGTCACGAACCTCATTCCATAGTTCATCAGGCACTCTGTCTATCAGATCTAGGCCCTTAAATCTATTTCTCACTTCCACTGTATAATCATAAGGGATTTGATTTAGGTCACACCTGAATGGTCTAGTGGTTTTCCCTACTTTCTTCAATTTAAGTCTGAATTTGGCCATAAGGAGTTCATGGTCTTAACCACAGTCAGGTCCTGGTCTTGTTTTTGCTGACTGTATAGAGCTTCTCCATCTTTGGCTGCAAAGAATATAATCAATCTGATTTCGGGGTTGACCATCTGGTGATGTCCATGTATAGATTCTTCTCTTGTGTTGTTGGAAGAGGGTGTTTGTTATGACCAGTGCATTTTCTTGGCAAAACTCTATTAGTCTTTGCCCTGCTTCATTCTGTATTCCAAGCCAAATTTGCCTGTTACTCCAGGTGTTCCTTGACTTCCTATTTTTGCATTCCAGTCCCCTATAATGAAAAGGACATCTTTTTTGGGTGTTAGTTCTAAAAGGTCTTGTAGGTCTTCATAAAACCATTCAACTTCAGCTTCTTCAGCGTTACTGGTTGGGGCATAGACTTGGATTACTCTGATATTGAATGGTTTGCCTTGGAAATGAACAGAGATCATTCTGTCGTTTTTGAGATTGCATCCAAGTACTGCATTTCGGTCTCTTTTGTGGACCATGATGGCTACTCCATTTCTTCTGAGGGATTCCTGCCCTCAGTAGTAGATATAATGGCCATCTGAGTTAAATTCACCCATTCCAGTCCATTTCAGTTTGCTGATTCCTCGAATGTTGACATTCACTCTTGCCATCTCTTGTAGACCACTTCCAATTTGCCTTGATTCATGGACCTGACATTCCAGGTTCCTATGCAATATTGCTCTTTACAGCATTGGACCTTGCTTGTATCACCAGTCACATCCACAACTGGGTATTCTTTTTGCTTTGGCTCCATCCCTTCATTCTTTCTGGAGTTATTTCTCCACTGATCTCCAGTAGCATATTGGGCACCTACTGACCTGGGGAGTTTCTCTTTCAGTATCCTATCATTTTGCCTTTTCATACTGTTCATGGGGTTCTCAAGGCAAGAATACTGAAGTGATTTGCCATTCCCTTCTCCAGTGGACTACATTCTGTCAAATCTCTCCACCATGACCCCCCTGTTTTGGGTTGCCCCATGGGCATGGCTTAGTTTCATTGAGTTAGACAAGGCTGTGGTCCTAGTGTGATTAGATTGACTAGTTTTCTGTGAGTATGGTTTCAGTGTGTTTGCCCTCTGATGCCCTCTTGCAACACCTACCGTCTTACTTGGGTTTCTCTTACCTTGGGTGTGGGGTATCTCTTCACAGCTGCTCCAGCAAAGTGCAGCCATTGCTCCTTACCTTGGACGAGGGGTATCTCCTCACCACCGCCCTTCCTGACCTTCAATGTGGGATAGCTCCTCTAGGCCCTCCTGCGCCCGCGCAGCCACGGCTCCTTGGATGTGGGATTGGTCCTCCTGGCCACCGCCCCTCTGACCTCCAAATTATGTATGATATGATGTTGTCATTTTAACCTATTATTGCTATAAAACTTCACTTGATGTGAGTTATTAGGAGAAGATGTTTTATCAAGTAGCCTAACTTAAAACTGAGGGTGATCTTGTCATGAAAGCTAAGGTAATATATATGCTAGTATGATCAAAGGGGTTTTGGAAGATAAAAAGTCAACAATTTTTAATAAGACTCATTGTCTTATATATTTGATCTTTCTCTCTTTACTCCATCCTTTCTACTTTAGTGTTGTTCAGGGTCAACTATAATTTCTTTCAACATTAGGGAAAAAATAAATCCACCTCTTTCTGTAGATATTAGAACTACTCAGCTTCATTTAAAAATACCACATGTAAACTATCTTTAAAAAGCAGTCTTACTAACAATGAACAAGGCTTCAATTAATCGAGTCAAAATTAGTTTTTAAAAAATCTGTCTTGATTTAGAGTATTAATAAAATGATATTATAGGGAAATCATCACTTGCTGATTATACCTTTAAACAGAATAATTTAATTTAAAAAATTTTAGTGGAGTTTTCCATTAAAGCAAAGTCATTTTTATAAAATGGGAAATCCTGGCTGATTTCCCTTTAGGTAAATCTGTAAGCCAGATGATTCCCTCAGTAATCCCTCTTGGGGGTCTCAGACTCTTGTTCTATTTTTTCCTAGAGATTAACCGGAAAGGAATAGCTGTGACATCTTGAATTACTAAAGCATCCTTACCTGGACCAACTGTGCATCTGCAGATGGTCCATGAACTATTATCATGAATAGTTTACATTTTGCTACCATTGAAAGCAAATGTAAAAAGCACTCAGCAAGATTTGGTTTCTTTCATTTCTGTTACAATGGTAAGCTTGTTTTTTAAACGACTATTTCTAAATTGTACTTGAGTCACTAATATATAATGTCTGTATTTGTAGATGAATGGCAATTATGATATCAAAATATTTCAATAACAGAATATTGGATTTGTTACTGAGCCCAGGTTTGGCTGCTTGCTGCTCCAAAACCAATACCTCAGAAACAAGTGCTGGAAGGAGCAGAGAGTTTGCTTTATTCAGGAGGCTGGCAACCTGGGGAGAAGTTGGACTTGTGTCCAAATAACCAACCCCAAAGATACTGCTTGGTCATGAAAGATTTTAAAGGGACACGTTAGGGGAGGAGGTCAGAGTCTTTAAAATCTTCCACTGTGTACAGACTTTCTTCTGATTGGTTGGTAGTGAGGTACCAGAGTGGTGTCCAGGAATCTGGGGCTCAGCCTAAAGTTACCACCCTCCACCTGGGTGGGGACCCAAGATATTGTCATGTACATTCCTTGAGAAGGAATCAGAACCCTTCCTCAGGGCTGCCCTGTTGTTTCTTGACTGCTCCTCCTTTTTTTTTCTGTATTTCTTTCTTTCCCTGATAAGCAACTGATTAAATCTACCCTGTGGAACTCAGAGAAGGTCTAGGAGGCTGAATGGAGCCTGTTTCATACAAACAGAAAACAGGGGACACAGAAAGGATTTGTATATTGGAGGGCCCCACAAGGCCTCAAATTAATAAGTGACCTGGAATATAGTTCAGCAATCATAGAATCTGATGCCCTTATGGACACCAAGACCTGAGGAAGTCATGTGTCAGCTGTACCACGTGAATAATTAATGGTAAAACTGAAATTACACTTGATTCTTTTCACATGAATCTCATATGCCAGCTCAGTAGGTCACTGAAACAATACTCTAACTTGCACATTCCTCACATGAGAAAATTTTTAAAGTAAAAATAAGTTTTATTGTAAAAGTGATTAAATTATTTTATATGGGATAATGTGAGTGGTAATTTTTTCCCTCTCAAATCATAGCAAATTTTATTATTTCAGCTAAAAGAAAGGAAAAATTGAGTTTTGTGTTTTAAAGCATATCTAGATGATGATATCAGGTGTTACTTTGTGAAAAAGTCTTTCAAATTTATTATGGTCTGTGCCATCAGGTAAACTTAATTTTGGAAATTTGTAAAAACACTGAAAGTAATTAGTTGGTCTTATCCTCCCCTCCACCCCCAATCTACTTTTGACTGTTTTATCTTTATCAAGGAAGTATTTATGTTAGAGTTTTCTGAAAGAATGTTGAAATCTTATTATTTTCAAATTAAAGTTTTCAAATCCATCTGAAACCATTTACCTCATTTTGGGACCTGAACTCATGTGCTGGGACTAGAACCCAGCCAAAACCCACAGTCTTCGAACTGAGATCACAGATCTGTTTTCAGGGTCTAATGAAGCTCAGGTTCTTGATGTCTCATCATAGAAAGAATTCAGTGAGAGATACAGTGATAGGTAGGAAATGGATTTATTTAGAGAGAAACACACTCCACAGACAGACTGTGGACCATCACAGAGGGTGAGTGTGGTGGTCTTGAAATGTAGTGTAGCTAGCTTTTGCAGGCTGGGTAATTTCATAGGCTAATGAGTGGGAGGGGTTATTCTGACTATTTTGGGGGAGGGGTGGATATTTCCAGGAATTGGGCCATTGGCCCCTTTTGGGTCATTTGACAGTGCCTTGGAAAGTGCGCATTATGGTGCTTTGGGTGTGTCACTTAGTTTGCTGATTGAAGATCAAGGTCCAATTGAAGTTGATATTTCTGCCATCTTGGACCCATTTCATTCTAATGTTTTACTAAAAAAAATTATTTATATTGAAGGATGATTGCTTTACAATGTTGTATTGGTTTCTTGGATATATTAACATGAATCAGCCATAGGTATAGACATGTCCCCTTTCTCTTAAACCTCTCTCCCACCGCATCCCATCCCTTGTCACAGAGCACCAGGCTGAGCTCCCTGCACTATAGTGCAACTTCCCATTAGCTATTTTACACATGGTAATGTATATATTTCAATGCTACTCTCTCAGTTTATCCCAACCTCTCCCTCCCCTGCTGTGTCCATAAGTTTGTTCTCTATGTCTGAATCTCTATTCCTGCTCTGCAGGTTCATCAGTATCATTTTTCTAGACTCCATATATATGTATCAATATATGTTATTTCTTTTCTCTTTGTGACTTACTTCACTCTGTATAACAGGCTCTAGTTCATCTACCTCACTAGAGCTGACAAAAATTTGTTCATTTTTGTGGCCAAGTAATATTCCACTATATGTATGTACTACATTTTCATTACCCATTCATCTGTCAGTGAACATCTAGGTTGCTTCCATGTCCTGGCTATTGTAAATAGTGCTGCAGTGAAAATTGGGGTGCATGCTAAGTCACTTCAGTTATGTCCAGTTCTTTGTGACCCTATGGACTGTGGCCTGCCAGGGTCCTCTCTCCATGGGATTCTCTAGGAAATTACTTGAGTGAGCGGCCATGTACTCCTCCAGAGGATCTTCCTTACCCAGGGATAAAACCTGCATCTCCTGCAATGCAGGAAGATTCTTTACCCCTGTGCCACTGGGGAAGCCTGAACATTGGGGTATATGTGTCTTTTTCAGTAATGATTGTCTCGGGGTATATAGCCGGTAGTGGGGTTTCTTCGTTGTAAGGTACTTTTATTTCTAGTTTTTAAAGAAATTTCCATTCTATTCTCCATAGTGGCTGTATCAGTTTACATTTGCATCAACAGTACAAGAGTGTTCCCTTTTCTCCACGTCCTCTCCAGCATTTATTGTTTGTAGATTTTTTGATGATGGCTATCCTGACTGGTGTGAGGTGATCCCCAACTGTAGGTTTGATTTACATTTCAGAGGGAAAAAATTGGCTTAAAACTCAACATTCAGAAAACTAAGATCATGGCATCTGGTCCCATCACTTGATGGCAAATTGATGGGGAAACAGTGAAAACAGTGTCAGACTTTATTTTGGGGGGCTCTAAAATCACTGCAGATGGTGATTGCAGCCATAAAATTAAAAGACGCTTACTCCTTGGAAGGAAAGTTATGATCAACCTAGATAGCATATTCAAAAGCAGAGACATTACTTTGCCAACAAAGGTCTGTCTAGTCAAGGCTATGGTTTTTCCTGTGGTCATGTATGGATGTGAGAGTTGGACTGAGAAGAAAGCTGAGCGCCAAAGAATTGATGCTTTTAAACTGTGGTGCTGGAGAAGACTCTTGAGAGTCCCTTAGACTGCAAGGAGATCCAACCAGTCCATTCTAAAGGAGATCAGTCCTGGGTGTTCTTTGGAAGGACTGATGCTAAAGTGGAAACTCCAGTACTTTGGCTACCTCATGCAAAGAGTTGACTCATTGGAAAAGACTCTGATGCTGGGAGGGATTGGGGGCAGGAGGAGAAGGGGATGACAGAGGATGAGATGGCTGGATGGCATCACCGACTCGATGGACATGAGTTTGAGTGAACTCCAGGAGTTAATGATGGACAGGGAGGCCTAGTGTGCTGCAATTCATGGGGTCGCAGAGTCAGACACAATTGAGTGACTGAAGTGAACTGAATAAGTGATGCTGGGCATTTTTTAATGTGCTTATTAGCAATCTATATATAATATCCCAGTTTTTGACATATAAATAATAAAGAATTTACCATAACTTACTATGGAAGAAGTATTATGAAAGAAATTTCCAAGAGTGTCTGTGAGATATTTTAGATCACTTTGTATGTACACTTGAGTGAATAAAATATACAGGGTAATGGATGACAACTAAGCCAGAATTATAAATAACAACAACTGATAAGTCTCCAGAATGCAACGTCCGTGAAATTTCCTGTCATCTTTAATAAGCCACAGATTACTATTATTGGCCAATGGAAATAATTTTATAAATAATTATTAGGGTTATTGAAATGTGGAGGGTGAAACTTGAATTACGCTGATTTTTTTTTTTTTTCCCCTGTGTCTGAGGTGAACTTGGAATTGGAGTTAACTGACTCTGCTGCATCTGAGGACCTTAGTCAGCAATAGACTGGAAGCTGAGCCCCAGACTTCTGTGATAAGGAAGGTGGGAAGCAGAAAATATGCCTCTCTGGCATGGGGATTAATTTGAGCTATTTTGAGAAACAACAGATGCTGGAGAAGCTCTGAAAACTGAGAAGTTACTCTTTTGTAAGGGAAATTTACATTTATAAAGGAAATCTCCATTTATAATAGTGTTTCCCTCTCTGAGAGGGAGGGGAAAGGCTCCTTGGAGCCACCAAGTGGAGGCTTGGGCTTAAATCTGCATAGCAAACCTAACTTAAAAAGAAAATTTTTTTTAATTGGAGGTTAATTACTTTACAATGTTGTATTGGTTTTGCCATACATCAACATGAATCCACTATGGGTGTACACATGTTCCCAATCCTGAACCCCCCTCCCACCTCCCTCCCCATACCATCCCTCTGGGTCATCCCAGTGCACCAGCGCCAAGCATCCTGTATCCTGCAGCAAACCTGGACTGGTGATTCATTTCTTATATGATATTATACATGTTTCAATGCCATTTTCCCAAATCATCCCACCCTTTCCCTCTCCCACAGAGTCCAAAAGACTGTTCTATACATCTGTGTCTTTTTTGCTGTCTCGCATACAGGGTTATCGTTACCATCCTTCTAAATTCCATATGTGTTAGTATACTGTATTGGTGTTTTTCTTTCTGGCTAACTTCACTCTGTATAATTGGCTCCAGTTTCATCCACCTCATTAGAACTGATTCAAATGTATTCTTTTTAATGTCTGAGTAATACTCTATTGTGTATATGTACCACCGCTTTCTTATCCATTCATCTGCTGATGGACATCTAGGTTGCTTCCATGTCCTGGCTATTATAAACTGCTATGATGAACATTGGGGTACATGTGTCTCTTTCAATTCTGGTTTCCTCTGTGTGTATCCCCAGCAGTGGGATTGCTGGGTCATAAGGCAGTTCTATTTCCAGTTTTTTAAGGAATCTCCACACTGTTCTCTGTAGTGGCTGTACTAGTTTGCATTCCCACCACAGTGTAAGGGGGTTCCCTTTTCTCCACACCCTTTCAAGCATTTATTGCTTGTGGACTTTTGGAACGCAGCCATTCTCACTGGTGTGAAATGGTACCTCATAGTGGTTTTGATTTGCATTTCTCTGATAATGAGTGATGTTGAGCATCTTTTCATGTGTTTGTTAGCCCTCTGTATGTCTACTTTGGAGAAATGTCTATTTAGTTCTTTGGCCCATTTTTTGATTGGATCTTTTATTTTTCTGGAATTGAGCTGTAGGAGTTGCTTGTATATTTTTGATATTAGTTTTTTGTCAGTTGCTTCATTTGCTATTATTTTCTCCCATTCTGAAGGCTGTATTTTCACTTTGCTTATAGTTTCTTTTGTTGAACAGAAGCTTTTAATTTTAATTAGGTCCAATTTGTTTATGTTTGCTTTTATTTCCAATATTATGGGAGGTGGGTCATGGAGGATCCTGCTGTGATTTATGTCAGAGAGTGTTTTGCCTATGTTCTCCTCTAAGAGTTTTATAGTTTCTGGCCTTACATTTAGATTTTTTATCCATTTTGAGTTTATTTTTGTGTTGGTGTTAGAAAGTGTTCTAGTTTCATTCTTTTACAAGTGGTTGACCAGTTTTCCCAGCTCCACTTGTTAAAGAGATTGTCTTTTCTCCGTTGTATATTCTTGCCTCCTTTGTCAAAGATAAGGTGTCCATAGGTGTGTGGGTTTATCTCTGGGCTTTCTATTTTGTTCCATTGATCTATATTTCTGTCTTTGTGCCAGTACCATACTGTTTTGATGACTGTGGCTTTGTACTAGAGCCTGAAGTCAGGCAGGTTGATTCCTCTAGTTCCATTCTTCTTTCTCAAGATTGCTTTGGCTATTTGTGGTTTTTTGTATTTCCATACAAATTGTGAAATTATTTGTTCTAGCTCTGTGAAGAATACCGTTGGTAGCTTGAGAGGGACTGCATTGAATCTATAAATTGCTTTGGGTAGTATACTCATTTTCACTATATTGATTCTTCCGATCCATGAACATGGTATATTTCTGCATCTATTAGTGTTCTCTTTGATTTCTTTCACCAGTGTTTTATAGTTTTCTATATATAGGTCTTTAGTTTCTTTAGGTAGGTATATTCCTAAGTATTTTATTCTTTTCGTTGAGATGGGCAATGGAATTGTTTCCTTAATTTCTCTTTCTATTTTCTCATTATTAGTGTATAGGAATACAAGGGATTTCTGTGTGTTGATTTTATATCCTGCAATTTTACTATATTCATTGATTAGCTCTAGTAATTTTCTGGTGGAGTCTTTAGGGTTTTCTATGTAGAGGATCATGTCATCTGCAAACAGTGAGAGTTTTACTTCTTCTTTTCCAATTTGGATTCCTTTTATTTCTTTTTCTGCTCTGATTGCTCTGGCCAAAATTTCCAGAACTATGTTGAATAGTACTGGTGAAAGTGGGCACCCTTGTCTTGTTCCTGACTTTAGGGGAAATGCTTTCAATTTTTCACCTTTGAGGATAATGTTTGCTGTGGGTTTGTCATATATAGCTTTTATTATGTTGAGGTATGTTCCTTCTATTCCTGCTTTCTGGAGAGTTTTTATCATAAATGGACGTTGAATTTTGTCAAAGGCATTCTCTGCATCTATTGAGATAATTATATAGCTTTTATATTTCAATTTGTTAATGTGGTGTATTACATTGATTAATTTGTGGATATTGAAGAATCCTTGCATCCCTGGGATAAAGCCCATTTGTTCATGGTGTACGATCTTTTTAATGTGTTGTTGGATTCTGATTGCTAGAATTTTGTTAAGGATTTTTGCATCTATGTTCACCAGTGACACTGGCCTGTAGTTTTCTTTTTTTGTGGCATCTTTGTCAGGTTTTGATATTAGGGTGATGCTGGCCTCATAGAATGAGTTTGGAAGTTTACCCTCCTCTGCAATTTTCTGGAAGGGTTTGAGTAGGGATAGGTTTTAGCTCTTCTCTAAATTTTTGGTAGAATTCAGCTGTGAAGCCGTCTGGATCTGGGCTTTTGTTTGCTGGAAGATTTCTGATTACAGTTTCAATTTCTGTGTTTGTGATGGGTCTGTTAAGATTTTCTATTTCTTCCTGGTCGAGTTTTGGAAAGTTGTACTTTTCTAAGAATTTGTCCATTTATTCCACGTTGTCCGTTTTATTGGCATATAATTGCTGATAGTAGTCTCTTATGATCCTTTGTATTTCTGTGTTGTCTGTTGTGATCTCTCCATTTTCATTTCCAATTTTATTGATTTGATTTTTCTCCCTTTGTTTCTTGATGAGTCTGGCTAATGGTTTGTCAATTTTATTTATCCTTTCAAAGAACCAGCTTTTGGCTTTCTTGATTTTTGCTATGGTCTCTTCTGTTTCTTTTGCATTTATTTCTGCCCTAGTTTCTAAGATTTCTTTCCTTGTACTAACCCTGGGGTTCTTCATTTCTTCCTTTTCTAGTTGCTTTAGGTGTAGGGTTAGGTTACTTATTTGACTTTTTTCTTATTTCTTGAGGTATTCCCATATTGCTATGAACTTTCCCCTTAGGACTGCTTTTACAGTGTCCCACAGGTTTTGGGTTGTTGTGTTTTCATTTTTTTCATTTCTATGCATATTTTGATTTCTTTTTTGATTTCTTCTGTGATTTGTTGGTTATTCAGCAGCGTGTTGTTCAGCCTCCATATGTTGGAATTTTTAATAGTTTTTCTCCTGTAATTGAGATCTAATCTTAGTGCATTATGGTCAGAAAAGATGCTTGGAATGATTTCAATTTTTTTGAATTTACCAATGCTAGATTTATGGCCCAGGATGTGATCTATCCTGGAGAAGGTTCCATGTGCACTTGAGAAAAAGGTGAAATCATTATTTTTGGGTGAAATGTCCTATAGATATCAATTAGGTCTAACTGGTCTATTGTATCATTTAAAGTTTGTGTTTCTTTGTTAATTTTCTGTTTAGTTGATCTATCCATAGGTGTGAGTGGGGTATTAAAGTTTCCCACTACTATTGTGTTATTGTTAATTTCCCCTTTCATACTTGTTAGCATTTGTCTTACATATTTTGGTGCTCCTATGTTGGGTGCATATATATTTACAATTGTTATATCTTCTTCTTGGATTGATCTTTGATCATTATGTAGTTTCTTTCTTTGTCTCTTTTCACAGCCCTTGTTTTAAAGTCTATTTTATCTGATATGAGTATTGCTACTCCTGCTTTCTTTTGGTCTCTATTTGCATGGAATATGTTTTTCCAGCCGTTCACTTTCAGTCTGTCTGTGTCCCTTGTTTTGATGTGGGTCTCTTGTAGACAACATATATAGGGGTCTTGTTTTTGTATCCATTCAGCCAGTCTTTGTCTTTTGGTTGGGGCATTCAACCCATTTACGTTTAAGGTAATTATTGATAAGTATGATCCCGTTGCCATTTGCTTTATTGTTTTGGGTTTGAGTTTATACACCCTTTTTGTGTTTCCAGTCTAGAGAATATCCTTTAGCATTTTTTGGAGAGCTAGTTTAGTGGTGCTGAATTCTCTCAGCTTTTGCTTGTCTGTAAAGCTTTTGATTTCTCCTTCATATTTGAATGAGATCCTTGCTGGGTACAGTAATCTGGGCTGTAGGTTCTTTTCTTTCATCACTTTAAGTATGTCTTTCCATTCCATCCTGGCTTGAAGAGTTTCTATTGAAAGATCAGCTGTTATCCTTATGGGAATTCCCTTGTGTGTTATTTGTTGTTTTCCCCTTGCTGCTTTTAATATTTGTTCTTTGTGTTTGACCTTTATTAATTTGATTAATATGTGTCTTGGGGTGTTTCTCCTTGGGTTTATCCTGTTTGGGACTCTCTGGGTTTCTTGGACTTGGGTGATTATTTCCTTTCCCATTTTAGGGAAGTTTTCAACTATTATCTCCTCAAGTATTTTCTCATGGTCTTTTTTTGTCTTCTTATTCTGGTACTCCTATGATTCAAATGTTGGAGCATTTAATATTGTCCTGGAGGGCAAACCTAACTTTTATCTTGCTTTTCTGTTCACCTCCCCTCAAGTGGCCTCCCCAAACTTTCTTTCTTTTGTCTTTAGCAAAACTGATGTTTAAACTGGTGGCCTAAGGGGAGGGATGCTTCCTTTCTGTAGGGAGGAGGTTCTAGCTCCCTACTTCACTCTGTTGACATACGTGCTCCAAAGACAACACTGGTGAAAGTTGCAGGTTTCTATTGGACTTCCTTAGACATGTACTGGGAGGGAGGGGAAAGGCTCCTTGGAGCCACCAAGTGGAGATGGAAGCCTAGGTTCTCCTCTCAGTATTTTCTAACAATCTTGCCAAGAGATGATGGTCACAGGGTTACATATGAGTGAGGAAGGAAATACAGGCTTTCGTCTGAGCTTTTAATTTAGAGGAGGGAGGTCAGGCTCCTATTTTTTCCCATATGTAGTAATTTTCTGAAACTTTTATCTTTTCAGGCTTCCTTTTTCTTGATCCTTTGGTTACAGAGAGCGAGTCTTTCCAAAACTTTTCTTGTTTCTGTTTTCGGTGCCTTTTGCCTTCTCCAGACTACCAGTTTCTCTAGCACACCTGTTACCAAACTAAATTTGGGTTCACTCCCCAGACTCAAGAAAGCCAATCTACTGACATTAGACTCTGGTGAAAAAAGGACAGCATCGGGTGGTGCTGACTGGAAAAAAAAAAAAAATACATGCAACCTAAAAGTTGAGAGTTATATTTATTTAGTGGGATTTGTTAGGACTTCAAGTCTGGGAAAGAGTATCTCAAGTGACTCTAAAAGAACTGTTTCCAAGGAAGTAGGGGCAAGAACCAAAGTTTTTAGCAAAGGACAGGTAGTCTGAATATCAAAAAAATTATTGTTAATTAAGGAAAAGCAGATATCTCAAATTGATGAATTTAGCACTCTTCTGTGTATGGGAAGAAGTAAGTGTCTGGGCTCACTGCAATCATTGCTTTCATATGCATCTCAGCTATCTGGGGCAAGCATCCTGTTTCTTGATTATTTACATCCTTAATTCCTCATTCAATGGAAGGAGTGGTGCATGTGGTGGATGGCTGTGGCTTATGCTTTCTACATCCCCCCAAAGCCCATCAGTGCTTCCTGTGGGGAGTGGCTAATGGCTGCCAGAGCCCTGGCATTCGAGGCTGGAATCCCTGAAGGCTGTGACATACTTATTTACCCATATGGCAGGAGATATTCCATTTCACAGTGGCAAACAAGGATAACAAGTGACTATGTTCTAAAATCCTGAAATTCCTGAAAAACTTCAACAAAGCATTTTAAAAGGCCAGGTAAGGGAAGGGCATTCCAGGGTATATGATCAGCAGGGGCACGATTCTCTGATGGGTTGATGGTGAAGTAAGAGAATGGTGTCACAGGGGTTAACATTATCAGTCCTTAGGCACCAGGAGGTATGTGCTCATGGTGATCAAGTAGTCTTTCATTTGGTGGTGGTTTTAGCATCTGAAAATTAACTCGGGAAATGTGCTATTATCTAGGTATTTTAAAGAGGATCTAAAACAGAGGATATGGGGTCTGTCCTGGGAAGGCCCCATAGGGTCCTTCTCGGTTACATACCTTTTGTGATATACCAGGTAAAAAGAAAATACGAATACTAACCAGTCGGAGAAGGAAATGGCACCCCACTCCAGTATTCTTGCCTGGAAAATCCCATGGACGGAGGTGCCTGGTGGGCTGCAGTCCATGGGGTCGCGAAGAGTCGGACACGACTGAGCGATTTCACTTTCACTTTTCACTTTCATGCATTGGAGAAGGAAATGGCAACCCACTCCAATATTCTTGCCTGGAGAATCCCAGGGATGGGGAAGCCTGGTGGGCTGCCGTCTATGGGGTCGCACAGAGTCAGACACGACTGAAGTGACTTAGCAGCAGCAACCACAGTGTAAGTCCTTGGGTCCCCAAAGCTCAGATGGTCTTCTTTCTCTACACCCTTTAGAATTACCTTACCTTATCACATTGTTGTATATAATATCCAGCTATTTTACGTGTACTGTGTGAACTATTCTAATTTTCCTTCTAGTGTTGTTTCTCTTCTGTTTAAAGAATTTCTTTTAGAAACTTTTCTTTTTAGAGCAAGTCTTCTGACAATGAATCTTTTCAGTTTTCTTCCATATTACTCTCTTTCCTAAAGCATAGTTTCAATGAAAATAGGATCCTGAATTGACAATATTTTTTTTAGCACTTTAAAAATATGGTGCCATTTCCTTTTAGCTTTCATGATTTCTGATGAGAGACCCAAAATTGTTTGAACTGTTACTCCTCTCTAGATAACACATCATTTTTAATGATACTCACACAAATATTTCTTAATTTTAAGTTTTCAGCAGCTTGTGTCTGTATATAAGGTTTCTGGGTTTATCCTTGTTAGGACTCTTGAATCTCTTGAATCTGTTATTTCATGTATTTTGACAATCTTAGCAAGTTTTCATCATTATTTTTTCAATTCTTTCCCCCAGGTCTGTACTCTGTCTCCTCTTCTTCAGGGACTCTGATGACATAAATGTTGAATCTTTAGTTATTGTCTTACAGGTCTCAAAGACTTTTCATTTTTTTCCCCAATCTTTTTTCCTCTATTGTTCAGATTGAATAATACCTATTGGTTCCAACATCTATCATCACACTGATTGCCTCTCTTGCTTTTTTCCCATTTGAGTTGAGATTTTCATGACCTTCATGTGTCTTGTGATTTTTGTTTATATCCTTGATGTGTAAACAATGAGATTCTGTTTTTTTTTTTTTAATTTGCTGTCTATGGGCTTCCTCTAATGTCAGTTCAATTCTCAAAGACTTTGCAGTGATTTTCAGGTCTGTTTTGCATATACCACATCCAGTGGTCAGTCTGGGGACTGAGTGGAGGCTCTAAGGGTCTTTGACAAACTAATTACTATCTGTTTCATGTCTGCATGAGTCTAGGGTGAACCCAAGAATTCAAAACAATTTATAAGCCCATTCTCCTAAGCTCTTCCCTCCCCATTGTTACAAAATTATTTTCCCAGTTTCCTAAATTCTCTGTTTTGGGCCTTTGGACAACTACCTACTCCTGTGGTTCTGACACACTTAAGACCAAGTGGCAGGAGAACAAAAAGCTACATGACCAACCCCATTCTATTGGCACCACAGTTCTACTCAGTGAAAGAGTTCCTTTCTGCACAGAACTTTACCAACCTAAAACATGTCTCTTTGCCATATTAAATTGTTTTAAACTGGTTATTTTCTGAAAAACAGCAGACCTAGAAAGTGTTCTAAAAGCCAAGTAGGAATTTGCCTTTTGTAAGAAACAAACATTTGTAGGAAAATTTCTATTTGTAAGAGTGTCCATCCTTCTGTACCTGGAAGAAATGCTGTACCTACAATGGAGAAGACAATGACTTAAATCTGCATCACTGCCACCTGGCAGAAGAACCAGAGATCAAATTGCCAACATCCAACAAAGGTTCTTCTAGTCAAAGCTATGGTTTTTCCAGTAGTCATGTATGGATATGAGAGTTGGACTATAAAGAAAGCTGAGCACTGAAGAATTGATGCTTTTGAACTGTGGTGTTGGAGAAGATTCTTGAGAGTCCCTTGGACTGCAATGAGATCCAACCAGTCCATTCTAAAGGCAATCAGTCCTAAATATTCATTGGAAGGACTGATGCTGAAGCTGAAACTCCAATACTTTGGCCACCTGATGTGAAGAACTGACTCACTGGAAAAGACCCTGATGCTGGGAAAAATCGAAGGCAGGAGGAGAAGGGGATGACAGAGTATGAGATGGTTGGATGGCATCACCGACTCAAAGGACATTGAGTTTGAGTAGCGTTCTGATGGACTGGGAAGCCTGGCGTGCTGCAATTCATGGAGTCACAAAGAATCGGACATGACTGAGCAACTGATCTCATGTATGATGTGAGAGTTGGAGCATAAAGAAGGCTGAGCACCAAAGAATTGATGCTTTTGAGCTGTGGTGTTGGAGAAGACTCTTGAGTCCATCCTAAAGGAAATCAGTCCTGAATATCCATTGGAAGGATTAATGCTGAAGCTGAAGCTCCAATACTTTGGCCACCTGATGCAAAGTACTGATTCACTGAAAATACCCTGATGCTGGGAAAGATTGAAGGCAGGAGGAGAAGGGGATGACAGAGGATGAGATGATTGAATGGTATCACAGACTCGATGGATATGAGTTTGAGCAAGTTCTGGAAGTTGGTGATGGACAAGGAGGCCTGGTGTGCTGCAGTCCATGGGGTCTCAAAGAGTCGGACATTACTGAGCAACTGAACTGACTGATGGATTACCCTTGTTTACTCTTGTGTTTACTCATCACCTCCCATAACTAACTCTCCCCACCCTTAATATTGTTTTTGGTCTTAGCTAAGAATGTTATTTAAGGTGAGGACCTTGAACATTTTGTCAAATTACTCAGTTTTCCTGGATCTTTCCCATGTATATATATTATTAAGTTTTTGTTTTTTGTTTTTATAATTTTCTCCTGTTAATCTGTGTCGTATAAATTTAATTCTTAGACCAGCCATAAGAACCTAGAAGGGCATAACGGAGTGTCTTTCTCCCTGACACTGTTGTTCCTCTCCACTCTTGCCACTGTCACTGGCCCATTGGAAACTCACTATGAGACCGTTGTGGCACTGGGTATAAGAGAGATTAAAGGAGAAGCACTCATCACGCCCAGAGATTCACCTCATTGTCTCTGAATTTGAAGGGTCCCCTTACTGCTCCATCAGTCAGAATGAAAGGATTTCTATTGTATCTCACTATGTCTACACCGTAGTGTTCATTTTCAAGTTTTGTGCTGTGTTGAGTTCAGGTTAGAGAGACCAGAACCAAAAATTGTTGAATTTACTGTTTTAGGTAGTTCTCAGATTCTTGTGTTCTTCCCTGATCTACCTGCTTGTGTTTATTTTCCAGACTGTCAAGTAGTTGTCTTTGCATTCTCATCAGGTTTTATATCTGGTGAGGTGTGTTTTCTCTACCTCTAGAAACTGGAGGATGTATTTTTATTTAAAGAAGACAAAGAAGGGAGAAGAAATTTAACAGTCATATGATCAATTTATCAATGTAAGCTTGCTTGGTATGTAACCCTGAGTATATTTTTTGAGCTCATTAAACAAAGAGAAGTAGAGACTTGGTAATATTATGGTTAGTTAATTAGGTCACAGTCTCTGTGAACTGTGAAAATTCTCCTTACATATGGGCAGTGTTTGAGACAAAAGCTAATGATGCCTCTGGTAAAACTTTCTCCTTTTAAATTCCCACATCAACACATAGATCTGAAGGAGGTACAAGGATGTACAAAAGCATAGATGAAATGAATTTGATTTTCTTCAATTTGTTCAGAGAGTTTCTTACTATAGGAAAAATTCAGTGTGGTTAACACTGTTTTTCATTACCCTCTATTTCCTCACACTTAGTTTCTTTATTAAAGCGCAGGCGGCTGTGACCAGTGCGCTAAGCACGGACGAGAGGAGCCACCCCACATCTGAGGTCAGGGGCAGAAGCCAGGAGGACCCCATGCCCAAAGGGCGGCGGCCAAGAAGAGTTACCCCACGTCCAAGGTCAGGGGCAGCGGCCGAGAGTACCAGACTGCAAGGGCGCAGGAACGGCCGAGAGGAGCTACCTAGCGTCCGAGGTCAGGGGCGGCGAGAGGGGTTACCCCGCGTCGGAGGTCAGGGGTGGCGATGAGAGGAGTTACCCCGCGTCGAAGGTCAGGGGCTGCCGGGAAGAGCTACCCCATGCCCCCAAGCCCCAGGCCAGGGGTGGTGGGCGGGAGGAGCTACCCCACTCCCCCACGCCCGAGGCCAGGGGCAGTGGCTGGGAGGACCAACCCCATGTCCAAGGAGCCGTGGCTGGGCGGGTGCAGGAGGGCCTAGAGGAGCTATCCCACGTTCAAAGTCAGGAAGGGTGGTGGTGAGGAGATATCCCTCGTCCAAGGTAAGGAGCAATGGCTGCACTTTGCTGGAGTAGCCCTGAAGAGATACCCCACGTCCAAGGTAAGAGAAACTCAAGTAAGATGGTAGGTGTTGCAAGAGGGCATCAGAGGGCAAACACACTGAACCCATACTCACAGAAAACTAGTCAATCTACTCACACTAGGACCACAGCCTTGTCTAACTCAATGAAACTAAGCCATGCCCGTGGGGCTACCCAAGATGAGCTACCCATGATGAGATGTCATGGTGGAGAGATCTGACAGAATGTGGTCCACTGGAGAAGGGAATGGCAAATCACTTCGGTATTCTTGCCTTGAGAACCCCATGAACAGTATGAAAAGGCAAAATGACAGGATACTGAAAGAGAAACTCCCCAGGTCAGTAGGTGCCCAATATGCTACTGGAGATCAGTGGAGAAATAACTCCAGAAAGAATGAAGGGATGGAGCCAAAGCAAAAAGAATACCCAGCTGTGGATGTGACTGGTGATAGAAGCAAGGTCCGATGCTGTAAAGAGCAATATTGCATAGGAACCTGGAATGTCAGGTCAAGGCAAATTGGAAGTTGTCAAACAAGAGATGGCAAGAGTGAATGTCGACATTCTAGGAATCAGCAAACTGAAATGGACTGGAATGGGTGAATGTAACTCAGATGACCATTATATCTACTACTGTGGGCAGGAATCCCTCAGAAGGAATGGAGCGGCCATCATGGTCCACAAAAGAGTCCGAAATGCAGTACTTGGATGCAATCTCAAAAGCGACAGAATGATCTCTGTTCGTTTCCAAGGCAAACCATTCAATATCACAGTAATCCAAGTCTATGCCCCAACCAGTAATGCTGAAGAAGCTGAAGTTGAACGGTTCTATGAAGACCTACAAGACCTTTTAGAACTAACACCCAAAAAAGATGTCCTTTTCATTATAGGGGACTGGAATGTAAAACTAGGAAGTCTAGAAACACCTGGAGTAACAGGCAAATTTGACCTTGGAATACGGAATGAAGCAGGGCAAAGACTAATAGAGTTTTGCCAAGAAAATGCACTGATCATAGCAAACACCCTCTTCCAACAACACAAGAGAAGACTCTACACATGGATATCACCAGATGGTCAACCCCGAAATCAGATTGATTATATTCTTTGCAGCCAAAGATGGAAAAGCTCTATACAGTCAGCAAAAACAAGACCAGGAGCTGACTGTGGCTCAGACCATGAACTCCTTATGGCCAAATTCAGACTTAAATTGAAGAAAGTAGGGAAAACCACTAGACCATTCAGGTGTGACCTAATGATTATACAGTGGAAGTGAGAAACAGATTTAAGGGCCTAGATCTGATAGATAGAGTGCCTGATGAACTACGGAATGAGGTTCGTGACATTATACAGGAGACAGGGATCAAGACCATCCCCATGGAAAAGAAATGCAAAAAAGCAAAATGGCTGTCTGGGGAGGCCTTACAAATAGCTGTGAAAAGAAAAGAAGTGAAAAGCAAAGGAGAAAAGGAAGGATATAAACATCTGAATGCAGAGTTCCAAAGAATAGCAAGAAGAGATAAGAAAGCCTTCCTCATCGATCAATGCAAGGAAATAGAGGAAAACAACAGAATGGGAAAGACTAGAGATCTCTTCAAGAAAATCAGAGATACCAAAGGAACATTTCATGCAAAGATGGGCTCGATAAAGGACAGAAATGGTATGGACCTAACAGAAGCAGAAGATATTAAGAAGAGATGGCAAGAATACACAGAAGAACTGTACAAAAAAGATCTTCACCACCCAGATAATCACGATGGTGTGATCACTGACCTAGAGCCAGATATCCTGGAATGTGAAGTCAAGTGGGCCTTAGAAAGCATCACTATGAACAAAGCTAGTGGAGGTGATGGAATTCCAGTTGAGCTATTCCAAATCCTGAAAGATGATGCTGTGAAAGTGCTGCACTCAATATGCCAGCCAATTTGGACAATTCAGCAGTGGCCACAGGACTGGAAAAGGTCAGTTTGCATTCCAATCCCAAAGAAAGGCAATGCCAAAGAATGCTCAAACTACCACACAATTGCACTCATCTCACACGCTAGTAAAGTAATGCTCAAAATTCTCCAAGCCAGGCTTCAGCAATATGTGAACCATGGAATTCCTAGTGTTCAAGCTGGTTTTAGAAAAGGCAGAGGAACCAGAGATCAAATTGCCAACATCCGCTGGATCATGGAAAAAGCAAGAGAGTTCCAGAAAAGCATCTATTTCTGCTTTATTGACTATGCCAAAGACTTTGACTGTGTGGATCACAATCAACTGTGGAAAATTCTGAAAGAGATGGGAATACCAGACCACCTAATCTGCCTCTTGAGAAATCTGTATGCAGGTCAGGAAGCAACAGTTAGAACTGGACATGGAACAACAGACTGGTTCCAAATAGGAAAAGGAGTACGTCAAGGCTGTATATTATCATCCTGCTTATTAAACTTATATGCAGAGTACATCATGAGAAATGCTGGACTGGAAGAAACACAAGCTGGTATCAAGATTGCCGGGAGAAATATCAATAACCTCAGATATGCAGATGACACCACCCTTATGGCAGAAAGTGAAGAGGAACTCAAAAGCCTCTTGATGCAAGTGAAAGTGGAGAGTGAAAAAGTTGGCTTAAAGCTCAACATTCAGAAAACGAAGATCATGGCATCCGGTCCCATCACTCATGGGAAATAGATGGGGAAACAATGGAAACAGTGTCAGACTTTATTTTTCTGGGCTCCAAAATCACTGCAGATGGTGACCGTCAGCCATGAAATTAAAAGACGCTTACTCCTTGGAAGGAAAGTATGACCATCCTAGATAGCATATTCAAAAGCAGAGACATTACTTTGCCAACAAAGGTCCGTCTAGTCAAAGCTATGGTTTTTCCTGTGGTCATGTATGGATGTGAGAGTTGGGCTGTGAGGAAGGCTGAGCGCCGAAAAATTGATGCTTTTGAACTGTGGTGTTGGAGAAGACTCTTGAGAGTCCCTTGGACTGCAAAGAGATCCAACCAGTCCATTCTGAAGGAGATCAGCCCTGGGATTTCTTTGGAAGGAATGATGCTAAAGCTGAAACTCCAGTACTTTGGCCACCTCATGCGAAGGGTTGACTCATTGGAAAAGACTCTGATGCTGTGAGGGATTGGGGCAAAAGGAGAAGGGGATGACAGAGGATGAGATGGCTGGATGGCATCACTGACTCAATGGACGTGAGTCTGGGTGAACTCCAGGAGTTGGTGATGGACAGGGAGGCCTGGTGTGCTGCGATTCATTGGGTTGCAAAAAGTTGGACACGACTGAGCGACTGATCTGATCTGATCTGAGTTTCTTTATTGATATTAATGATCTGAAAAATAATATAAAGTAAGCTAGAAAAATATATAAATTAAGCTGTTGAGTGTTATGGTTTGAAATTTGTCTCTACCTCACCCAAGTTCGTATGTTGAAGTTTTAAGCAAGAATGACCCGGATTTTTACCTTATTTGGAAATAGGATTGTTGCAGATATAATTGTGTAAGATGACATCATAAAGAATTAACTTCCAAAATATACAAGCAGCTCATGCAGCTCAATACCAGAAAATGAACAATCCAATCAAAAGGTGTGCAAAAGACCTAAACAGAGATTTCTCCAAAGAAGACATACAGATGGCTAATAAACACATGTAAAAATGCTTCAACATTACTCATTAGTAGAGAAATGCAAATCTAAACCACAATGAGGTATCATCTCATGCTGGTCAGAATGGCCATCATCAAAAAGTCTATAAATAATAAATGCTGGAGAGGGTGTGGAGAAAAGGGAACCCTCTTGCACTGTTGGTGGGAATGTAAACTGGCATAGCCACTATGGAGAACAGTGTGGAGATTCCTTAAAAAACTGGGAATAGAACTGCCGTACGACCCAGAAATCCCACTGCTGGGCATACACACCAAGTAAACCAGAATTGAAAGAGACATGTGTACCCCAATTTCATCACAGCACTGTTTATAATAGCCAGGACATGGATGCAACCTAGATGTCCATCGGCAAGTGAATGGATAAGGAAGTTGTGGTACATATGCACAATGGAATACTACTCAGCTATAAAAAAACACATTTGAGTTAGTCCTAATGAGGTGGGTGAACCTGGAGCCTATTATTCATAGTGAAGTAAATCAGAAAGAGAAAGACAACACTGTATATTAATTCATATATATGGAATTTAGAAAGATAGTAGCCACGATCCTACCTGCAGGGCAGAAAAAGGAGACACAGATGTAAAGAACGGACTTCTGATCTTAGTGGGAGAAGGTGAGGGTAGGATACTTTGAGAGAATAGCATTGAAACATGCACATTATCATATGTACCAGAGATGACAGTGCAAGTTTGATGCATGAAGCAGGGCACCCAAAGCCAGTGCTCTGGGGCAACCCAGAGAGATAGGGTGGAGAGGGGGTTGTAGGGGTTTTCAGGATGGGGAGGCACACCTGTGGCTGATTCATGTTGATGTATGGCAAAAGCCCTTACAATATTGCAATTATTCTCCAGTTAAAATAAGTTAATAAAAAAAAATGACATCACATTGGAGAGAGTGGGCCTCTAATGCAATATGGCTGGTGTCCTTATAAAATGGGGAAATTTAGACATAGCACAAAAGGAAAAAGAAACTTGGAAAAAAAAAAAGAGATTGGAGTGATGCTTCTATAAGCCAAGTCATGCCAGAGATTGCCAGGAAACCACTAGAATCTAGGATAGAGATGTGAAGCAGATTCCCTCCCATAGCTCTCAGAAGAACCAGTCTTGTTGACACCTTGATCTAGGACTTCTACATGAAACTCTAAGACAATGAATTGCTATTTTCTAAGCTAGTTTGTGATATTTTGTTATAGCAGTCCTAGCAAACTGAAACACTGAGTAATACAACAACTCAAGGAATAAATTTTCAGAAATCCATTCAAACAATTTAAATTTTTTTTGCCAGTGAAAATCTGTATGTTTGGGAAATTGTACTAAACCCTATGGAAAATAATAACAGAATAAAGATTTTTAAAATTGTACATTTGTTATCTTAAAAGTAGATGTGTAAAAAAAGTGTAAGAGCAGCTAGCAGAAATATTCTAAGGTCTCAGTGCTGCATTGTGAAAAATAAAATAAAAAAATTAGTTTTACTCATATGATATTCAGTTCATATAAAAGAAATGTTGGCAAGGCATGATCGGCTTTGCTATTTATTATAATACATCCTAAATGGAGACAGATTGCAGCTGAAGCTGGAGAAGACTCAAATTACATAGGGAGTAGGGCATGAGAGCTTACAAATTTGGGGAATATGTGTGTGGGGTGGGGGTTAAGTTGGGGAAGTCTTAACAATTTAGACAAATAAATGCCAGAAGCAATGCCCTGATGAATGAGATAAAGATTTTATATGGTAACATTAAAAATGTCCTTGCAAATGCTGCTGGTTTTTATAAATCTCACTTTTTAAAAAGATACCTTAAGAAAATCACAATGAAGACAAAATAATGGTGTGAGGGGCACAGGGAGACACATATACTAAATTGGTAAAGTCAGTGAAGACAGTCACTCAAAGTCATTCGTGACTGATTAAAGGGCTTACAACAAATGGAGAACGACTTATGCAATAAAACCCATGAAAACACAGCACCAAAAACAGTGGGAGGCTATTCCAGATGAACTAGTGATTCTGCCAAGTTTTCTTAGCTCCGCCTTGTTGAATGACTCTTCCTGTGGTTATCAAAACTGAGTGGCAGTTCCCATCCTCCCCCACTCCCTGTAGAAAAGCTGCAGTAGGTCGTTTTGACAGCTGTTGAAGAGTGGAAAATACCATTTTTCACAGTCCCATGCTAAGAAAGTGTATCAAGTGGATATCAGCATCTGGGTAGTTACAGATGCCCCATTCTCAGGTTGTGCTATATATTGGGATAATCTGGAAACGACAGCTGCTGAAGAGTAGAGTCCCCCCTTTCTCTAAGTTCTGTGTTACCTGAGAGCTGCTCCAGTGGACTGGGTAGCTGAGTGGAAGCTTCCTCCCCCTCCTTTCCTAGCTTCCAAAGGCTTAAGACTCATTCCAGGTGTTGACTCAGCAGCCAGGGACATTGGCCCATCCCATCCTCTCTGGGCAGGCTGGGAGGTTTGGCAGAAGTTGCATCATCATAGCCCCAGTCCTCCTGCACTTCACCTCGCATCTCACACAGTTCTTGCTGCATAGAGGGTTGTGTGAGACAGCCAGCAAAGAACAAAACCCTCCTCTCCTCCCTTCAGGTTTGTATCATAGTGCAAAGGTCCTCTCCAACAGAGCTGTGCTGTGCTTAGTCGCTCAGTTGTGTCTGACTGTTTGTGACACCATGACCTCTAGTCTACCAAGCTCCTCTGTCCATGGGGATTCTCCAGGCAAGAGTACTAGAGTGGGTTGCCATTCCCTCCTCCAGGGGATCTCCCCAGGTATCGAACACTGGTCTCCCACATTGCAGGCAGATTCTTTGCAATCTGAACCACCAGGGAAGCCCAAGAATATTGGAGTGGATAGCCTATCTCCAGGGGATCTTTCCAGCCCAGGAATCAAACCAGGATCTCCTGCATTGCAGGTGGATGCCTTGCCAGCTGAGCTATCCGGAAAGCCGACATAGTGGGAGCAAACCTCAAGAACTGGGAATTACTGGGAATTCTCTGCTTCTGCCAACGGGGTGATTGAACTGAATCAGACTGTGGAGCGATTTGTGAAGCACAAGAATGTTAAAAACAATACAGTAATTAATGAGCAATTTGTGAAATCTAGCAGCTAGATGTGATGACAATAGATGCAGACAGCCAGAAGCTCTGAGAGGAGAGAGGGTAAGAAACAGTGAAAAGAGCACAGATAAAATTACAGTCCTAGTGGACAGAATGGCATGAATCCCCAAGGCTGCATTCTGTGAAGAGTAATAGCTCAGGCTTCTCATTGCAGGGGAAATAACCGTCACTGAAACAGAAAAAATAAAAATGAGCATGAATCAATAAAAGTTGGTCTTTGTTAAGATCAATGAAACAAACGAAGCCTTAGCTAAACTGACAGTAGACGGTGAGAAATGCAAATGACCAACATCAGGAATTAAGGGGGAAAATCAAAGCCTATCTTATAGAAATAACATGGATTATAAGGAGATACTATGAGCAATTCACACCAAAATATTAGATAATTTAGAGAAAATGAAAAACCCTTAGAAAGACACAAATTACTGAAATTGAACCAAGAAGAAATATAAAGTCTTAAATGACCAATGATGAGTAAAAAGATAGAATTAATAATTTTAAAGCTTCTCAAAAAGTAGACTCAGGACCAGTTAACTTCACTGGTGAATGCTATTAAACATTTAAAGAAGAATGAATACCAATTTTACTGACTCTTTACTTTACTGACTCTTCCATAAACTAAAAAGATGGGAACACTTTCCTCCTCATCCTATGAGGTCAGTATTACCCTGATACCTAAATAAGACAATGATATCACAAGGAAAAAAAAAGAACACACACACACTACAGACCAGTAGCTCTTATGCATATAGATGCAAAAACTGTTATCAAAATATTATCAAACATAATATAGCAGCATATAAAAATATTATACCTCATAATCAGGGAAATTTATCCCAGAAAGGCAACCATGGTTTAATATCCAAAAATCAATGCACTATACCATACTAATCAATAAAGGACAAAATACATGATTATTTAAATAGGTACTGACAAAGGATTTAACAAAACCCAACACCCTTTCATGATACAATAACTAAAAAAATAGGAATAAAAGGCCGTTACCTCAAATTCACAGAGGGAATCATCAAAAAGCTTACACTAACATAATACTAAATGGTAAAAGACTAAAAAGTCTCACTCCTAATATTGGGAACAAGACACAGATGTCCACTCTTCCTACTTCTATTCAGCATTGCAATGGGGATTCTAATTAGGACAGATAGGCAAGCAAAACAAATAAAAGACATTCACAATAGAAAGGAAGAAGTGAAGGTATCATTTTTCACAGATAACATAATACTGTATAGAGAAGATCCTAATAAAAACAAGCTGATCCTAAAGTTCATATAGACAAAATATCTTCATAAGAAAAATAAGGCTGTTGTTATTGTTCAGTCACTCAGTAGTGTCTGACTCATTGCAACCTCAAGCCCTGCAGCACGCCAACTTCCCTGTCTTTCACCATCTCCTGAAACTTGCTCCAATTCACGTCCATTGAGCTGGTGATGCCATCCAACCATCTCATCCTCTGTCATCCCCTTCTCCTGCCTTCAAACTTTCCCAGCATAACGGTCTTTTTCAATGAGTCAGCTCTTGGCATCAGATGGCCAAAGTATTGGAGTTTCAGCTTTAGCATCAGTCCTTCCAATGAATATTCAGGACTAATTTCCTTTAGGATTAACTGGTTTAATCTCCTTGCAGCCCAATGGGACTTTCAATCTCTTGCCCAACACCACAGCCTAAAAGCATCAATTCTTCGGTGCTCAGCTTTGTTTATACTCCAATTCTCACATCCATACATGGCTACTGGAAAAACTGTAGCCTTAACTAGATGGACCTTTGTTGGCAAAGTAATATCTCTGTTTTTCAATATGCTGTCTGGGTTGGTCATAGCTTTTCTTCCAATGAGCAAGTGTCTTTTGATTTCATGGCTGCAGTCACCATCTGCAGTGATTTTGGAGCCCAACAAAATAAAGTCTGTCACTGTTTCCATTGTTTCCCTTTCTATTTGCCATAAACTGATGGGACCAGATGCCATGATCTTAGCTTTTTGATTGACATGAGTTTTAAGACAACTTTTTCACTGTCTTCTTTCACTTTCATCAAGAGGCTCTTTAGTTCTTCTTCTCTTTCTGGTGGTGTCATCTGTATATCTGAGGTAATTGATATTTCTCCCAGCAATCTTGATTCCAACTTGTGTTTCATCCAGCCTGACATTTTGCATGATGTACTCTGCATATAAGTTAAATAAGCAGGGTGAAAATATACAGCCTTGATGTACTCCTTTCCCAATTTGGAACCAGTCCATTGTTTCATGTCTAGTTCTAACTGTTGCTTCTTGACCTGCATACACATTTCTCAGGAGGCAGGTCAGGTGGTCTGGTATTCCCATCTCTTTGAGAATTTTCCACACTTTGTTGTGATCCACACAGTCAAAGACTTTGATATAGTCAATAAAGCAGAAGTAGATGTTTTTCTGGAGCTCTCTTGCTTTTTCGATGATCCAGTGGATGTTGGCAATTTGATCTCTGGTTCCTCTGCCTTTTCCAAATCCAGCTTGAACATCTGGAAGTTCATGGTTTATGTACTGTTGAAGCCTGTCTTCGAGAATTTTGAGCATTACTTTATTAGCATGTGAGATGAGTGCAATTGTGTGGTAGTCTGAGTGTTCTTTGGCATTGCCCTTCTATAGGATTGGAATGAAAACTGACCTTTTCCAGTCCTGTGGCCATGGGTGAGTTTTCCAAATTTGCTGGCTTACTGAGTGCATCACTTTTACAGCATCATCTTTTAGGATTTGAAATAGCTCAACTGGCATCACCTCCACTAGCTTGTTTGTAGTGATGCTTCATAAGGCCCACTTGACTTCGGACTCCAGGATATCTGGTTCTAAGTGAATAGTCACACCATTGTGGTCATCTGGGGCATTAAGATCTTTTTTGCACAGTTCTTCTGTGTATTCTTGCCACCTTTTCTTAATGTCTTCTGCTTCTGTTAGGTCCATACGATTTCTGTCATTTATTGGCATGGCTCATGTGCTTTATTGGCATGGATCGTGACTCTACATGGCATGGCTCATAGTTTCATTGAGATAGACAAGGGTGTGATCCATGTGATCAGTTTGATTAGTTTTCTGTGAAGGTAGATTTCATTCTGTCTGCCCTCAGATGAAGGAGGATAAGAGGCTTGTAGGAGCTTCCTGATGGGAAAGACTGGCTGTGGGGAAAACTGGGTCTTGCTCTGGTGGGCTGGGCCATGCTCATAGCTCATTAAACCTTTCAACCAATCTTCTGCTGATGGGTGAGGCTGTGTTCCCTCCTTGTAGTTTGGCTTGAGGCCAAAATATGATAGGAGTAATGGTACAGTTCGGTTCAGTTAAGTCACTCAGTCATATCTGACTCTTTGCAACCCCATTGACTGTAGCATGCCAGGCCTCCCTGTCCATTACGAACTTCCAGAGTTTACTCAAACTCATGTCCACTGAGTCGGTGATGCCATCCAACCATCTCATCCTCTGCCATCCCCTTCTCCCTTCACCTTCAATCTTTCCCAGCATCAGGGTCTTTTCCAATGAGTCAGCTCTTGGCATCAGGTGGCCAAAGTATTGGAGTTTCAGCTTCAACATCAGTCCTTCCAATGAACCTTCAGGGCTGATTTCCTTTAGGATGGATTGGTTGGATCTCTTTGAAGTCCAAGGGACTCTCTAGAGTCTTCTCCAACACCAGTTCAAAAGCATCAATTCTTCAGCACTCAGCTTTCTTTGTAGTCCAGCTCTCATTTCCATACATGACTACTGGAAAATCTGTAACCTTGACTAGATGGACCTTTGTTGGCAAAGTAATGTCTCTGCTTTTTAATATGCTGTCTAGATTAGTCATAGCTTTTCTTCCAAGGAGCAAGCATCGTTTAATTTCATGACTGCAGTCACCATCTGCAGTGATTTTGGAGCCCAAGAAAATAAAGTTTTTCACTGTTTCCATCGTTTCCCCATCTATTTTCCATGAAGTGATGGGACCGAATGCCATGATCTTAGTTTTCTGAATGTTGAGCTTTAAGCCAACTTGTTCACTCTCCTCTTTCACTTTCATCAAGAGGCTCTTTAGTTCTTCACTTTCTGCCATAAGGGTGGTGTCATCTGCATGTCTGAGGTTATTGATATATCTCCTGGCAATCTTGATTCCAGCTTGTGCTCTCCAACTCAGCATTTCTCATGATGTACTCTGCATATAAGTTAATAAGCAGGGTGAAAATATACAGCCTTGACATACTCCTTTTCCTATTTGGAACCAGTCTGTTGTTCCATGTCCAGTTCTAACTGTTGCTTCCTGACCTGCATACAGATTTTTCAGGAGGCAGATCAGGTGGTCTAGTATTCCCATCTCTTTCAGAATTTTCCACAGTTTGTGGTGATCCAACAGTCAAAAGCTTTGACATAGTCAATAAAGCAGAAATCAATGTTTTCCTGGAACTCTCTAGCCTTTTGTATGACCCAACAGATGTTGGCAATTTGATCTCTGGTTTCACTACCTTTTCTAAAACCAGCTTGAACATCTAGATGTTCGTGGCTCATGTATTGTTGAAGCCTGACTTGGAGAATTTTGAGCATTACTTTACTAGCATGTGAGATGAGTGCAATTGTGAGGTAGTTTGAACATTCTTTGGCATTGCCTTTCTTTGGGATTGGAATGAAAACTGACCTTTTCCTGTGGCCACTGCTGAGCTTTCCAATTTGCTGGCATATTGAGTGCAGCACTTTCACAACGTCATCTTTCAGAATTTGAAATAGCTCAACTGGAATTCCAGCACCTCCACTGGCTTTGTTCATAGTGATGCATTCTAAGGCCCACTTGACTTCACATTCCAGGATGTCTGGCTCTAGGTGAGTGATCACACCAGTGTATTTATCTGGGTCATGAAGATCTTTTTGTACAGTTATTCTATGTATTCTTTCCATCTCTTCTTAATATCTTCTGCTTCTGTTAGGTCCATACCATTTTTGTCCTTTATTGAGCCCATCTTTGCATGAAATGTTCCCTTGGTATCTCTAATTTTCTTGAAGAGATCTTTAGTCTTTCCCATTCTATTGTTATCTACTATTTCTTTGCATTGATCACTGAGGAAGGCCTTTTAATCTCTCCTTGCTATTTTTTGGAACTCTGCATTCAAATGGGTATATCTTTCCCTTTCTCCTTTGCCTTTCACTTCTCTTCTTTCCACAGCTATTTGTAAGGCCTCCTCAGACAGCCATTTTGCTTTTCTGCATTTCTTTTTCTTGGGGATGGTCTTGATCCCTGTGTCCTGTAAAATGTCATAAACCTCATTCCATAGTTCATCAGGCAGTCTGTCTATCAGATCTAGTCCTTTCCATCTATTTCTCACTTCCACTGTATAATCGTTAGGGATTTGATTTAGATCATACCTGAATGGTCTCATGGTTTTCCCTACTTTCTTCAATTTAAGTCTGAATTTGGTAATAAGAAGATCATGATCTGAGCCACAGTCAGTTCCTGGCCTTGTTTTTGCTGACTATATAGAGCTTCTCCACCTTTGGCTGCAAACAGTATAATCAATCTGATTTCGGTGTTGACCATCTGGTGATGTCCATGTGTAGAGTCTTCTCTTGTGTTGTTGGAAGAGGATGTTTGCTATGACCAGTGTGTTCCCTTGGCAAAACTCTTCGAGTCCTTGCCTTGCTTCATTCTGTACTCCAAGGCCAAATTTGCCTGTTACTCCAGGTGTTTCTTGACTTCCTACTTTTGCATTCCAGTCCCCTATAATGAAAAGGACATCTTTTGGGGTGTTAGTTCTAAAAGGTCTTGCAAGTCTTCATAGAACCATTCAACTTCAGCTTCTTCTGCATTACCGTTGGGGCATATACTTGGACTACCATGATATTGAATAGTTTGTCTTGGAAATGAACAGAGATCATTCTGTCATTTTTGAGATTGCATCCAAGTACTGCATCGGACTCTTTTGTTGACTATGATGGCTGCTCCATTTCTTCTAAGGGATTCTTGCCCACAATAGTAGATACAATGGTTATCTGAGTTAAATTCACCCATTCCAATCCATCTTAGTTCTCTGATTCCTAAAATGTCAACGTTCACTCTTGCCATCTCCTGTTTGACCACTTCCAATTTGCCTTGATTCATGGACCTAACATTTCAAGTTCCTTTGCAAATTGTCACTCTATAGAGCACTGGAGTTTGCTTCTATCACCAGTCACATCCACAACAACACAACTGGTGTTGTTTTTGCTTTGGCTCCATCCCTTCATTCTTTCTGGAGTTATTTCTCCACTGATCTCCAGTAGCATATTGGACACCTACTGACCTGGGGAGTTTATATTTCCGTGTCATATCTTTTCACCTTTTCATACTGTTCATGGGGTTCTCAAGGGAAGAATGTTCAAGTGGTTTGCGATTCCCTTCTCCAGTGGACCACATTTTGTCAGAACTCTCCACCATGACCTTTCCGTCTTAGGTGGCCCTACATGGTATGGCTCATAGTTTCATTGAATTAGACAAGGCTGTGGTCTATGTGATTAGATTGTTTAGTTTTCTGTGATTGTTATTTTCAATCTTTCTGCAGTAGTGGTGACCTCCTTCAGGAGGACTTATGCCTTCAAAAGGACTTATTCCAGCTCCCAAGACTGTTGTATTCAGTGCCCCTGTCTGTCTTCCCACGCCTCTTCTGGAGACTCCTGGACACTCACATAAAGAAGACTGAGTGCTGAAGAACTGATGCTTTTGAACTGTGGTATTGGAAAAGACTCTTGAGAGCCCCTGGACTACAAGGATATCAAACTATTCAACCCTAAAGGAAATCAATCCTGAATATTCATTGAAAGGACTGATGCTGAAGCTGAAGCTCCTGCACTTTGATGCAAAGAGCCAACTCATTAGAAAAGACCCTGATGTTGGGAAAGATTGAAGGAAGGAGAAGGGGATGACAGAGGACAAGATGGTTGGATGGCATCACAAACTCAATGGACATAAATTTTAGCAAACTCCAGGAGATGGTGAAGGATAGGGAAGACTGGCATGCTGCAGCCCTTGAGGTTGCAATGAGTTGGACACTACTGAGTGAATGAACAGTAACAACAGAGGGAAAGGCCATTTTCATGTGGTTTGTCACCATCTGCAATAGAACCTGAGCAAGGTACATTAGGGTTTCTCCTCTAGAGAAATGGCACTCATAGGGAAACCAGGAGTCATCAACCTTGTTGAGTCAAACCTGAAGCAGGAGGTATGACTCTGTGGTTGTGTTAGTCCTGGGCTCTGGAGCTGTGCAGTATCTAGATGTGTCACATTGATGCTCTCTGTGTAGTCGTGGCCACACATTCCTTCTATCATGGTATTATGCTCAGAATGTGAATTGATCTCTCATTCCACCAAAGATAAATTCTACTTCCATTCACTGCGCTGGCTGAGTGACTTGCTTTATTCAGCAGAATGTGGCAGGAGTGACACTGGAAGACTTCTGAGGCTGGGCCTTAAGGAAACTTGCAGCTTCACCCTCTTGGGACACGGCCCTGACAGCCCTGTGAAATGAAACTGGTCTGGCCTACTGGAGAGGAGAAGAACTGTAGGGGAAGCAGAACCCTTGTCCACAGGCATCACCAAGAGCTGGATGTATGAGTCAGACCACTGTGGGCCTTCCAGGCCGCTGCCCTCACTGACTGTGACTGCGCATGTGACCCCTGGTGAGGTCGGTCCACAGAATTCGGAGGAATACAGTATGGCTATTATTTAGATCCATTGAGTTCTGAGATGGTTGTTGGTGACTGATACAGCTCGATTAAATACCAGCATATTTCTTTCGACACAGGTGAATTTCGTGGGAGTTTTCTGGTACTATTCCCTCCACAGCTCCCAATCACCCCACTTCAAGAACAGTGCTACAGACTTTAGGTGGGCAAGTCTGTGGAGTCTCAGCAGTGAGATGGAAAAGAAAATAGTACTTCTAACACTTATTATTTCCCATTTATAAATTTGGGTGGGGGTGAGAAGTTGGAGCCAGATAAATCAATACAATGTTATATTTAGGGAATTGGCACAAGTGTCCAAGCTTCTTTGTTAGGAGTTATCAATAACAAAGACAAACAAGACCTATAAAAAGCTTCAGTTGAGAGGGTAAAATAGACATAAATACAAATGAGCTTGACTTGAGGCAAAATGTGCTGCTTCATAATTTATGTAGCAACGAACACAGAGAAGAGATGGCTTGTGACAGATGTAGAGACACGAACCAGGCTTCAGTGAGGAAGAAGCTGTGGAGCAGTTAGTCCAATTACCTCAATACATGAAGCCTGTTCATTTTTATGCATTCCACAAGTGCATTTTGTATACGGAGTTGAGTAAATGACGTGCCAAGGCCTGTCATGTCTATAGACCCCTTCATGGTCATACCCTGAAACAGCCTTGATCTTGATCATAACAGCAATAGTCACAATTTACAGAAGCACAGATAGGGCTGAACCAGAGTGGCTGTCAGACAAAGATTTCTTGGGAAACCAACATTTGAGATGGGGTGCAGCCTTAACAGGGCTGGCCAACTCAATACGCTGCTGAGTTGGCAGTGGGCGGAGTTTCTCATGTGCCATTTCTCTGTAAAACTTGAATGTGTAACTGCTGTGGGAAAATGAACCCAGATATTGAACACTTATAAAAAGGTGAGACTAAAAAAGAATTGTCGATCTAGTAATAACCTGAAATGGAAAATAATCTGAAAATATATATATATAACTGAAAAAAAGAATCATCTGTCCCTAGGCTGTGCTTTTGGCTTCTCACATATGCTGATTTGAAGCCGAAGAACAGCAGACTGGTTGACAGGCACAGAGTGATGGCTTATATGGTCAGGCAGTCAGACTTTACCCCTGAGTGTGTGGGGAAGGGAAGCTTTCCCTGGAAGGAAATGTTATTATCACATTGCTCATGCAGGGTTAAGGACAAACCTGGGTAAGGAAATAGACTGGAGTCATTTGAAGATGAGAGTAGGCAGGAAGCTGATTCATCCCAGGACACTGAATGTAACCGTGTAAAACAGTTCTATAGGGGACAGTTGTCTTTCATTGTTCCTAACTCTTCACTAATGTTTTGTAAAAATGGAAAATGTATTCCCTGTTGTGTTTGGGGGACCATGGATGGGCTGCCCCATTTAAGGGGAGAACCAGGCTCTCATTTGACTTGTTGACTTATCTCAGGCTGGAGGGACCAGAGATACTGGATGTACATTATTTCCTCTATGATGCTACACAGTTATATTAACTAAAGCAGCTGGAGAGGCTAACAAAGTGGTGAATGTTCTCAAATCACACATGTGTCTCACATAAAGTTTTAAGGGAGATTTGATTTGATTGAATAAACAACTTAAATCTTACTATTCTTTTTATGTGATTTAAAAATTGTAATTTTTAAATGGAGATATAATTCATGTGGAATATTATATGTTTTGGATGTGCAACATAGTGGTTTGCAACTTTAAAGGTTATGTTCCATTTATAAGATAAAATATTGGCTATATTCCCCACGCGTGGGCAGTCCCTCATAGCTCAATTGGTAAAGAATCTGCCTGCAGCTCAGGAGACCTCAGTTTGGGTTCCTGGGTCAGGAAGATCTCCTGGAGAAGGGATAGGCTACCCATTCCAGTTTTCTTGGGCTTCCCTTGCGACTCAGTGGGTAAAGAATCCACCTGCAATGTGGGAAACCCGGGTTCAACTCCTGGGTTGGGAAGATCTGGAGAAGGGAAAGGCTACCCACTCCAGTGTTCTGGCCTGGAGAATTTTGTGGACTGTATAGTCCATGGGATCACAAAGAGTCGGACACGACTGAGCGACTTTCACTTTCACATTCCCTGTGTTATATATTGTTTAACCCTGATGGGAAAACTGCTAAGTCAAAATTACAAAACAGGCTTGAAAGTGAAAGTGAAGTCAGTCGTGTCTGACTCTTTGCGACCCCATGGACTATAGCCCACCAGGCTCCTCCATCCATGGGATTCTCCAGGCAAGAGTACTGGAGTGAGTTGCCATTTCCTTCTCCAGGGGATCTTCCCGACCCAGGGATCGAACCCAGGTCTCCCACATTGTAGGCAGATGCTTTACCATCTGAGCCACCAGGGAAGTCCCCAGACAGGCTTAGTAATACCTTTTTCTTGGGATAATTGAGTTTTCATGATTTCTGTGTTGCTGGATCTGTCTCTGTCCTCAATCGAAACCCTTGAGCCTTACCATTTATTCATAAACTTAGGATTTCATTCACTCGAACATTTAAGACTTCATCAGAACTTTTGTTAAACACTTATTATGTGCCAGGTGTTATTTTGTGTTAGAAAATGTAAGCAGTATAGTATTTACCTCTTGCACCCAGGGTCTTTGTTTCAATATTAAACCATAAAGTAAGCTTATTTTTCCTAATTGAATAAAAGTAAATCACAAGCTTGCATGTATCTTAGATTTTAGAAGGACTGTGGGTTTTTTTTTTTTTTTTTTTTGCAATTAAGACATGTCTTTAGTTTTCCTTTCTCAAAGTTATTAATTTATTTTATTCTGTCATCTGTTGTAACATGTATTCGTTTTATTTTAATCTTTTCAGAAATTTAATGTTTTGCCAAAGATTTCACCCACTCAGTAACTATTTGGAGGAAGATGTGTTAGAAGTCATAAATAAATAAAAGCACATGAACTTGAGGTCAGCCTGCATTGGATGTATTTGTATTATATAAAATAAAATAATATATATTCGTACTGACAAATATGAGCATATTATGTCTGAAAATAAATAGGAAACTAGAGAAAGTGAGACAAATAGTAGATGGCTGAATCCAAAGGCAGGAGGGAGATTTTTCAAAATCCCTTTATACCATGTGAATGGTCAATGGCATAAAAATATAACATAAAAAAAAAAAACAAAAAACTCCCGTGGATTCTTGAGCTCCACCTATCAGCAGAGTCAGAATCATTTTTGTCATGGTCTGCTGGAGGTTGCTACACCCACCAAAATTTGAGGCACATTGAAAACAGCCTGGTATAGCCCACTCGGCCCTTGGACTTCACATTGCAGATGGGGTACCATACCAAATGATGTAGCATGAGCAGACTGAACCATCATTTGGTGAGCTTGGAGACTGTGTTGACTGCAGGTTCTAGGATCATAGCATGGATGGAGGTGAAGAGTGTGACTAGGTGACTGAGAGTGGCCAACATGGGAGATTGTGGAGATCTGATCCAGAACATTGACAATGCTTGTCTCAATAGCAATTTTAGTAATCTAAGGGAGGAACTGGATCACACTGGTAACTGCTCAGCATACTCCCCTCTGTGGCCCTACTGAGTTTGTGGCTCAGTCCATCAATCAGAGTTTCTACCATTTCTGTTCTTATGACCCTGCTTCTGCTGCCATTGCCAATTCCTTTTTTCTTTTCCTCTCTACAGTTTTGTGTCTGATGCTTCTACAGCCTCATGGATTTTCTAGAATTTTCTGTGTGCTTAATACTTTCAAAAGAACTTATATTGGGGTATCTGAATGGGTTGACCAGCTCCATTCATGACTGCACTCTATCTTGAGCTCCTGTTGCCAAAATTCACCTCTGTTAATCAATGCTGAATAGAAATGCAGAGACAGAATTTGGGTTGAAGTAGAAAAGTGAGCGACTTCACTTTCACTTTTCACTTTCATGCATTGGAGAAGGAAATGGCAACCCACTGCAGTGTTCTTGCCTGGAGAATCCCAGGGACGAGGGAGCCTGGTGGGCTGCCGTCTATGGGGTTGCACAGAGTTGGACACGACTGAAGCACCTTAGCAGCAGTAGCAGCAGCAGAAAAAAGTAGCTTTTATTGCTTTGCTAGACAGAGGTGGGGCACAGTGAGCTAATGCCCTAAAACTGTGTGATCCACCCTGAAAGGGGTAGTGAGGAGCCTTATAGTGTTCCAGGAGTGGGGCATAGTCATTGTGGACATTTTTCTGATGGTTGATGGTGAGGTAATTGAGAGTCAGCATCATCAACCTGGTTCCAACTAATCTGGGGTCTATGTGATTGTGGGCAGCATACAGTTAAATTCTCCCATCTGGTGGGGGTTTCAGTATCTGCAAAATATGTATGTGCTCAAAGGGTGTGGTTCAGAATACTGTCCATAGTCCTTGAGGGAAACTAAAGGTCCTTGACTTTGTTTAAGGGCTAAAGTATTATTTTGACTTGATTGTTTTCCTCTCTTTCTGCATTTTCTCACTTCTTTGATTAAAGAAATTACTGAATGAGTCTGTGGACACAATAGGCCACAGTAAATATATAACTCACAATACAAAATACATTTAAGGAATGGCATAAAAAAGTAGGGGTTTAACTTATGAAAACATTTTCAGTAGTTCCCTTCAGTTTTATTTGTAATAATAGAATCATATTGGACTAAAGAGAAATGAAGCCCCCTTCCACTGGGACCATCATGGGACAAAATGAACAAAATGCTTTTTTCTTGGAAAACTCAAGTGCACAGGAGACACCCTCCCCCCATATTCTTGCCTTGTTTATCCACTCCTATATTAACTATCCCTCAGGCTTGTTGAGACTGTCTCCTGGAGAGAGAATAATTGTATATCTTTAGCATTTAACTCATGTGAACGAAGTGACATTTCCCAAAAGTGCAATGTGGCTCAGCGTGTGATATTTAGTCTATAGGGTACTGCACATCATGACAGAAAAATAGCAAATGGCTTCTATCCTGAGATCTGGCCCCTTTTAGCACTGTCTTAAGGTAGAGCTCTTTTGCTTAGAATTAAGTTGCTGTTCTTAGGAGGGGCTTATTGGTCTGCTCCAATTTTATTGTTCTTTCCTTTTTGGTTGAAATTTTCTTGTGATAATTGCAGACTCACATGTAGCTGTAGAAATAATACTAAGAAATCCTTTGTATATGTTGCCAATTTTCCTCAGTGATAGAAGTTTTTATATCTTATAAAAATAGAAAAATTTTATATATTTTTACCCATTGTGCAAAATATAATATCATAGCCACCATATTGGCATTGGTATAATCTATCAGTCTTATTCAGATTTCCCCAGTTTTATTTATATTCACATATATATGTTTATTAGTTTCCACACAATTTTATCACCTGTGTAGGTTGGTATAGCCACTGTTCAGTAAAGATACTGAACAGCTATAACACCACAAAGACTCCTTGTGCTTCCTGTTTAATAACTTCACCTGCTTCTTTCTCCCAGAACCCTGGCAACCACAATCTGTCCTCCATTTCTATTTTTTTTAATTTAAAAAAATATTAAAGAATGAAAAACAGAGCGTATCCTTTTGGGATTAGCATTTTTCTCACTAACCATAATTTCCTGGAGATTCATCCAAGTAGGTGCAAGTATCAATAGATTGCTCCTCATTTCCCTAGTAGAATTCTGTGGCATATGTGTACAACAGTTTGTCCATTTATTTGTTGAAGGACATCTAGGCTGATTCGACTTTGGGCAATTATTAATACAAAAGAGCTTCTGACATTCATGGACATAAGTTTTTTATGTATGAACATAAGTTTTCATTTCTCTGAAATAAATGTCCAAGGGTACAATTGCTAGTTCATATGATAATTTCATATTCAGTTTTATAAGAAACTGACAAACTGTTTTGCAGAATGGCTGTACCATTTTCTATCCTCACTGTCAATGTATGAGAGATCCAGTGTTTCTGCATCCTTGCCAGCAATTGGTGTTGTCAGTATTTTTTTCTTCCAGCTACTCAGATATGTATGCAGTGATATCTCACTGTGGTTTTAATTAGCATTTTTCAGATGGTTAATGATGTTGCACAAATTTTCCTCTTATTTGCCATCTGTATATGCTCTTTGGTGAAAATTTCTTCATGATTTTTGCCCATTTTCTAATTAGGTTGTTTGATTTACTTTTGTATTTTAAAAGATCTTATATGTCTTTTGTCAGATACGTGGTTTGCAACTGTTTTTCTTTGAGTCTATAACTTGTCTTTTCAAAGCAAAGTTTTCTATTTCAATGAGGTCCAATTTCTTAATTTTTCCTTTTATTAATTGTACTTTGGGGATAAGTATGAGAACTCTAACTAGTCCTATATCCTAGTCCTAAAGATTTCCCCCTATTTTTTCCTAAAACTTTCATAGTTTCACATTTGAAAATTGTTTATGATCCATTTTGAATTCTTTATTATATAGAGTATGAGCTTAAAGTGTGTGTGTTAGTCACTCAGTTGTGTCCAACTCTTTACAAACCATGGTCTGTAGCCCATCCTCTGCCATGGAATTCTGCAGGCAAGAATACTGGAGTGGATGGCCATTCCCTTCTCCAGAGTATCCTCCCAACCCAGGGATTGAACCTGTGTCTCCTGCATTGCAGGCAGATTCTTTTACCATCTGAGCCACCAGGGAAGCCCATGAGATTAAATAGAGGTTAATTTTTTTTTTTTTTTACTATGATTGATTCTCTTGATTATAAACCAATTTATTCAGTGATGCTGGTTGAAAAGCTATTCTTCCTTCACTTAAGTTGGCTTTGCACCATTGTAAAAAATCAGTCGAGCCTATTTGCAGGTCTGCTTCTGGGTTCTTATTTTGTCCCATTGCTCCATGTGTCTATCTCTCCACACTGTCCACAGTGTCATGATTACTGTCACCATGCAGTAATGCTGCACATCAGGCAGAGTAATTCCTCTCACTTTATTCTTCTTTACTGATTGCATTAGGTACTCTAGGGTCTTTCTTCACCATATTCATTTTACACTAGGCTTGTCTATATTTACCAAAAACCTTCATAAGATTTTGGTAGGTATAAGTGAAACCTCTAGATCAGTTTGGTGAGAATTAACATCTTGAGTACATTGAATCTTTCAGTTCATTGATGCAATATGCCTCTCTATATATTTAGGTCTTCTTTGATTGCTTTCATCAGCGTTTTGTCATTTTCATCATACAAATTTTGTACATACTTTGTTAAATGTATACATATGTATATCATTTAATTTAGAGTGAGCGTGAATTGTATTGTGCTTTTAGTTTTAGTTTCCACATTTTCATTGTTAAGTAAATAGATATCGGATTGATTTTGGAGTGTTAATCTTGTGTTGTGTGCTGTGCTGAACATACTTCTAAGTTCTTCAAGTTTGGTTTATAGATTACTTGAAATTCTTTATTAAACAATCATATCATCTGAAATGTGGACAGTTTTATTCCTTCCTTTCTAACACTCATGACTTCTATTTCACCTATTTCACTGGCTAGAGCTCCCAGCACTATATTGAATAAGAGTGGGGAAAATGGACTCATTGCTTTGTTTCCACTCTAGGGGAAAAATATTCAGTCTTTCACCATTTGTATGATGTTTGCAATAGATTTGTAGATGTTCTTTATGAATCGAGGTAAACCCTCCATATTCTTTTTTCTTCCCTTTCTTCTTCTCCTATTTTGTTTGTTTTGTTTTTGTTTATAATTAATTTATTTTTAATTGGAGGATAATTGCTTTACAAAGTTGTGTTGGTATTTGCCTTACTGTCAACATGAATCAGCCATTGGTATGCATATGTACCCTCCCTCTGGAACCTCCCTCTCAACCCATCCCATGCCTCTAATCCTCTTTATTCTTAATTTGCTTGTGATTGTCATGGTGATGCCTCTGGGGTGTTGGTAATTTTTTTTTTCTTCTTCTGGGTGGTGTTACAAAAGTGCTACACAAAGCATCACATTTTGTGCTAAATCACTACATATTTATATTTTGTGAAACTTTCTGCACACATGTCGTATGTTAATAAAAAACTTTATATACCTGATAGTTTCCTAGAATCAAATGTAAAAAAAAAAAAAACACCCAAAAAACAAAAAATAAAACATGAAAAATTTCTAAAAGTATTACCAGAGAGAAAAAACTTACAGATAGCAAGATTCAGATTAGCCATGAAATTAAAAGACGCTTACTCCTTGGAAGAAAAGTTATGTCCAACCTAGACAGCATATTGAAAAGCAGATACATTACTTTGCTAACAAAGGTCTGCCTAGTCAAGGCTATGGTTTTTCCTGTGGTCATGTATGGATGTGAGAGTTGGACTGTGAAGAAAGCTGAATGCCAAAGAATTGATGCTTTTGAACTGTGGTGTTGGAGAAGACTCTTGAGAGTCCCTTGGACTGCAAGGAGATCCAACCAGTCCATTCTGAAGGAGATCAGCCCTGGGATTTCTTTGGAAGGAATGATGCTAAAGCTGAAACTCCAGTACTTTGGCCACCTCATGCGAAGAGTTGACTCATTGGAAAAGACTCTGATGCTGGGAGGGATTGGGGGCAGGAGGGGAAGGGGATGACAGAGGATGAGATGGCTGGATGGCATCACTGACTCAATGAACATGAGTCTGAGTGAACTCCGGGAGTTGGTGATGGACAGGGAGGCCTGGCGTGTTGCGATTCATGGGGTCACAAAGAGTCAGACATGACTGAGCGACTGAACTGAACTGAACCGAACAAGAATAAATCCAAGAAGATAATGGGAGAATATTTTAAATGTGAAAGAAGGGTCTTTAAAAAGTAGAATTCTATATTTAGGCAAACCATTTAAAAGTAAGAGCCAAATGATAACTCTTAGATGATCAAGAACTCAGAATTTTTTTACCAAACACAGACTCTGTGAAGATGAGCTGAAATTATGTTTCAGCAAGGAAAAATAAATGCAAGAAGAAGAAACAGGATATTAAAAAAATAATGATCAAATATACTAGTGAATGATACTTTTGCATAAGTGACTTGATTTTCAGTTTTTTACACTAAAAATCTGGTAGCAAAATGCCAGATAATAACACAGGAGGAAAAGGATGAGTAGAGATATATCAAGACTTTTGTCTTGTTTGAGAGGATACAGACATTGATCATTTATTTTGTTCAAGTATGTTTGTTAATAACTTAAAGGCAACACTAAGAAAGAAAGAGAATGTATAGCTTTCAATTACAAGCTTAAAACTGAACAAAAGTTATGAAAGGTAAAACAAGGAATAACTTGAAGTTATGCCATCAAAATCTAAAATCTACTTCTTTGTGTATATTTGTATTTCTTTCAAAAGATCTAATTATATGAAAAGAATAATTATATGAAAACAGTACCTTCCATTGAAAATATATGAGAAGCAGGAGTTTTCATTATTTTTAGTGGAATAGTGAAATTCTTATTTAGGATCAGATTTGTGCTTATTTAAATATCTCCCAAAAGATTGAAAATGGATTGTGAAATATGGTTCCTTTCACAAGTGAAAACACCCCAAAATCAATCCAATATCTATATACTTAACAATGAACATGTGTAAAATGAATATGGAGAGGAAAGACCCTAGAGTACCTAATGCAATCAGTAAAGAAGAATAAAGTGAGAGGAATTACTCTGCCTGATGTGCAGCACTACTGCATGGTGACAGTAATCATGACACTGTGGACAGTGTGGAGGGATAGACACATGGAGCAATGGGACAAAATAGGAACCCAGAAGCAGACCTGCAAATAGGCTCGACTGATTTTTTACAATGGTGCAAAGCCAACTTAAGTGAAGGTCTTAGCTTTTCAACCAGCATCACCGAATAAATTGGTTTATAATCAACAGAATCAATCATAGTTAAAAAAAAAATTAACCTCTATTTATTCTCATGGGCTTCCCTGGTGGCTCAGATGGTAAAAGAATCTGCCTGCAAAGCAGGAGACACAGGTTCAATCCCTGGGTTGGGAAGATACCCTCATAGTCATGGAAATAGTATGAAATGCTGTACTTGGGTGCAATCTCAAAGATGACAGAATGATCTCAGTTCATTTCCAAGGCAAACCATACAACATCACAGTAATCCAAGTTTATGCCGCAACCACTGCAGCTGAAGCTAACAGTTCTATGAAGACCTATAAGACCTTCTAAAACTAACACTAAAAATGATATCCTTTTCATCATAGGAGTTGTTGCTGTTCAATTACTCAGTGGTGTCTGACTCTTTGCAACCCCATGGACTGCAGCACGCCAGGCTTCCCTGTCCCTCACCATCTCCTGGAGCTTGCTCAAACTCATGTCCATTGAGTCAGTGATGCCATCCAAACATCTCATCCTCTGTCAGTCCCTTCTCCTCCTGTCTTCAATCTTTCCCAGCATAGGGTCTTTTCCAATGCATCAGTTCTTTGCATCAGGTGGCCAAAGTAGTCAGCATATTAAAAAGGAGAGACATCACTCTGCCAACAAAGGTCCATATAGTCAAAGCTATGCTTTTTCTAGTAGTCATGTATAGATGTGAGAACTGGACCATAATGAAGGCTGAGTGACAAAGAACTGATATTTTTGAATTGTGGTATTGGAGAAGACTCTTAGGAGTCCCTTGGACAGCAAGGAGATCAAACTAGTCAATCGTAAAGGAAATCAGTCCTGAATATTCAATGGAAAGACTGATGCTGAAACTTAAACTCCAATACTTTGGCCACTTGATGTGGTGCCAACTCATTGGAAAAGGCCTTGATGCTGGAAAAGATTGAAAGTAAGAGGTAAAGGGGGTGATAGGATGAGATGGTTAAATAGCTTTACTGACTCAATGGACATGAGTTTGAACAAATTTCAGAAGATAGTGGAAGACAGGGAAGCCTAGTGTACTGCAGTCCATGGTGTCTCAAAGAGTCAGACATGACTTAGTAACTGAACAACATCAAAACTGGTGCCCAAGTGCAGGGTGAAAGACTGCAGAGTAAGCTGAATGGCAGCTATACATACTAATTAATGACCTATAATATTAGCTCACAAAGCTCATATAGATAGCAATTCATATTAATAGTCAAATTAACAACTTCTAGCTGCAAATATGAATGTATTATCTTTTGTCTAGAGAAATAAAAGATAAAATATGATAACACAGGGACTCTTAAAGGAGCTATATTTTCTCTTTATAAATATTGAGAAAAATAAATCAAATTTAAATGTCCAACCAAGAAAATGTGTTAAATTTATTTATAAAGATAACCACTTAATAGGATCATTTGAATATAGAATTTTTGAGAGAAAAATGTTTTTATAATATAGTAAATGATACATATAAAAACAGTATAAGTAGAAATATTATATTTTTTAAAATATATACTTCAATAAAATGTATATATATATATTTATATTTATGTACAGAGAGATACAGGGAACATGAAACATGAATGTAAGCACATGCTTTCTGTACTGCATTTTTGATGCTGTGGCTTTTTTGTTTGTTTTTTTTTAGTTTCACTTTTAATTTTCCCAATTTTCTAATTGAATTAAAATGTATTACATTTTATTTTGTATTTATTTTGTATCACATTAAAATGAAAAACAAAAGAAAGAATGTATCCATGAAAAGAATAGCAGAAGAGATCACTTGTATGCATGCATGCTCAGCTGTGTCTGACTCTTTGCGACACTATGGACTATAATCCACCAGGCTCCTGTGTCCATGGGATTATCCCTGCAACAGTCCTGGAGTAGGTTGCCATCTACTCTTCCAGGGGATCTTCTCACCCCAGGGAATGAACCTGTGTCTTCTGCACATCCTGCATCAGTTTCTTTGAGCCACCAAAGAGATCATCAGTTCAGTTCAGTTCATTTCAGTCACTCAGTCATGTCCAACTCTTTGCGACCCCATGAATCGCAGCACACCGGGCCTCCCTGTCCATCACCAACTCCCGGAATTCACTCAAACGCACATCCATCGAGTCAGTGACGCCATCCAGCCATCTCATCTTCTGTCGTCCCCTTCTCCTCCTGCCCCCAATCCCTCCCAGCATCAGAGTCTTTTCCAATGAGTCAACTCTTTGCATGAGGTGGCCAAAGTACTGGAGTTTCAGCTTTAGCATCATTCCTTCCAAAGAAATCCCAGGGCTGATCTCCTTCAGAATGGACTGGTTGGATCTCCTTGCAGTCCAAGGGACTCTCAAGAGTCTTCTCCAACACCACAGTCCAAAAGCCTCAATTCTTCGCTGCTCAGCCTTCTTCACAGTCCAACTCTCACATCCATACATGACCACAGGAAAAACCATAGCCTTGACTAGATGGACCTTTGTTGGCAAAGTAATGTATCTGCTTTTCAATATGCTGTCTAGGTTGGACATAACTTTCCTTCCAAGGAGTAAGCATCTTTTAATTTCATGGCTGCAGTCACCATCTGCAGTGATTTTGGAGTCCCAAAAAATAAAGTCTGACACTGTTTCCACTGTTTCCCCATCTATTTCCCATGAAGTGATGGGACCGGATGCCATGATCTTCATTTTCTGAATGTTGAGCTTTAAGCCAACTTTTTCACTCTCCACTTTCACTTTCATCAAGAGGCTTTTGAGTTTCTCTTCACTTTCTGCCATAAGGGTGGTGTCATCTGCATATCTGAGGTTATTGATATTTCTCCCGGCAATCTTGATTCCAGCTTGTGTTTCTTCCAGTCCAGCATAGCAACTACCTAATCAAAGTATCTCCACAGTCTTCAAAAAACTCCAAAACCAAAAAGAAAAGAAAAGAATCAACAACCATACAAATTAGCAAGAAAAATAAATAAAACCACAGAAAATATCAAACAAAATAACAAAACTGAAAGGTGAGGAACACTATAAAAGCATACCTGAAAACCAATAAATCCCTATGCATTCTATTCAGTGGAGTTCAAGCTTCTACTGGAAGTATTTTGGGTGAGTAGAGGAATTTGAATATACTCTATGGAAGAGACTGGTGGCTCAGATGGTAAAGTGTCTGTCTACAATACAGGAGACCCGGGTTCAATCCCTGGGTTGGGACGATCCCCTGAAGAAGGAAATGGCAATCCACTCCAGTACTATTGCCTGGAAAATCCCATGGACAGAGGAACCTGGTAGGATACAGTCCATGGGGTCGCAAAGAGTCGGACATGACTGAACAACATCACTTTCACTTTCACTTTATGGAAAAGAGAAGCAACAAACCCTAAGACTGAACAAATACCCCTTGAAGGGGACTCTTAGTTTTTTAAAGAACTGATTTCAGGAAAAAGATTCGAAAGTACATGGGTCTTGATGTGATAGTCTCCAAAATACATTGCTTCTTGTGTAGAAAGTGGGTAATGATGTTGAAAAGAGAGATGATGATGAGTCCTTTGGGTACTGGTTGGTAAAGAGAGGAAGAAGCAAAAAAAGGAAATTTAGCTTTCTTAAAGACAAAAGAAAAACAAGAATTCAAAGGGCCCACAGCCAATTCCTTCCTATGCAGACAAATGTTAACTCAGCAGACTTGAGTTGCTAAAACCATGCACATTCCTAACAAAAGCCTTTAGCCAGCTTCTGGGAGATAAGCTCTAAGCCTTAGGAATATTCTCTCTGATGGGAATTTTTTTAGGTAAACTCATTTGATTAGAGTTTATACTAGCAAAACTGATCTATATTAATGATTGTTTTGCTCAAAAGTGGCTGGAGTCTGGGTAGTAGAGGTAGGTAATGCAGTTGCTGCATGACTGTGTTAATGACACCTAATAAAATCTCTGGACATCAAGACTCAAGTGAGCTCCCCTGGTTGGCACCACACTACACGTCTTGTCACACATCATTACTGTGTTAGTGTCACCCTGATGGGATGTACACCTGAAACTTGTACTTGGCTTCTCCTGGATTTTGCTGCATGCATCTTTTCTTGTTCATTTTAAGCCCTCATTTTGCTGTAAGCAGGAAGGCAATAGCTTTTCTATATAGGATTTTTTTATATAGGACTTGGGGATTCCCAAGTCCTATGTGTCCTTGGGGATCCCCAATCCACTCATTTAAAAAGTCATCTATTAAATAAACTACACTATTGCACTTTGCTATACTGAAAAAGAAAAGTGTGATCTAGAACTAGGAATCTTGTAATTCACCCTGAAACACCAAATGTATTCATAAAATGAATGAACAAACTTAATATTGATCTACTTAAAGCTACTATAAGAAGAAAAGAAAAATGAGGATAAATATATATCAATTGAAGAACATTCCTAATCCAGTAAACAACCAAAGATCAGAAAAAAACTTCAACACAGCGCTCTAAACTGAACTAGAGAGACTTCAAAAATATTAAATATTGAACCACACACACAAAAAAGTAAGAATAAAAATGAAGCATCTCCCCAAAAAAGGAAATAAATGGAAAGAGATTTTTGAATTATCAGAAGAAAAAATGGAATAAAAAATCAAATAAGCAATGAAAACTAGCTTGCAAGTTGCCCAGGGAGAACAGATTTGAATAAAATATGAAAATTGGCACTGAAAAAGAAGCAGGAAAACATCCAAGAGAAAGAAAATTTGATTTATGAAAAGAGAAGTCAGAAGGATCCATCAAAACAGTTGATAGAAAGTAGGTATAAGAGATCCAGCATTCTTATAATTGTAATCTCTGAATATGAAAACAAAACAGTAGAATAGAGCAAACATTTAAAACTATGATCCAAGACACATTTTACTAATAAAAAGAAGAAGAAAGTAGCCTGGAATTAACATTTTGAAAAATTCTACAACATAATGGAAAATCTAACCCAAAGTGATTAACTCTAAAACAAAACTTTCAGATTCTAAAGATTAAAAAAAAAAAAAAAAGTAGGGCCTCCAGGGTCAAAAAGACCAAATGACATACAAAAGCAAGAGAAATAGGCTGCCATCAGGCATCCCAAAACTGACAAAAAAACAAGCAACACAGGTGAACCATTTTCAAGACACTCAAGAAAATAAAGTAGGACAAAGAATTTATATCCAAACTATCCTTTAAACAACAAGTTTACAGAAAACAGGTTTAAACAGATACAATTCAGAGAATACTGTATTCATGAGATCTTCCTGAAGAATATGAACTTGAGTCAACAACAGGGTGACTGAGACGCTTTGTTTAAGGGGTTGATAACTATGAGATGCTTAAAGGGTGCTTCACGCTCATGCTTGTTTCTCGTGTTCTGAGACCAGGACCTGGTCAGGACAGTAAGCTCCATCTTTACCATGCAATAGATGCTGTGAAGGAAAAAAAAGGAAAAGGAATGATAAACCCTTCCATGTGTGACACTTGAGTAGGCTTTAGCCATGAGGCATCATTGACCCTCACTATTGGAAGACGATGTAGAAAGGGATGATAGAAACTGATTCAAACAAAGTAACCCTGCTATGGAAGTTGTTCCAAAAGGTCAGCAGCAGTTGGATATTAGCAGCAGTTGGATATACTGTAACCAAAGTCAATCTGGATCTAAGCCAGTATCAAAGGCTCTGGGGTTACCCGAAATGCTAGCAAAAACATGGAGAGACAGAGGAATCAAATTCAGGCAGCAATGATCCCACACTCCTAGAGGCAAAACTGAATGGACCTAGGAAACTATTTCCTTCTGGAAATTAACATGGGCTGGCGACGCACTCCAGTATTATTGCCTGGAGAATCCCATGGACAGAGGAACCTCATCCATGGGGTTGCAAAGAGTCCGACAGGACTGAGCAATTAACACGTTCACTTTCTCTTACTCTTGTCCCTACTACTCATTACTGTACCTCCAACCTAAGTCTAAATGCTAAATGCCATTCATCAGCATACTTTCCCAGTTCCTCTGACAACTTCTCTAAGGTGAGTTAACTATCTGGTACTTGTATACCATTGAGAAGAGCTTTGAAAATCATTATTAAAATACAGAATTTTCCTTTTCCATAGAGCAAATAACAAACCTTCTCTTACATCAACATTCTGAAATTTCATAGAGCTATAATGCATTAATATGGTGTGTGAATGAAGTAAAGACTCAACACCTCCTCTCAAAAATTTAAAAGTTTAAAACTTTTAGTCTTACAGTCTTTCTGGAAATTAAAAATCAGTTTAGTCAATAAAGAAAATGACTAAAGCAGAGCTCTCGAAGCTCATTCAAAGCTTCTGCCACTTCCAGTTCCTTCTTTGGAAATACATCACCATCATCAGTATGCTATGTACCCTTTCACATCTTTCTCTGAACAATTGCATACATTTATGCTCCAACTGGAAATATAGAACATCTGAGGTTATCAGTTTTACAAACTTAATGTGATCAAAGATGCCAGTGAAAAAAAGGGCAAATAAAGTTAAAAACAGTAAGAATTACAGTGTTTAGGGATGGGAATGCCTGCTTAGGTGCTAAAACTACAAAGGAAAACAAAGACATCATTATCATAAAATTAGGATATCAGTTTACATTCAGCAGAAATGGGTGGAGGTAATTGAAAGGAGACACAGTGGTGGTTTCTAGATTGGTGACAATATTCCCTTTCATGACTGGGAAAGTGTTACATGGGTGTTCCCTTTGTGACAAAACAATAAAATGGATATCTTTATTTTATACACCTTTCTGTATACCAAATATAAAAAGAATGAAATTGAATAGTAAAAATGTAAAAGAAACATACTGACTAGGAAAATGTAATAATATAAATATTTTATTAATTTGAATGAAAGTAATAAAATGGAGAAAGGAACATAGCATCAGAGGCAAATAGAAATAGTAAGCTGAGAGACATAATTTCAAGCATTAATATATCCATGATTACATTACATGGAAATGTACTGAATACCACAAATAAAATAATGGAATTGTTAGAATTAATTTTAAAATGACATATTATATAATGCTTATAGCAAGTGGTCTTTAAATATGAAGACACACATGTATACCTGTGGCGGATTCATTTTGATATTTGGCAAAACTAATACAATTATGTAAAGTTTAAAAATAAAATAAAATTGGAAGAAAAAAAAAAAAATAAATATGAAGACACAATAAGATTGAAAGTAAAAGAATGGGAAATTTTCAGACCTAGCCAAAGTCAAGTCATAGCCATAAATAATGACAAGCATGCAAGTTTCAGCAGAAAAATAGAAACTGTAAAAAGAAACAAATGAAAAATTCAGAAATGAAAGCAACATCTGAAATAAAGTCATTGTATAGGCTCTGTATTTCTAAAAACTAAAGATAACAGAGAAGAGTCATTTGACTTTATATTACAGTAATGGAAATCAGCTAGTCTGAAGAAGAGATAGAAAATTTTGAGAGAAAAATGCAGATACCAAAATCAATATAAAAATGTCTAATGCTTATATAATTGGATGCCTGGAAAAAGAGACTGGTACAAACTAAAGCTGGGGTGAGTATACTAATAACAAAGTAGCCTTCAGAGCTGGGAATATTATCAAGGCTAAGGAGGTAGATTACAGAATAATAGAAAAGTTGATTCATAATCAAGTCCTAAGAACAATTGTTCACCAAAATGATAAAACAATTCAACACCACAGCTCCTAGAGATATGGAGCAAAACATTGACAGACTGAAAGAAGAGACAGAAAAATCACAGTTATAGTTGGAAACTTTAACATGCCTCTTTCAGCAACTGAAGGAACAAGTAGACAGAGTATCAGCAAAAATGTAAAAGACTAAACAACACTATCAACCAATTTGAATTACCTGGCTCTTTATCCCCAAACAACAGAATATATATTCTTTCCAAGTGCACATGGAATACTCACTAAGAGAGAACATATTTTGAGCCACAAAAGTTAATTTTTTAAAGAATGAAAATTACATGGAGTTAAACTATAAATCAGTAACAGAATATGTAGCAACCACTAATAACTGTAAATTAGATAACTCATGCTGAGATAATATATTGGTCAAAGCAGAAGTAGTAAGGGAAATAATAAAGCATGTTAAATTGAATGAAAATGAAAATAGAATATCCCCAAATTTGTGGAATGCAGCCAATGCAATGGTTATAGGGCAATATATAATATTAAATGTTAGAAATATAGTATTAAATTATAAAAAGGAAGGCCTCAAATCTACCTTAAATAACTAGAGAAAGAATAGTAAATTAAAGCAAAAATAAACAAAAGGAAAAAAATCAATAAAATTTAAAATAAGGGAACAGAAAATATATAAAACTAAAAATTGATCCTTTGAAAAATAAAATTGATAAATTCTATCCAAGAAAAAAAGAGAAAGAAGATACAAATTACCAATATGAGGAATAAATGAAGACACATTGCAAGAAGCCCTAGAGACATTGAAGGGATAATCAGAGAATCCTGTGAACATTTTTATGCCCATGAGTTCAACAGCTTAGATGGAATGGGACAGTTACTTGCAAGACACAAGTTACTAATTAATGCTCACTCATATTTAAATTGACAGCATGAGTAATCCTATATGTGTATTTAAAAATTTGTAACTTGCCATTAAAAAACCTTCTAACAAAGAAATTTCTGTGTTTCCTTAAAAAATTCAAACTTTTAATGAAAAAAAATCATTGCAAGTCTACATGATCTTTTCTGGAAAATACGATAGGAGAGAAAATTTCCAAAGTTATTTGATGATGCTAGCATTTCCCTGGCACCAAGCTAGAAAGACATTAGTAAGGCTGCTTCAATATTCAAAGAGCCAATCAGTATAAATCAGCAAATCAGCAAAGAAGAAAACATAGTATTTCAATATATGCAAACATATATTGTGAAAAAATCAAACATTTATTCATGATTAAAAATTAGGCATCTAAAACCTTGTAGATAAAGTCAACTTAATGGTAAAAAACTGAATGTTTGGAAACTCAATCAGGACAAGGTGGTTTAAATGTAGGGACATTTCTCCCTACATCTTCATACTATATACAACTAAATCCTGGAGAAATTCGAGAGGCAGCCGATGGAGAATTCTGAAAAGTGGAAAGAGAAAGGCAAACCAGTTAGAATTAGAGGAACAACAGGGTGGCAGGGCATCTTACATCCCAACCCAGCAGAAGTCAGGACAGGCCTGCCTCTTCCTTACCACCAGCTAGCAAGGGAAAACTGTTCAGACAGACTCATTTCTTGCCCAGGTTGAAGGGAAATCCTGATCACAACACAAAGTGAGCTGGTGGCACTAGCCAGTGGGGTCAGCCATCCGGCTAATACTGATCAGCCAGCAGAACCACATTTGCTCCCTGCCTCAATGGAGACTCCCCGTGCCCACTGGCAGATGCTGGGCAGCCAGCCAGGAAGCATTGGGAAGGGTGGGCGGCAGCGATCCTGCCACAAGGGTCTGGTCAGTAATTCTGTCTGTCCAGGGGCAAATTTGAGACTCCTATTTCCACAGAGAGAGCCTGGGAGGCCAGAAGTACTGGCACAGAGGAAATATCACACCTGGCCTGGGAAAGCTCTTCATCTTCATGGGCTTGAGACGATGGCTCCCCTCAGAGACTCTGTGCAGCGAGCAGCATCGACAAAGAGAATCTGTTCAAAGCTAGTGGCCTAGGAAGCCTGCTCTTCTCCTCAGAACACGGGCGCCAGGACGTCCAGCCTGTCCACTCTGTCCCTGAAGGAAGCACCAGCAGGCACCAGTGGTTGCTGCAGCAGTCACATAAACTAGGTCGACTGAAATAGCACCAAAAAAGGCTCTGAAAATTAAACTATCATTGGAACCATGGCCACAAAAATAGACCATGACTTGTGTGCTCACCCTCATGAGTACGACTACCTGTGAATAAAGATTAGGTAGGATGCACAGTCTCACAATATAATTTCCAGAATTCTGGGGCACAGTTGAAAATCACTTTTATTTCCAAGAAGCAGAAAAATCACAGCTTGGATCAGAAATCAGTCAACTGGTGTCAGTAATGAGATGGCACAGAGTTGGAAATATATGGTGAAGATTTTCAAGCAGCCATCATAAAATTGCTTCAACAAGCACTTACACATTGCCCTGAAACAAATTAAAGAAACAAGATTTTTTTGGCCAAAAAGTAGTTATAAAAAGTACGAAATGGAAATGATAAAACTGAATTTTTTAATATAAGAAAAATAAAACCCTGGTTGGCTCAGAAGACTGGATGTGACAGAAGGTAATATCAGTATACTTGAAGAGAGATCAAGAGATTTACCCAATCTGAACAAAAAAGAGAAAATGGACCTCCTCTTCCCTCCTCCCAAACAAACGAAAAACCCCAGAATCTCATGATCTGTGGGATAATAATTAAAATCCATTTAATTGTAATCACAGAAAAAGAGAAAGGTGAGAGTGGAACTGAAGCAGTATTTGAAGAAATAATAGCTGATAACTTCTCAAACTTGGTGAAAGACATAAACCTAGAAATTCACAAAGCTGAGATAAGTCCAAATGGAATAAGCCTAAAGTTCTCATGAAAATGCAGCATAAAATAGATGCTTCTGAAAACCAAAAAACAAAGAAAAAATCTTGAAAGAAACCTGCTAGAAATGGAGTAATAGGTGTCACTGGGTAATTCAAATGATAGTGGATTTCTCACTCAAAACAATGGATACAGACAGGAGAGGTCTATCTTTGCAGAGCTGAAAGGAAATTCAATTCTGAGTATTATGTTTGATGAAACTATGCTACAGGAATCAAGGGGGAAATATTCATTTTTAGGCAATACAAAACTGTAAGATTCTTGCTAATTGATCCATCTTTTTTTTTTTTTTTACTTTAGATGTTTGAACTTTGCTTATTTTGTCCCCACTTGAGAAGCTAAAATCAAGTTCCTGGATTTTGTTTTTAGTTTATTTATAGTTTTATTGAAGTATAGTTGATATACAGTATTATATTAGTTTCAGGTATGTAGCATAGTGATTTGATACTTCTACAGATTTTACTCCATTAAAAGTGATTACGAGATAATGGCTATAATTCCCTTGTGCTTGTATGACATATCTTTGTTAATTCCAGTTGCATCCTTGCCAGCATCTGATATTGTGAGTTTTTTGAGTCATAGCCATAGTATCTTGTTGCTTAAATTTGCATTTGCATGTTCTGAAGTACAAATAATGTTGAATATCTTTTCACATTTGTATTTGCCATTAGTATTTCTTCTTTGGCTCATGAAAAAAATGTATTGGAGTACAGTGATTTATCATATTGTGCTAGTTTCAGGTTTAAATCAAACTGTATCAGCTTCTGATACAGTTATCAAACATATACTTTTATCTGCTCTTGTTTATTTTTATTTTAGGCAGAGACTAAGGCAGGATCTTAGTTCCCCAATCAAACCAATGCCTCCTGCAGTGGAAGCATGGATTCTTAACACTGGACTGCTGGTTAAGTCCCTATTCATTCTTTTTAAAATTTTTTTCCCCATATTCTATTACATACTCATATTCTCCATTTTCTATTACAGAATACTGAGTAGAGTTTCCTGTGCTATACAGTAGGTTCTTTTTAGTGATCTATATATACTAGTGTGTATATGATGATTCCAATCTCCCAATTTATCCCTCCCTGAACATTACCCCCTGGTAAGCATAAGTTTGTTTTCTACATTTGTAACTTTATTTCTGTTTTATAGATAAGTGCATTTGTACCATTTAAAAAAAAGATTCCACATGAAAGCAATATCATATAATACTCTTTCAATTCATCCCACCCTCTCCTTCCCCCTACTCTGTTCACAAGTCTGTTCTATATGTCTGTGTCTATTCTGGCCCTGCAAATATGTTCATCAGCATCATTTATATTCCATATATGTGTGTTAATATATGACATTTGTTTTTCTCCTTCTGACTTACTTCACTCCGTGTAACAGGCTCTAGATTCGCCCACATTAGTTCAACTGACTCAAATTTGTTCCTTTTTATGGTTGAGTAATATTCTATTGATTTTAGCCATCTGTCTGTCTTCTTTGGAGGAATATTTATTTAAATATTCTATCCATTTTTTATTGTGTTGTTTTGCTATTAAATTGCATGAGCTGTTTTTATATTTTTGAGATTAATCCCTTGTTTTGTTTATGGTTCCTTTGATGTGAAAAAGATTTCAAGTTTAATGAGCACTCATTTGTTTATTTTTTAATTTTATTTTCATTACTCTGGAAGGTAGATCAAAAAAGATATTACTGCAACTTATGTCAGAGTGTGTTCTGCCTCTAAGAGTTTTATAGTATCCAGCCTTACAGTTATGTCTTTAATCAATTTTCAGCTTATTTTTGTGTATGGTGTTAGGGAGTGTTTTAATTTCATTTTTTACAAGTAGCTATCCAGTTTCCCCACCACCACTTATTGAAGAGACTGTCTTTTTTTCCATTGTATAGTCTTGCCTCTTTTGTCATAGTTTAAGTGACCATAGGTTCATGGGTTTATCTTTGGGTTTTCTATTCTGTATCATTGGTCTATACTTCTGTTTTTGTGCCAGAACCATACTGTTTTGATTACTATCCATTTGTAGTATAGTCTGAAGGCAGGGAGCCTGATACTTCTAGCTCCATTTTTCTTTTTTAATTAATTTATCTTAATTGGAGGCTAATTACTTTATAATATTGTAGTGGTTTTTGCCATATATTGATATCAATCAGCCATGGGTATACAGGTGTCCTCCATCCTGAACCCCCCTCCCACCTCCCTCCATCCCATCCCTCTGAGTTGTCCCAGGGAACCAGCTTTGAGTGCCCTGTTTCATGCATCGAACCTGGACTGGTGATCTATTTCACATATGGTAATATACATGTTTCAATGCTATTCTCTCAAATCATCCCACACTTGCCTTCTCCGACAGAGTCCAAAAGTCTGTTCTTTCCATCTGTGTCTCTTTAAGTGTCTTGCATATAGATAGGGTCATTGTTACCATCTTTCTAAATTCCATATATATGCTTTGATATACTGTCTTGGTGTTTTTCTTCCTGACTTACTTCACTCTGTATAATAGGCTCCAGCTTTGTCCACCTCATTAGAACTGATTCAAATGCATTGTTTTTAATAGCTGAGTAGTATTCCATCGTGTATATGTACCACAGCTTTCTTATCCATTCATCTGCTGATGGACATCCAGGTTGCTTCCATGTCCTGGCTATTGTAAACCGTGCTGTGATGAACATTGGGGTACACGTGTCTCTTTCAATTCTGGTTTCCTTGGTGTGTATGCCCAGCCAGTGGGATCGCTGGGTCATATGGAAGTTCTATTTCCAGTTTTTTAAGGAATTTTCACACTGTTCTCCATAGTGGCTGTACTAGTTTGCAGTCCCACCAACAGTGTAAGAGGGTTCCCTTTTCTCCACACCCTCTCCAGCATTTATTGTTATAGACTTTTTGATAGCAGCCATTCTGACTGGCATGAGATGGTACCTCATTGTGGTTTTGATTTGCATTTCTCTGATAATGAGTGATGTTGAGCATCTTTTCATGTGTTTATCAGCCATCTATATGTCTTCTTTGGAGAAATATCTGTTTAGTTCTTTGGCCCATTTTTTGATTGGGTCGTTTATTTTCCTGGAATTGAGCTGCATGAGCTGCTTATATACTTTTGAGATTAGTTCTTTGTCAGTTGCTTAATTTGCTATTTTTTTCTACCATTCTGAAGGCTGTCTTTTCACCTTGCTTATTGTTTCCTTTGCTGTGCAAAAGGTTTTAAGTTTAATTATGTCCCATTTGTTTATGTTTGCTTTTCTTTCCATTACTCTGGGAGGTGGGTCATAGAGGATGCTGCTGTGATTTATGTCAGAGAGTGTTTTGCCTATGTTTTCCTCTAGGAGTTTTGTAGTTTTTGGTCTTACATTTAGATATTTAATCCATTTTGAGTTTATTTTTGTTTATGGTGTTAGAAAGTATTCTAGTTTCATTCTTTTACAAGTGGTTGACCAGTTTTCCCAGAACCACTTGTTAAAGAGACTGTCTTTTCTCCATTGTATATTTTTGCCCCCTTGTCAAAGAATAGATGTCCGTAGGTGCATGGATTTATCTCTGGGCTTTCTATTTTGTTCCAGTGATCTATATTTCTGTCTTTGTGCCAATACCATACTGTCTAGATGACTGTGGCTTTTTAGCCTGAAGTCAGGCAGGTTGATTCCTCCAGTTCCATTTTTCTTTCTCAAGATTGCTTTGGCTATTTGAGGTTTTTTGTATTTCTATACAAATTGTGAAATTATTTATTCTGGTTTTCTGAAAAATACCATTGGTAGCTTGATAGGGATTGCATTGAATCTATAGATTGCTTTGGGTAGTATACTCATTTTCACTATATTGATTCTTCTGATCCATGACATGGTATATTTCTCGATCTATTTGTGTCATCTTTGACTTCTTTCATCAGTGTGTTATAGTTTTCTATATATAGGTCTTTTGTTTCTTTAAGCAGATTTATTCCTAAGTATTTTATTCTTTTTATTGCAATGGTGAATAGAATTGTTTCTTTAATTTCTCTCCCTGTTTTCTCATTGTTAGTGTATAGGAATGCAAAGGATTTCTCTGTGTTAATTTTATGTCCTGCAACTTTACTATATTCATTGATTAGCTCTAGTAATTTTCTGGTGGTGTCTTTATGGTTTTCTATGTAGAGGATCATGTCACTTGCAAACTGTGAGAGTTTTACTTCTTTTTTTCTAATCTGGATTCCTTGTATTTCTTTTTCTTCTCTGATTGCTGTGGCTAAAACTTCTAAAACTGTATTGAATAGTAGTGGTGAGGGTGGGCACGCTTGTCTTGTTCCTGACTTTAGGGGAAGTGCTTTCAATTTTTCACCTTGAGGATAATGTTTGCTGTGGCTTTATCATGTATGACTTTTATTATTTGAGGTATATTCCTTCTAGGCCTGCTTTCTGGAGGGTTTTTATCATAAATGGATGTTGAATTTTGTCTGAGGCTTTCTATGCATCTATCGAGATTATCATATGGTTTTTATCTTTCAATTTGTTAATGTGGTGTATCACATTGATTGATTTGTGAATATTGAAACATCCTTGCATCCCTGGGGTTAAAGCCCCCTTGGTCATGATGTATGATATTTTTAATATGTTGCTGGATTCTGTTTGCTAGATTTTTGTTGAGGATTTTTGCATCTATGTTCATCAGTGATACTGGCCTGTAGTTTTCTTTTTTTGTGGCGTCTTTGTCTGGTTTTGGTATTAGGGTGATGGTGACATCATAGACTGAGTTTGGCAGTTTACCTTCCTGTATAATTTTCTGGAAGAGTTTGAGTAGGATAGGTGTTAACTCTTCTCTAAATTTTTGGTAGAATTCACTTGTGAAGCCATCTGGTCCTGGGCTTTTGTTTGTTGGAAGATTTTAAATTACAGTTTCAATTTCTATGCTTGTGATGCATCTGTTAAGATTTTGTATTTCTTCCTGGTTCAGTTTTGAAAGCTTATACTTTTCTAAGAATTTGTCTCTTTCTTACAAGTTGTCCATTTTATTGTCATGTAGTTGCTGATAGTAGTCTCTATGATCCTTTGTATTTCTGTTTTGTCTGTTGTGATTTCCCCATTTTCATTTCTAATTTTGTTGATTTGATTCTTCTCCATTTTTTTCTTGATGAGTATGTAAAATAATGTCTATTTTATATATCTTCTCAAAGAACCAGCTTTTACTTTTGTTGATATTTGCTAGTCTCCTTTGTTTCTTTTTCATTTATTTCTGCCCTAATTTTTATGATGTCTTTCCTTCTACTAACCCTGGGGTGCTTCATTTCTTCCTTTTCTAGTTGCTTTAGGTGTAAAGTTACATTATGTATTTCATTTTTCTCTTGTTTCTTGAGGTAAGCTTGTATTGCTATGAACCTTCCTCTTAGTACTGCTTTTATTGAATCCCATAGGATTTGGGTTGTTGTGTTTTCATTTGCATTCGTTTATATGCATATTTTGATTTCTTTTTTGATTTCTTCTGTGATTTATTGGTTATTCAGAAGCATGTTGTTTAGCATCCATATGTTTGTATTTTTAATAGTTTTTTTTCCCCCTGTAGTTGACATCTAATCTTACCATATTGTGATCAGAAAAGATGCTTGAAATTATTTCAAGTTTTTTGAATTTACAAAGGCTAGATTTATGGCCCAGGATGTGATCTATCCTGGGGAAGGTTCCGTGTGTACTTGAGAAAAAGGTGACATTCATTGTTTTGGGGTGAATTGTCCTATAGATATCAATTTGGTCTAACTGGTCCATTGTATCATTTAAAGTTTGTGTTTCCTTGCTAGTTTTCTGTTTGGTTGATCTACCCATAGGTGTGAGTGGGGTATTAAAGTTTCCTACTATTATTGTTACTGTTAATTTCCCCTTTCATACTTGTTAGTATTTGCCTTACATATTGTGCTCCTATGTTGGGTGCATATATATTTATAATTGTTATATCTTCTTCTTAGATTGATCCTTTGATCATTATGTAGTGTCCTTCTTTTCTCACGGCCTTTATTTCAAAGTCTATTTTATCTGATATGAGTATTCCTACTCCAGCTTTCTTTTTTTCTCTTTTGCATGAAGTATATTTTTCCAGCACTTCACTTTCAGTCTGTGTGTGTCCCTTGTTTTGAGATGTGTCTCTTTTGGACAGCATATATAGGGGTCTTATTTTTGTATCCATTCAACCAGTCTTTGGCTTTTGGTTGGGGCATTCAACCCATTTACATTTAAGGTAATTATTGATAAGTATGATCCCATTGCCATTTACTTTGTTGTTTTAGGTTTGAGTTTATAAACTTTTCTGTGTTTCCTCTATAGAGAAGATCCTTTAGCATTTGTTGAAGAGCTGGTTTGGTGGTGCTGAATTCTCTCAGCTTTTGCTTGTCTGTGAAGCTTTTGATTTCTCCTTCATATTTGAATGAGATCCTTGCTGGGTATAGCAATATGGGTTGTGGGTTTTTCTCTTTCATCATTTTAAGTATGTCCTGCCATTCCCTTCTGGCCTGAAGAGTTTCTATTGAACAATCAGCTGTTATCCTTATGGGAATCCCCTTGTGTGTTATTTGTTGTTTTTCCCTTGCTACTTTTAATATTTGCTCTTTGTGTTTGATCTTCATTAATTTGATTAATATGTGTCTTGGGGTGTTTCACCTTGAGTTTATCCTGTTTGGGAATCTCTGAGTTTTTTGTACTTGGGTGGCTATTTCCTTCCCTATTTTAGGGAAGTTTTCAACTATTATCTCCTCAAGTATTTTCTCAGGCCCTTTCTTTTTGCCTTCTTCTTCTGGTACTCCTATGATTCAAATGTTGGGGAATTTAACATTGTCCCAGAGGTCTCTGAGGTTGTCTTCATTTCTTTTAATCCTTTTTTCTTTTTTCCTCTCTGCTTAATTTATTTCCACCTTTCTATCTTCCACCTCACTATCCTATCTTCTGCCTCAGTTATTGTACTGTTGGTTCCTTCCAGAGTGCTTTTGATCTCAGTTATTGCATTATTCATTATTAATTGACTCTTTTTTATTTCTTCTAGATCTTTGTTAAACATTTCTTGCATCTTCTCAATCCTTGTCTGTAGTCTATATATCTGTAACTCCATTTTGTTTTCAAGATTTTGGATCATCTTTACTATCATTATTCTGAATTCTTTTTCAGGTAGACTCCCTATCTCCTCTTCTTGTGTTTGCTGTGGTGGGCATTTATCATGCTTCTTTACCTGCTGAATATTTCTCTGCCTTTTCGTTTTGCTTAGATCACTGTGTTTGGGATGGCTTTTCTGTAGGCTGGAAGTTTGTGGTTCTTCTTTATTGAGGAGGTTCCTCCCTGTGGGTGGGGTTGGACTAGTGGCTTGTCAATGTTGCCTGTTTAGGGAAGCGTGCATCTGTGTTCTGGTGGGTGGAGTGGATCTCTTCTCTCTCCTGCAGATCAATGAGGGAATACAGGTGGATATGTTGAAGGAAATATTCTCTGGAGAAAATTATGTGGCACAGACCTCAGCCACCACCGCTGGGCAGCTGAACAAATAGGTTCACAGTGACTTCAGCCTCTGCCACAGCCGCACCATGCTGGCCAGCTGTTCAGTGTGTCTCTAGGGCATGGGGTTCTGCTGCTGGATGTCAGTCAGGGGCTCCTTGTACACGAACTCCAGGAACTCTTTGGCCTGCTTAGAGACCTTGTATTTTGAAGTGTCCCAGTTGTCAACTATGCAGCCGGGATTAGGAAGCTGTCATACACGTGGCAGCTGCTGCAGTAATACCAACCGCTGTAGTTACACACCTTGGCTTTCCGGTCGGAAAGGCCTATTGATGGCTGGAATTCTGGTGCACTAAGGACAGATGGCCATAAGAGAGGAAGGGGGCAGCCCAATTCCTGCCTCCTCTCTCCCACCAGGTTTCATTTTTCTTTCTCAAGATTGCCTTGGCTACTCAGAATCCTTTGTGTTTACCTACAAATTGTAAAACAATTTTGCTTTAGTTCTATGAAAAATGCCATTTGGAATTTTATAGGGATTTCATAGAATCTGTAGATTGCTTTGGGTAGTATAGTCATTTTCCCAATGTTGATTCTTCCAATCCAAGAACATGATATATCTCTGTTTGTGTCATTTTTTATTGCTTTCATCAGTATTTTATAGTACAAATCTTTTGCTCCTTAGACAGATTTATTTCTAGGTATTTTATTCTTTTTGATGAGATGGTAAATGAGATTGTTTCCTTCTCTTTCAGTTCTTTTCTTAATGTAAATATATGTGATGTTTTGTTAGTGTATATGGATGCAAGAGATTTCTGTGTATTAATTTTGAATCTGGCGACTTTACCAAAATTCATTGAGGAACTCTAATAATCTTCTGGTAGCACCTTCAGGGTTTTAAATGCATATTACCATCAGTTCAGTTCAGTTCAGTTCAGTCGCTCAGTCGTGTCTGACTCTGCGACCCCATGAATCACAGCACGCCAGGCCTCCCTGTCTATCACCAACTTCCGGAGTTCACCTAGACTCATGTCCATGGAGTCAGTGATGCAATCCAGCCATCTCATCCTCTGTCATCCCCTTCTCTTCCTGCCCCCAATCCCTCCCAGCATCAGAGTCTTTTCCAATGAGTCAACTCTTCGCATGAGGTGGCCAAAAGACTGGAGTTTCAGCTTTAGCATCATTCCTTTCAAAGAAATCCCAGGGCTGATCTCCTTCAGAATGGACTGGTTGGATCTCCTTGCAGTCCAAGGGACTCTCAAGAGTCTAATCCAACACCACAGCTCAAAAGCATAAATTCTTCAGCGCTCAGCCTTCTTCACAGTCCAACTCTCACATCCATACATGACCACAGGAAAAACCATACCCTTGACTAGACGGACCTTTGTTGGCAAAGTAATGTCTCTGCTTTTGAATATGCTATCTAGGTTGTTTGTAACTTTCCTTCCAAGGAGTAAGCGTCTTTTAATTTTATGGCTGCAGTCACCATCTGCAGTGATTTTGGAGCCCCCCAAAATAAAATCTGACACTGTTTCCATTGTTTCCCCATCTATTTCCCATGAAGTGATGGGACCAGATGCCATGATCTTAGTTTTCTGAATGTTGAGCTTTAAGCCAACTTTTTCACTCTCCACTTTCACTTTCATCAAGAGGCTTTTGAGTTCCTCTTCACTTTCTGCCATAAGGGTGGTGTCATCTGCATATCTGAGGTTATTGATATTTCTCCCAGCAATCTTGATTCCTGCTTGTGTTTCTTCCAGTCCAGCGTTTCTCATGATGTACTCTGAATATAAGTTAAATAAGCAGGGTGACAATATACAGCCTTGATGTACTCCTTTTCCTATTTGGAACCAGTCTGTTGTTCCATGTCCAGTTCTAACTGTTGCTTCCTGACCTGCATATAGATTTCTCAAGAGGCAGATCAGGTGGTCTGGTATTCCCATCTCTTTCAGAATTTTCCACAGTTTATTGTGTTCATAGTACCATAGTAACATGCATTCAAAAAACTAAGATCATGGCATTTGGTAACACTACCTGATGGCAAATAAATGGGGAAAAAGTGGAAATAGTGGCAGACTTTATTTTCTTGGGCTCCAAAATCACTGCAGATGGTGACTGCAGCCATGAAATTAAAAGACTCTTACTCCTTGGAAGAAAAGCTATGACCAACCTAGACAGCATATTAAAAAGCAGAGACATTACTTTGTTAAAAAAGGGTCCTTCTAGTCAAAACTATGGTTTTTACAGTAATCATGTATGGATGTGAGAGTTGAACCATAAAGAAAGCTGAGTGGTGAAGAATTGATACTTTTGAACTGTGGTGTTGGAGAAGACTCTTGAAAGTCCCTTGGACTGCAAGGATATCCAACCAGTCCATCCTAAAGGAAATTAGTCCTGAATATTCATTGGAAGGACTGATGCTGAAGCTGAAACTCCAATACTTTGGCCACCTGATGCAAAGAACTGACTCATTGGAAAAGGCCCTGATGCTGGAAAACATTGAAGGCAGGACAAGAAGGAGATGACAGAGAATGGGACAGTGGGATGGCATCACTGACTCTATTAACATGAGTTTGAGTAAGCTCCAGGAGTTGGTGATGGACAGGGAAGCTTGGCATGCTGCAGTCCACGGGATCTCAAAGAGTCAGACACCCTGAGCAACTGAACTGAACTGATCATATAATCTGTAAACAGTGACAGTTTTATTTCTTCTTTTCCAATTTGTATTCCTGTTGTATTCGTTTCTTGCATTTGTATCTGTTTCTTCCCTGATTACCATATCTATGATTTCTAAAACTATGTTGAACAAAAATGGCTAGAGTGAATATTCTTGTTTTGTTCCTGAATTTAAAGGACATATTTTCAGTTTTTCACCACTGCAAAGGATGCTTGCTGTGGGTTTTTCATATATGGCCTATATTTTGTTGAGCTAGGTTCTATCTATGCCACTTTCTGGAGAGTTACTTTTTTTCTTCTTGTCATGAATTGGTGTTGAGTTTTGTCAAAAACCTTTTTTTGCATCTATTGATATGATTATATGATTTTTATTCTTTAATTTGTTGATGTGGTATGTCACACTGATTGATTTGTGGATATTGAAAAACCTTTTCATCCCTGGATAAACCCCACTTGGTCATGGTGTATGATCCTTTTAATGTGTTGTTGGATTCTGTTTGTTAGTATTTTGTTGAGGGTTTTTGTGTTTATGTTCATCAGTGATATTAGCCTGTAATTTTCTCTTTTTTGTGACATTTTTGTCTGATTTTAGTATAAGGGTGAGTGAACTCATAGAATGTGTTTAGGCAAGTTCCTTCCTCTGTAATTTTTTGAAAGAGTTCAAGATTTGGGTGTTAACTCTTCTCTAAATGTTTGACAGAATTCACCCATGAAGCCACCTGGGCTTTTGTTTGTTGGAAGATTTTTAATCAGTTTCAATTTCAGTATTTGTGATTGGTCTTTTCATATTTTCTATTTCTCCCTATGGCTTAGACAATAAAGAATCTGCCTGCAATGCAGGAGATCCAGGTTCAATCACTGAGTGTGGAAAATCCCATGGAGGAGGAAATGGCAACCCACTCCAGTATTCTTGCCTAAAGAATCCCATGGACAGAGGAGCCTAGCTGGCTACAGTCCATGGAGTTGCAGAATTAGACATGACTGAGTGACTAACACACACACACACACACATACACACACACACACACATGCACACAGCCTTAGAAGGTTGTACCTTCCTAAGAATTTGTCTATTCTTTCTAGCTTGTCCATTTTGTTGGTGTATATTTCCTTGTAGTAGTCTCTTAGGAGTTTTTTCATTTCAGTGGTATCCATGGCAAGCTCCCCCTTTTCATTTCTAATTTTATTGAGTTGAGTCCTCTCCCTTTTTTTCTTGATGAGTCTAGCTAAAGGTTTATAAATTTTATCTTCTGAAAGAACCAGCTTTTGGTTTCATTGATCTTTGCTACAATTTTTTCATTTCTTGCTCTTTTATTTCTGCTTTAATCTTTATGATTTCTTTCATTCTGCTAACTTTTAAAATTCAGTTTGTTTTTTTATTTTCTGTTGGATTTTGAGGGTGCTTTGCATATTCTGAACAGAAGGCCTTTATATGCTTAACATATGTATTGTTCCAGTATGTGATTTTCAGTTTTGTTCTATTAATGATGTCTTTACAACCGGAAAAGTTTTAAAATTTGATAAAGTTCAACTGATCAGTGCTTTTCCTTCATGGATTATGCTCTTGTCAGCTATGTAAAAACTTGTAGCCAAACACAAGATCATGCAGATTTTTCTCCTATGATTTCTTGTAGACGTTTTACAATTTCGTGTTTTCATTTAGGTCTATGCTCCATTTTGAGTTAGTTTTTGTATAAGGTCTGTCAAGGCTTGTATTTTAGCATATGAACATTGAATTTCTCCAATATCACTTGCTAAAAAAACTAAACCTTATTCATCAAAGTGTTTTCATTTGTCAAAATCAGTTGATTATATTTGTGTGAGTTTATCTGTAAAGGGTCCCTATTGTGTTTTACTGCTAAATATGTCTATTCTTTCATCTAATTCTGATGTTTTGACAGCTTTATAGTAAAAATATAGTAACAGCTAAGTAGAAAAATTGGAATAGAGCAAAATGAACCTCCAACCTTTTCTATTTAATGATTTCAATGGCAATCAATTTCATTAATCAATATAGACCTATTCGTGTTTTCTATCTTCTACTTAAGTGAGTTTTGGTAGTTTGTGTCTTTCAAAAAATTAGTTTATGTAAATTACCGAGTTTATGGGACTGGAGTTGTTAATAGCATTCATTTATTATTGTTTTAATGACTATGGGATCAGTGATGATTGACAATGTCTGTCTTTTCTCTTTTCTCTCTAATTAGCTTATCTAGGGGTTCCATCAGTTTATGGCAAACAGATGCAGAAAAAGTGGAAACAGTGACAGATTTTATTTTCTTTGGCACATATCACTGCAGATGGTGACTGCAGCCATGATCATGATGTGAAAAGACGCTTGCTCTTTGGAAGGAAAACTATGACAAACCAAGATAATGTATTAAAAAGCAGAGACATCAATTTGCTGACAAAGGTCTATACAGTCAAAGCTGTAATTTTCTCCAGTGGTCATTTACAGATGTAAGAGTTAGACCATAAAGAAGGCTGAGCACTGAAGAATCAATGATTTTGAATTGTGATGCTGGAGAAGACTCTTGAGAGTCCCTTGGACAGCAAAGAGATCAAACCAGAAAATCCTGAAGTAAATCAACTCTGAATATTCTGGAAGGACTGATGTTGAAACTGAAGCTCCAATACTTTGGCCACCTGATGTGAAGAGCCAACTCATAGAAAAATATTCTGATGATAGGAAAGATTGAGGGCAGGAGGAGAAGGGCTCGACAGAAAATGATATGTTGGATGGCATTGCCAACACGATGGATATGAGTTTGAGCAAACTCAGAGAGATAGTGAAGGACAGGAAAGTCTGACATGCTGCAGTCCATGGGATCACAAAGAGTCAGATATGACTTAGAGACTAAACAATAGCAAAAAGGTTTATCAGTTTGATTTATGTTTTCAGACAGCCATCTTTGGTTTTGTGGATTATCTCTATAGCTTTCCTGTTTGCAGATTCACAGATTTTTTTAACTATAAATATAATTATTTCCTTCCTTTTTGTTTCAAGGTTAATTTGAATCTTATTTCTCTTATTTCTAAAATGGCAACATAGGTTATTGATTTGATTTTACATCTTTATTTTTCTAATCTATGCACTTAATTGCTGCAAACTCCCTTTAATTGTGGTTTAGCTGTATTCCACCAGTTTTCATATTTTTATTTTGTTTTTAACTCAGTTTAAAATATTTAAAATGTTTCTTTTGACATTTCTTTGACCCATGGATTGTTTAAAAGCCTGTTAAATCTAAATATTTGAGAGTTTCCCAGATATCTATCTCTTGCTGATTTCTAATTTAATTGCATTGTGATTTAAGATTGCTGTTTGTATGATTTCTATTATTTTAATGTACTAAGGTATATTTAAACTCAGAATATGGTCTATCATATTCCATGCACATTTGGAAATAATATATATCCTACTGAAGCTGGAAAGAGTGCTCTATAAATTTCAATTAGAACAAGTTGATAGATAACACTGCTCACATTACCTACATGTGTGGGCGAGTGTGTGTTCAGTTGCTTCAGTCCTGTCCAGCTCTGTGTGACCCTATAGACTCTAGGCCTCTAGGCTCCTCTGTTCATGAGATTCTCCAGGCAAGAATACTGGAGTGGGTTGCCATGCCCTCTTCCACAGGGATCAAACCGGTGTGTCCTGAATTGCAGGCAGATTATTTTAACTGCTGAGCCACCATGGAAGCCCCACATTACCTACATCCTCACTGATTTTCTGCCTGCTTCTTTAACAATTACCAAGAGAGTTGAACTCTCCAACTATCATTGTCAATTTGTCTATCTTTTTACCTCGATAAGTTTTTGCTTCATGTATTTTATTAGCCAAAAGATTCATCCTCCCCCCACCCCATAAGAAGACTCTTATAGTGCTTAGTTTTCTTTAACTTCATTTGAAACAATTTTGTTAGGTTGTATTGTAATGAATGTCATATCAGCATGCTTTTAAAAAATATTAAAATTGGTGAATTTTTGTGTAGCCATTTTAATATTGAAAATGGAAGGAAAAAAGCAACATATTTGGCATATTATGCTTTATTATTTCAAGAAAGGTAAAAATGCAACTGAAGCACACACAAAAAATATTTGTGCAGTGTATGAAGAAGTTGTTGTGACTGAGTGAATACGTCAAAAGCGGGTTGTGAAGTTTCATGCTAGAACTTTCTCACTGCACCCTTTTATATGGCTGGATAGATCAGTTGAAGTTAATAGTGATGAAATCAAGACATTAACTGAGAATAATCAAAGTTGTACCATGTGGAGGATAGCCAAGATACTCAAAATATCCAAATCAAGCACTGAAAATCATTTGTACCAGCTTTGCTATGTTAATCATTTTGATGCCTGGGTTCTATATAAGTTAAATGGGAAAAAAACCTCCTTGACTATATTTCCTCATGAGATTCTCTACTGAAACATAATAAAAGTATTCCATTTCCAAAACAAATTGTGATGGGCAATGAAAAGTTGATACTTACAGTAATGTGAAATGGAAAAGATCATAGGGCAAGTGAAATGAACCATCACCAACCACACCAAAGGCCAGTCTCCAATCAGAGAAAGTGATGTATGTGTGGTAGAATTAGAAGGGAGTCTTCTATTATGAGCTCCTTCTGGAAAATCAAATTGTTAATTCCAACAAGTACTGATCCCAGTCAGGTCAACTGAAGTCATACTCAGTGAAAAGTGTCCAGAATTAATCAACAGATAAAAGCATAATCTTTCATTAGGATAACTCAAGACTGCATGCTTTTTGAAGACTAGGCAAAAGCTGCTACAGCTTGACCAGGAAGTTCTGATTCATCTACTGTATTCACCAGACATTGCAGTTTTGGATGTCTATTTACTTCAGTTTATAGAATTCTTTTAATGGAAAAAACTTCAATTCTCTGGAAGACTGTGAAAAGCACCTGTAACTGTTCTTTGCTCAAAAAGATAAAAAGTTTTAAGAAGATGGAGTTATGAAGTTGCCTGAAAAATGGCAGAATATGGCGGAACAAAATGATGAATGTGTTTTTCAATAAAGTTCTTGGTGAAAATAAAAAAAATGTATCTTTATTGCAGTTTTCTTTTAATTAGTATTAGCATGGCATATGTTCCTCAGTTTCAACTTTTAATCTATCCAAGTTTATATTTAATGTAGATTTTCTTAAAAACAGTACAGTTGGACCTTTAATAAAAAAATGCAACTTGATAATATCTGTCTTTTAACTGGTGAATTTTGACCATTAACCTTTAGAATAGCAATCAGTATACTTGGATTAAAATCTAATACCTTGCTAATTGTCTTCTATTCTTTGCATTTCCTCCCTATATTTCCTCTTCCTATTTTTTTCCTGGCTTCCATTATTTAAATTGCATATTTTGTACATTTCCATTTTATATCCTCTCTTTACATGTAACCTTTTTTTACTTTTAAAATATTTTTAGTAACTGTTATAGGTTTTGCAATGTACATTTTAAATAATTTAAGTTCTTTTCAAATAGTGCTATACTGCTTTATGTGTAGTACTGGTACTTGATAAGAGAGCGTTTCCAACTCCCCCTCCAATCCCTTATGACATTCTTGTTTTCATTTATCCATACGCTGTCAACACCAACATATTATAAATATTATTGCTTTAAAAAGAGTGTTATATTCTAGATGAATAAGAATAGGAAAATAAAATAACTTACCTTCATTTATTCTCTTTAAATGTTTTTCCTTTCTTTTTGCTCACACAATTTTCCTTCTGTCCAAAGATCTGTTGTCATTTGTATATTGCAAAGCTACTGGCAGTGAGCCTTGTCAGGCTTTCTTTTCTGAAAAATATTTTCCCTTAACTTTTAATGAAAAATCAGATATGAAATTAATCCAATGCAGAATTCCAGATTGGCAGATGTTTTTTCTTTTAACAATTTGAAGATTTTACTCTACTCATTTCTTGCTTGAATGGTGTCTGTTGAGAAGTCTGTTGTAATTCATATCCTTGTTCCTTTATAAATAAGATGGTCTATTACTTGTATCTTCTTCAAGATTTTCTCTATTTTTGTATCTACAATTTAACTATAATTTGGCCAGTTTTTTTTTTTTTTTAATTTTTCTATCCTGCTTGTGACTTAGTAGATTTTTAAAATCTGTGGTTGGTATCTGTCATTAGTTTTTGAAAGTTTTTAGTTATTATTTCTTCAAATATTTCTTCTACCCCTTTCACTTTCTGCTCCTTCTGTTATTCCAATCATCTGCACGTCATGCTTTTTTGATATTGTCCAAAATTCTGGGAAGTTTTGTTCTTACATTTGTTCCTCCATTTGTGAAGTTTCCATTGAACTATCTCCAGGTTCACTGATTTCTCCTTCAGTTATTTTGAATCTACTTTTGAGTCTGTCAAAAGTGTTCTTCATTTCTAATAATGTGCTTTTGATTCCTAGCATTTCATTTTGATTTTTAAATGTTTTCCTATCTCTCTGCTACCATTTCCATCTTTTGGTACATGCTGTCTACTTTTTCTACTGGTAGCTTGGCATGTTAATCATAGCTATTTTAAATTTTTTGTATGATAATTCCAACAACTGTGTTATGTTTGAGTCTGGTTCTGATAATTTCTTTGTATCATCAGCTATGTTTATTGCTAATTAACCTATCTTTTTAATGTTTAAAGAAACCCAGCCATGTTTTAAGGGGTAATTGGAGAAGGAAATGGCAACCCACTCCAATATTCTTGCCTGGAGAATCCCATGGACAGAGGAGCCTGGCAGGGTACTGGTAGGTACTGAGATAAACTCTTTTCATATTGAGAATTTATGTTAATCTATCAGAAGGGCTGCGTTTAATGTCTAATGTAGCCATATATATCAAAGGCTTCAAATTCCTCCAGTGGATTTGGTTTTTTTTCCCCCTCCTGTATTTTGGATTTCTCTTTTTACCAGTCCTTAGAGAGTGTGTCTTGCAGTTCTTTAAACTGTAATCCACTGTTATTAATGGAGGACTGCTTGTTTCATTTTAGGATAAGAGGGAAGGGGACATTTGCTAATCCTCTGATTAAATGTCAGTCTTTTAGTGTGCCTATGACTCAGGGATATGGCTTTCAGAAATGTTTCAGGAATGTCCTTCTTTGAGGTGTCAAACTTCCCTCACAAGCCCCTGTTCATCTTCCCGATTCCAGTTTTCCTGGTCTATTTCTTTAAGCCTTGTCTGATATCCACTGTGGCCTTATTCATTTTCATCATCATCATCATCATCTTCTTCTTCTTCTTTTTTTTTTTTTTTTTGATAAGATAAGAATGATGGAGCAGCCTGGAGTGGAGCATACGTCCCTACCTCCAACAGAGCTAAAGTTTCAGAATTTCCCATTGTTTGATAGAAGCCTTTGGGAAGGTTTCAAAGTGACTGCTCTTCCTCATCTCCTGTCAGTATGTTAGGAACTTTCTTGGGTCCCTTTTAGGAAAACCTGGTGAAATTGCTAGACAAAAAACCTGCAGAAATATGGGAGTTCTCATGGTGATTGAAGTTTATCCAGATTTTCTTAGCCTCCAGTAAGTCTTCAAAGTTACTATCTAACTGTTACTTATGGCTTATGGCATTCAGTGCCTTCTGCTTCAGGTAAGCAAATCTTGAGAGCTGTAGCTCTCTGGATGTGCCAGACCCCCCTGATTTTGTAATGTTGATTCATCCTACACTTCAATTCTCCACTGGCTTCAAGAAAATCACCTATATTTTGTTTGTCCAGCTTTTCCCTTATGTAATGAGGACTTTCAAGGGCTTTGTATGTCTGAGTTGAAATTCAAGGCCTGCTTTTGATGACATTCCATTTTATAGGCTTCTAAGAATTTGAGCAAATATTTTCCCAACCAATCTACTTTTCTTTGCCTTATCTTTTATTGGTGCCATATAACTGCTGCTTGCCCAGGGTTCTGTCCATGAAACTCATCATCATGAGATATTCATCTCCATGACTTAATCCATAATATACTGGAGAAAACATCTAAATTTCATTTTTCAACTCTGGTTCACCTTCCTCAACCTCAGACACATTGTTTCAGGTTCATCTCCACATCTTACAAACACTTCAAGCTCATCATATTCCAAGCTGAAGTTATAATGTTATCTCCTCTCTTATCAGTTTCTTGAATACTTCTTTTTGAATTTATTCCCTTAGTCAGCTCCAATCAACTTTTCCTCAATTACCTAAACCAAACATGAGTCAATCTTCATATTGAACCCACATATCAAGTCAGTCACCATGTCCTGCTTTTCCATTTTCAACCCTCATTATGAATTTACTCTAGCTCATGGCAATAATAGTCTCTTAAAATGTTTTTTTTTTTTTCCACTCAAGTCTCCATCTCTTCCGCACAGGTTCTGCAATTATCTAACGATTCTCCAAATTAGGTTGTGTTCTTCACCCCAGTCGTATTCTCTAGGTCTTCTTGTTGGCTTCCAAGATAACTTCTTCCATAAGACTCTCCAGGCTTCTGGTTCAAGATGGTGGAGTAGAAGGACATGCGCTCATCTCCTCCTTTAGGAGCACCAAAATCACAACTAGTTGTTGAACAGCCATTGATAAGATGTTGAAACATACCAAAGAAAGATACCCCAAGTCCAAAGACAAAAAATAAGCTGCAGCAAGATGGTAGGAGGGGCACAATTACGATAAAATCAAACCCCATACCCACTGGGTGGGTGACCCACAAAATGGAGAACAATTATACTAAAGAAGTTCTCCCACTGTTGTGAAGGTTCAGAACTCCATTCAGGTTTACCAGCCTGGGGACTTGGGAGTCCCCAGGGAATCTGACCTTGAAGGTCAGTGGGATTTGATTACAAGACTTCCACAGGACTGGGGAAAATAGAGACTGCAGTCTTGGAGGGCACCAACAAAACCTTGCATGCACCAAGACTCAGAGGAAAAGAACAGTAACGTCAAAGAAACAGAACCAAAACTACCTGCTAGTGTTGGAAGGTCTCCTGTGGAGGCAAGGGTTGGAAAGGGCTCAGCACAGGGATGGGGGACTAGCAGCAGCTGTCTGGGAAAGTCCCCTTTGGCCTCTTGGAGGTCACTATTAACCTGACCATAGAGCCTGTATACCCTAGAGTTTGATCCCCTGAAGCCAAAAAACTACCAGGGAGGAAGCACAACCTTACCCATCAGCAGATAATTGGATTAAAGCTTTACAGAGTAAGGCCCTGACCACTAGAACAATACCCAGTCCCTCCCATCAGAGGGTGTAAGCTTACACAAGCCTCTTAGCCTCCTCCATCAGAGGACAGACAGAAGAAGCAAGAGAAACCACAATCTCACAGTAACTAAAACAAAACCACATTACAGAAAGTTAATCAGCACGAAAAAGCAGAAAGTTGCATCCCAGATGAAGGGACAAGATAAAACCCTAGAAAAACAGCTTAATGAAATGGAGATAGGCAACTTTCCAGAAAAAGAATTCAGAATAATGATAGTGAATATGATTCAGGATCTCAGAAAAAGAATGGAGGCAAAGGTTGAGAAGATGCAAGAGATGTTTACCAAAGACCTACAAGAACTAAAGAGATGAATAATACACTAGAAGTAATCCATAACAGCATATCTGATGCATAAGAATGGATAAGTGATCTGGAGGACAGAATGGTGGAAATCACTGCCACAGAATAAGAATATAGAAAAAAGAGTGAAACAAAATGAAGATAGCCTAAGAGATCTCTGGGACAACATTAAATGCAGCAATATTAATATTATAGCTGTCCCAGAAGGAAAAAAGAGAAAGGATCTGAGAAAATACTTAAAGAGATAATAACTGAAAACTTCCTTAGCATGGGAAAGGAAATAGTCAAATGAGTCCAGGAAGCACAGAGTCCCAGGCAGGACAAACCCAAGGAGGAAAGCACTGAGACACATAGTAATAAAACTGACAAAAATTAAAGACAAAGATAAAATATTAAAAGCAGAAAGGGAAAAATGACAAACAATATACAAGGGAACTCCCATCAGGGTATCAGCTGATTCCTCAACAGAAATTCTACAAGTCAGAAGGGAATGGTATGATATATTTAAAGTGATGAAAGTGAAGAATCTACAACCAAGAATACTCTACCCAGAAAGACCCTCCTTCAGATTTGATGGAGAAATCAAATCAGATTTGATGGAGAAATCAATCAGGACAAGCAAAAATTAAGAGAATTCAGCATCACAAAACCAGCTTTATAACTAGTGCTAAAGGAACTTCTCTAGGCAGAAAACAAGAGAAGGAAAAGCCCTAACTACAGAAAATAAAACCAAAACAATTAATAAAACCACAATAGGAACATCAGTTCAGTTGCTCAGTCATGTCCAACTCTTTGCGACCCCATGAATCACAGCATGTCAGGCCTCCCGGTCCATCACCAACTCTCGGAGTTGACTTAAACTCATTTCCATCAAGTCAGTGATGCCATCCAGCCATCTCACTCTCTGTTGTCCCCTTCTCCTCCTGCCGTCTATCCCTCCCAGGATCAGAGTCTTTTCCAATGAGTCAACTCTTCGCATGAGGTGGCCAAAGTATTGGAGTTTCAGCTTTAACATCAGTCCTTCCAAAGAACACCCAGTACTGATCTGCTTTAGGATGGACTGGTTGGATCTCCTTGCAGTCCAAGGGAGTCTCAGGAGTCTTTTCCAACACTACAGTTCAAAAGCATCAATTCCTCGGCACTCAGCTTTCTTCACAGTCCAACTCTCACATCCATACATGACCACTGGAAAAACCATAGCATTGACTAGACAGACCTTTGTTGGCAAAGTAATGTCTCTGCTTTTGAATATGCTATCTAGGTTGGTCATAACTTTCCTTCCAAGGAGTAAGCATCTTTTTTAATTTCATGGCCGCAGTCACCATCTGCAGTGATTTTGGAGCCCCCCAAAATAAAGTCTGCCACTGTTTCCACTGTTTCCCCATCTATTTCCCATGAAGTGATGGGACCGGATGCCATGATCTTCGTTTTCTGAATGTTGAGCTTTAAGCCAACTTTTTCACTCTCCTCTTTCACTTTCATCAAGAGGCCTTTTAGTTCCTCTTCACTTTCTGCCATAGGGGTGGTGCCATCTGCATATCTGAGGTTATTGATATTTCTCCCGGCAATCTTGATTCCAGCTTGTGCTTCTTCCAGTCCAGCGTTTCTCATGATGTACTCTGCATATAAGTTAAATAAGCAGGGTGACAATATACAGCCTTGACGTACTCCTTTTCCTGTTTGGAACCAGTCTGTTTTTCCATGTTCAGTTCTAACTGTTGCTTCCTGACCTGCGTACAGGTTATTGTGATCCACATAGTCAAAGGCTTTGGCATAGTCAAGAAAGCAGAAATAGATGTTTTTCTGGAACTCTCTTGCTTTTTTGATGATCCAGCGGATGTTGGCGATTTGATCTCTGGTTCCTCTGTCTTTTATAAAACCAGCTTGAACATCTGCAAGTTCAAGGTTCACGTACTGCTGAAGCCTGGCTTGGAGAATTTTGAGCATTACTCTACTTGCATGTGAGATGAGTGCAATTGTGTGGTAGTTTGAGCATTCTTTGGCATTGCCTTTCTTTGGGATTGGAATGAAAACTGACCTTTTCCAGTCCTGTGGCCACTGCTGAGTTTTCCAAATTTGCTGGCATATTGAGTGCAGCACTTTAACAGCATCATCTTTCAGGATTTGAAATAGCTCAACTGGAATTCCATCACCTCCACTAGCTTTGTTCATAGTGATGCTTTCTAAGGCCCACTTGACTTCACAGTCCACGATGTCTGGCTCTAGGTGAGTGATCACGCCATCGTGATTATCTGAATCGTGAAGCTCTTTTTTGTACAGTTCTTCTGTGTTTTCTTGCCACCTCTTCTTATATCTTCTGCTTCTGTTAGGTCCATACCATTTCTGTCCTTTATCAAGCCCATCTTTGCATGAAATATTCCCTTGGTATCTCTAATTTTCTTCAAGAGATCTATGGTGTTTCCCATTCTGTTTGTTTTCCTTTATTTCTTTGAATTAATCGCTGAAGAAGGCTTTCTTATCTCTCCTTGCTATTCTTTGAAACTCTGCATTCAGATGCTTTTATCTTTCCTTTTAATGGCCATCTAATTACAATGTGTGAGATACAAATTTTTTAATATATTTGTGTAGGATATGACTAATATAAATTAAATATAAAGCTATCACATTTAAATTATTAATGACATCATTCAAGATGCTACTATTCTTATATTTTTTACACTTGATAAAATATTATTAGAGAAAGGTTAATATGTCTCAGTAAAATATATATATTTTTCTTTTCCCTCATGTTTATTCTGGTTTTTGCTTTATGTAATTTGTTTCCTTGTTGTTAAGGTGTCTAATGTTTTATGATGTCTATCTTCTTTGTAAATTGTACCTTTTATCATTAAAAATATTCATCTTTGTTTCATTTACAGTAAAAAAAAAAGTTTCCATTATCTGGTCCATCTGCCCTCTTCTCCTTAAATACTGCCCCACATGCCTCTTATGCCCCCTCCTCCAACTCATCCAGCTTCTTAAGCAGGTTGTTTTCCTAAATTTTTCATCTGCTTTACCCTCTTCTGGACGCCACAGCACCCATGCCCCAGGGTAATAGCTATACAACTATTTCTTTAACACTCAGCTGTTGAGTGGGCTGTTTATGAAAGACTTCAGTGGTATTGGGAAAGGAGTCCCTCTACTGTACCCATAAATCAGTGATTTTTTTCTTATTTGTGTCCTCACTAGGCTCTGAGCATGTTGAAGGCAGGGCTTCTCTGCTGAGCCCCATGTTCAATAAGTATTTGTAGAATAAATGAAAAGCAATGTTCTTAAAAGCTCTCTTGATTCCCAACTGAAAGTCCCAGGAAAGCAGCCCCAGAGTGAGGCTATGACGACAATATTCCTGCCACTTGCTCTCTTGAGCACCTGGCCCGCTGCCTTGGGTATGATCACTGCTCTGCAGGGTTAGTCTGCAGAGGTTTTAGATGATCAGGTTTAGTCTGCTTTTCCTAACTCTGTGACTATGATCACTTCACTTTACTCTCTGTGTCATATCTTTGAATCCAGAAAGATGATGGTGATAACAGGTTTCACAAGTTTTCTTTTGATCTGGGTAAAAATAAGATATTTCTACAGCATTAACCTCATCTCTTTGAATGAAACATATGGAAAATATCACCTTAAATTTGGGCAAACAAGCAATACTTTGATCTGTTTTTGCTCAGTCCTTCCTTGGGTCATGTTAACTAACATTAAGCAGTATACCAGATTCTATCAGCAATAATAGCTTTGCAGTGTAAATACTGCAAGAAGAATATTTTTCATGAGAAACACTTGTTTACCAGGTACTGGTTGTGTTGCATAACAATATTACACAGAATTCTGTGTGACATAAGGGCAAGCAGAGGAGTATGATCAAGTGTTCTGAGAAAGCGGTACCAGCTGTATATAAGACAAAACATGATTTGTTTGGGTACCACCCAAACATGACTACTTTGAAACTCTATATGGAAAGTCCATCTATGGAATATTGCTGTATTGGGGAAAACAGGGAAACATATAGATATTTGAAAGTATTTTTGTCATATATTTGCATATGGGATTTTGCTAAATATGAAAAGCAAAAATTAAGGGTTCCCATAGGGGTTTCTTTCCTCTCCGTACCATTATGAGCTATATGACCTTGGGCTAGGTATTTAATATCCCTAAGCATAAGCTATTTGTACAAGAGTTGTTTAGTTGCTAAGTCATATCCAATTCTTTGCCACCCCATGCACTATAGCATGCCAGGCTTTCCTGTCCTTCACTATCTCCCGGAATTTGTTCAAACTCATGTCCATAAAGTTGATGCTGCTATCTAACCATCTCTTCCTCTGCCACCCTTGTCTCCTTTTGCCTTCAATCTCTCCCAGCATCAGGGTCTTTTTCAATGAGTTGGCACTTTGCATCACGTAAGTATTGGGGCTTCAGCTTCAGCATCAGTCCTTCCAATAAGTATTCAGGGTTGATTTCTTTTAGAATTGACTGGTTTGATCTCCTTGCTGTTCAAGGGACTCTCAAGAGTCTTCTCCAGCACCATAGTTTGAAAACATCAGTTCTTTGGTGCTCGGCCTTGTTTGTGGTCCAAACCTCACATCCATACATGATTACAGGAAAAACCATAGCTTTGACTTTATAGACCTTTGACAGCAAAATGATATCTCTACTTTTTAATATGCCTTCTATTTTTGTTGTAACTTTCCTTCCAAGGGGCAAGTGTCCTTTAATTTCATGGCTGCAGTTGAAGTCTGCAGTGATTTTCGAGCCCAAGAAAATAAAATCTGTCACTGTTTCATCTTCTCCTTCTATTTTCAAGGAAGTGAACTTATATGCAGAGTACATCATGAGAAACACTGGGCTGGAAGAAAGAAGCTGGAATCAAGATTGCTGGGAGAAATATCAATAACCTCAGATATGCAGATGACACCACCCTTATGGCAGAAAGTGAAGAGGAACTAAAAAGCCTCTTGATGAAAGTGAAAGAGTAGAGTGAAAAAGTTGGCTTAAAGCTCAACATTCAGAAAACGAAGATCATGGCATCTGGTCCCATCACTTCATGGGAAATAGATGGGGAAACAGTGTCAGACTTTATTTTTTTTGGTCTCCAGAATCCCTGCAGATGGTGACTGCGGCCATGAAATTAAAAGATGCTTACTCCTTGGAAGGAAAGTTATGACCAGCCTAGATAGCATATTAAAAAGCAGAGATATTACTTTTCAAACAAAGGTCTGTCTAGTCAATGCTATGTCTAGTCAATGTATGGATGTGAGAGTTGGACTGTGAAGAAAGATGAGTGCTGAAGAAGTGATGCTTTTGAACTGTGGTGTTGGAGAAGACTCTTGAGAGTCCCTTGGACTACAAGGAGATCCAACCAATCCATTCTGAAGGAGATCAGCCCTGGGATTTCTTTGGAAGGAATGATGCTGAGGCTGAAACTCCAGTACTTTGGCCACCTCATGCAAAGAGTTGACTCATTGGAAAAGACTCTGATGCTGGCAGGGATTGGGGGCAGGAGGAGAAGGGGATGACAGAGGAAGAGATGGCTGGGTGGCATCTCCGACTTGATGGACAGGAATTTGGATGAACTCCAGGAGTTGGTGATGGACAGGGAGGCCTGGCATGCTGTGATTCATGGGGTCGCAAAGAGTCGGACATGACTGAGTGACTGAACTGAACTGAACTGATGGGACCAGATGCCGTGATCTTAGTCTTTTGAATGTTGAGTTTTAAGTCCTCTTTCACTTTCATCAAGAGGCTCTTTAGTTCCACTTCACTTTCTGCCTTGAGAGTGGTATCATCTACTTATTGGAGATTGTTGGTATTTCTACTGGAAAACTTGATTCCAGCTTGGGCTTCATCCAGCCCAGTATTTTGCATGATGTACTCTGCACAGAAGTTAAATAAACACAGTGACAATATACAGCCTTGTCTTACTGCTTTCCCAATTTGGAATCGGTCTATTGTTCCATTTCTAGTTCTAACTATTGCTTCTTGACCTGTATACAGGTTTCTTAGGAGGCAGTTTAGGTGGTCTGGTATTCCCACTTTACACAGTTTGTGGTGATCCACTCAAAGGCTTTAGTATAGTCAGTGAAGCAGAAGTAGATATTTTTCTGGAATCCCTTGCTTTCTCTATGATTCAGTGAATGTTGGCAATTTGATCTCTGCTTCCTCTGCCTTTACTATAGCCAGCTTGTACATCTGAAAGTTCTTGGTTCACATACTACTGAAGCCTAGCTTGAAGGATTTTGAGCATTATCTTGATAGCATGTGAAATGAGTGCAATTGTACAGCCGTTTGAACATTTTCTGGCATTGCCCTTCTCTTGAATTGAAATGAAAACTGACCTTTTCCAGTCCTGTGGCCACTGCTGAGGTTTCCAAATTTGCTGAAATATTGAGTGCAGCACTTTAACACCATCATCTTTTTTGGATTTTAAGTAGCTCAGCTGAAACTTCATCACCTCCACTAGCTGTGTTCATAGTAATGCTTCCTAAGACTCACTTGACTTCACACTCCAAGATGCCTGACCCTAGGTGAGTGACAATATCATCATGTATTCTTTTTTAAAATACGGTTTTTTAAAAAATGTTTTTTTAAAGCTTTTAAAAAAATATAGTTCTTCTGTGTATTCTTGCCACCTCTTCTTAATCTCTTTTGCTTCTCTTAGGTCCTTACTGTCTCCGCACTTTATTGTGCCCATCCTTGCATGAAGTTTTCCCATGATATCTCCAATTTTCTTGAAGAGATTTCTAGTCTTTCTTATTCTGTTTTTCCTCAACTTCTTTGCATTACTTGTATAAGAGAGATTATAAGAATACCCACCTCCTACAGTTATTATGAAGATTAAATCAGGTAACACCCTTAAAGTTCTTAGAACAGTGTTTGTACATATCATTTACCTATGAAACTTTGCTATCCATCCATCATAATCACCACCACCTTTATTATTTTTATACCACACACTGTTCTGTTGAATTGGGGCATAAAAAGCTCTGACTGGGCTTCTCGCTATAGGTCTGCTTTGAGAGCTGAACACTACAAAACATACTACAGCACACTTGCACATATAACACCAGCTTCATTCTTATAACCTGCTCTTATTACTAAGTTATACCTTGTCCACTAATGCATGATATCTTAAGAAAAAAACTACTTTTTTTCTTGCCTGGGTCATCTACTGCCATCTGTTTTCTATCATCTATGATATTGTCAAAACTTTTTTCTTTTTATATGACTGATTAGGAAAAATCTGGCCTTCTAATTCTTGAGGGACACACTTTCTATGAAGTGTGCTTGGTACATGTTTGGTCTGCCTACCTTTTGGTGGGTTTCCCACATTCCCACTGAAGCAGGAGTGGTCCCACCCATCCCCAGGCCTCTACTGCACAGCAAGGTCTAAGGTCAGTGGAGGGAGCCAAGAATGAAATGTTTCTGATTTGTACCTCATGGAAGGTTTTAGTCCTCTTTTGAGCTTATTGACTAAGAAACAGAGTAAGCTGTGTCTTAAAATCTAGTGAAAATATTTGTTGTGGATTTTAGTATAATTCAAGTCCAAAATAATTATTTTTAAAATCTTAATCTTTCTTCTGATATTGAGTTTTGCCTATCTTAACAAACCTGCTTGACAGTTTCTGGGTAAGCCCTCCTTGGTACTGTTGTTATGGAATAGAGCACAGAGGATACTGCTTGGGCTATATTCTACTTTCTCTATATTGACACATGCTGGCAATTCTTTAGGTGAAATCCAACCCATCAACCTTTTCAAAGTATATTTTGACAAGCTTGCAATTCACAACACATGAGTCAGGTTATAGATGTGAAGCTTCTGTATGAAAGCTGTCAGTCCTATCACTTGACAGTTTATACGTGGGAAAAACTGAGTTTTGAGAGTCTCATCTAATCTTATAGTCACTGCATTTACTAATATTTTTGTGGTTACAGTTAAAGACAGTTCCATGGATTTCTAAAATGAAAAAATGTTTTCTATAAAGACAATAAAAGCAAGAGTAGTTGCTGCAAATTCAGAAATACACTCTCTGAAGTCTTAACTTTTTAAAAATAGAATCATATTAAGGAATGCTGATAGAGTAAAATTCTTGATATAAGCAGAATACAATTCTAAATCAAAGTTGATTTATATTTGATGATAGAAACCAATAAATGTACCAAGAAAAGAGACATGCTGAGAAAGCAGTACAGTCGTTTTTACTTTCCTCTCAAGGAATCTCCTTGGGTTGTGCTATTTTTGGAATGACATTCTGCTTACACCAGAGGAACTCAGATGCACCGGGATGGAGCCTCCCTTGCTGTGGCATGGTCTCCTGCATCTTCACTTCACCACCTTCAGCTATTGGCAACCTTATCTTCTCCACAGAAGGTAATTACTTGTCAGAGGATGCCTGGTTCCCCATCTCCCTCCATATACTAATGGAAGGGATTATGACAGTGGAATTTACACGAGAACTTTCAAGGGCTTTTGAGTATTAAAACTTAATTTAATTGCTTGATTCATTTCATTGAAAAGAAGCCAAGAGTACTATCACGTGGATACACAAGAGAGTCATCTGGGGAGCTTTAGGAATTATTCATGGCTTCCTTCCCCACCTGAGACTTTCTGATTCAGTTAGAATCCAGGTATCAGCAGTTTAAGAAATCTCACCCAAGAGATTCTACTGTAGTGTTAGGATTGAGAACTCTGCAGGCTGGGAAGAGAAATGTACAACAGAGTTTTTAATGGCCCTTTCCTAATTCCTAGACTTGGTTCTATATACCTCATGAATCTGAGCATTTATTAAAAGTTTTTAAATTATAAGTATAGATCCCTTAAAAGTACAAGTATAGAAAACTAAAGTCTGTAAGACATGCTACATCTAAATAGCCTTAAGGAATTATCTTAGAAATAATATCCTACAAAAATCAAGACACACTGCCATCATTACAAAACACTAAAAATAAGAATAGGTCATCTGTTTTGTTAGCTACAAGTGTGTGAGATCACTTTTCCTGAAAAATGAGGGATGGTATTTTTACTAATTCTCTGAGAACAGATGTAAGCTCACAACAGTCTGAAATTCAGATAGACCTGTACCTCTTGGGCTACAAGAAATACTACCTCAAATGGAGAAATCCATTTCAAGGAATTTGACAAGATAAATGCTCTTTGCAAATCACACTACAAAATAAATTCTATGTCTGCAGGTAGTGTGTTAATTTACCTATTTTCTTCTATCAACAGCTGTCTTTGCCTGACTTGAACCACCAAGAAAGTAGCAGACTCAGAGATCCCTTGGGAAGATGTGGGTTCTATTTAATATCTCACAACCCATAATTGTGGATTACCCACCTGTCCCTGGAAAAAGAGCAACAGCTTTCCCTCGAGTACATACAGTCCTGTGCATGGGTGGCTCACACAGCATTAGCGGAATAACATACAACCACCATGAAGAAAATAACACATATGCAGATGGAATTTAAAATGGAGGAATTCCCATCACCTTGTGGGCTCATGACAGTGAAGTACAACAGCTTTGTATGATGCAACAGTCTTGACTCTCTAATTGCTCAACAACTAGTCTGCCCAGGGTGATGAAAAGAACAGATGCCAAAGGACAATGGAATTGAAATGGAATTGAGTGTGATCTTTTAAGGAGCTAGAGAAAACTCAAAGACACTTTGTCATTCTGCTTTGAGTTTCTAGGGAGGAAACTCTCTTCTTGTTCCACTTCCCTTCATTCATGTATCTGATGGTTATGAGTAGCCTCTCATATGCCTGTGCCAGAGTTTTGGGTACACATGTGAGGGGGTTTAGTTCTTCCTGGCACCCTAGTCTTCCTGCCATAATAAACAGAAGCTGCTTTATAAGACTGGCTGCTATTTTTTAAATGTGACACATCTTCATCGATCACACAGGGATTGCTAAGCTCACTCCTACAACTTTAAATAGAAATATTGTTCTTCTTCTTGACAAATATTCATTGAAGACTTGCTATATAGCACATTGTTCTAAGTACCAAAAACACTTTGAAGTGAAAGTCATTCACCTATGTATGACTTTTTGCAGCCCTATGGACTGTAGCTTGCCAGCCTCCTCTCTCCGTGGAATTCTCCAGGCAAGTATACTGGAGTGGCTAGCCGTGTCCTCCTCCAGGGGATCTTCTCAACCCAGGGATCGAACCCAGGCCTCCTGTATTGCAGATGGATTCTTTACCATATAAGCCACCAGGGAAGCCCAAGAATACTGGAGTGGGTAGCCTATCCCTTCTCCAGATCTTCGTGACCCAGGATATGAACCAGGGTCTCGTGCATTGCAGGGTGATTCTTTACCAGCTGAGTTACCAGGGAAGCCACCCCACCCCCTCACCACAAAAAACAAACAAACAAACAAAAAACAAACAAACAAACAAAAACATACAAACAAACTTTACCATATAGAAAATTAAAGGTCATAAAATGAAAGTTTGAAATTATACAAAGTTCACTTCATGATTTAGTGAAGTATAAATGATGGCTTTGCTTCATCTATTTCTTCAATGATTCTAGCTCCCTCCATCCCATCTTATTCCAAGCGATTTACCTATTACAGCATTATACATCAAGCAGTCTAATTCATCCTTCATTTTTACATAGTGATTGATTGCTGCTGTTGTTGTGCAGTTTCTCAGTCGTATCCAAATCTGTGACCCCATGGACTGCAGCATGCCAGGCTTCCTGGTTCTTTATTATCTCCCAGAGTTTGCTGAAACTCATGTCCATTGACTCGGTGGTGCCATCCAACCATCTCATCCTCTGTTGCTCCCTTCCCCTTCTGCCCTCAGTCTTTACTAGCATCAGAGACTTTTCCAATAAGTGGGATCTTCCCACCAGGTGGCCATAATATTGGAGCTTAGCTTCAGCATCAGTTCTTCCAATAAATATTCAGGGTTGATTTCCTTTAGGATTGATTGGTTTGATCTTCTTGTTGTCCAAGGAACTCTCAAGCATCAATTCTTCAGCACTCAGTCTTCTTTATGGTCCAACTCTCACATCCAACACATGACTAATGGAAAGAGCAGAGGTTTGACCATATACACCTTTGACGGAAAAGTGATGTCTCTGCTTTTTAATACACTGTCTAGGTTTGTCACATCTTTCCTTCCAAGGAACAAGTGTCCTTTAATTTCATGGCTGCAGTCATTGTTCACAGTGGTTTTGGAGGCCAAGAAATAAAATCTGTCAGTGTTATCAATTCTTCCCCTTTGATTTGCCATGAAGTGATGGGACCAGATGCCATGATCTTTGTTATTGAATGTTGAGTTTTAAGCCAGATTTTTCACTATCTTCTTTCACCCTCTTCAAGAAGCTCTTAATTCTTCATAACTTTCTGCCATTAGAGTGGTATTATCTGAATATTTGATATTGTTGATATTTATCCTGGCAATCTTGATTCCAGTTTGTTATTCATCTAGCTTGGCATTTTGCATAATGTACTCTGCATAGAAATTAAATATCAGGGTGACAATATACAGCCATGACAAACTCCTTTCTCAATTTTGAATCAGTCCACTGTTCCATGTCCAGCTCTAATTGTTGCTTCTTGTCCTGCATACAGGTTTCTCAGGAGGCAGGTAGGGTGGTCTGGCATTCCCATCTCTTTAAGAATTTTCCACGGTTTGTTGTGATCCACACAGTCAAAGACTTTGGCATAGTCAATGAAGCAGAAGAAGATTTTTTTTTTCTGGAATTCCCTTGCTTTCACTATGATACAATGATGTTGACAATTTGATCTCTTTCCTCTGCATTTTCTAAGTCCAGCTTGTATATCTGAAAGTTCTTGGTTTACATACTACTGAAGTGTAGCTTGAAGGATTTTGAGCATTATCTTGCTAGCATGTGAAATGAGCACAATTGTACAGTGATTCGAGCATTCTTTGCATTGCCCTTCTTTGGGATTGAAGTGAAACTTGATCTTTTCCAGTCTTGTGGCCACTGCTGAGTTTTCCAAATTTACTGGCATATTGAGTGCAGCACTTTCACAGCATCATCTTTCAGGATTTGAAATAGCTCAACTGGAATTCCATCACCTCCACTAGCTTTGTTCACAATGATGCTTTCAAAGGCCCACTTGACTTCACATTCCAGGATGTCTGGCTCTAGGTGAGTGATCACACCACCGTGATTATCTTGGTTGTGAAGATCTTTTCTGTATAGCTCTTCTGTGTATTCTTGCCACCTCTTCTTAACCTCTTCTGCTTCTCCTGGTCCTTACCATTTCTGTCCTTAATCAGGCCCATCCTTGCATGAAATGTTCCCTTGATATCTCCAGTTTTCTTTAAGAGACCTCTAGTCTTTCCCATTGTATTGTTTTCTTCTATTTCTTTGCATTGTTAAGAGATAAGAAGAGATAAGAGAAATAAGAAGGCTTTCTTATCGCTCCTTGTTATTCTCTTGAGCTCTCCGTTCAGTTGGGTCTATCTTTCACTTTTTTCTTTGCTTTTCACTTTTTTTCTCAGCCTTTTGTAAGCCCTCCTCAGACAACCACTTTGCCTTCTTGCACCTCATTTTCTTTGGTATGGCTTTGGTCATCATCTCCAGTACAATGTTATGAACCTCTGTCCATAGTTCTTCAGGCACTCTGTCTACCACATCTAATCCCTTGAATCTATTTGTCACCTCCACTGTATAATCATGAGATTTGATTTAGGTTATACCTTAATGACCTAGTGGTTTTCCTGACTATCTTCAACTCACCTCTGAATTCTGCAACAAGGAGCTGATGATCTGAGCCACAGTCAGCTCCAAGTCTTGTTTTTACTGACTGTATAGAGCTTTTCCATCTTATGCTGATTATGTTGCAAATAACACAATCAATCTGATTTTGATATTGACCATTTGGTGATGTCCCCGTGCAGAGTCTTCTCTTATGTTGTTGGACAAAGATGTTTGATCTGACCAGTGTGTTCTCTTGACAAATCTCTGGTAGCCTTCACCCTGCTTCATTTTGTACTATAAGGACAAACTTGCCTGTTACTCCAGGTATCTCTTGACTTCCTATTTTTGCATTCCAATCCTCTATATGGCTGAGTAATATTCCATTGTGTATACACACACACACACACACACACACACACACACACCCCACTTCTTCTTTATCTCTTCATCTATTGATGAACATTAGCTTGCTTCCATGTTCTGGCGATTGTAAACAGTGCTGCAATGAACCCTGGAATACATGTGTCTTTTTGATTTATGGTTTTCTCAGAGTGTATGTCTAGTGGTGGGATTTCTGGGTCATATTGTAGGTCAATGCTTGGATATTTAAGGAATCTCCATTCTGTCCTCCGCAGTGGCAATGTCAATTTATACCCCCACCAACAGAGTAAGGGAGTTCCCTTTTCTCCACACTCTCTCCAGCACTTATTATCTGTAGATATTTTGATGATGGCCGTTCTGACCAGTGTGAAGTGGTATCTCATTATAGTTTGATTTTCACTTCTCTAGTAGTGAGGGATGTTTAAAACTTTTCATGTGCTTTTTGCCCACCTATATGTCTTCTTTGGAGAGATGTCTGTTTAGGTCTTCTGCCCTTTTTGATTGAGTTGTTTGCTTTTTTGATATTGAGCTCCAGGATCTGTTTTTATATTTTGGAGATTAATCTTTTGTCATTGCTTCATTTGCAAATATTTTCTCCTAGTCTGAGGGTTGTCTTTTTGTCTTGTTTATGGTTTCCTTTGCTTTGCAGAAGCTTCTAAGTTTAATTATGTTGCATTAAAGCAATTTAAAAAATTTTATTAGTTTAGGAGGTGGGTCAAAAAAATCTTCGTGGTTTAAGTCAAAGAATGTTTTTCTATGTTTTCCTTTAAGAGTTTTATAGTGTTGGGTCTTACACTGAGTTCTTTAATCCATTTCAAGTTTATTTTTGTGTATGATTTTAGGGAGTGTTCTCATTTCATTCTTTTTCAAAAATGTCCAGATTTACCAGCTCCACTTATTGAAGAGGCTCTTTTCTCCATTGTATATTCTTACCTTATTTGCCACAGCTTAAGTGATCATAGGTAGAGGGTTTATCTCTGAGCTTTCTATCCTGTACCATTGGTCTATATTTTTGTTTTTGTGCCAGTATAGTTTGAAGTTAGGGAGCCTGATTTCTCCAACTCCATTTTTCTTTCTCAAGATTACCTTTTGCTATTTGGGATCCTTTGTGCTTCCATACAAACTGTAAAAATTTTTGTTTTAATTCTGTGAAGAATGCCCTTGGTAATTTGACAGGAATTGCATTGAATCTGTAGATTGTTTTGGGTAATATTTTCATTTTCACTATATTGATTCTTCCAATCCAAGAACATGGTATATCTCACCATCTATTTGTGTTCTTGTTGATTTATTTCATCAGTGTTTTATAGTTTTCAGAGTCAGGTCTTTTGCTTCCTTAGGTAGATTTATTTCTAGGTATTTTATTCCTTTTGTTAAAATGACAGATGGAATCCTTTTCTTAATTTCTCTTTCTGCTCTTTCTTTATTACTGTATAGAAATGCAAGAGGTTTCAGTGCATTAATTTTGATCCTGCAAATTTATCAGATTCATTGATGAGCTCCAGTAGTGCTCTGGTGGCATCTTTAGGATTTTCTATGTATAGTAACATGTCATCTGCAAGCAGTGACAGTTTCACCTCTTCTTTTCCAATTTGTATTACTTTTGTTTCTTTTTCTTATCTGATTGCCATTGCTGCTGCTGCTCCTGCTGCTGCTAAGTTGCTTCAGTCGTGTCCGACTCTGTGCTACCCCATAGATGGCAGCTCACCAGGCTCCCCCATCCCTGGGATTCTCCAGGCAAGAACACAGAGTGGGTTGCCATTTCCTTCTCCAATGCATGAAAGTGAAAAGAGAAAGTGAAGTCACTCAGTCGTGTCCGACTCTTCGCGACCCCATAGACTGCAGCCTACCAGGCTCCTCTGTCCATGGGATTTTCCAGGCAAGAGTATTGGAGTGGGGTGCCATTGCCTTCTTGCTAGGACTTCCAAAACTATGCTGAGTAAGTGTTGAGAGTGGACATCCTTGTTTCTAATCTTAGAAGAAATGCTGTCAGTGTTTCACCATTAAGAATGATGTTTGCTGCCGGTTTGTTGTATATGGCTCATATTATGTTGAGGTAGTTTCCCTCCATGGCCACTTTCTGGAGAGTTTTGTTTTTTGTTTTTTATCGTAAAGGGCATTTGAATTTTGCCAAAAGCTTTTTCTGCAGCTATTGAGATGATCCTATGGCTTGTAGGATTTGTTAATATGGCATATCACATTGATTGATTTGCAAATATCGAAGAATCCTTGCTTTCCTGGGATAAGCCTCACTTGATCATGGTGTTTGATGCCTTTAATGTGTTGTTGGATTCTGTTTGCTTGTATTTTGTTGAGGATTTTTACATCTATGCTCATCAGTGACGTTGGTCTATAATTTTCTTCTTTGTGTGCACTACCTTTGTCTGGTTTTGGTACTAGAGTGACAGTGGCCTTGTAGAACAAATTTGGGTTCCTCCTTCTGCAATTTTTTATAAGTTTGAGAAAGATAGGTGTTAGCTCACCTTTAAATGTTCAATAGAAATTGCCTGTGAAGCCATCTGGTCCTGGACTTTTGTTTGATGGACGACTTTAATTATAGTTTCAAATTACTTATGATTGTCCTGTTTTATATTTTCTAATTCTTCCTTGTTCAACTTTGGAAAGTTGTACCGCTCCAAGAATTTGTCCATTTCAGCCAGGTTGTCCATTTTATTGGCATATAGTTGCTTGTAGTAGTCTCTTATGTTCCTTTGTATTTCTACAGTGTTAATTGTGATTTCTCCTTTTTCATTTCTAATTTTATTAATTTGAAATCTCTCTCTCTCTCTCTCTTTTTTTTTTTTTTCTTGAGGATTGTGGCTAAAGGTTTGTCAATCACGGCACCCTGAGTGGGGTCCTAGCCGTCCCAAACACTGGGGGAACAATAGGGCTGATGACCCTAATCGTTCTGAGGGAGGAGCAGTAGGGCTGATGACCCAAATTGTTATGAGGGGGAACATCAGGGCTGATGACCCAGATTGTTCTGGGGAACCTACCTTCAAATCGCCTGTCTTGGGCGCCACCTGCCGGGGTCCAGCCCTGGCTGATCCAGGGAGTTTGAAGTGGGGATGGCGTTGGGGAGGATCAGGATACAATAGCTTCAATTAGATATTATTTAGAGATATAAAGAGTAATAGAATGAGGATAGCTCAGCAGGAAAATTCAGTGGAGAAAAGAGGCTGAGTAGCTTGGTTTACACGGGAAACCAATAAAGCTTCAAGACAAGAAGTTTGCACCACTTACGTAGGCCACAGGCATCCTTCCATTCTCCAGAAGGAGAGGAGACACTGAGGCCTCCCTGGTCGGATCTTAGAAGCGCAGGCATAATTAGTAAGCATGGTGGGCTCCGCGCTCCAGATGGAGACTCAGCCAGAGTTTGAGAGAGAGAGAGACATGGGGAGACCAGTATTTCGAGGAACTGATCCCAATTATTTATTTTCCATGGTCTACTTTTATACACTGAGATGTTATGCAAAAGTCACGTGGGGTCAGCAGTCCTGACTTTTATCAAAGTCAGGTGCTTCATACAAATATATTCAGAGGTCTTAGGGGTGTTACATCATCTTCTGGCCAGGGGGCCTGCTGACAATTTATGACCCTCTCCTTGTGACAGCGGTCAGTCAACCAGGACACTTATTTCTCCAGGGGTGATTATTCTTAAAACAGACACCACCCAAATAAAGTTACATTCCTATAGGGTGAGGGTGTAGTGGATTTTAGTTAAGGAAAGAATTTACTTAGCCTAAGGTCTAATGTGATTTATATCAAAGGTTAATACTTATTTCTTCTATATATTCATTAATGTGTGTAAGGGCAGGGGATGTGGAGACTTAGCAACAAACATTGGCTCAACAAATGAAAAACCCTTCACCAATACAATTTCTAATCAGCCCACTATACTTATACTAATGGTTTTCTAACTTTTCTAAGGAACCTGTTTTTAGAAGGTTTAGAAGCATCTCGTGCCTCTCACAGTTGGGAGGCTGTGAGCAATCACATGTGGCCAGACAAGCCTGTCAGGTAGGCTAGAGAACCTGCAGAGGAGTTTGTAGGTTAAAACACTCTTGTCACACCCAGGAGTTTTTATTAACTGGAGCTCTAAGTTAACTCCTTCTCCAAAAGAGGTGGTGGGGGACAGCCCCCCATAAAGTCAGAGGTGTAGGTGAGAGCACAAAGTAGTAAAGTAGGCAGGCTCTGGTTATGGGGGTAGATGCTCGAGGGTTTCCAGGGGGACTCCTGAGGCTTGATCCCGCCATTGCATATGCCTAGCCTCCTTCCTCATGACCTTTGCCACGGGCGGAGTGCCTCACGCCGGCTCCCAACATCTTTTGTTGATCTTTGCTATTGTTTTATTTATTTATTGGTTTGTTTCTATTTCACTTATTTCTGCTCTGATCTTTATGATTTCTTTCTACTGACTTTGAGTTTTCTTCATTCTTCTTTCTATAGTCGCTTTAGGTATAAGGTTAGATTGTTTATTTGAGGTTTTTATTATTTTTTGAGATGCGATTGATTTGCCATAAACTTCCATCTTAGAACTGCTTTTGTTGTGTCCCATAGGTTTTGGGTCATCATGTTTTCATTGTCATTTGTTTATATGTATTTTTATTTCATATTTAATTTCTTCAGTGATGTCTTGGTTATTTAGCAGTGTACCACTTAACCTCATGTGTTAGGGTTTTTTAGTTTTCTTTTTTTCCTATACCTTATTTCTAATCACATAGATCTGTAGTCTGAAAAGATGCTTGATATAATTTCAATTTTCTTAAATTTTAGAGACTTGATTTTTGAGGCAAGATGTTGTCTATCCTGGAGAGCATTCCATGTACACTTGGGATGGAATGTCTTATAAATAGCAATTAAATGTATGTGGTCTATTGTGTCATTTAAAGTTTGTCTTTCCTAATTCAATTTCTGCTGGATGATCCATCCATTGATGTAATTGGGGTGTTAAAGTCCTTCACTATTATTATGTTTCCATTTTTATGATTATTAGCATTTGCCTTATGTATCACGGTTCTTTTATGTTGGATGCATAAATATTTATTATTGTTTTATTTTCTTCCTGGATTGATCGCTTGATCATTATGTAGTATCCTTCCTTATCTCTGTAACATTCTGTATTTTAAAGTGTATTTTATAGGATATTAGTATTGCTACTCCAGTTTTGTCTTGATTTCCATTTGCCTGGGTATGTTTTTCCACCTCTGCACTTTCAGTCTGTCTGTGGCCCTAGGTCTGAAGTGGGTCTCTTATAGGCAGTGTATACACAGGCCTTGTTTTTGTGTCCCTTCATCCTATCTGTGTCTTTTGGTTGGGGCATTTAATCCACTTACATTTAAGGTAATTATCCATAAGTATGTTCCTATTATTCATTTCTTAAATGTTTTTGGTTTATTTTTGTGGGTCTGTTTCTTCTCTTGTGTTTCCTGCCTAGAGAAGTTCTTTTATCATTTGTTGTAAGGCTGATTTGGTGGTGCTGAATTCTCTTAGCTTTTGCTTGTCTGTAAAACCTTTGATTTCTCCCTCAAATCTGAATGAGATCCTTGCTGGGTAAAGAATTGTGGTTGTAGGTTTTTCCCCTTTCAGTGCTTTAAGTACATCCTGCTGTTCCCTTCTGGCTTGTAGAGATTCTGTTGAAAGATCAGCTGACAGTTTTATGGAGATCCCTTTGTATGCTATTTTTTGCTTTTCCCTTGCTGATTTTAATATATTTTCTTTGTATTTAATTTTTGTTAGTTTGATTAATATGTTTCTCCTAGGGTTTATCCTGTATGAGACTCTCTGGGCTTCTCGGACTTAGATGACCATTTCCTTTCCCATGTTAGGGAAATTTTCAGCTATAATCTCTTCAAATATTTGCTCAGACCTTTTCTTTTTATCTTCTTCTTCTTCTGGGACATCTATGTATTTTGAATGTTAGTGTGTTTAGCATCGTCCCAGAGGTCTCTGAGATTGCCTTCAATTCTCTTCATTGCTTTTTCTTTATTCTGCTCCTTGGCATTTATTCCCACTATTGTATCTTCCAGCTCACTAATTCATTCTTCTTCCTCAGTCACTCTGCTATTGATTCTTTCTCATGTATTTTTCATTTCAAGTATTGTGCTGTTCATCTCTGTTTGTTCTTTAGTTCCTCTAGGTCTTTGTTAAACATTTCTTGTATTTTATTAATCCACGCTTGTATTCTATTTTGGAGATTTTAGATTATCTTTACTATTCTTACTCTGAATTCTTTTTCAGGCAGGTTTGCTTATTTCTTCTTAATTTATGGTCTTGTTGGTTTTTACCTTGTTCCTTTGTCTGTAATATATATATATTTTGGTCATTTCACTTTTTTTGATGGGTGGGGACGATGTTCCTGTCTTACTGGTTGTTTGGCCTGAGGTATCCAGCACTAGAGTTTGCAGGTAGTTGAGAACAGCCATGTTCTGGTGTTGATACGTGGACCTCCAGGAGACCCCACTCTGATTAATAGTCACTGGGGTCTCTTTTAGTCCAACAGTTCAGACACTGTTCTTCTACTGCAGGACTTCAGGACCAACCTCTGGCCTGTGAGTTGAAATCCTACAATTTGTATGGTGTGGCAAAACAAACAAACAACAAGAAGCAGAACAATAACAAAGAATAAAATGCAAATTTAGAAAAGTAACAGATATATTAGCAAAAATATATGTGAAACAACTACTATAAGGTAAAATAGGACTCCAATAGTAAAAAATAAAAGTAAGCAACCCTCCCCCAAACCTCAAAACACAAAACAAAAAAGGAAGAAAAAAGCAGAAAAAGCCTTGGCTGGGGGGTGGGGGTGGGGGGATGGGGGTGGGGGGGCAGGGCTTAGGTGAGATGGAGGTTATGCAGGGGCAGCATCTGGGCTTATGGTCCATGCTGCCAGAAGAGGCCTTGGGAGGGAGTAGGGGGAGGCCTAGACTCAGCAGTTTGAAGAGGGCCCTGGTGTGCAGAGGATTAGGCCCTGGACCTCCGCAGGCTCCATGGGACCTCAGCTTGCTCCCCAAAGCTGAGTGGGTGGGGCGAACCCTAGGCTCATTGCCCAATCTGCTGACCCCCAGGGTCGCTCCCTGTCTGGCTGCACTCTTCCTCCTACTCCTCCTTCTCACACCCCTGAGACCCACGTGGCTGGAGGGAGCCTTGGAGGGTGGAGGACCAGCCCAGGGTTTCTTCAGGCTCCCCAGGGTTGAGGGAGTGGGGGGAATGCCAGGCACATTCTCCCAAATCTCTGACCCCTGAGGGTCCCTCCTGGTCCCTGCTGATCCCCTCGAGGTAAGTTTGTCTCTCCAGGAGTGTGAACCCCTCTCCTTCGCCATCTGCCCCTCAGGAGTGCAGGACCCATCCGGCCTCTGCTTCTCTTCCTTCCTTGCCCCCTCCCCATGTCCTATCTAGTTTCTCAGGGATTCCTACTGCTTGCCTGGGTGTTGAGGTCCCCCCCTCAGCATCTGGAAACATGCCCTAATTGTGGGGTGTCATGGACTCAGGGTCTTCCTCTTTTTCATATCGGCTCCATTCTCCGATGAAAGCTTTAATGAAACAGCTATTCACTATAACATGGACAAAGTCATGGAAAATGGTAGACGTGTGAGGCGCTCCAGGGCTAGCAATGGCAAGAACCCCAAAGCTCTGATAGGCCTGCAGGGGCCGCTGGAGAGAGGGGCTACTAAAGTTTGGAAAGGAAACTGCAGCCTTAAGAGAAGGCCACCTTATAGAAGGTGGCTCCCAGAAGAGCTCAGTGTGGAGGGCTCCAGAGGAATGATCATATTCTTTCCCCACACAGCCTACAAACCCAGCCAGAAGCCAGAAGGTAGGGATGTCTGTGGAAATGCTCCATAGAGCAACACATCCTGGTCACTGGTGGATGCAGAGAGTGATGCAGAAGGGCAAACGCAGTCAACCCAGCATAGCCACCCACTTTCCTTTTGTCAACATACAGATGCTTCTGTGTGTAAGTCAGAAGTTTCCCAACTGGGAGAAAACACTATGTACATCCCATCAGCTAAACATCATCATGGGGAGATGTCAGTTTACTCATTCTCACCTGAAACCTAAATCACGTTGAGCAGCATAGTGAACTTCTTTAACTGCATGTACTTTCAGTGGCATGTGGAGCTCCAAGTGGACGGTCTCAGCCTAATGCCACCAGGACTGTGTTCTCTAGTGGAAACATTTCTCTTTGATAACCACAAACTCCAAACCTCTAAACCTAAGAAAACAGAGACAGAAGCAGCAATTCCTGATGTGTGCTATTTGGGGTGAAGTTGACACCTTCCCCTGCATCCCCTCTGGGCATGCATCCCACTGACAGGTTAAATAAGGAAAAAAACAAAAAACAAACCCAAAATACACTTTGTACACTGAGATAAAATAAAAATAACCTGTAAAGTTCTATTCTGCAGAATAAATAAGGCAATGAAAATTTCCTATCAGTTGCTGATTCTTTAAAAAAAGAAATTCCTCCTTAATCTCTAATCACTGAATATATGTGAAGATATGTCATGCCTTTGTGGATATAAAAATCATGTGAGAAAATTCCTCCCTCATAAGCATATTAAGTATAAACTCATTAACCTTGACAATTTTGTAGAAGTCTTTCCCAGTTAAATGCTTGCTATGGTTTGACTTACCAAGTCTTCTGAAGTCTGATTCTCTTACACTTCTTCAAGGAAATGTCTGTTTTTACTTTTCTAAATGCTTTTATATTTCACTCTTCTTTTCACATGTTCCTGGTCACCTCAGGGATATGCGAGGTCTTTGAACTTTTGCAGGATTTATCAGATATGCCTGGGTCTCACAAGGACTGTTCACTCTATTTTATTTTCAAGATTCATTTGGTATCATGATATCATTATAATTGAGCAGTGTGATGTTCTACGGATCATTAGCATAATAAAGCTATTTTCACACTATATATTACAATGGAACAGGAGAGTAAATATAGCCTTGGGTTATGATAAAAAAGGGTGTATGGTTGTTCTTGTCACATAAAGTCAACTGCATAAAACAATTATCTTTGTTGATGAGATTTAGAAAGAAAATATTAGGTCAAGAACTTCATAGCAGTACCAGATACTACACTGATATACTCCAGTTAAAGTATTGTATCCTGAGCAACACCACTATCTGAATAAGTATTCTACAGATGCTGACCATTTTCCAGAATCCTTCCAATTTTGCACTGGTAATAAAAGACAGTGAAATCATATACACTAAAAATCATAAACCCTTCATCTTTGGGGATTTGTAGAATGACACTAACCTCTGAAATTTCCACAGGAATATGCCATTGCTTTGTTAAATAAGTCAGAGAGGGAGTAAACCAGGGTCTTTCTTCCAACTGGACTTTCTGATCAAAATAACCTTCATTATAGAAATCAGAAAGTCAAGATGGGACCTATGCATCTCACTAAATAAAACTGTTCCTAATTTTGTCCTGGGAACTCAGAAATTTAAATCACAAAATGTGTTCACAATACCACCAGATCCAGTATATGTTGAATTCAAGCCAAGTACATTTCACCTATATATTACACATGGCACACTTTCTGAATGATGGACAACATGTGAGCATATTCCTTTCCAAGCACAAGTATTTCCATTTCCTTACTCTACAATAACTGACAAATGGGAGCATTTCCTGCTGGGGAAGCCCTTAGAGGGAAGAAAACTGTTCATACTTGTACCTGTGTGATTGGCCCTTTCTCACAATGATTCAACGTATTTCTCCGTCACAGAGCTTCCATGTGAACGATCACAATGTAAGAAAAGGTTTTACATTGAAAATCTTTCCTTTAGTGTAGCCTCCTTTGGTAATCATGTTCTGGATAACTTGCTGTAGCTTTTACATCAGTGCTTGCTGCATCATCTTGCATCTTTATATTGTGGACAAGGTTTCTTTCCTTTGACCTCATGGACCAACCTCTGGTAGCTTCAAACTTTTCTTCTGCAACTTTCTCACTCCTCTCAGCCTTCATAGAATTGAAGAGAGCTTGGACCTTGCTTTGGATTAATCTATGACTTAAGGGAATGTTGTGGCTGGTTTGATCGTCTATCCAGACCACTAACACTTTATCAGCAATAAGACTGCTTTTCTTTCTTGTCATTTGTGTGTTCACTGGAGTAACATTTTAAATTTCTTTTCAGAGCTTTTCCTCTGCATTCACAAGTTGGCTAACTGGCACAAGAAGCCTAGTTTTTCATCTGTCTTGGCTTTCATCCTTAGCTTGATCATTTCTGGCTTTTGATATAAAGTAAGAGATGTGCAACTCTTGCTTTCACTTGAACATGTACAGGCCATTGTAGGGTTATTAACTGACCTAATTTCAATATTGCTGATTTCAGGGAATTGGGAGGCCTGAAGCAAGGGAGAGAGATGAAATGGACTGGTTGGTTGATGGAGAAGTCAAAACACACCTATTTATCCATTAAGTTCACTGTCTTATACAGGGATAGCTTGTGGTGCCCCAAAACAATTACAATAGTAACATCAAAGATCACTGATCACCAACTATAATAAATATGTAATAAAGAAAGAATTTGAAATATTGTAAGAATTATCCATATAAGACAGAGATGGGAAGTGAGCAAATGCTATTGGAAAAATCACGGCAATAAAATTACTTGATGCATTGTTGCCACAACTTTCAATTTTTAAAAAATGCAGATCTCATTTTATTATATTTCAATAAAGTGAAATATAATAAAATAAGATCTGTCTGTATTTAAAATATTCATTGATAGTTGGATATAACAGTAGAAAGTCCTATCTTGGAATGAATTCCTTGTTTCCAGTCAGAATAATATGATCCTGGAATGGTTGTTGCTGTTCAGTCACTAAGTCATGTCTGGCTCTTTTGCAACCTCATGGACTGTATCCAGGTATGCTCCTCTGTCTATGGGATTTCCCAGGCAAGAATCCTGGTGTGGGTTTCCATTTCCATCTTCGGGGATCTTCCTGACCCAGGGATTGAACCCAGGGCTCCTGCATTGGTAGGAAGATTCTTTACCATTGAGCCATCTGGGAAGCCCTCCTGGAATGGTAGAGATAAGATAATGGAACTCAAACATCAGCATATGAATTAGCAGAGTGCTTCTAAAAAAATGTTTATTTTGGAATAATTTTAAATTTATTGAAGCATTTCGAAGACAGTTTTTGTATACTCTTCACTCAACTTCCCTAATATTAACGTCTTTTATGTCCATTGGTATACTTGCCAAAACTAAGACATTAACATGAAATAATGCAATTAACAAAAACTTCATTGGAATTTAGCTAGTTTTTCATCTATTGTTCTGTTCTGATCCCAGATCCAATCCAGGGGTACCACATGGCATAAATCTTCTCATCTCCTTAGTGTCCTTGGGATTACTTTATTGACAAAGGCTCATATAGTCAAAGCTATGGTTGTTCCAGTAGTCATGTATGGATGTGAGAGTTGTATAACCAGTCCATACATGGTCCATAAACCAGTCCATAAACCATGGTCCAGTTGTATGATCATATAGATCATACAACTGGTCCAAAACCATGTATGGACCATAAAGAAGGCTGAGCACTGAAGAACTGATGTTTTTTAACTGTAGTGTTGGAGAAGACTCTTGAGAGTCCCTTGAAATGCAAGGAGATCAAACCAGTCAATCCTAAAAGAAATTAACCCTTCATATTCATTGGAAGGACTGATGCTGAGTCTGAAGCTCCAATACTTTGACGGCCTGATGTAAAGAGCCAACTCATTGGAAAAGACCCTGATGCTGGGGAATATAAAAATCAGGAGGAGAAGGGGATCACAGAGGACAAGATGATTGGATTGGATCACTGACTCAATAGACATGAGTTTGAGCAGGCCTGCTACAGTCCATGGGGGCACAAAGAATTGGACACAAATGAGCAACTGAACAACAACAACAACTCCTTAGTCTCCTCTGAACTGTGACAGTGTCTTAGTCTTTCTTTTTCATGATCTTGACAGTTTGGGAGAATATTTGGTATTTGGTCAGGTATTTTGAGTTTGTCTGATGAATGCTAAGTGATCAGACTGGGGTTAAAGGCTTTGAGGAGGGATACTACAAATGTGTAGCATCTTATCACATCATTTCAGGGGGTACAAGATAGCAGCTGACTCATTACTGATAGTTACCTTGATAATTTTTTTAACATAAGATTCATCAGGTTTTCCCTCTGCAAATTTGCCATTTTTTTTTCTTCCTATACATACTACCTTGTTTGAAAGCTAGTCATGAAGTTTATCTCAAATTCAAGAAGAGGGGGATTAAGTTTTATCTTTTATAAGGAGAGTATTTATATATATTATTTGAAATTCTACTGTAAGAAAGATTTATGCCTTCTCTCACATTTATTTACTTGCTCAGTCATTTATTTATATTATTTTGGTCTCATGGATTCTTTTATTCTTTGGATCATAATTCAATACTTTTATTATTTATCATACTCAGAATGCTTCAGTTTTTTCACAATGGCTCCTCTATCCTTTTGACCTGCAACCATTTTTATTTAAGCACTGTATTCTGGTAGTACAGGATGCTCAAAGCCCATCTTGTGTTTTTCTTTCCCCAGCCTATTTCCATAGGGAGTTCTGGTTCCTTTTAGTAGAGAACAGTATTAGAAAGCAAGATCTGGATGCTAGGTGTGTTCACTACTTCCCCTTTGTTACTGTCTCTAGACCTTCTCAACAGACATAGCTAGAAAATATATGTTTGTTTATTATCCATATACACATACATATGTACTCCTTTATTTATATACAGATATACAATAGACACAGGTTTATAACTGAACTATGTGTATATATATTTGCATATGTAAATATAAAGATTGACATTAGTTCATACTGATATTTCCAGTGTGAACCCAGCACCTAAGATTTTATTCTAGTTTTCTATCCCCTTACATATTACTAGCTTCATTTCTGATCATGGGAAACCTGGTTCCCATTTTTATGATTTATATATTTATTTAGCAATATTATATACATAATTTTAATTCAGAATTGATAAGCCATATGTTATTTATGTACAATTGTTTTTCTCTTTCCCTGGTGGTTCAGACAGTTAAGGATCTGCCTGCAATGCAGGAGACATGGATTTAATCCCTGGATAGGGAAGATCCCGTGGAGAAGGGAATGGCTACCCACTCCAGTAGTCTTGCCTGGAGAATTCCATGGCCAGAAGAGCCTGGCGGGCTACAGTCCAAGAGGTCACAAAGAGTCGGACAAGACTGAATCACTAACACTTTCACTTTTTGTCTTGAACATAACAGTAGTCAGCAGAAAACTGTTTTCCAAAGTTACTTAGGTCAGATCATTTTTGTCTTACATGAGATTATTATTTGCCTATAATAAATATATATAGATATACATTAAATACATATAATTCTTTTACTATAGTATGAATCCAATCTTGTGACCTTGGGATTTATACTTGCACTGGAGATAAATAGTCTCTGTAGCATACAGTTCCATGGGTTTTAGCATTCATAGATCCATGTGTGTACCATTGTGCTGTGTGTGTGTGTGTGTGTGTGTGTGTGTGTATGCTTAGTTGCTCAGTCGTGTCCCACTCTTTGAGACCCCATGGACTGTAGCTACCCAGGTTCCTCTGTCCCTGGGATTCTCCAGGGAAGAATACTGGAGTCGGTTGCCATGCCCTCCTCCAGGGGATATTCCCAAATCAGGGATTGAATCCAGGTCTCTTGCATTGCAGGCAGATTCTTTACCATTTGAGCCATTAGGGAAGCCCATCTATCACTGTTGGACCATATAGAAGAGTTTCATTACTTTAAGCTTTCCATGTGTGGTACCTTTGGCATCAACCCCACCTATGTCAAATTATGGCAATCATTGGTCTGTTATTTGGCCTTATAAACTTACTTTTTAAAAATAAAATTATAGTCATGGAATTACACTATGTGCACCCCTTTGGGTCTTCCTTCTTTCACTTGGAACAACTTATTTAATATTAATCCATATTCTGCAGGATTCAGTAACTCACATTTTTGTATTGCTGAGAAATATCCCATTGTATTATATACTACAGTTTCTTTATATATTCATCAGCTGAAGAATATTTTGTCAACTATCTGGATCTGAAAATGTTTTTTGGAAAGCTTTTACTTTACTAGAAATTTAATTTCTTTAATAGATATATGGCTATTCAGCTTACCTATTTCTTCTTGAGTGAGTTTTGGTAATTTGAGTCTTCTTAGGAATTGGTCTATGTCACAAAAGTTTTCAAATTTAGGGCCATAATGATGATGTGGGAGTCTGTTGTTATTTTTACCTTTGTTACTGTTACTTTTAAATGTCTGTGGAATCTGCTGATGTTGCCTGTTTGATTCATGAATTTGGTAACTTGTGTTTTTTTTTTTTTTCTTTTCTTTTTTTGTTATGGTCTCCCTCAATGGCACCCCACTCCATACTCTTGCCTGGAGAATCCCGTGGATGGAGGAGCCTGGAAGGCTGCAGTCCATGGGGTCGCTGAGGGTCGGACACGACTGAGCGACTTCACTTTCACTTTTCACTTTCATGCATTGGAGAAGGAAATGGCAACCCACTCCAGTGTTCTTGCCTTGAGAACCCAAGGGATGGCAGAGCCTGGTGGGCTGCTGTCTATGGGGTCTCACAGAGTCGGACACGACTGAAGCGACTTAGCAGCAGCAGCAGCAGAGGCGTATCGACTGTTCTTATCTCTCTTTGGCAGGGAACTATATTCAATAAGTGAAGTGAAAGTCACTCAGTTGTGTCCGACTGTTTGCCACCCCATGGACTATACAGTCCATAGAATTCTCCAGAACAGAACACTGGAGTGGGTAGCCTATCCCTTCTCCAGCAGATCTTCCTGACTCAGGAATCGAACCGGGGTATCCTGCATTGCAGGTGGATTATTTACCAGCCGAGCTACCAGGGAAGCTCTATATTCTGTAATAAATTATAATAGGAAAGAATGTTAAAAAGATATTGCTTTCCTAACCAAAATTAAGATAGATTTTGTACTTTTGTAGTAAGGTCATCATCTCAACTGCTTATTATAAAAACTTACATAGAGAACACAGTCCTTAGGAAGTTGAGCAATTTTTACAAGAGGTGGTTTAGTAGAGCAGGAAGTCACAGACCTGAGTCCTAAGGCTTAAATTTTAGCTCTAGTTCAGTTATTATCACCTGGACATCCTCTGACACATCAATTTTCTCATATATGAAACAGAGAAAAATAACTTTCACGCCCTCTGGGTTATTGTGTAATGAAGCATTGTAATTTATATGATGAGTAAATGTTATTGCTAACATTTTTGCTTTCAGAAAATGTTTATCCTTAAATTCAAACTCGTGCAAAAGAACAATGATTGTTTTCTTTTACTTATCTAGCCATCCAGAAAAAAATCATTATTTTGGCAGTGATGAATGTGTGCATGTGCAACTATTTTAAGGGATGATGCATGATAAAGGGAGTGAATTCTTGTGAGTTAGCAAATCAGCTCTCTATATATCTATTAAAAAAGAAAAGAAGCTTAATAAAAGTTTTATATATATAGCTTCCCTGGTGGCTCAGAGGTTAAAGTGTCTGCCTCCAATGCAGGAGACCCGGGTTTGAACCCTGGGTTGGGAAGATCCCCTGGAGAAGGAAATGGCAACCCACTCCAGTATTCTTGCCTGGAGAATCCCATGGACGGAGGAGCCTGGTTGGCTACAGTCCACGGGGTCACAAAGAGTCAGACACAACTGAGTGACTTCACTTACTCATATATATATATATAAAGATAGATAGATAGAAATATAGATCTAAATCACTTTGCTGTACATCTGGAAATAACACATGGTAAACCAAGTATACTTCAGTTAAAAAAATTAAAAAGCAGCTGTATTGATCTTTGTTTTTCTTTCTGTTATCAATTGTATTGATTTGCTATAATTTGTACTATTTTATTCTTTCTGTTTGCTTCAGTTTTAGTTTGTTTTTTTTTTCTAGTTTCCAGTTTCTCTAATGGAATAAGTTACTGAAGTTAAATATTTCTAATTTGAAGATTTAATGTTATAAATTTACTTGTAAGCACTAATTAAGCTGTATTCTTCAAATTTTGATGTTTTCATTCTCTTTTCATGATTTAAATTAGTACACTTTAATTTTTAGGGAAGTTAACTTTTATGCAGAGTACATCATGCAAAATGCTGGGCTGGATGAGCACAAGCTGGAATCAAGACTGCTGGGAGAAATGTCAATAACCTCAGGTATGCAGACACCACCCTTATGGCAGAAAGTGAAGAAGAACTAAGAGCGTCTTGATGAAAGTTGAAGAAGAGAGTGAAAAAGTTGTCTTAAAACTCATATCAATCAAAAAGCTAAGATCATGGCATCTGGTCCCATCACTTCATGGCGAATAGATGGGGAAACAATGGAAACCATAAGAGACTTTATTTTTGGAGGCTACCAAATCACTGCAGATGGTGACTGCAGCCATGAAATTAAAAGACACTTGCTCCTTGGAAGAAAAACTATGACAAATCTAGAGAGCACATTAAAAAGCAGAGACAATCCTTTGCCAACAAAGGTCTGTCTAGTCAAAGCTATGGTTTTTCCAGTAGTCATGTATGGATGTGAGAGTTGGACCATTAAGAAGACTGAACACTGAAGAATTGATTCTTTTGAACTGTGGTGTTGCAGAAGACTATTGAAAGTTCCTTGGACTGCAAGGAGATCCAACCAGTCCATCCTAAAGGTAATCAGTCCTGAATATTCATTGGAAGGACTGAAGCTGAAGCTGAAACTCCAATACTTTGGCCACCTGATGCAAAGAACTGACTCATTGGAAAAGACCATTATTTTGGGAAAGGCTGAAGGCAGGAAAAGATGAGGATGACAGACGATGAGATGGTTGGATGGCATCACTGACTCGATGGACATGAGTTTGAGCAAGCTTGTGGAGTTGGTGATGGACAGGGAGGCCTGGCGAGCTGTAGTCCATGGGGTCAAAAAGAGTTGGACATGACTGTGCGACTGAACCAAGTGACAGAAAATCCCTATACACTCAGCTTACCTCATTGTTAACATGTTGTATTAGTGTGATACATTTGTTGCAATTGATGATCCAATATTGATACATTCTTATCTGAAGTCTATAATTTACATGGAGATTCACTGTTCATGTTTACATTGTGTAGATTTTGACACATGTATAGTGACACATACCCACCATCACAAAGTCATACAAGATGGCTCCACTGCCTAAAAACCCTTTATGTTCTGTCTATTCCTGTCTTTCTTGCCCCTAACCACTGGCAACTATTAAATGTCATTGTCTATAGCTTTGTTTTTTCCAGAATGTGGTATAATTTGAATCATTCAGCATGTAGAATATTTTGACTGGCTCCTTTCTTAACAGTATGCATAATGCTATTGTACATTTAATAGTATACAGTGCAAACATAACTTTTAAACATAAATTTTGGAAACCAAAAAGCTCATGTGACTTGCTGATTGTGATATTCTCTTTATTGCAGTGGTCTGAAACTGAACTGCAATATATTCAATATATTCTTGTGTATGTACTATCACAGCAATGCATTTCTTTATATCTTGATGAAAAGAGTATCTTTCAGGTCCTCTGTGCAAGCTGTTTGAAGAGTAGCTGAGCAGTTTGACATTAAAAGATTCACTTCAATATGTCCATCTCTTGATTTCTTGTCCTCCTTCCTCTAAAGATTGCTAGATTTCCTGCTTATCCCTCTCATTGGTGGTGGCTTATATGCTAAGTCATGTCTGAACTTGCAACCTCATGGACTGTAGCCTGCTAGGTTCCTCTGTTCATGGGATTCTCCAGGCAAGAATAATGGAGTGGGTTGCCATTTCCTTCTCAGGAGGATCTTCCCAACCCAGGGATGGAACCTGAGTCTCCTGCATTGAAGGCAGATTCTTTACTGACTTAGCTAAGAGGAAAGCCCTATTACTCTGATTAGTTTGGGTAACCATTGAGTCCAGGCTTCAGTTACAACTTGGCAGACTGTTAATGCCATTCCAATTGGGTAAGCCAACAATTACATCCATGTGAAAATATGTGTATTAACAACTTCAGTCCAGTCTCACTTCAAATTTTGTCCATTTTGGCCAAGTATTATTAAACTTCCTTTCCATGCATATTTTCTTATAGATAAAAATTTGCAGACATTTATAGCTCCTTTGACATCTGTGTTATCATCAAAAAGATGACTAATTCTTTGTCTGGGCTCTCAGTTCAGTTCAGTTCAGTCACTCAGTGGTGTCCGACTCTTTGCGACCCCATGAATCGCAGCCCTCCAGGCCTCCCTGTCCATCACCAACTCCCAGAGTTCACTCAAACTCATGTCCATCGAGTTGGTGATGCCATCCAGCCATCTCATCCTCTGTCGTCCCCTTCTCCTCCTGCCCCCCTATCCCTCCCAGCATCAGAGTCTTTTCCAATGAGTCAATTCTTCACATGAGGTGGCCAAAGTACTGGAGTTTCAGCTTTAGCATCATTCCTTCCAAAGAAATCCCAGGGCTGATCTCCTTCAGAATGGACTGGTTGGATCTCCTTGCAGTCCAAGGGACTCTCAAGAGTCTTCTCCAACACCACAGTTCAAAAGCATCAATTCTTCAGCGCTCAGCTTTCTTCACAGTCCAACTCTCATGGCTCTACTGGAATATAATACCATGAAGAGCCTTGCAGAGTGCTGAGAAAAAGTAGCATTGCCTTATGAGGCAATTTCCTTAGCTGCAGTTACTGAAAGGATTTTTTTTTTTTTTTTTTTTTGCTGGAGACAGTTGGTCCCTCAGATTTGAGGGTGGGAGGGTGGGGTCAGGAGGAAGTTTCAAGTGGAACATGGGTCTCAAGATTCTCAGCATTCTCTCTTTCTTTGGCCAACTTCTACCTCTCCATTAGTTATCTCCTGCTGCATAACAAGATCACCAAAAACCTAGTGGCTTGCTGCTGCTGCTGCTGCTAAGTTGTTTCAGTCGTGTCTGACTCTGTGTGATCCAATGGATGGCAGCCCACCAGGCTCCCCCATCCCTAGGATTCTCCAGGCAAGAACACTGGAGTGGGTTGCCATTTCCTTCTCCAATGCATGAAAGTGAAAAGTGAAAGGGAAGTTGCTCAGTTGTCTCCGACTCTTTTCGACCCCATGGACTACAGCCTACCAGGCTCCTCCATCCATGAGATTTTCCAGGCAAGAGTACTGGAGTGGGGTGCCATTGCCTTCTCCGACCTAGTGGCTTAAAATGCCACAAACCTATCATCTCATGGTCTCTGTGAGTCAGGAAGCTGGGCATGGAATAGTTGGGTCCTCTGCTTCAAGGCCTCACAAGCTGCAAACAAGGCGTCAGGTGTGGCCAAAATCTCACCTGAGGCTAGATTGAGGAAGGATCTGATTCCAAACTCAGGTGGAGGATAGTTGCTTTACAATGTTGTGTTGACTTCTGCTGTACAACACTGTGAATCAGCCATAAGTATACATATACCCCCTTCCTCTTGAGCTTCCCTCCCTGCTGGGAGCCGGCGTGAGGAGCTCCGCCTGTGGCAAAGGTCATGAGGAAGGAGGCTCGGCATATGCAAAGGTGGGATCGAGCCTCAGGAGTCCCCCTGGAAATTATCGAGCATCTACCCCCAAAACCAGTCTTCCTACTTTACTGCTTTGTGCTCTTACCTACACCTCTGACTTTATGGGGGGCTGTCCGCCACTACCTCTCTCTGAAAAAAAGAGTTAACTTATAGCTCCAGTTAATAAAGTTCCTGGGTGTGATAGTGTTTCAACCTACAAACTCCTTTGGAAGTCCTCTGCTGCTGCTGCTGCTAAGTCGCTTCAGTCGTGTCCGACTCTGTGCGACCCCATTGATGGCAGACCACCAGGCTCCACCGTCCTTGGGATTCTCCAGGCAAGAACACTGGAGTGGGTTGCCATTTCCTTCTCCAATGCATGAAAGTGAAAAGTGAAAGGTAAGTCGCTGAGTCCTGTCTGACTCTTCACGACCCCATGGACTGCAGCCCACCAGGCTTCTCCGTCCATGGGATTTTCCAGGCAAGAGTACTGGAGTGAGGTGCCATTGCCTTCTCTGTTGGAAGTCCTCTAGCCTGCCTGAATAGGTTTTTCTGGTCACATGTGATTGCTCAGAGCCTCCCAACTGTGAGAGGCATGAGATGTTCTAAACTGTCTAAATACAGATTCCTTTGAGCAGTTAAAAGATTGATTAGAAATTGTATTGGTGAAGGGTTTTTCACTTGTTGGGCCAATGTTTGCTGCTAAGTTTCCATATCCCTTACCTGCTGTGTCTCTGGCAGTGTATTGATTAATATAATTGGTGTAAGTAGTAGCTTTACTGTTTGTAACCTTGGACCCTTGAGTTAATTCTTTTTCTTGTTATAGCCCATCACACCTTTGCTCTGTAGAAATGCAACTTTATCTAATGCTTTTGGAGGGTGGCGCCTGACTAATCACCTTTAGAGAAATATAAGTTTTCTGAAGAAAGGGTCTTAAAATGTTAACAGGCCTCCGGGCCAGAAGATGATGCAAATCACCTAAACTTTTGCATATGATAAGTTTGCAGGAAGAAAGCCTGGCTTACTGCATGGCTCCTCCCCTTCCCCCATTATCCTCTATGCATAACTTAAGGTATAAAAACTACTTTGGAAAATAAAGTGCGGGCCTTGTTCACTGAAACTTGGTGTCCCCATGTCGTTCTTTCTCTCACCTTCTGGCTGAATTATTCAACCTCTTTTCTCCACTGAATTTCCTCACTGAGCTATCCTTATTTCAGCCTCTTTTCTCCACTGAAATTCCTCACTGAGCTATCCTTATTTAACCACTCTTTATATCCTTAATTAACATTTACTTAAGCAATTGTTTCCTGATCCTCGCCGACGCCGTCCCTGCCTCGAATTCCCTGGATCCACCGGGGCTGGACCCCGGCACCTCCCCACCCCATCCCACCCCTCTAGGTTATCACAGAGTACTAGGTTGAGCTCCCTGTGTTATATAGCAACTTCCCACAAGCTATTTATTTTACACATGGTAATATATATATATATATATATTTAAATTTAATATATTTATTTGTTTAATATATATTTAACATATATGTATATATAACTTAATACATATAATGAAGTTATTTATATATTAATATATTATAATATTATATTTAATTTTAATATAATAATATATAATAATATATTCATATCAATAAAGAAATGGCAACCCACTCCAATATTCTTGGCTGGAAAATCCCATAGACAAAGGAGACTGGTGGGTTCCAGTCTATGGGCTCACAAAGAGTCAGACATGACTGAGAGACTAACACTATACATTAATATAATATTATATTACATATTAATATAAATATATATAATTAAATAAATATAATACAATTATATATATATGTATATATTTCAGTGCTACTCTCTGTTTGCCCACCCTCTCCTTTCCCTCACGGTGACCACAAGTCTGTTCTATACATCTGCAGCTCTATTACTGCCCTGAAAATAGGTTCATCAGTACCATTCTTCTAGATTCCATATATAAGTGTTAATACATGGTATTTGTTTTACTCTTCCAACTTACTTCACTATGTATAACAAGCTGTAACTGGGCATTACAGGTGAGAAAACAGTGGTCTCAACTTTTAATGATTCCAGAATTGTATCACTTAAGGAGTTTCTTGGCTTCTTCCCAATGATGTCTCTTGAATAGATGTGTGACCTTGAGTTAGGTACTCAACTTCTCTGTGCTTCAATTTACTCATCTTTAAACAGGAGCTACTTCATAGGATTGTGTGACAATTAATATATGTAAAATTCTTGGAATAGTACAGTCAGAAAGTAAGTGTACTATATCATTATGCACATGTTTGCTGATGTGTGGTTGTGGCTGATTCATATGGCTCTTTCTACACCCAGATTCAAAAGCAAGAACTCTTTAGGCATTTTTCTGAAGACACTATTATCTAGGCAAGTAAAGAGAAGAGGGGCATGTTGGTTATAACACTGTGCACTTGTCTGGGAGGCAGCGTGAGGACTTTGTGGCACAGACCAGGGAGAGAAACTAGGCTTGGGGAGATGGAGGAATTTGCTTAGAACAGAGGCTGGAGCCCAGAGAGACACAGGGAAACTGAGGAAGGCAGCACCAGGAGAAGAGGAGACTGGACTCAAGGCCTCCAATGAAGGGAATTTCTGGAGAACCAGTGCCTTCTTTGAGAGTGACAGCTGGCTTCAACGTCTCTAAAAAAGACTTTGATGAAAGGTGATCATCCAGATACCAGGAGCCTGGCTGAGTACTTCATGACAAGGCCGCCAGCTTTGTAGGACACGAGGTGTTAAAGAGAACAGACGGGAAAGGGCCATTGAGAAATACGACACGTGGAGGACGTGCAGGGGCTGGGGCTTATCCACAGCTGCCTGGGCTATCAGGGCAATGACAGGGAGGGCACTTCCCCTCTGTGAGATGCATCTGTGCTCAGTGAAGAGACAAGTCCTATTTTCTCCCCTCCCAGCCACCTTTGCCATGTGGCCCAGAGGCCCATCAACAACCCTGCCCTCAAGGACCTGCTCACCTCCCCTTCTCCACTGCCCTGAGACCCATCAGATCCACGGCCCATCATGGTGATGCAAGCAAAGAAAATCCTGCTCCTACTTCAGGCTTCATGGTGGGGTCACCATGACCTTCCATAATCCTCTATGTCCCCCAGAGCCATCCCCTCATATCGAGGAGTCAAAGCAAAGCTGTGCTGGGAGATGACGCTGCAGTGGAGTGCCAGGAGCCAGACTGACTTCTAGGGTGAGGGTTGGTGTTTTTTGTCCCAAGTTCAGAGTGAAAACATTTCTTTGAAGATTGGAGAAGAGAAGATAAACAAAATGGAAGGAATATGCACCTTAAATTTCCTCTTTCTCCCTTTACAAATAAATAATAAGGAGGAGGGCAATTTGGCAGTCTTTTTAAAATGTAAAATTGTATAAAATGTGCAAAACATAAGCACCTCACAGTGGGAACTTGATTTTTTTCACTGCTACTAACTGCTACAATCCCCAGAATCTAGAATACTAGGAGAAAATTATTCCACTTCAAATTATTTATGGAATCAACTTAAATTTATGACTCAACCCTTTTGCCCCTCAAAATTCTGTTGCATTTCTCAGCTTGTGCTATGTACGGTTTTGGAAAGTGAAAGTGTTAGTCATTCCGTCATGTCTGAGTCTTTGTGACCCCATGAGCTTTTGTCCACCAGGCTCCTCTGCCCATGGAATTCTCCAGGTAAGAATATTAGCAAAGCGAAAGCGAATTTGCTTAGTCGTGTCTGACTCTTTGTGACCCCATCGACTGTAGCCCACCAGACTCCTCCATCCATGGAATTTTTTAGGCAAGAGTACTGCAGTGGGTTGCCATTTTCTTCTCCAGGGGATCTTCCCGACCCAGGCAGATTCTTTACAGTCTGAGCCACCAAAGAGTTTTAAACGGCCCTAATATATAAGCATGGGATAGCAATAAACATCTTTCTCTGTTGCCCAACGTGGGGGCTGGAGGTCAGCTCTGGTCCTCTGTGCATGTGCTCCCATTCTGGAACTTCAGGTGGAGCAGAAGCAGCCCTCATCTTAGATGAGCTGTTCCCAAGGCAGCATGGAGAGCTGGACTATACTGCCGGGGCCAGAGCATACATTCTGATGTGACAACAACCATGTGTCCAAGACCAGAGATGGGACAGGGAATGTAATGTCCTTGCTAGGAGGCATGACAGGGGCAGGATAAAAATGATGTGTGAATCGTTAGAACAACCTACCACACAATCATAAGGACACACAATAAAAACAAGTAGGCATGGTCAAGAGTGGCTTTCAGAGTCTTGTTTGTGAAGAATAAAAATGAAAGGTTGGAAAATACTATCAATAATGGAATATATTATGCAAGCTAGAGAATATACTGTTGCAGTTGTATATGATAATGTAGAATGAACATCATTCCTTACATGATAAGGAATGAACAAATCTCAAAACATCCTTTTGAGTGAGAAAAACACATTGCAAAAATATCTGAAAAAATATCTGAAAATATCTGAAACAACACAAAACACTACCTTTTGGGTACAATTATGTGTCTACTGAGAGTCCCTTGGAGTGCAAGGAGATCCAACCAGTCCATTCTAGAGATCAGCCCTGGGTGTTCTTTGGAAGGAATGACACTGAAGCTGAAACTCCAGTACTTTGGCCACCTCATGTGAAGAGTTGACTCATTGGAAAAGACTCTGATGCTGGGAGGGATTGGGGGCAGGAGGAGAAGGGGACGACAGAGGATGAGATGGCTGGATGGCATCACCAACTTAATGGACGTGAGTCTGAGTGAACTCCAGTAGTTGATGATGGACAGGGAGGCCTGGTGTGCTGAGATTCATGGGGTTGCAAAGAGTCGGACACGATTGAGCGACTGAACTGAACTGAACTGATGTGTCTACTGTTGTTGTTCAGTTGCTCAGTTGTGTCCAACTTTCTGTGACCCCATGAACTTCAGAATGAAAGGCTTCTTTGTCCTTCACCATCTCCCAAAGACTGCTCATACTCATGTCCACTGAGTCAGTGATGCCATCCAACCATTTCATCCTGTCATTCCCTTCTCCTGCCCTCATTTTTTCCAGCATCAGAGTCTTTTCCAATAAGTCAGCTCTTTGCATCAGGTGGCCAAAGTATTGGAGGTTCAGCCTCAGAATCAGTCGCTCCAATGGATATTCAGCACTGATTTCTTTTAGGATTAGCTGGTTTGAGCTCCTTGCAGTTCAAGGGACTCTCAAGAGTCTACTCCAACACCACAGTTCAAAAGCATCAATTCTTCAGTGCTCAGCCTTCTTTATGGTCCAATACATGACTACTGGAAAAACCATAGCTTTGACTATATAGACCTTTGTTGGGAAAGTAGTGTCTCTGCTTCTTCATACTCTGTTTAGGCTTGCCATCATGTGTCTACATGCCTTTAAAAAGCATGGTGATATGACAGATCTATTTTTAACTTTTTTGAAGCACTTCCATATTGTTTTTGATAGTGCGTGTACCAGTTTACATTTCCACCAATTGTGCACAAGGATTTCTTATCCTCTCTGATAACTTATCTGCCAATACATCTTTTTGATAATGGCCATCCTAACAGGTGTGAGGTGATATTTCATTGTTGTTTTAATTTGCATTTCCCTGGTGATTTGTAAGTTTGAGTTTCTTTTCATGTGCCTGTTGATCAAGTGAAATATTACTCAGTCATAAGAAAGAAGGATATCCTGCCATTTGTACCAAAGTGGATGGACCTTGAGAGCATTGTGCCAAGGGAGATGAATCAGAGAAAGACAAATATTGTATGATGCCACCAATGTGTGCTCTCTAAAAAAAGCCAAACTCATAAAAATAATAAGATGGTGGTCACCAGGGAATGGGGAGTGGAGGGATAGGGCAGATGTTGTTTAAGGGTACAAATTTGCATCAGATAGTAAATAAGTCATAGAGATTTAATACACAGCATAGCAAGTATAGACAACAATATACTGTTATAATCATCAAACTAGCTAAAAGAGTAGAACTTAAAGTATTTCAACCACTAAAAAAAATGATAATTATGAGACATGATAGAGGTGTTAATTACCACAATGGCAATCATATTATAATATACACATGTATCAAATCAACATGTACACTGTAAACTTACACAATATTATATATATAGATCTAATGTATTTTAATTTTAGAAAAAGACAAGTATGGCAGGATATTATCAAAGCAAGACAGCAGGGTGAAAGGCCATTAGGGTGGGGTAGGGAAAGGCTTCAACAAACACTGAGATAGAGCTGCTATCTTTTCATGTGGGAGTATTTGAGTCACTGTTATGGCCAAGAAGATAAGAAAAACTTAACTTTTATGAAGATTATTTCTTCATAGGTTAGACAAAAAGGACCATTGAAAATGGTCAGATGACTTCGGTTATTGAAGCCAACTCCAATGTTAATGAGTTCCTTTATATGTGAGTCTGAAATTGGGATAGAAATTTGGGTTAGTGAAATGTTAAGATTTCTGGCAATGCTTTGCTTTTTCATGGGAATAACTCTGATTTGACCCCAAGATGCCATTTGGATGCTGCTGAGTCACTCCTAAGTTGTTTCCTGGACCCTAGTGGGAGCTCTGAGCCACCGGGCACCCTGACACTAGGTGATTTGCATTCATCCTGTACCTCCGATATTAAGAGAGAGAAAAAAAAAGAGAGAGTATGAAATGAACTCTGGTTGAACCTGACAGATGCTGGAGCTTTTCATTTTCTCCTCAAGCAAGGCATAATGGAGATTTTGTTACCTGGGTAATCACCACTCTGTTTGCTCTGTTAATCTAGGTTCTCTGAATGTTGACAGTAGATATACAGATACAGCCTAAGTATCAATTTTCCATGGACTTACCAGCTTGGGTTTCCATTTTGCAGTTTTATTCTCTAATATTAGTCCTCTAATTAAAAACAGAAAAGAAAAATCTTCAACTACCTTGGCTGTAAATCACAAACTTGGGGAAAGGAGCTGTACTTGCTTGTTGGGCTGTTTCATCAGGAGGCTATCACTGTAACTAAATACTTAAGATGTCTGGGCTTTGGAGGCACACAAACCTCCACCCATTCACTTTCTGACAGGGAAGAACCATCACTGGACTTCTGTGAACCTGTTTCCTCCACCACAGTTCAGAGATAATCACTATCGCATACAATGTCATCAGAGGGACTAAATAAGACGATGTAGGTCTGAAAAGTACTAGGCTATTGTCTTGAATATAAGACATGCTCCCTGAATGTTAGTTTCCAAGATTCTGTCTCAGATTTTGTGTTAGAAGATGGGTGATATTGACAGGGATTGAGTTGCATCCGTGTCAGTTGCATCAAAGTGAGTGTGGGGCATACCCTGAGGATGAGTAGAGGAAGAGCCCTCTACCTAGCGGGAGGGAAAGGTTCTGGGCAGGAAGTAGACACTTTCAGACCCACACTCTTCCATGCACCTCCTGCGTTCATCACCACCGACTCAGGGCAGCAGCCCACTGAGTCTGCAAAACCGCCAGAGTTGGCAGCCCCTGGACTCCAGGCTGAAAAACTGGCTGAAATACTGATAAAATATTGGGAAACAGGTGTTACCAAATGCACGTTCCTGTGCCAGATGCAGTGTGAAGCCAGACAAACTGAAGCATCACAGATTGAAACAAAGGAAGGTGTATTGTAGGGCCATGCAAGGAGAAAGGTGATTCAAGCCCCTGCTCCAAACCCCAAACTCCCCAAAGGGTTTCAGTAAAGCATTTTTAAAGGCAAGGTGATGGAGGGATGTGGTTAGTTGTTGCAGACTTCTTGATGTAGGAATTCTTTTTACAGCTGTCCACTAGGTCAGGTTATGATGTTCCTGTAAACCTTCACCAAGAGAAATGCTATTCTCTGTTCTGCAACTTTTTAATCTCTTTATAAATGGAAAAGTATCATACATTTAAAGGTCAGAGCTTTGAGAATGGGCTATCCTGTATATTTCAGGCTATCAGCAACATTCTTTTAGTGATTCAGTTCAGTTCAGTTCAGTCGCTAGTGATTAACTTGTAGCAGAAACAGTATAATACAAAGGTTAAAGTAAAAGAAATGGATCTCATATAGTCAGTTTTTTTCTCCCCTTTAACAGAGAAATTCTATTTCATTTTTCCCCCACTCAAAACATGTGAACTTAGCTAGACATTTAACCTTTCAGCATCTCAATGTTCTCATCTGAGAAATGAGGGAGGTAAGTTAAATTATATCTGACATTCTTTCCAGGACAGACAAACACAAATCATGACCCTGCAGCTCTAATCCACTGACAATACAGAGAACCTTAGCTGGTAGGTGCGGTGTAACTGGACATCGACTCACCAGCCATTCTTGGCTTCCTGAAGCTATTTTTTCCTAGGATCCCAGTCCAGGAAATCAGTTTCTCTACTGATTTCCCAATTCTCTCCTGCAGAAACTTGTTTTCCCATGCACTCACACACTGAAAAATACATGGTTACACCACTGATTGAATCTACCTTGTAGGAAGTCCTCTGGGAGACAAACTGACAAGCAATGCTAGATTCACTGTGCTTAACTGTTTAAATGACCTTTGTTTGTTCGTTTGGCTAACTCTAGACAGAGCACTAAAGTTATATGCCTACTTGTCTAAGAGCAGACAGAAAAGAGCCCAAATACATTTTCAACTTCAACAACCAGTGATGTATTGAAAGCTACATACCCATAATGATATTAGTGTAATCAGATCAGATCAGATCAGTTGCTCAGTCGTGTTTGACTCTTTGGGACCCCATGAATCGCAGCACACCAGGCCTCCCTGTCCATCACCAACTCCCTGAGTTCACTCAGACTCACGTCCATCGAGTCAGTGATGCCATCCAGCCATCTCATCCTCTGTCGTCCCCTTCTCCTCCTGCCCCCAATCCCTCCCAGCATCAGAGTCTTTTCCAATGAGTCAACTCTTTGCATGAGGTGGCCAAAGTACTGGAGTTTCAGCATTAGCATCATTCCTTCCAAAGAAATCCCAGGGCTGATCTCCTTCAGAATGGACTGGTTGGATCTCCTTGCAGTCCAAGGGACTCTCAGGAGTCTTCTCCAACACCACAGTCCAAAAGCCTCAATTCTTCGCTGATCAGCCTTCTTCACAGTCCAACTCTCACATCCATACATGACCACAGGAAAAACCATAGCCTTGACTAGACGAACCTTTGTTGGCAAAGTAATGTCTCTGCTTTTGAATATGCTATCTAGGTTGTATTATTAGTGTAATAGGGAAGAACAAATCCAGCTCCATTTTGAATCTACTTCTTTAGCTTTAACGCTGTGCTCTCTTGCTTGTGCTTAATCATACTAACTCTGCACCTTTTGTAAAAGTATGCTGCCTATAGCCTAAAGTATACAGAATAACCTATTCTCAGGGTCCTGATATTTAATAGTTCATTTGTATAGAAATACAAATTGCAGAAGCATTTGTCTTGTTGTAGGTTTACAGGATCATTGTGACCTGACCTATGTGGACAGCTGCAAAAACAAAGGATTCCAGCACTAAGAAGTTTGCAACAACCAACCATGCCCCTCCCTCACCTTGCCTTTTAAAACACTTTGCTGGAACCCTTTGGAGAGTTCAGCATTTTGGGGGTGGGCATGAGCCGTGCATCTCCTTGCATGGCCCTGCAATAAATCTTTCTGTGCTCCACACTCCAACATTTAGATTTGTTTGGCTTCATTGTGCATCAGGCAGACAAATGTGTGTTCAATACATTAAAAATAAAAACAGAACAAACAAATAAGGGTGCCCCACATTCTAGAGTCCAGTAGGTTTGTGTTTAGATTTTGACTTGTCTACTTGTTAACTATGTCACCTTGGATAAACTTATCAGCTACTGAGACTCAGATTTCTCATTAGTGAAAAATAAGCCCTTGCCTTACAAGGTTTTATGTGGATCAGACACAGCACCTGTAAGCCACAGGACACAGCAAGTGTCCCCCCTCCATGGGCAACAGTACCATCCCTGAGCACCATGCGGGGCACTGTGGGATGCTGTTCCCTCATCTCTGCTCTCGTCCCGCACGGGATGGTCAGCATGTGGCTCGTCTCTTAAAGTCCCTTCCCTCGTGTTTGAGAAAGGTTGACAATAGTGTTTACCTCCAGGGTCGATATGAAATGCACTTGGCAGAGTGAGTTCTGTCAAATAATTAGTGCTCAACACATAACTGCCACTATATCTTATGTTTCCACTTTCCCCTACCCCTTTCATTAGATTCGGTAGTGTTTTATTTGGATTTCCCTGGTGGCTCAGATGGTAAAGAATCCGCCTGTAATGTAGGAGACCTGGGTTCGATCCCTGGGTCAGGAAGATTCCCTGGAGATGGGAATGGATACTCACTCCAGTATTCTTGCCACAGAATTCCACGGACAGAGGAGCCTGGCAGGCTGCAGTCCATGGGGTCACAAAGAGTTGGACATGACTGAGTGACTAACACTTTTCAACTTTCAATGTTATATTTAGTAGAATCTTTTTTTAGCTAATCCATGTCAGTCTCCAAATAATTTTGTTAAATTCAATGACTGAAATAGGCCAAAGGCTGGAAATCAGTCTGTAATGTCAGAGGTCATGCTAAGAGTTATAACACCCTCCCCATCCTGCTGACATTTCATGCTCAACAGGGAAAACACTGCACATGTATTTCTCTGCAGAAAAACAGCAGACTTACATTTGCCTCTGATATCTTCCAGCCCTCATTTGCCACACACAGGACCAGTTAAAAAAGGAAATCATGAAAAGACAGATGTCTGACAAGATGAGCTCTGAATAGGAAGTTGTATTTCAAAAGTGCCTCTAAGATGGAAAGACTCTGTAAAGAACTGTTTTGGTTTTTCCATCTTTTCTCCTATTTCGACTATGAGCTTCTCTCTTGAGATGAAAAGGCAGTCAGCTTGCAAGCAGCTTTTCTTTCCATTTTCTATGCTATTTTTCTACTATTTTTCTACTAGTCAGCCCTGCAGTTCTTTCTCCCCCAGCCGTGACACCTTTCTGACTGCACATTATCATCACTCTGTCTTTGGAACTGATCCCTGGAAGTCCAGATTCTCTCATCTTCATTTCTAGTTCAGGCTATACTTTCTTACCTTTTGACTGTCAGCCTCTGACTTAACTTTTCACTCACATCTACTTAGGACAGTTGGTTCATTCGAAAACAAAAATCACTAGATTTTATTTTTTAGGGCAGTTTAGGTTTACAGTTTTAAAAATTGAGTGTATACTGCACAAATTTTGCATGCATCCCCTCTCCCAATACAAAGTTCCCCTTATTATTATTATCATTATTTTAATAGCTTTACTGAGGTATAATTGATATACAAAAAACTGCACACATTCAATGAATACAATTTGTTTAGTTTGGGTGTACGTATACACTTGTGGAACCATCACCACAGTCAAGGTAATTTCCAAAATATTCCTTCCCTGAATTTTTTTAATAGTGTGCTAAGTGCAATTAACATGAGATTTACCCTTGTTGTAGCAACATTTAAATGATCAACACAGTATTATCAACTACAGACACTATATTGTATAGCACATCTCTAAAAGTTACTCATCTTACCTAACTGAGTCTCTTTAATTCAATGCATTTTTTTAAAATGTTTCTTTCTAGGCTCCTCTGTCAATGGTAAAAATTAAAATACTTGGGCCCCATTCTAGTAAGGTACAATTTAGATCTTGGTTTCCTTGAGATGTTTCCTACAACGGCTATTTAAAAATGAGGCAGTGTAAAGAGAGCAGTGAGACACAGAGAGGCAGAAACCATAGATGCTGGGCTTTTTTAATGGATGTTTTGTTTAATCTTTCTTCTCTAGTTTAGCCCTTGGTGTCTCACTTTTACAAGTTGATATTTTCTGGGGAAGAATGACATCTTAGCTGGAAGGCAAAACCAGAGGCAAAAGTCACAGATTGCCATTTAAAGAACACAGTTCAAGGAGGGAAGGAGAGAGAACCAAGAGCCTGGTGCGAGTAGCAGCTGACTGTTCAACCTTGTGGGCCTGTCTGCAGACTGCCTACATCTCAGGGCCACCCAAACAGGGCAGGAAGGAAGAGCAGGTGAACAGATCCTCACCTTGCATCAGCCAGAGGGTCATCCTGAGAGTCCTTTGATGTTCTTGAGTTTCACAGACATGACCTCAGAGCATGTTTCATGGAATCTTATGCCTCAGCATCAGTAGAAATAATCAGTGAAGGTATAGAATGAGGTGCCTATGTGAAGTCTCTGCCTCTGAGACTGTAGGGCTGGGACTGTGCAGGAGGGAGCTGGAGGCAGTGGGGCAAGAAGATCTGAAGTAACACAGTCCAGTGGGTAGGGTAGGGGAGTAACACTCCAAAATATCTCTGGCATTCAGATTTTTCTTAGCTAAAAACAACCAGGGCCCAAAGGACTTAGGAAGAAATTTTGACCTTCCCTCTAACTGCCCGAAAATAATTTAGATAACAGGGCTCTTAGAAGAATAGAATGATCACCAGAGATGTCTGCAAAGAATATGGGCTATGTGTGGTGGGGAAACTCTTAGAGATCAGAGTACACTCTGTGTCCTGTTGTCTCTGCTGGGCCAACAAATATTTATTTACCAAATATTTGCTTTTCCATCTCTATGTGAGCTGCTTTCTTCCTCTTTGATGTCTCAGATCTCTACCCCAACCTCCTTCTTTATCTCTAGCTGAAGATGGTTTGTGAGGTGAGGGTTTTGCTCGATTGGGGAGCTACTCAGTTTTCCTGGGTCTCTCTCATGGACATGTGTTACTGAACTTTCATTCAATTTTCTTCTGTCAATCTGTCTCATGTCAATTTAACTATTAAGCCAGCCAGAACAACCTAGAAAGGTAAGGAAACTTTTCTTCCTCCCCAACAGTGATGACATTTGGCTACTTTTGAAGGAGACTGTAAATCATAGAGAGAAATCATTACACCGACAACCTGGCTGAAGCATAGCCAGAGCGAGATTTGATATATTGACCACCACAAGTGAGCTACATAAGTAAGCATGACATTCAATTAATTCCTGGTTCTAGATTGCAAACTAGGAGACTCTTGAACTCCTCCTTTGGACAACCAAATCAACAGCTCCATACAGAACAATTTTCTTGGAAAGAAACCCAGGCACTAGCTGAGTGATTCCTACACATCAGGTGAATAAGAAAAAAACCTGTATCAAAAGAGTCAGAGACACAGTCTCTCCAGAACCCCATGCTCTGCACAGTTGCATGTCATCAGGAGCAAAATCACAACTCCCAACTTCGCCCTGAGGAACAAAGAGTTTGGGATCTAGAACCTCAACTTTTAAGACTTCTGCCAAAGTGACAAGACTCCAAAATGTGTAGCTCTGAAAACCAATGGAGCTTGTGTCCATAAGACCCACAAGACTATAGCAAACAAAGGAACAGTTCTTAACAGACCCACGAGGACTCTGTTCTAATTTAACAAATTCAAGAGACCTGCTTTTGTGGCTGCTGCTCAAAGTGTCAATGAGGATATTAACAAGTAGTAGCTCACATAATTGCCACTAAGGTGAAGTAGGATTATCCATGTGAAAGTACTTTGAAAATTTCAAAGCACTATACAAATAGGACATAGAAATCATTCTCAGTCCACATCTACTGAATAAGCTACTTAACCAGGCATCAGCCAAATTAAAAAAATTTTTTGTTTTGTTTTGGAGTATAGCCAATTAACAATGTTGTGATAGTTTCAGGGGACTCAGCCATACATATGCATGTATCCATTCTCCCCCGATCTCCTGTCCCATCCAGGCTGCCACATAACGTTGAGCAGAGTTCCCTGGCACCAGCCAGATTATACTGAGAGGAATTTGAGGTCTAAACACATACTGCTTTATGAAATTGATAATTAGCGGCAAATCATGTAAAATATATGCCAAAAATCATAGAAAATATTCTAAAAAAAAATAAAGCCAGGCCCCAGATCTGTGCACAAGATCCTTCTGGCGTGATGCTGATGACCTGGGGCAGGGCAGAGACAGCATGCAAATGGTGCCCAGCAGCCTCTTCATCTCCAGGAGGATGGCAGCAGGCCCCTTGAGTTCCCCCAGGGCTCAGTGCAGAGGAAGCAGCTGCAAATGTCCCTCTTCCGGCCTTTCCCTATTTGCATTTCCTAGAAAGAATGCTTCAAATTCATGACTAGGTGCCCTATAATATTGATGTCCTAACTAAAGGATGGGCCAATTGTAGCTGTGTTATCTGAGTACCTCACAGACTCAGGATGATGAAGTAGAACCACAAACACAACTTCTCTGAGGGTAGGGGTTTCTGTTCTCTTTTGTTTATGACATTATTCTCAGCCTGGCATGCAGCAGTCACTCAATAAATATTTGCTGAGTGATGAGATGACTAAAATGAGTGAATAATATGGACAGAGGCAGAGATAAGAAGCTAGATCACCTGTGGGAAGGGCCTGGACTTTGTCTGCTGGGTGAGGAGAAAAGAAAGATTTGGTGATAAGAAGCTAAATAGATCACTAGAAGGACCAGAACAGGCATATTCCTCCCTAGTGGACAGAGAAAAGGGTGTAGGTGTCACCTCCCTAAGGAAAGGGCAAGTGAGGGGACTTGGGACTGGCCCTCCTTTAAGGTTATACAAAAACAATCATCAACTAGATTTAACTGCGATTTGCAGAGCACTCCACACATCAACAGTGGAAAACGTCTTCTCAAATGCACACAGATCACTCACTGAGACAGACCAGATTCTGGAACACAAAGTAAACCATGATGAAGTCAAAAGAACAAAAATCATTCATAGTATATGTCAGATCATAATAGAATTAAACTAGAAATCAATAAGCAAAAAGCAACCAAAAGCCTTCAAATACTTAAACAACACACTTGTAAATAATTCAAGGATCAAAGAGGACATTGCAAGGGAATTTTTTTTTTTAATTGAGTAAAGGAAAATGAAGATACAACATGTCAAATTTAATGGGCTATACTTAAATCAGTGGTTAGAAGGAAATTTATAGCATTGATTCATCATTATAGAAAATAAGAAATTTCTCAAATCAATTATCTAAAATTCCACCTAGAGAAACTACTGGGGAAAAGAGCAAAATTAATATAAATTTAACAGAAGTAACAAATTATAAATATGAGAGCAGAAATTATGAAAGAAGAAAATAAGAAAATACTGGAAATCAATAAAACTAAAAGCTGATTCTTTAAGAAGATTTTACAAGGTTGATAAAGGAAAAATAGAGAAAAAGAAAAAGAAAAAAAAAACCAAACACAGACTTCCAATATCAGAAATAAAAAAAGGGACATTAGAACTGACCTTTTATACTTTAAAAAGACAAGCAGGCAATGTTATGAACTACACTGTGGCCACAAATTCAACAATTAGACAAAATGGACTAATTCCTTAAAAATAAAATTCAATAGAAATTGCTAAAAAAGATAATGTGGATAGTCCTATATCTATTTTTAAAAGTAGAATTTTCAGTTAAACTTGCTTCCTTTCCCTAAATAAAAATAAGGAAAACTCGAGGTCCATATGATTTCACGAGCAAACTCTTCCAAACATTCAAAAAAGAAATAATATAATTTCTATGCAGTCTCTTCTAGAAAATAGAAACAGTTCCCAACCAGTTTTATAAGGCTGGGTGCATGCATATTCAGTTGCTTAGTCATGTCCGACTCTGTGATCCCATGGACTGTAGCCAACCAGGTTCCTCAGTTCAGTCTATGGAATTTTCCAGGTAAGAAGCAGGTTGCCATTTCCTTCCAGAAAGGAAGGAGAAAATAAGAAAATACTGGAAATCAATAAAACTAAAAGCTGATTCTTTAGTTGGGGTTGAGTTGCTTTTCCTTCCCCAGGGGATTTTCCCAATCCAGGGATTGAACCCACGTCTTCTGCATTTCCTGCATTGGCAGGCAGATTCTTTACCCCTGTGCCACCTGGAAACACCCAAACTAGACCAAAAAATCATAAGGATAAAGACTAGAAACCAAAATCCCTCACCATCTAAATATAAAAATCTTTAACAGAGTTGTAGGGAAAGAGCAAATTAGCCAAGATGGCGTGTTCAGGCTCTCTCACCCCGCGTTTTGTGAGTAATGACCATGTAACTGCTGAGATCATTTCTAGCTCTGCATATGTGCATCACGAGGTATTCGTTTGGTCATGGGCTACTTTGTGCTGTACACATATATGAGCTCCACCTAAAAAGTGTCAACATTACTGCTAGGTCACGGCAGTGTCCATTAGGTCAGCCAGGAAAGGAGAGAATATAGGGTGTCTGTTGCTATGGCTGCTGTACCAGCCAGGAGAGAACAACCACATCTGCAGTTCCTACAGCTCCTTGAGTCTTCTTCCACCCTCTTAGCTTGCTCCTTGCCTACCCTGGGTTCAGCAAACAGTGTGGACAGTGTGAAAAGCAAAATCAATTGGCGTCAGGATCAGGATGAGCAAGACAATTGGCATAGTCAGAGGGATACCCAGCAGGTAGAGGGGCCTGAGTCTTCACAGAAGAAGAAGCAGCAGGAAACCCAGCAGGTAGGGAAGCCTGAGGCTCCACTGGATGGAGGAAGCCAGTGGCCACTACATAGCATGTGGTATCGTGTGGCTGTGATCCTCTTGGCGTGGGCTCTGGTGGAAGACTGGGAGGTGGTGAACGGGTCACCAGATAGCATTGAAAAAGTGTTAGAGGTGTGAGTTCCTGTTTGCCGAACAAGGCGACATGGACTGCCACTGGACCGTGGGGTGGATCTTCCTGAAAGCCCTGGAAGCAAATATGGATGGTGCCCTATGCAATGCCATGCCAGTGAACAATGTGCAGAGACACTTGGAAGAACCAGAGCAACGTATACTGGCGTTAGAGCAAGGACCCCTTGGCTTTGAAGAACCCAGTATCTCTGACAGTGGGGTGGTAAGTGACGGTGATGATGAACACTATGAGACTGCAGGTCTCCGCTTGGCAGTGAGGCCTGTTGTACAGCAGAAAGAGAAGCAAGAGCAGCCTATGACCCAGGGGTGCATCCTCAAGGGGCCCCCAGTGTGACTGAGTTCACGACATATTGACCATATATTCAGGCAGAGTTGGTCGACAGGTATGCAACTTCAGCAAAAGCAAGGGGAACCCTTGACAGCAGGGCTCTTGCAACTTTGGGACACAGGAGTGGACAGTATCACTTGTTTGGTAATGAGATAGAATAGTTGGCATCTATAGGCACTTACTCATTGAGACAAAGATTGCAGAACACTAAGCGACTCATGCAAAGAGTGCCTAACCAAACACACGACCTCATGGAATGGATTAACGCTGCCATGTGGTCAAAAGCAGGAGAGCCCCCAGACACTGTGAGTAAATAGCATGCCCATGCCAGTTGACCCAAGTGGTGAGACCACTGGGCATGAGGCAGTCAGTGTTTAACCCAGACATCCAGGGCCCAGATGCCAAGTGTTTACTGGTGGAGTTAGAGAGGCCGTGCCCTGTCCACCACTTTTGGATCCCTGCCTGCTATCCTTGCCCCCCGTGTGGAGTGCTGCCTCTATGGGGTGACCCCAGTGGTGGCTAGCTTGGGAGAACTGCAGGGATGGTGGCAAGCGAAGATTAGAAGTGTGAAGACCCCTAAGGGGGCCCAAGTTGGTAAAGGCCCCATCCAAGTGTCGAGAATGCAAATGTGGGCTGATTTGCTGGCAGCGGGAGTTAACAGAAATAAAACTGATAGACAGCCCAACACTCTGTTCCTAGAGCTACGGAGGCAACTGAGATCAGAGCAGCAGTTTACCAAGTTTGGGAAGCACCCACAGCAAGAGATATAGGCAGTTCAGTTAAAAGATTACATGGCACTCAAGGATGTTCCCTTAGATGATGTCCTTTTCCTCTTTGAATAGGGCTCAGATCAAGGTGCCCTCTGAAAAGCCCAAGCAGGGACCAGTAGCCCCATGTAGAACCTGCAATTTGCTGTTCGCTAGCTAATGTTCACTAGCTAATGTACAGAGTGTAACGACCCTGGTTGGCACTGGTACTGCATGCACCCTTGTTTACAGCAAGTTAGAAGCTGTGTCCTGGGTTTAGAGCAGTGTACTGTGAAGGCTGTGTCCTATGATGTGTAACAAGTAACACCAGGGTTAATGGTAAAAGAAGCAGTATGTCTCCACCTCTCAGAATCTGGGACAAACTTGTTCTGAAAGTCCCAGCCCATGAAATAAGGAAGGGAAAAAAAGCAAACAAGCAAAAAAAGAAATAAAATGATTTTAATTGCCAGGAAGCATAATTGTATATAAAAATTCAAAAGAGTCTACAAAAAAGCTACTAGAACTAATGTCAGTTTAGCAAGTTCATCTTTATACATGGCAAATATACAAGTCATCTGTGTTTTTAATTAGGTAAGTGCCAGCCTGAACAACTGGTATTTGAAATGATAAAAGCATTTCCAGTAGTAACACACACACATACAAGTATCTAGGTACCAACTGAATAGAACAAGAATAGGATTTGTATGCTGAAAACTGCAAAACATGATAAAGAAAAAAAATTTAATTCTAAATAAAGATATGCACAATGTTTATAGATCAGAAGAATTTTAAGATGTTCAAGATATCAATTCTTTACCAATGATCTACAGATACATCACAGTCTTAAATAAAATCTCAGTAAACTGTCATAGATATTTACAAGCTAAACCTAAAATTTATATGGAAAGCCAAAGAGAGTAGCCCAAATGAATCTGAACAAGAGTAAAGTGGGAAGACCCAGATGATCCACTGAGTTGATGAAGAATGATGGATCAGAAGTTGACTCACACAAACATAGTCAACTACTTTTTGATAAAGGTGCTAAAGCAATTTAACAAACAAAGGACAGTCATCAGTAAATGGGGCTGGAACATGGGACAGACACATGGAAATAGATGACCTGAAACATACCTCATAGTTTATATAACCGAGTCACAGGCTGAAATGTAAATTTTAAATGACAAACTTCCAGAAGAAACCATAGAAGAAAATCTGAAATGTGATAACAATAACAAAGGGATGACCTATGCAAGAAAAAGCTGAGAAACTCTACTTTGTTAAAATTAAAATCTTAGTCTGGGGAATACATTGTTAAACAAATGAAAATACAAGACACAAATGGAGAAACACTTTAAAAGTCACTTTTAAAAAAGGACTCATTCTGGCTTACTTCACTCTGTATAATAGGCTCCAGAGGGATGGTACGGGGAGGGAGGTGGGAGGGGGGTTCAGGATGGGGAACATGTGTACACCCATGGTGGATTCATGTTGATGTATGGCAAAACCAATACAATATTGTAAAGTAAAAAAAAAATAATAATGATAAATAAATGATAAATGGTTAAAAATAATATTAATAAAATGTAATGTTAACTTCTCAAAAAAAATAAAAAAGGAGTCATGTCTGAAATATACAAAGAAATCTTAAAAGAAAATAAAATACACAAGTTGGTATATTGGGCAAAATATCTGAACAAACTCTTCACCAAATAAAATACAAGGGTCACAAATAAGTATATGAAAAGATGTTTATTTGACAAAGTTGACACTATTTGTCCTTAGGGAAATGAAAGTTAAGCCCACAACGAGGTACCACTACACACTGATTAGAATGACAAAACAAACAAACAAGGACAATACCAAATGTTGGCAATGATATACCGGGAGATCTCACTCCTCACTGGTGCAGATGCAGAGCAATAGCACCACTTTGGAAAACAACTTGTTAGAAAGTTAACCATGCAATCAAGCATTCCAGCTCCTAAGTGCTTACTCAATAAGGAAAAATGGACTACTGTTCCACTCAAGAACATGGATGAATCCTAAAAGCATTTTGCTAAGGAAAAGAAGCCAGATCCAAAAGGTGACCCCCACAGCCCATTCTGAATCAGTACCTCTGGGAATTTGCACTTTCTAGCCTGTTCCCATGGAGAAGGCAATGAATGGCACCCCATTCCAGTACTCTTGCCTGGAGAATCCCATGGATGGAGGAGCCTGGTAGGCTACAGTCCAAGGGGTCTCGAAGAGTCAGACATGACTGAGCGACTTCACTTTCACTTTTCACTTTCATGCACTGGAGAAGGAAATGGCAACCCACTCCAGTGTTCTTGCCTGGAGAATCCCAGGGACAGGGGAGCCTGGTGGACTGCCGTCCACGGGGTCGCAGAGAGTCAGACATGACTGAAGCAACTTAGCAGCAGCAGCAGCCTGTTCCCAGGTGATGTTCATGTCAGACACTTCAAGCCACATGGGAGCAGCTCTCTTTAGGCATTTATTTACCTCAGACCTTATTGGCCAACAGATTTGATTGAGATATCTTAAGGAAACAGACTGCTGAAAGGGGCAAAAAACCAAAGACAAAATGCATGCATGTGGAGATGTAACTGCAAAAACTTAAACAAGTTGAGCACTTCTTTACAATATAGCCTATCTTTTAGTTTACATATGTCTCTCTTTATAGACAGGAGTGTGGGGAAAATGTTTTCTTCAGTTTTATATTCTCATGACTTAATGCAATTATAATCAGTTAGTAGGAACTGTATAGGTTAACTTGTGTGAATGGAAACACAAAGCTAGGGGCCTCCTTCTGTACTAGTATTATAACCTTGGGAAACTTACCTAACTTCTCTGTCAGTTTATCGAACTATGAAATGTGAGTAATAATAGTAACTGATATTACAGTCCTCTTATGAGAGTACAGGGAATTAACACATGTAAATCACAAGAAGAGTGCCTGGCACTTAGAAAGTGCTCAGTAAATGTGAGTTGTTATTTCATTCTGCTGCTAAGTCACTTCAGTTGTGTCCGACTCTGTGTGACCCCACAGACGGCAGCCCACCAGGCTCCCCTGTCCCTGGGATTCTCCAGGCAAGAACACTGGAGTGGGTTGCCATTGCCTTCTCCAATGCATGAAAGTGAAAAGTGAAAGTGAAGTCGCTCAGTCGTGTCCGACTCTTCGAGACCCCATGGACTGCAGCACACCAGGCTCCTCTGTCCATGGGATTTTCCAGGCAAGAGTACTGGAGTGGGGTGCCATCGCCTTCTCTGATTTCATTCTGCAGAAAAATATAAATATATATAATAGTATAAATAATACAAATTTTGTCCAGTGCATGCCTAATTGCCCTGGAAAGAAAAGCATAGATGCCGTTTTGTTGCTAGGGATATACAACTTTCCCCAACAGACTGATTGAATAAAACATTTTCAGAGGTCTGGGGACTAGCACTAACTTTTATGTTGCCAGAAGTAATTGTGACTAAGGAGATGCTGAGGAGTAATTTTTCCTCCTCTCAAAGTATCTATTTTTGAAATACTATAAACACATACATTTCCTAAAAACTTTTCTTTCTCTTTATTTTGATGATCAAGTCTTCTTAAATAGAAGACACAATAGTGTTTTATTAGCCTCATGTATGGAAAAGGCAGTGTCATTATATCTCCATTGGAAATTATACCAGCTTAAAATATAGTTTTCAGTATGGACTTCTTCACTTATCCAAGTACAAGCACAATGTGAAAAACACTAGATTAAACTTGAAAAATATATCAAGTTTGATTATACTCATTTTTAAATTAGAAATAACAGAATATCCCCAAAATATATATGTGTGGGGTTAGCAAGAGAGTGATTCTTTAGTACTTACATTCAGTTCTATAGCTATTACCATAGACTTTACTGCCATTAGCTAAACCAGGCTACCTGTGCACTCTGCAATATGATAGCCACTAGCCACACCTGGCTATTTAAATTAAAATTAATTAAAATTAGACAACATTAAAAATTCAGTTCCCCAGGCACACATTTTAAGTGCTCAATAAACACATGTGACTAGAAGCTACCATATTGGGCACAACAGATAAAGAACATTTATCTCCATGGAAAGTTCTGTTGGCAAGTTCAATTATACCAGCCAGATGTCAGTCGGAAGCATTGGATTTATCTCTGTGCTCTTCTGAGGATTGTTTTGGAGTGGTTAGCATTTTTCTCTATCATTAGAGAAGTGTTTTACCATCTTTGTAAATTACACAGTCGATGAACTGACATGGGGTCCATGAGTAGCTCGGAATGTGCAGGAAGCCATTCTCAACAAACAGCTTCAGTTTTGTGCAGACCCATACAGTGGAGCTCAGTTAAAAATGCCTTTCCACCTGCTCACTGGCTCTGCACAACTGAGAGGGGAAATAGGTTTCTACATTATTCCCTAAGTCCACTCATCCAGGCTGTCACCCTATCCCCTTGGCCCACCCATCACCTAGTTTGCTGTCCTTAATAAGGCACAGTAGACAAATTGTGCCAGATTGTCAAAATGCCAAACCTATGAGTTATACTAATGCTTTTTATGTCAGTTTTTTTTTTCAAGAAATTAAAATACCAAATGAGCTTGTTTTCATAAGTGGGCTACCTTGATCTGACCTGAGGTACTGCAGGTGTGTTGAGGACACAGGGCTGGATGGTCATGGGCAGTTTACTATTGGAGAGTAGTCTTGGATTTGAAAGGGTGGAGACTGAACTGCCAAGCATGTGTGCTGTTAGAGGGAAGGAAAAATGGCAAGGTGGTTTGTATATGGTCATGCAGGACCACCAAAGCCAACCTCCCACGGGGTCAGAACAGCTGCAGACCTAAGCATTGGGCTTTCCTGGGAGGAATTCCATAAAGAAGGTGTGGATGGGCTCAATGGTGATGATCAGTAGGACAGAGGGGGATATCATCATGTTACAATGGTCTATCCGAGACACAGGCAAACACTGCTAGACACTGCACCTACTTCTTTGTTCTTCTTTAGGGTCTTGAGGCCTTTCAGTTTGGCCTCTTGGATACCCTGAGACTGACATGCTACACATTAATAAGGAATGCGTGGCTAGTTAGGTGGACTTTCCTTGCTCTGTACTCCATAACTTGGGTCTTTTAGAGTCGTAGATAATAATGAGGAAGTTCTTTAAAAAAAAAAAATTAAAGAACAGAAAACAAATATGAATGGCTCAGAGAGGTGCCCACATAGTAACACTGACCAGGCATGACCTCACTCCCTCAGGTTCAGCTCCCCAAGCCTAGGGAGTCCAGGGCTTTACCCAGGGCACAGACTCCCTGCTTCACAATGTCCAGTAAAGTCATAGCTGTCAGTGCACAAGATTGTCTCAGGCACAATCCCAGGGGAGGTGAAATTAGAAAGTGAAAGTGTAAAGTGTTAGTCACTCAGTTGTGTCCAACTCGTTGTGACCCCACGGACTTTAGCCTGCCAGTGTCCTCTGTCCATGGGATTTTCCAGGAAAGTACTGTAGTGGGTTGCCATTCCCTTTTCCAAGTTGGAAGCTGCTACCTAAATATGGATTTAGAATAAGGCCAGTTTGTTAAAGGGCTCAAATGCATAATGAAGTTCAGATCTAATAACCTATAGGGCTTTGTTCTTTGAGAGGGAGAATCTGACTTTAGAAATATTTCTTAAGTTCCTGATATAATGCTCTTTCCCCCAGAAAGACCCCCTATCTAAAGGAATTTATATTCCATTTCACTTACCCAACTTCCTGTTCACCATGGGAATGACTCCAAGTCCAGTCTCTAGGGAACTCCCTGCCCAGCTATACATTTGAGGACATAGCCTGTCTACTGATATAACTAAAGCAATATATTTTTACATCTGAAGTTAATCAGGACTACTTTAGAAAAATATAACATTTAAAAAAATTAAAACTTTTTAATTAAAAATTAATTAAAAAGATGAAAGTATTTTCTCAAAGATTAGGAATAAGACGAGGACGTTCACTGTCAACACTTTTATTCAACCTAGTTTTGAAAGTCCTAAGCACAGCAATCAGAGAAGAAAAAGAAATAAAAGGAATCCAAGATGGAAAGGAAGAAGTAAAACTATCACAATTTGCAGATGACATGATACTACACAGAAAATTCTAAAGATGTTACCAGAAAACTATTAGAATTCATCAATGAATTCAGGAAAATTGAAACAGTGGAAACAGTGTCAGACTTTATTTTTCTGGGCTCCAAAATCACTGCAGATGATGACTGCAGCCATGAAATTAAAAGACGCTTACTCCTTGGAAGGAAAGTTATGACCAACCTAGATAGCATATTCAAAAGCAGAGACATTACTTTGCCAACAAAGGTTCATCTAGTCAAGGCTGTGGTTTTTCCTGTGGTCATGTATGGATGTGAGAGTTGGACTGTGAAAAAGGCTGAACGCCGAAGAATTGATGCTTTTGAACTGTGGTGTTGGAGAAGACTCTTGAGAGTCCCTTGGACTGCAAGGAGATCCAACCAGTCCATTCTGAAGGAGATCAGCCCTGGGATTTCTTTGGAAGGACTGATGCTAAAGCTGAAACTCCAGTACTTTGGCCACCTCATGTGAAGAGTTGACTCATTGGAAAAGACTCTGATGCTGGGAGGGGTTGGGGTCAGGAGGAGAAGGGAACAACAGAGGATGAGATGGCTGGATGGCATCACTGACTCGATGGATGTGAGTCTCAGTGAACTCCGGGAGTTGGTGACGGACAGGGAGTCCTGGCGTGCTGCGATTCATGGGGTCACAAGGAGTCGGACACGACTGAGTGACTGATCTGCATCTGCAAGTTATAAAGTTAATATACAGAAACCTGTTGCATTTCTATACACTAACAACAAACTACCAGAAGGAGAAATTAAGGAAATGATTCCATTGACATTGCATCAAAAAGAATAAAATATCTCTGAATAGATCTACTCAAAGAGGTAAAAGATCCATACTCAGAAAATTATAAAACACTGATGAAAGAAACAGATGGAAAGATATACTGTGTTCTTGAATTGGAAGAACTAATATTGTTAACATGACCATACTCCCTAAGGCAGTGTATAGATACAAAGCAATCCCTATCAAAATACCAATGACATTTTTCACAGGACTAGAACAAATACTTAATTTGTATGGAAACACGAAAGACACCAAATAGCCAAACAATATTGAGAAAGAAGAATAGAGCTGGAGGAATTACAAGTCTTGATATCAGAATATACTATAAAGCTACAGTAATCAAAACAGTATGGTACTAGCACAAAAACAGACACATAGATCAATGGAAAGAACAGAGAGCCCAGAAATAAACCCGTGTATTGTAGTCAGTTGATTTATGACAAAGAAGGTAAGACTACACAATGGAGGAAAGACAGCTTCTTCAATAAGTGGTGTTGGAAAAAGTGGACAGCTACATGTAAAAGAATGAAATTAGGACCTTTTCTAGCCCCATATGAAAAAATAAACTCAAAATGGATTAAAAGCCTAAATATAAGACCAGATACCATAAAACTCCTAGAAGAAAACATAGGCAGAACACTCTTTGACATAAATCTTAGCACTATTTAGTCAGGGGGTAGGGGGTGGATCTGTCTCCTAAAGCAAAGGAAGTAAAGTCAAAAATAAATAAATGGAACCTAAATAAAATTAAAAGCTTTTGCACAGCAAAGGAAACCATAGACAAAACAAAAAGACAACCTACAGAATGGGATAAAATATTTACAAATGAAATGATGGATAAGGGGTTAATATTCAAAATATTAAAACTCAACATTCAAGAAACTAAGATCATGGCATCCATTCCATCACTTCATGGCAAATAAATGGGGAAACAATGAAAACAGTGACAGACTTTATTTTCTTGGGTTCTAAAATCACTGCAGATGGTGACTGCAGCCATGAAACCAGAAGATGCTTGCTTCTTGGCAGAAAAGCTATGAAAAACCTAGACAGTGTGTTGAAAAGCAGGGACATTACTCTGCCAATAAAGGTCCATATAGTCAAGGCTATGGTCTTCCCAGTGATCACATATGGTTGTGCAAGCTGGACCATAAAGAAGGCAGAGCACCAAAAAATTGATACCTTCCAACTGTGGTGCTGGAGAAGATTCCTGAAAGTCCCTTGGACAGCGAGATCAAACAATTGGTCTTAAGGGAAATCAATCATGAATACATGTTGAAAGGACTGATGCTGAAGCTGAAACTCCAGTATTTTGGTCATCTGATGAGAACAGATGACTCATTGGAAAAGTCTCTGATGCTGGGAAAGATTTAGGGCAGAAGGAGGAGAGGGCATCAGAGGATCAGATTGCTGGATGGCATCACCAATGAGATGGACATGAATTTGGGCAAACTTCAGGAGATGGTAAGAGACAGGGAGGTCTGGTGTGCTGCAGTCCATGGGATCACAAAGAGTCCAACATGACTGGGTGACTGAACAACAACAACAACAACAGATGATCTGAATAAACATTTCCCAAACAGGACATGCAAATGGCCAAGAGGCACATGAAAAGATGCCCAACAATACTAGTTATCAGGGAAATGCAAATGAAACTACAATGAGAGTGGCAGTTCTCTGGTGGTCCAGTGATTAAGACTTGTGTGTTTTTCATTTTTGTGGCCTGGGTTCAACCCCTAGTCAGAGAACTAAGATCCCACAAACTGTATTGCATGGCCAAAAAAACCCACAATGAGACATCACCTCATTTGTTAGAATGGCTATCATCAGAAAGTGCACAAATAACAAATGTTGGCAAGGTTGTGGAGGAAAGGGAACCTTCATACACTGTTCGTGGGAATGTAAATTGGTGCGGTCCCTGCGGAAATCAGTATGGAGGTTTCTCAAAACACTAAAAATTAGAACTACCGTATGACCCAGTTTATATTCCATTCCTAGGTACATATATGAAAGAAACAAGAACATTAATTTGAAAAGATGCACCCCAGTATTCATTGAATTATTTACAATATCCAATATACGGAAGCTACTTAAGTATCCATCAACAGATGAATGGATAAAGAAACTGTGGGGTGTGTGTGTGTGTGTGTGTGTGCGTGAGTGCATGTGCACACACATGCCTGTGTGCTGTAATGTCTGACTCTTTGTAACCCCATGGACTGTAGCCTGCCAGGATCCTCCATCCATGGAATTGTCGAGGTGATAATATTAGAGTGGGTTGCCATTTCCTACCCCAGGGTTTCTTTGCCAACCCAGGGATTGAATCCATGTCTCTTGAGTCTCTTGCATTGGCAGGCAGATACTTTATCACTAGTGCCTCCTGGGAAGCATATATATACACACAATGGGATACTACTCAGCCATAAAACAAACAAAATATTGCTTTGCAACATCATGAATGGACCTAGAGGGTATTAAGCTAAGTGAAGTAAGTCAGATGGAGAAAGACAAATAATGTATGATATCACTTATACGTGGAATCTAAAATATACAACCAACTAGTGAATAAAACAGAAAAGAAACAGACTCACAGATACAGAGAACAAACTTGTGGTTACCAGTGGGGAAAGGGAAGGATGAGGGTAAAAATAGGGGTAGGAGATTAAGAGGAACAAACAATTAGGCACAAAATAAGATAAAGGGATATATTCTACACCACAGGAATATAGTCAATATTTTATAATAACTACAAATGAGGCATAACCTTTAAAGATAGCTAACACTTCCCTAGTGGCTCAGTGGTAAAGAATCTGCCTGCAATGCAGGAGCTGCAGGAGCTGCGGGTTTGATCCCTAGGTCAGGAAGATCCCCTGAAGGAGGAAATGGCAGACTTCTCTAGTATTCTTGCCTGGAGAATCCCTTGGACAGAGGAGCCTGGGAGGCTACAGTTCATAGGGTCTCAAAGAGTCGGACACAACTGAAGCAACTGAGCAATCATTATATTGGCTTCCCAGATGGTTCAAGTGATAAAGAATCTGCCAGCCAATGCAGTAGCTGCAGTAGACATGGGTTCGATACCTGGGTCAAGAAGATTACCTGGAGGAGGAAATGGCAACCCACTCCAGTATTCTTGCTGGGATAATCCCATGGATAGAGAAGCCTGGCAGGTTACAGTCCAGGGGGTCACAAAGAGTCAGACACAACTGAGCACGAATCACTATATAATACACCCATAACTTGTATAATATTATATAACAACTATACATCAATAACAATTTCTTAAAGAACAAGCCAAATGCCTACATAATGTGAGGACACATTAATGACATTTATCTCCTCAAAAGAGTGGGCTTTTCTTCCTGTCATTGTGTTTTGATTGGATATTGACCAGTGAAGTATAAGATAGGTGAAGGGCATGTGAGGCTACTTCCTCTGCAGCTTGAGGCCTGCTGGCATCGTTCAGGGGTTCTCCCAGCCCACCTGGCCAGAGCTTGTGGCATGTGTGAAACCCGTAGAGCACAGACTGTTTTAACTGTGGCCATCTGATGGTATGTATAATAGATATTCCACTACAAGGATGAAATAATGAGACACGAGAAAAGGAAAAACAGTTGTCAGTGATAAACAGAAGGCAATGGAAAGGCCTTCCTGTAGCTTCTGAGATGACTACCACAGACCCACCTTCTCCCAGCAGATCCCTCCCATCACCACCCTGCTCCCCGTCATGAGGAAGTCTTCGCGCTTCTTGATTTACACAAAAGCCCAGGAGCAAGACACCAGCTAGTCTACACTTGTCCTGTGCAGTCAGATTGCTTATCAACAATTCCCTCTAAGCCATACAGGTACTTTAGCTAAACAAACACCTTTTCCACTCCTCCTATCTCCTGTGAAGACCTCTCTTGAAACCCCAAAGACCAAGTCAGCTTGGATTAGGAGCTGTGGGCAAGGGGGTGATTTCTACCACCCAGGTGTTCTCTGTGGGGATCCACCTGTTAAGGTCTGGGTTACAAATCCAGGCTCTGCTGAAGGACATTGGCACAGCTTCTCCTTTTCCAGATTTCTCTGCTTATTTCCAGATGACCTGTGGTAAGCAAACTAGCAGTTCCCCAAGATGTCTAAGTATTCATGCCTGGAACCAGTCAGTACACATGGAAAAGGGACTTTGCAGATGTGATTAAGTTAAGGATCTTGTAATGGGGTGGTCTTGGATTAACTAGGTGAAAACATACTAATTTATAAGGACTTTCATGAATGGGTGAGTTGCCAAAACTCAGCTTCTGTTCACTGGTGCCAAATAGAAATGCAGAAACAGAGTTTTGAGTGAAGTAGAAAAGAATAGCTTTATTGCTTTGCCAGACAAAAGGGAGCACAGTGAGCTAATGCTCTCAAAACTGTGTGTTCCACCCTGGAGGGAGTAGTGAGAAGCCTTGTAGTGTTCAAGGAGCAGGGCACAGCCAGATCACGGACATTCCTCCTCTGGTTGGTTGTGAGGTGATTGGAAGTTAGCATCATCAACCTTCTGGTTCTAACTGGTCTGGGGTCTACATGTTTGTGAGCAACAACTTTCATCTGGTGAGATCTGGTTCCTGTAAAGACAACTTAGGAATGTGTGTCAGGCTTTCATCTTTCAGGGAATCGTGCATTCAGTTATCTTTCCATGTGGTGGTTTTTGTAGTCTAAAATGTTACCAGTTATGCATCTTCATATTTCCCAATTATTAACTCTTGAGTCAGCACTTTAGTTCAAAAAACAAGGACACCAGGGCCCGTACATGGTTTCCAGAATCCTTATAAATTACAGAGGGAAACAGGGGAGTCTGGATAAAAGAAGAAAATGATAATGGCAGGGTAAGTCTGAGTGATTTAGGGCCATTAACCAAGGAATGTGGGTGGCCTCCAGAAACTGGAAAAGACAAGGAGTGGATTCTTTCCTAGAGCCTGCAGAAGTCGGGGAGCCCTGCTGACACTTCATTTCAGAGCTGTGATCTCCATAACTGTGAGATCATAGATTCAAGTTGTTCTAAAGCCACTAATTTTGTGATAATTTGTTACAGCAGCTAAAGGAAGCCAATATGAGATTAGCAATGTTTGGTTTGGCTACATAGCCAAATGATGAATAATCTATAAAAACTGAAGCAATTATACAAGTTATTAAGTATTTAGTATATGAGCCTTGAAAAGTGTTTTTTTTTTTTTTTAATTATAATGCTGAACTTTGCATGGATAAAGACACAAGGCTCCATGATACAGCAAAACTGTACAGGATCGTGAATTAAAAGCCAGGGGATCTGGAGTTCTAGTCCAGCTTGTCACAGTGTGACTTGAGAATTGTTTTGGAGACTTTCAGCTTAAACAGTTTTTGAGTAAAATGGAATTTTTCATCAAGTCTGAGTAGAGTAAAGACACTCAGTTTTTGATGCCTGTGGTTCATACCAAGAGGTAATCTAATGTCAAAATTTTTTTAAACGCCAGATTACAATTATGGACAGTGGAGCAAATGAAGGTGCAAGGTTGTTCACTGGTATGCTCTTGGAACCAGTATGTACAGCAGGGGAGACCCAAAGGTGCTGGCTCATTTCCAGACCTTTCACATCTTTAATGTGGTCTTACAGTCTCCTCCAAAGACAGTAAGAAATATGAAAATGTTTTCCTATGTTAAAAAGAGGAAAGAAGGAAGGGAGGGAGGAAAGAAGAAATAAAGATTTATTTGGGGTCCTCCCTCCCTTTCTACCTACTTTTGTTGTTTTTGTTCAGTCATGTCTGACTTTTTGCGACCCATTGGACTACAGCTCTCCAGGCTCCTCTGTACATGAGATTTTTCAGTTAAGAATACTGGAGTGGTTGCCATTTCCTTCTCTAGGCGATCTTGCCAGCCTAGGGATCAAACCTGAGTCTCTTGCATTGCAGGTGGATTCTTCATTCACTGAGCCATCAGGAAAGCCCTTGTTTCATCCCAGAGCAGAGGAACAGTGAAAGGATTTGTCTGCTCTGGAAAGTGGCCGTGCACAGTGGTGAAGATACTGACCCAGCACTGGCAAGTGCTCTTTGCACAGCACCTGCACGCCCTCCCTGTGGACCTGCTACACACTGACTCTGACAGCAGACCTGAAGCCCTGGACTCAGCAGTAAGCATCAAAATCACCCTGAGTCATCACTGTTCTTCGTCTTGATGCAAAGCCCCAAGTCAGCCATATTAAAAAGTGCCCCCCAGGACTCCTAAATGGAGGCCAGGACACATGGACCACCTTCCTTCTTAAGCAGTGACTCATGAGGAAGTGAGTCCAGATGTGAGCTCCATGCAGCAGTCTAAGTGGGTGCAGGAGTCAGTCAGGAGGCACAACGTCCGCCTTCCTGTTACCACCAGCTAAAACCCTGTTCTTCCACCATCCATAGTCAACAAATTCACCTTTGACATGAGCTGAATTGTGTCTTCTCCACAAGCGCCCAAGGGATGGCATCTCTTACTGAACCGCAGCCCTGGGGACGCCAGTGCAAGGCACGCGTGTCCTCAAGTGTGCTCATCTTCACCTGGTCTCCCTTTATTGGCCTGTGATGGTGATGAGGTTCTACACAGCAGCCACCGGGCAGTCAACTCTGTGCTACTTGTTGTTTGGACTGAACTTACACTCATCAGAAGGCTTGAGTGTGGGCCTTCTGATGTCTGTATTTGTGGAACATGTGCTATTTACCCTTCTCTATTGGATATATTTTCACACATTCACTTCTGCTATTGACAAGGGAGGTACAAGTAATCGACCCAGAACAGGATTCAGATACTGCCAACTTCCTTGGAAAAAAAAATTTATAATAATTGATTATTATCACATTTAATAGAAACTCATTTCATTATGCCCTTCATACAAGTTTGGGAATTGCTTATGCACTTATTTTTCCCCCCGTAGCCCTCATCTTTCCAGGTCTTTGTTAATACAATAGATAGGGTTAGAACAGGAGATACTTAAAAATATTTCCTACAAAGTCTTAACGCTGAATGTATGGGAAAAATCTGCAAACTTGGAGTTACAATTTCAAGAGACAGATTTATGACTGAGGGCATGCCATCTAAAGGTACTATAGAGTGGAAAGGCTATCATGTATCTCGGATTATTTTAATGTCTTTTTAACTGAGGCACAAGGATAGAACCAGGTGCATTGTTGTGGCCTCTGGAGAGGAAACTTATCACGAAGGGAAAAACAGAGTTCACCATCACAATAAGACCATCACACAAGCAGACATGAGACTTATCCTTACCCTACTGAGACTGATCCTGGCTTAGCTTTCAGAATGCTTAGTGTCTCCATGTTTGGAAAAGCATCAGATGTACTTCTCTGACAAAGCAATAAGCAAAGTGACTTAAATGGCTGGAGAACTGGTGTTGATTTAAGGATGATAGACACAAGTTTGCACAAATTCAGAGGTAGGTCAGGTCAGTCCTTTGAATTTCACCATCCCTCTGCCCTAGCTACTCACTTGACTGGGGCCTCCAGGTAAAAGCAGTCCATGTACTTCTCTCCCCAGAGACCAGCCAGGCTGGCACAATAGTATGCACTTAGGGAGTTTCGTGTCTTTCCAGTGAGATTCAGTGCTCTACCACTACCCGACTGAAGCCACAGAGAATCTCAGGACCAACAGAGCTGGGTGTACAAGACAGCTTAGTGGAAAAGAGAGGTGCGTTTTGTCCTTTCCAGTAAATAGTGTCACACCCCTGATGACAGTGGGCTAGGGATAGGCAGGAGAAAAAACACCAGGGACAGAAAACCCAGGCAGTTTCAGCAGTTTGGTCCTTTAAGAAATGACTTTTCTTATGACCTGATTTTTAGTTTTCCAGGATTGTGTTTAATTTGGAAGAAAAGGCTCCAAAAGCAGGTGAGAATGTGGCACAAGAAGAAGCAGATAAACACACCTCAGCTTGTTGTCGCAGCAGCTCATCTGCTGAGCGTGTTATGACTCTTTCCACACAATGTCTTTTGCAGTTCACAACTGTAAAACATGCATATACCTTGAGAAGGCAGGAGCTTGAGTCCCATCAGGCTGCAGGCTTGCTTTGAGCCCTTCCAACATGGGGGCCACTGGGCCCTCTGGGTTTCCTCTTGCATTCTCCCAACTCCTACTACACACACAAAAATGGACCACATCCAATTTCCGGTGACTTACTAGGTTTTTTGTAAATGACAGTGATCACTTTTAGAAGAAAAATTTTTATCATGGAGTTTTTCATTCACGATCTTATTTTGCTACTGATGTAAAAATGAAATATCACATCACCCATCACTGCATTTGCAATGATGCCTCAGTAATGTCACCCCACTCCATAAAGGTGTGTGCATAACCACTCAGTCATGTCTGACTCATTGTGACCCCATGGACTATAGCCCACCAGGCTCCTCTGTCCATGGTGATTCTCCAGGCAAGAACACTCCAGTGTTCTTGCCATGCCCTCCTCCAGCATATCTTCCCAACCTAGGGATCAAACCCAGGTCTCCCTCATTGCAGGTGGATTCTTCACCATCTGAGCCATCAGGGAAGTCCAAGAATACTGGAGTGGGTAGCCTATCCCTTCTCCAAGGAATCTTCCCAACCCAGGGGTCAAACTGGGGTCTCCTGCATTGCAGGTGGATTCCTTATCTGCTGAGCTACCAGGGAGGCCCTGATAAAGGTGAGAAACTGATAAAAATTAAAATGTTTTTCAATTATTTGTGTTACCAGGAGCTATAAGTAGCCCAAATTAAAATTAAAGTATGACAGACACCTTTGGGCCACAGATATTATGAGACAGTTGTATTAATGAAAAAAAAAAAAAAAGGATACTCAGAAAACTAGCTCTCCTGAGTAAGAAGCACTGAGAAGCAGCCTCCTGCCAAGGGCAGGAGTTTCAAGATTCTTGGCTGCATTATTACTGGGAAACAAAACCCAATGTGGCAACACTAAAATGTTAAAACTTGGCCCAGTTGTGTGTTCCTGAACCATCTGTGGCTCCTCAGTGTTCTCTCCAATAGGAAAAATGGTCCTTATGTTAGAGTGAGGTTTCCAAATAGCTTGGAATGCATCCACAGTACTGTTTACTTTTGGTCAAGATCAGGGGTTGGGGATATTCTTCTCACACAGCCTGCAGAAACTGATCACCAAGGGAGGAGAAGAGTGAGAGCTGAGCTTATAAAGTTGGCTCCAGTAGCCAATCAGTTCTGTTTTGGTACATTTAGAAATAATGTATAAAGAAGTAAGGCCTTGAACATGAGTCATACCAAATGAATATTTAAAGGTTTGAAACCTGTGCTAACAAGTTGTTTATGGATTTAAGCTGCCCCTTCTGTTAACAACATGAGATAATTTCAGTTTCTCTAGACCATTTTATCAAATACAAAATAAGTGGATTTCATAGTCTGGTGAACTGATAATCACAGAAAAATACACAGTTCTCTAGCATGTTAAGATTTAATAGGCAAAGTTATTTATGGACTTTAAATTATGGTAAAACATGAGAATAACAATATTTTGGTGTAAATGAGGAAGATATTCATTTCAGACAGGATGAAAAAACTTTGGGAAAACGTTGTGTATTTCTTGATATATCTTCTGTGTGTGACTGCTTCCATTCAAGTTGGTATCTAGCCTCTGAACTGAGGAGGAGTTGATATTTGTGGTACATTCTTAAATGGAAAATGCTTTTTTATTAATCCATCAAAGTATAATCAGAATATATCATGATCTTTGCTATTTTTGTTAGCATCTGAGTAGATGCATTACTGATCTGAGGAAGGAATTAGGGAAAGCAATTTTTCGGTAAGAACTTTCTTTTCAGACACTTCAATTCAGTCTGTTTTATGTGTCCATATGTGTACCTGGCCAAAGATGACATGAAGAATTAGCAGTATTTTTATAAGTAGACAGGTAGTGTCATGAGTGTTTAGGCATAAAGTGGAAATTATTTCTGATAAAATAGCCAACTGAGTGGAAAATTAGGTGAGAAATTCACTCAACATAGAGTCAATTGTATTTATACAAATGTTCTTTCTCTATGCTATAATCTGAATAAGCTGAAAGAGTTCACCAAACTCTTATCATTTGATCACAGAATTAATCAATTTTTATTTTAAGAACAATAATATTTGACCTAACTAGACCTCTTACTATAAAAAAATGGCATATTAAAAAAATGGACACAGTAACAGGGAACAGCAATGGGCTTGCAAAAGGGAGAAGCCGTCCGTTCAGGCTGCTGTGAAGAAGACCACAGACAGGATAGCAGAAACAACAGGAGTTCTTTTCTTATAGTTCCAGAGGCTGGGAGTCCGAGATCAAGATGCTGATAAGTTCAGTGTCTGGTAAGGACCTGCTTCCTTCCAGGTTCATAGGCAGTTTTCTTCTTGGGTCTTCACAAGACAGAAAGGGCCAGTAGTTCCATATGGTCTCCTCTATAATTCCATTTAGAAGGGCTCTGCCTTCATGACTTGGACACCTCCCAAAGAGCCCACTTCTAAATACTATCATGTTGAGGATTAGGATTTAACATGAATTTCAGGTGGGCACAAACATTTGGTCTATGGCAAGGTCCCTTGTCCCACTGTGCCCAGAGCCAGGTTCCCCTGGGGAGGCTCAGCCACCTGCAGGGGCCTTGAAGGACGGACACGGGGCACATCTGTGATTCAGTGCTTCCTCTACTGTGTTCCCACGCAAAGCCTGTAAAATTTCCCTTTGCTGAACATAACCAAGGAGGATTGCGTGATATCATCTAAGCTAAAACCTTTCCCTGTCATTTTCATCCTCCTTTCACATGCCCCTTCCCTTGGGGTGACCACACAATATTTAGTACCGTGAACCTTCTGAGTATCTTCCTTTTATGGAAATAGGAAGGCATCCACTATCAGCTATTTATATTTTTCATTTTAAAATTAGATTAAATTCAATTAGATTAAATACAAACGTTCTGAAAAGCATTTGAATGTGGGGGCTTGGTCTCTCTCACATCAAATGGATTTTGTCATCATGGTTAAATGAGCTTCAAATATTTGTAAGGATAAAAAATATCCTGGGGATCAAGAAAATGATTATGTTGCTCAGGTAGAATTAAAATAAATCTTTTTTTTTAAATTGAAGTATAGTTGATTTATAGTGTGACATTCTGACAAGTGTGAAATGACACTTCATTGTTCTGATTTGCATTTCTCTAGTAATTATGATTAGAAATTATGTTGAACATCTTTTCATGTGCCTATTGGCCTCTGTATGGCTTCTTTGGAGAAATGTCTATTTAGATCTTTTGCCCAATATTTGATTGGGTCATTCGTTGTTTTTTTTTTTTTTTTTTTTTTTAATATTGAGCTGTTTAATTAATCCCCTGTTGGCCACATCATTTGCAAATATATTCTCCCATTCTGTACATTGTCTTTTCAGGTGTACAGGACAGTGGTTCAGCTGTACATATACATACATACATATAAGTTGGACCATAAAGAAGGCTGAAAGCTGAAATTGATGCTTTTGAACTGTGGTGTTGGAGAAGACTCTTGAGAGTCCCTTGGACAGTAAGGAGATCAAACCAGTCCATCCTAAAGGAAATCAACCCTGAATATTTATTGGAAGGACTGATTCTGAAGCTGAAGCTCCAATACTATGGCCACCTGATGTGAAGATCTCACTTATTTGAAAAGACCCTGATGCTGGGAAAGATTGTGGGAAGGAGGAGAAGGGGGTGACAGAGGATGAGATGGTTGGGTGACATCAATGACTCAATGAACATGAGTTTGAGCAAACTCCAGGAGATGGTGAGGGACAGGAAAGCCTGGTGTGCTGCAGTCCATGAGGTCGCAAAGAGACACAATGATTAAACAACAACAATGCATGTATATATATGTGTGTGTGGGTGGGTGGGGGGGGCGGGTATATATATATATACACAAAGTCTTTCTCCAATTATTTTCCCCTATAGGTTATTACAAAATATTAAGTATAGTTCCCTGTACTATACAGGAGGTCCTTGTTGATAATGTATTTTATATAGAGTAGGGTGTATATGTTAATCCTAAACTCCTGATTTATCCCTGCCTCCCTTGGCCCCTTTGCTAAGAATATGCTTCTCTTCTATGCCAGTGAGTCTATTTCTGTTTTGTGAATAAGTTTATTTTTATCTTTTTTAAGATTCCATATATAAGCAGTATTATATATCGATATTTGTCTTTGTCTGGCTTACTTCACTTAGTCTGATAATCTCTAGGTGCAGCCATGTTGCTGAAATGGCCTTATTTCGTGCTTTTTTATGGTCGAGTAATTTCTATTATATATGTATTTTCTTTACGCATTCATCTGTTGATGGACATTTAGGTTCATTCCATGTCTTGGCTGTTATAAACAGTGCTGCAATGAACGTTGGGGTGCATGTATCTATTCAAATTATAGTTTTCTCTAGATATATGCCAGGAATGGGATTGCAAGATCATATGATAATTCGTATGGACTTTCAGGTGGTTCAGTGGTAAAGAATCTGCCAGCCAGTGCAGGAGATGTAGGAGAAGTGTGTTGGGAAGATCCCCTGGAGGAGAAAATGGCAACCCATTCCAGTATTCTTGCCTGGATAATACCATGGACAGAGGAACTTGGTGGGCTACAGTCATGGGGTTGCAAGAGTCAGACACAACTGAGTGAGCACACACATGATAACTCTATTTTTAGTTTTTTAAAAAGATCCCCCATTCTGTTCTCCATAGGGCATGCGCCAATTTACATTCCCATCAACAGTGTAAAAGAGTTCTTTTTTCTCCACACCCTCTCCAGGATTTATTTGTAGATTTTTTTTTTTTTAATGATGGCCATTCTGACAAGTGTGAAATGACACTTCATTGTTCTGATTTGCATTTCTCTAGTAATTATGATTAGAAATTATGTTGAACATCTTTTCATGTGCCTATTGGCCTCTGTATGGCTTCTTTGGAGAAATGTCTATTTAGATCTTTTGCCCAATATTTGATTGGGTCATTCGTTGTTTTTGTTTTTGTTTTTTTTAATATTGAGCTGTTTAATTAATCCCCTGTTGGCCACATCATTTGCAAATATATTCTCCCATTCTGTACATTGTCTTTTCATTTTTTTATGGCTCCCTTTGGTGTGCAAAAACTTAAATACATCTTTTAAAAATAGAGAAAATTCTCCTTTTTGTTTGTTTCTTAAGGTCCCTCTACTCTCCCAATGAGAATGAATTGGAGACTGGTCCTGGATACATAGTGCAAGGAGAAATCAGAGGAAACAAGTGTAGAAACCAGGAGTCTGGCCAGTACAAGAACTTGTCAGTAGCTTTGCAGATACATCCCTACTTTCCTGTATTTCAAGATTTCTAAATGTGGTGCTGTTATCTGTATAACATCTTGGAACTTGTCCACTGATCAGTCACCTGATTTTTTTTTTTCTTTTTAAACTATCACCCTGGATACTGGAACTATAGCTTAGGAGAGAGGGCTGAACTGACAACGTAATTTTGAGAGTCAGTAGCCCCTATATGGCATTGAACACCTGAATATCAGGTAAGATCACAAAGAGTGAAAAGAGAGAAAAGAAGAGGACCCAGGACTGAGCCTTGGAGTGCATCAATTTTAAAAGGTCCAGATGAAGAGGTATCAACAGAAAACATCTGAGAAGGTGCAGCTAGTGTAGTGGGAGGAAAACCAGGCAGGTGTGGTCTCCTTGAAGCCAAGTGAAAATCTTTCCTATGGGGAGGAAATAAGACTCAATATAGATAATCCCATTTCCATCTCAGATGAGTACATTTTTTGCACAAACACCATAAATGATTACATTTTCTCCTAGTGCTTTGAAGTTTGTGTAGCAATTCCATAAATTGTCTAATCTTATGCCCAAACAGTAAGGTGTAAATAGTCAGGTATTAATCCACAATTTTGCAGAGGTGAAATCCAAGGTGCAGAAAGATCAAGTGGTTAGATTCTGACTTCAGAAAACCATGAGGGAATAAGAGAAAGAGTCATGATTAGAACAAAGTCTCCGAAGTTGAGGCCAGTGTTCTTTCTTCTAACACCTGGTGCTGGGAAATATGACCCCACTGTTTTTCAATCCAGCTAGGATTGGCCTGTGAGCTTGGTATGGACAGAGGTGCATAAAAGCTTTCTGATCCTCAGGGCATTTGGCCTAACCTCAATTCATTCATCTATAAATTCTAAATTCATACCTTGCCATTTTGCTGGCCTTAAAGGCTTCTGCTCTGAATGCTTATAAGGTGTCTGTGGACACATTAACGTGTTCAAAATGTTAAGTAAAATTTTTAGGCAGTAAGTACCAAATGAGCCCCTCAAGAACAAGTCTGATCCTGACCCAGGAGTCCAGAGGGTTGGGTGAAAGCTCTCCAGCCAGGCTGTTCTTGTTTAAATAGGTTCCACATGGTTCTCTATAATCTAAGTTTGTGCCAAGTTGCTTAAATCTCCCCATACCCCCAAATTTTCATTTTTTAAATAGTATGATGATAAAAATAATAAGTGAAAATTCATGGAATTTGAAACATAAATGCTAAGACAATATATAGAAAGTATTTAGAAAGGATCTAGTGCATAAGTACCCAATGAATTTCTGAAAGCCTTCCTTGACTCTGCTCCTTCCCAAGGCCAGTTAAAAATCTCCCTCTTTGCTGAGCATGTTCAGTTAGAACGTTCAAAAATTAGAATGTGTGACTCCATCCAGTTCACATTTTTTTTATTTTAAATTTATTTTTTAATTGAAGGATAATTGCTTTATAGAATTCTGTTGATTTCTGCCAAATATCAACATGAACCAGACATAGGAATACATATATCCCTCCCTCTTGAACCTCCCTCCCATCTCCCTCCCCATCTTACCCCTCTAGTTTGTTACAGAGCCCCAGTTTGAGTTCCCTGAGTCCTATAGCAAATTCCCATTGACTGTTTATTTTACATATGGTGTTTATATTACATTTACACCAGATGGGAACTCTTTGAAGGCGAGGACTAACCATGCATTTTTCATCTTAATGTTACTAATATGCTTTAAACATAACAGGGATATAGCAAATATTTTTAAAAACAATAAATTACTGAACTTTACAGGTAATTCCAGGACAAATGACAAATGGAAAGATTGAATGATAACTCCAGAAAGCTGATAAGCTTCCCTGGTATGGGGGCTCTTAGAGTAAAGTGCTGTTTGACCTCAGGCTGGCCCATGTTCAAGGGAGGGTCAAAGAATCAGACATGAATGAAATAATCATGCCTCAGATAGGCATCTACAAAACCTAGTTAATTTCAAGATCTCTAAAACTCCAGAGTACATTTTTAATGAAGTCTTTTAGAAATGAAAACAATTAAAACAGAATAATTTTGAGAATTTATTAGATTCAGGAAACACAATCTGTAACAGTATTTATTAGTCATGGCCAATTGAAGAAATAATAAAAGAATGCATGCTTCCAAAGGACAATTAGATAGAATGTCTTCAGGGCTCGGTGTAGGTCATTTACAATAATGTTATGATCGTTGATTTTATTTTTATTGCATCTCCATCATCAAAGGGAATTCCTGCACTTGCTGGGTACACAAATTTAATACTTCCTCAGCAGTTTCACTGCAAGTTAGCATTAAATAATGTACAGACAAAACATATTAAAATTGTAGTTGTTTTTAATTATTTACTCTAACATTTTTGGCATGGTTAGTATTCTTTCCCTGGTGAGTTACTATAGGAAAAACAATTTATAATGCAATAAAAGAAAGCACTAGTAAGGGAAACCCGTAGGGTTGAAAATGAAGATTTCTGGTTATATATATATTGGTAATGTACACCTCGAGAGAAAGAAAAAATGTGTGTCATAGTCAGAAGGAAAAAGGGCTTGAAACAGAACCTGGTGGGGACACCAAAATACAGGAAAAAATGGAGGAAAAGAAACAAACAGCAGAGGCTGGGCAGGTATGGTCAGAAGGTAAGAGGATTCTCTGGACGACATGGTGTTCTGGAAGTCACAGGGGATGTATATTTTTCTTTTCTTTTTTAACTTTTTCTGGTGATTGAGGCAGCATCTCTATAAAGAAGATTACTTAGGAGGGTAGTTCAGTTCAGTCGCTCAGTTGTGTCCCACTCTTTGCAACCCTATGGACTGCAACACACCAGGGTTTCCTGCCCTTCACCAACTCCTGGAGCTTGCTCAAACTCATGTCCATTGAGTTGGTGATGCCATCCAACCATCTCTTATTCTGTAGCATATTGGATATACTTTCACTTTTCACTTTCAACAACCTGGGGAGTTCATCTTTCAGTGTCATATCTTGTTGCCTTTTCATACTGTTCATGGGTTTCTCAAGGCAAGAATACTGAAGTGATGTGCCATTCCCTTCTCCAGTGGACCACATTTTGTCAGACATCCTCACCATGACCCATCCATCTTGGGTGGCCCTACACGGCATAGCTCATAGTTTAATTGAGTTAGACAAGGCTGTGGTCCATGTGATCAGTTTGATTAGCTTTTTGTGATTGTGGTTTTCACTCTGTCTGCCTTCTGATGGAGGGTAAAATCTAATTAAATCCAGGACTTCCCTGGGGGTCCAGTGGTTAAGACTGTGCTCCCACTGCAGGGGCTCAGGTTTGATCCTTGGTTGGGGAACTAAGAACCCACAGGCTGTGCAAAAAGCTAGGTGAAGCTTTGTGTGAAATGCTTGGACCATTCCAGAGTTCTCTCATTGTTCTTTTTATGCACAAAAGGATGACGTGAGAGAATACAGTCATTTCTGACACATGAGAATTTGATGATTAGTTTAATTGGTATAATATGTTAAAGTTGCTGGACAGCACACAGTCACATTGCTGTCTATCTCATCTTTCTTGCCTTCTTTCTTATACATAAATTCAAAGTGTTTATCACAGCAGGTGTTCATGTTAGAAGCAGGGGTAGGTAAGAAATACAGTTAAGTTTCAGGAATATGTAAGAAACCCTAGTAAATGATTCAATGATGTGTCTTCATGAGGCTATATACCTTGAGATTTACTTCATATGTTTAATATTTTCCACTGCTTTCTATGGGTTGGAGTCATCATAAATTCACTAAGACCATCTTCATTGTATTTTCTTTCAGAAAAAAGTCATTGAATGGACATCTCCCTAGTGAGGCATAGCTTGCAGAAGTATTTCCCATCCCATCTCCTAGAGCCTAGTAAAAAAAAGAAAAAAGAAAAAGAAAATGTCATTGCAAATATTTTAAACCAAAACCAAGCTGATTTTCTTTCCTTCTCCCTACCTTCCTTCCTTCTATTTTTCTTTCCTACCTTCCTTTCTCTCTCCTTTCTTTGTTTTGTCTGGTTTTTGAATAATCAAATGCAGGTTAAAAAGCAAAGTGGTATTGGCTAGTATAAAATAAGTGTTTCAATTTGCTACATATTCAATTATTCATCATATGATCTCTTGAAAAAAAGGAGTGGGTGATCTTTCTTGTTTCCCATATGCTAAATATCTGCTGTAAGTCCTGTTGTCATGGATACCACTTGCCAAGCTCACACAGACCTTGACTCGCCAGTGTTTACAGGGATTGATAGACTGAAAGTAAACCTTACACAGCAGCATGTTGTGCTTGCTGCAAGCCTGGCAGGGCAGGTGCCGACAGAACTCTGTGTCCCCTTCTGTGTGTGCTCTGATCAGATTATAAAAAGCCATCATCAGACCATTAGCTTTCATTGCCTCTTTGGACAGGAGGGGAGGGGCAAAAAGGAGGCACTTGCAGAGAATAGACAGGTGAAACAGGTCCATAAGCCTGAATAGATCAACCTAAGTAGGAAGATAATAGTCAGAATAATCTAAGAAGATAAATTTTATGAAATCTTAAATCTTCCAGCTTTAGCAACTGCAGTTCCTAAAGACTGTAAGCACCTTGAGTTCAGAGACCGGGTTTCATTCATATTAGTGCTTCCCTACTTACCTGGTAACACGTTGCACCCAGAAGGTAAACTGTAATCCTTTGTTGAATAAAATGTATACCTTTTTGCCAATTTCCTTCCATTTCCTTAAGCAATACCCACTGAACCAAGTGCCTATAGGGAAGAGTGATTTTCACAAGAGCTAGCCTGTGGGGCTCTGGCTTCACCCGTTGCAGTGAACTTTGATCATGGCACAGGTTAGAGCTTGCCCTGGATGCCGTCTGCTATGTGGGGTGCTATCCACCACCTGGGGCTGATGGGGTGGAATCCAGCTGAGGCAGATGGGAACTAGCGAAGGAGGGGCACAAGGACTGGGAGTGGTTAGCTCTTTGCCAGCTGGTGCGAACGGTTTGAAGGTTTTAACAACTGTTATGGATGTGCTGTCTCAGATGACCGGAATAGTGACCTGCCCACCAGTTACTGGGCAGGACCTCACCTCCCCATGGTGTGTTAACATCATGAACCTTAATGTTTCCAGTAAGAAATTTTGGCCGGATCCTACTATCTTTATAAGTGATCTTCAAAACTTCAAATACCTGCCAAGAATCATTAGATGAGCAAGGCATTAACTTTCTCAGCGAAGTAGATTTCACTGAGTACAGACCACCACCCCCAGGTCCCATGTGCAGTGAGGGAACAGAGCTCCTGTGGATGAGGAGGGGTGGCTTGGACCCACAGGATCAGATCAGGGTGCTCACCATGCTACACTGCAGACAATTTGGGCAAAATGTTTTCATGGGTTGACCAATCAGATTCAGCTTTGCATCCTTTTAGAAACAGAAGAAATTGCAGTTGTGTCTAGAAAAGCTATTTGGTGTGATGTTTAATTAAGGCAATGTCTAGAAACTTGGCCAAGTCTGGGCAGTTTTGCAGGGTAGCTAAAAACCCTCTTTTTGCATGTTGGTATCTGCTTTTTCTGTCATGCAAACAGCCTGGTCATTAGAACGGCATACCCCTTCTCCTCTCCCTAGAACATTTTCATGAGGTTTTCTCTATTGCTGCCTATAGGGGTCGGGCAGGCTCAAGAAAGCATGGTGGAATTTGTGGGCTTTCCTGACATTCTGTACTTTATTTCTAATTGTTAAGGGCCTTTCCCATGTTAAGGTAGAATTCCTGCTCATAATCCGTGTGTTGAAACCCTGCTGCTAAGTTGCTTCAGTTGTGTCTGACTCTGTGTGATCCCGTAGACAGCAGCCCACCAGGCTCCCCCGTCCCTGGGATTCTCCAGGCAACACTGGAGTGGGTTGCCATTGCCTTCTCCGGTTGAAACCCTAATCCCTAGTACCTGGGATTGTGACTATACTTGTACACAGGGTCTTTAAAGAGGTGACTATGCTAGAATGAAGTCATGAGGGTAGGCCTTATCCAATTTGCCTGGTGTCCTACAGGAGGAGGAGATTAAGACACAGATACTCACAAGGGAAAGACCACATGAGGACACGGGAAGATGATCGTATACAAGCCAAGGACAGAGGCCTCAGGAGAAAGCAACCCTGCTGACACCTTGATCTTGGACTTCCATCCCCCAGACAGTGAGAAAAAATCTGTTGTTTACGACCCCCACTCTGTGGTATTTTGCTGTGGAAATCACAAATACCCCCTGTAAGTTTTCATACTTGGCCTGTAAAAGTGCATCAGATACAACAAAAAGGTGAAAGATCTTACCTCCCAGTCTCTGAAAACTTCACTCTAAGTCTCCCTCCTGTGGTCATTTCCTGGCTCCTCTCTGGCCAGGGCCCCTACGCGTGCCCTGCCACCTGTCCTAGCCGCCTGCTCATCTCTGACGCCCTCCTGGTAGGATCTGACCCTGCCCTGCGGTTGTTTTCCTGTTTCCTCTGTCCGACTTGGGCCCAGGAGCCTGCCCACTCAATACCTGGCTCTCTCACGTGTCCTCACCACTTTCCTTACGAACTCTGCCTCCTCCCTGGTATTTCTCTGAGAAATGCGGACTTTTATTTCATAGTGTGTACCTTCTTTAGGTTCGCTAGAGCAGGGAAGAGAAGGCTGGAGGAACCTATTAGATTCCTTATCCCAAGAAGCAAGAAGCTAATTGGCTGGGACCTGGGGAAATATGTGTACCTTCCAATTCCCTTTTATATTTTCTTTGCTTGAAAGCTATTATTCCTCATAGTTAAACGAGAGTTTGCCCTCGCAAAATTGTGTATACTGCTGCTGCTGCTAAGTCGTTTCAGTCGTGTCTGACTCTGTGCGACCCCATAGATGGCAGTCTACCAGGCTCCCCCGTCCCTGGGATTCTCCAGGCAAGAACACTGGAGTGGGTTGCCATCTCCTTCTCCAAAGCATGAAAGTGAAAAGTGAAAGTGAAGTCTCTCAGTTGTGTCCCACTCCTAGCGACCCCATGGACTGCAGCCTACCAGGCTCCTCTGTCCATGGGATTTTCCAGGCAAGAGTACTGGAGTGGGGGTGCCATTGCCTTCTTCGAAAATTGTGTATAGTTAAGCATTTATCTTATCTGTGTCCAAAAGTATATGTATACAGCATTTAGATTATGTCTTACAGAAACGCACAGATATCTGTAGAGCAGGTTTACATTTACATGAGTATTAGCAGGATTACGGTTTCATTTTATTCTTGCTGCATCTTATTGGGGGTCTGGGGAGAAAAATTAATCCAGGAGGAAGAGACCTAAAGATGGGGATAAGAGTTCATTCTGTTGTTAGAATTTCCTCATTGTTAGACTCCTTTAAAAACCAATGTTGCCACTTTTAAAGACAAAGACATAATTTAGAATCACGAACAGGCATGGAAAGCTCTCACAGTGACATTTGGGGATACTCAGTTGAGGGTGGTTTGAGTTGGTGATGGACAGGGAGGCCTGGCTTACTGCAATCCATGGGGTCACAAAGAGTTGAACACGACTGAGCGACTGAACTGAACTGAACTGAGGTGAGACTAGTTTGCAAACTTGTGAATGATGTGCCAGGCAAAGCAGGTGACCACTGCCTTTAATGAATCACTATTTATAACATGTGTCCTTGGGTGAAAACCAAGTTGGGATAGGAGGAAATGGGAAGATAATCTGATTCTGGTCAAGTGCTGAGTTATCTTAAACGCAAAGGCAAAAGGAGAAATCTGGAGTGAAACAACTATTTGCCATTTGCCAGTTAAATGGCTATAGTTAAACAGCTGATTATGAATTCAGTTAAAATTCTCTACCAAACTAGAAGAAATCTAAACCAAAATAACTAAAATATTTAACATTTTATGAAGCTTCCAGTTGAACTGGAAAGAATGAAAGCAGATGCCAAAAAGATTGCCATCCAGGTCAAGTCTGCTTTTTAAAAGTAGGAAATAGACCTACTGTTTACATCACCCTGCTAACCAATCTTCAGGAGACTGAATTATTTCATACTGCCAGTATCATTAAAATAGGAAAAGAGGAAACAGAAAGGCAAGAAGCATTGTAATGAAAAAGTCAAAACAAAATAAATTAAAAATAACATGTGTGTTTTCTGGTTACTGAGATAAAAATTCTGTTAGTCAATCTTGTAACAAATATATGTGAAAATCTCTGAATGTTGACAACTTGTTATATTACATGTGAGTTTAAAATTTTAGAATAGATTTTCATGTTTAAAACAAATCAAAACAACAAAAATCTATAATCATATCCCTCTTATTCAAAAGGCAGATAAACAGATGGAGTCAAGAATAGAGATATAAAACAGATATGAAAAATGCTTCATGTAAGAGACTCCATTTAGAGCTTTCCTTCCCTTGGAGATGATATATTTAGTCTTTATGGAAATGAGAATTTAAAAAGTTGAGTGTTTCCCTTTATGATTTGGCTGCCTGGGAGCTCAGAGCCAGACTTACGATTCAGTTATAAGAGTTGTCATGTATTTTTTCCTAATGGCTATTCATGAATTAGCCATGTTCTGTCTACTCATTCTGCAGTATTTACCTCCAGGATTTTGCACTAGACCACGCCTCCTGAGATGTAACGAGTTTCCAATTCATGAGAATTATTGAGCAGCTCATTTCCAGCCTTTTACCTTTAGCACTACCCCCAACACTAACCGCCCACCCCACACCCCACCCTTCCCCCTCCCTTCCCCCCACCACACACACACACATTTGCCCGATGCCATCATCTGAACCACTTCCGGTCGCCTTTCAGTATAACAACATGTTTATAATTCACAATCTGTTAGATCTTAAAGCAAACTAAGCATTCTGGAATAATAAAGAACAATCTGGAATTCTAAGCAGAGAAAAAAGTCAACCAAATATATGACTTTTTTTTTTTTTTGACTTGTGGATTTGAATAAGCCTTGGAAGGGCCTTCCCTGTTCTAAAGTTGCAATGGACTTCGCTATGTTTTCTATTAGACATTTTATGGTTTTATTTTCTTTAAGTTCTTAGGTTCCTGTGAAATGTATCCTGGTTTATTATACCCTCCATTTAGTTGTGCAGTTGTTCCAGCATTTTTTTCCCATAGTTATATATATTTTTTGAGGTCAAACATGACTTAGTGACTAAAACAACAGCATAGTTTACATACAGTAAATTATACAGACTAAATATTCCATTCTGTGAAGATATAAAATATTTCCAATATCCTAGAACTTGTCTTTGTAAATTCAGTCAACTCCCCCTATCCACACACACCAGCGAAAACTACCTTCTGATTTTTGTCATCATAGATTATTTTAGGCTCTAAGCTTGGTTCTAGGACCTAATAAAATTGGAGTCATACAGGATATGCTTTTTTGAGCTAGTACAAATAATATAGACACACATATAGAGACAGTGAAGCTCCCAGGCAGGATGGGGACGACTCAGTTTCCTACCAACTCAAGTGGGCTGCAGTGGAGCGAGAGCTCTCCGAACAAAGCGGTGGATTGTTTCTTGCACCTGAAAGTTGTAGAATAAATGTATTTCCTCTAAAGGTGCTCTCTCACACACTTCCATTAATTTTGCTTGTATTTATACCAGTTGTTCTCAAGCCTGACTGCATATTGGATTCATCTGGTATCCCTTCAAAAATTACTGATATCTGAGTCTCACCTCCCCGCAACCCACTCCCACAGAGATTCTGATTAATCTCTTCAGGTTGTGACTTAGATACTTGTAGTTTTAGAATATCCCCTGGTGAATGTAATGTGCAGCCAACGTTGAGAAACAGGGATCTGCACGACAGCATTAACGTCTCACAAATTGCAAGAGCTTCACATTAAAATCCAGAGTTTGATACAGAAGGTCTAGGCACTCTGAGTTTGCATTTCAAGCAAGCACTGAAGTGACATGGACTGTAATTTAAGAAGTGAGGGATGTAAAGGTTCTTTCTGACAGCTTCCTTAAACTCAAGAACTTCTTTCAAATTCCCCTGCAACCCTGAAATTCACCCCAAAGCTCATTTTGATGGAAACGGCAGTGGTTTTCTTAGTTACGCCTTCTGTGTATCCTGTCCCACATATTAGAGTTTCTTGGGCCCGTATTTTGAGCCTTTCTTTTTCCCTTGCTTAATAATTTTTGCTTAGACTAAGACACCTCCTCAGTGCCAAAAACTCACAAACATTTCTTTAGCTCAGATCTTCTTCCTGAGTGCCAGACATGCACACCCAACTGCTCTGTGACACTTCCTCTTGAATGTCTCACAGAATTCTCAGCATAAAGACCTTCAAAATGAAGGTGTGATTATTTTCACAACCAAATATGACTTTCCAAACAAAATCTTTTACAAAATACATATATTACACAGATAGATATAGATAGATCATAGATAGAGGATAGATAGGTAGATATAGGTAACTATACATATAGAATAGTTCTTCCCTAGTGGCTCAGATGGTAAAGCATCTGTCTGCAATGCAGGAGACTTGGGTTCGATCCCTGAGTTGGGAAGATCCCCTGGAGAAGGAAATGGCAGCCCACTCCAGTATTCTTGCCTGGAAAATCCCATGGACCCAGAGCCTGGTAGGCTACAGTCCATGGGGTCGCAAAGAGTCGGACACAACTGAGCAACTTCACTTCACTTCACATATGGAAAGGTGGAGGAAAGAGAGAAATGCCACCCAGGCAGTTGTTCACAGAAGAATCAGGGTGTCATGCTTCATACTTTATACCTCCCCTCCCTCACATCCAGCCCATTCCTGTTAATCTCCAAAGCATATTTTGATTCTTTTTGCTTCTTTCTGTGTCCATTACTGCCAACCTCACCCAAGCTCTTGTAATACCTATTTGTGCTGCTGGCCCTTTTACCCCAGCTCTTCTAAAACATGCTTTTTCCAAAGCAAGTGCTATTTTCTTAAAATGTAAACCAAATTATATTCTTTAGAATAAAATTAAAAATCTTATTTCATAATGTTTCTGGTTATCTTAAATGCTTCCAAAAATGCTGACAATGTCATATAATTTAAATATTGACAAGTGATTTGCTGTATGGTGAACAAATCATAGGAAGGGCTGTGAATGAGGGTGCAAATACGCCCACAATTAGCATGACAACCAGAACTGTGTCTGCTTTTGAGACTTAAAGTTGTCTCCATCCTGATGTAGAATTGATCAAAGATAGTGTGTGAATTTGGAGAAGGCACTGGGGACCCACTCTAGTACTCTTGCCTGGAAAATCCCATGGATGGAGGAGCCTGGTAGGCTGCAGTCCATGGGGTTGCTAACAGTCAGACACATCTGAGCGACTTCACTTTTACTTTTCACTTTCATGCATTGGAGAAGGAAATGGCAACCCACTCCAGTGTTCTTGCCTGGAGAATCCCAGGGATGGGGGAGCCTGGTGGGCTGCCGTCTATGGAGTCGCACAGAGTCAGACACCACTGACGCGACTTAGTAGCAGCAGCAGCAGTGTGTGAATTGCATAAGAAGGCCAGTCTTTGGGTAAAAAGGGTTGTATGTTACTTTATTTTTCCAAAGATTAGGATACTATCAAGGTAGACTAGGGTTCTGTGTTTCAGAGCTTGATGACAGAAAGCAAAATAGATGCTCTGAAATTCAGTTATCTTAGTGGAATACAGGAGTAGAACAAGCGTAAGAACCTGTCATTTCTTTGAGGCTAAGGACATAGCTTAGTGTCAGAGGGCTTCAGGCTGAAACCCCAGTGGAACATTTGAACTTCCAAGAGCATTGTTGAAGTTTTTAACTACCAGGTCATAAGCATGGTACCTAATGGAGATCACAATAGAGGGTCCTGTTGGAATGAAGGCAGAAAACGACAATTCAGAAGCAGTGGACAATTGTTACCTGTCAAAGAGCCTTAAAATAGGGTTTCATAATGATAGTGTTAAGTAGTGGGAGGTGAGAACAGGTGTGATGGGTCTTGTGTGAGGCCAGTTCTCTCTCAGCAGGTTTTTGGATGAAGCTAAATTTGTTTGAAGATGGGAAGGGAAAGCTTCAGAAGGGAAACACTGACCGTCCCACTGATAGAGCTGGTGGATGGCAGAGGATTTGGTAGAAAAATAAGATGAGAAAGAGGAGGTGAGGGTGAGATGGCAATAATTGTGCCCTAAGCTGGTGGTTTACATTACACCAGTTACACTGTGTCACCCTCATTGGAGACCTTTACAGATTCTCACCTAAAATTCACTGAATAAAACTGTATCACTCATGCCACTTTGTTCTCTAAGGCATTGATTTGTTTAAAGAAAATGTTTTAATTTCTACTGAGAACTAGGTGTGCAGGACAATTCTAGGTGCTGTGAACAAAGTATTCCAAAGCTCCTCCGTCGTGGTGGCCCCATTCTAGTGGTGGGGCTGATGCGAGCCTGATAGCAAACATAAAAATAAGTCAAATGTATAGTATGTTAGATATGAAATGAGGGATGAGAGAATGTGCCATAGAAAAGGGAGCCAGGAAGCACACACTGGGGATAAATTTTAAGGAGGAGGGTTGGGAAAAGCCTCTTTGAAAAGCTGATATCTGAGGAAAGACTAGAAAATGGTAATGGAGCTGTCCCTGTGCATATTGGGGAGAGATGTTTCCAGCTTGTAGGCCCAGCAAGTGCGAAGGCCCAATGGACACTCGCCTCTGAGCTCAAGGACAATGAGGCAGGGAGAGGAGAACAGTGGGGGAGGCAGAGGGGAGGACAGGTCTTCTAAGTCCTTGAAAGCCCCCGTGAGAACACTGACCCTGAGTAATAAGGGGAGACAGTTTTGAGCAGAGAGATGGTGTCACTTGTCTTATTTGTTAACAACACGGCACTGGCTACTGTGTGGCAGATCAACGGCAGGGAGGCAGAAACAAATGGAAAGGCTACATAGGAGGGCATGACGCTGGTTGGGGGTGGAGGGGAGATGGAGCTGACTTGAGGATGGCCAGGGATGGCAGAGTATGTTTGCAAGGCAGAGGCCACAGGATTGGCCCAAGGATGCAAGATGGGGTGTGATGGAAAGTTAAAAGACCAAGACCACTTCTAAGGTTTTCAGCCTAACAGCTTCCATTAACTGAGATGAAAGGGTGTGGATAGAGCCAGTTTCTGAAAAAGAACAAGCTGAGGTGTGTATTAGACATTCACATGTGGCGCTTGAAGACATGACTGTGCTTCACGGCCGAGACCCCAGCTGAAGACGCATGTTGGAGGGTGAAAGTGGTCAAGGGGTATAGATGCTGTCTAAAGCCATGAGACTGGATGAGATCAGCAGAAAGACACAGTAAGGCCGAGTACCAAGCTTGGAGGTGTTTCAGACTTGAGAAACTGCGGATGTGGGTAGTAACCATTATTGTTGTTCAGTCGCTCGGTTGTGTCCAACTCTTTGTGACCTCATGGACTGCAGCACGCCAGGCTTCCCTGTCCTTCACTATCTCCCAGAGTTTGCTCAAACTCATGTCCATTGAGTCGATGATGCCATCCAACCATCTCATCCTCTGTCGCCACCTTCTGCTGCCTTCAATCTTTCCCAGCATCAGATACTTTTCCAATGATACTTTTCCAGATACTTTGGTTCTTCCTATCAGATGGCCAAAGTATTGGAGCTTCAGCTTCAGCGTCAGTTCTTCCAATATTCAGGGTTGATTTCCTTTAGGATTGACTGGTTTGATCTCCTTTCTGTCCAGGGGACTCTCAAGAGTCTTCTCTAACACCTAACTTCTCTAACAGTTTGAAAGCATCAATTCATCATTCAGCCTTCTTTTTAGTCCAACTTTCACATCCATATGTGATTATTGGAAAAACCACAATTTTAACTATACAGACTTTTCTCCAGCAAAGTTATGTTTCTGCTTTTTAATACACTGTCTAGTTTGCAATAGCATTCCTTCCAAGGAGCAAGCATCTTTTAATTTCATGGCTGCAGTCAGTGTCCACAGTGATTTTGGAGCCCAAGAAAACAAAGTCTGTCACTGTTTCCATTTTCACTTGGTCTATTTGCCTTGAAGTGATGGGACCAAATGCCATGATCTTAGTTTTTTGAAAGTTGAATTTTAAGCCAGCATTTTCACTCTTCTTTTTCACCTTTATCAAGAGGCTCTTTAGTTCCTCTTCAGTTTCTGCCATAAGGGTGGTGTCATCTGCATATCAGGTTATTGATATTTCTCCCGGCAATCTTGATTCCAACTTGTGATTCATCCAGCCCAGCATTTCACATGATATACTCTACATAGGCATTAAACAAGTAGAGTGACAATATGTATCCTTGACATACTCCTTTTCCAATTTTGGACCAGTCTGTTGTTCCATGTAAGGTTGCTTTTTGTCCCGCACGCATGTTCCTCAGGTGACAGATCAGGTGGTCTGTTATTCTCAGCTCTTTAAGAATTTTCCCACAGTTCGTTGTGATCCACACAATCAAAGGCTTTAGTGTAGCCAATGAAGCAGACAGATGTTTTTCTGGAATTCCCTTCCTTTTTCTATGATCCAGCAGATGTTGACAATTTGATTTCTGGTTCCTCTGCCTTTTCTAAATCCAGCTTGTACATCTGGAATTTCTTAGTTCATGGACTGTTGAAGACTATCTTGAAGGATTTTGAGCATTACCTTGGTAGCATGTGAATTGAGCACAACTGTGTGGTAGTTTGAACATTATCTGGCATTGCCCTTCTTTGGATTGACCTTTTCCAGTCCTGCGGCCACTGCTGAGTTTTCCAAATTAACTGACATACTGAGTGCAGCACTTTAAAAGCATCATCTTTTAGGGTTTGAAATAGCTCAGCTGAAAGTTCATCACTTTCACTAGCTTTATTCGTAGTAATACTTCCTAAGACCCACTTGACTTCATACTCCAGGATGTCTAGCTCTAGGTGAGTGAACACACCATTGTGATTTTTGTACAGTTCTGTATATTCTTGCCACCTCTTAATATCACCTGCTTCTGTTAGAGCCATAGTTTCTATACTTTATTGTGCCTATCTTTGCATGAAATGTTCCCTTAGTATCTCTAATTTTCTTGAAGAGATCTCTAGTCTTTCCCATTCTATTGTTTTCCTCTATTTCTTGAATTGTTCACTTAAGAAGACTTTCTCATCTCTCCTTGTAATCATAGAAGAAGAAAACTGGGGCCCACCCAGAAAACTGGGTGTTCTGGAAGCCAAATCGGAGGATACCCACTTCTAGAAGAAGTTCCATCACTAGGGAGAATGCTGCTTATCAGCCAAGAGGAAGACTGAGAATTGACACTGGGTTTACCTATCTAAAGGCTAAATTGATGTTTGAAAGAATAACCAAGACCAAGAAGTCTAGTATCAAAGATGGGTATAGACCCTTCCTAGATAGAAGCTTGGAGAAGGCAATGGCACCCCACTCCGGTATTCTTGCCTAGAGAATCCCAGGGATGAGGGAGCCTGGTGGGCTGCCGACTATGGGATCACACAGAGTCAGACACGACTGAAGCGACTTAGCAGCAGCAGCAGCAGCAGCAGACAGAAGCTAACTGTGAATATTTTGGGCTTGGAGGGTTTTTTGTTGTTGTTCAGTTGCTAAGTCCTGTCTGACTCTTTGTGACCCCGTGGACTGTAGTCACTAGGCTCCTCTGTCTATGGGATAATACAGGGAAGAATACTGGAATGGGTTTCCATCCCTTTCTTCAGAGCATCTTCCCAACCCAGGGATCGAACCCAGGTCTCCTCCATTGCAGGTGGATTCTTTACCACTGTGCCACGAGGGAAGCCCTGGAGGGTTCTTTAAGAAGTTCTAAAACCTGGCTCTTCAAAGTGTGGTCCACAGACCAGCAGAACTGGGATCACCTGGGAGCCTACTAGAAATGCAGAATCTCAGACACCACCCAGATCTGCTGGATCAGAATTTGCTCTAGGATGAGATTTCTGACCCAATCTGTCTGTTTGGCAGAGTTTGAGACACAGAGGTATAAAACACCTGGATCAGGATTCCTAACACTCACTGTGATGGTGCTGATGGCATGTGAAGCCTCCTGACACTGTGCTTCTGCAGCTAGTATCAGAGCCAGGAGTGCCTGTGAGTCACCTTATGGCTGGGGCTTTGCACTCTTAGCTTTTTAGCAAATAAGGTGAAATGCCCTTTTCTGGTTCTCCTCTTCAGAACTGACCATGGATTTGTCTGCTTCAGCTCACAGAATTCGCTATGGGTTGTCTGTTTTCATGGACCCTGCCTTGCAGTTAACCCCTCTCCATTAGGCTCTGAGATGGCAAGCGTTCTGCTGACTTCCGAACTTCATGCCTGCAGTTACCTTGACGTGCCCTGTCACCTGATCCCTCCCTCCTGTAAGGCCCCTGGTCCTCTGCCTTAAGACACTTGTGCCCTAAGAGGGGGTAGATCTAATTTGGTCCATGAATTGTTAGGCACACACAGTGTCCTTATAAAGGGTTCCATAATGAAACACATTTTTTTTTTTTTATATTTGAGGAACACTGAGTGCCCACTCTAAAAAAATCAAAACTCACATTGAAAGGCTCTGAGAAGATCTGAACTTAGAATTTAATGAAGCACAGAGTCCTTCCCCTCCCCTGTGCAATATCTAGTGCTCATCAGGGCCTTTACATCCTGTGGAGCTAAATGTTCTGGGAAATTATGAAGTAGTAACATGTTTACCTTTAGAAAATTCCTGTCTTCACCTTCTTACTTACTGTTTGTAGGACCAGGACAATTGAGAAAGAGCGACTAAATAACTCAAACTGAATCTCCACACTGTGGCAACTTATAACATTAACTGTTTCACAGTTTAAATGAAGACTCTCTGTTTTATTAGAGCTAGTATCACCTAAAAAGTTTCTCTGAATCTGCTACTTTAAATGAGTATAAAATACATACAGAGCAAAATCAAGGAAGAGATTTTAAATTAGAACTAATTTAAACTATTTTAAAATGTAAACAAACAGTTTGGGGTACTGCACTATGTGTAAATATGCTCACTTTTACTGCAGTAATGACATATCCTTTAGTAAAGTTTCAAGAATGTTATATGGAATTTAAATTTCTGAATGTGAATATATATTTGCATTAACTAGAATGATTATACATGTTAATTCAAAGTGAAGAATAAAGAACATTTGTTTAGCTAAAATATGTTTATTATATTCAAGCTACCATCCAAAAGACTCCCATTTTTACATATAAATAAACCCAGAATTTAAAGATTATATAAAACAACATTAAAATCTAAGACTTTTTTTTTTTCTTTTTTCTTTCTCTTTTCCATCTTAGGTTTGGTTTGAATTACTCTTTCTCTCAGTGTTATTTATTTTCGTTTTTATTTTGGAAAGAACACGTGGCATGAGATCTACCTTCTTAAAATGTTAAGTGTATAAGATATTATTGTTGACTTTAGTTACAGGGCTCTACACAGATCTCAAGAGCTCACTCATCTTCTTCCTTGACTTAAATTTCATGCCCTTTGATTAGTAAGTCTGCTTTTCCCCTCTTTTCAGCCTCTTGCAACCACTGTCCACTCTTTGACTCTGTGAATTTCAGTATTTCAGTTCCCCGTACACGTGGAACCATGCAATATCTATCTTTCCATGATGGATTCATCTCACTTAGCGTAATGCCCTCAAGGTTCTTCCATGCTGTTGCCTGTTGTATTACCTTATTGTTTTAGGGTGGAATAATATTCCATTTCATGTATATATTACATTTTCTTCATTCACTGATTTTGTTGATGGACACTCGGGTTATTTCCATATCTTGGCTATTGTGAGTAGTGCTGCAGTGAATACACAAGTGCTAGTATCTCTTTCAGAGAAGGCAATGGCACCCCACTCCAGTGCTCTTGCCTGGAAAATCCCATGGACGGAGGAGCCTGGGAGGCTGCAGTCCATGGGCTGGCTGAGGGTCAGACATGACTTCACTTTCACTTTTCACTTTCATGCATTGGAGAAGGCAATGGCACCCCACTCCAGTGTTCTTGCCTGGAGAATCCCAGGGACAGGGGAACCTGTTGGGCTGCCTTCTATGGGGTCACACAGAGTTGGACACGACTGAAGTGACTTAGCAGCAGTATCTCTTTGAGATTCTGATTTTAATTCCTTTGGATAAATACCCAGAACTGGGGTTGCTGGATCATATGGTAGTTCTATTTTTAATTTTTGAGGAACTTCCATACTGCTTTTCATAGTGGCTGCCCCAACTTGCATTCCCATAAACAGTATGCATGCTTTGTAATTTTTTACTGAAGGCTGATGTTTTGTATGTGTGCACATATTAATATAAGAACCACCACAACAGCAAACTTCTAACCCCGCCCAATTCCTAAGACAAACACAAAACCTATAAACTTAGCAGGTCTTGTCTTCTGCTGGTCTATGGGTTTTGTGTTTGTCTCAGGAATTGGGCTGGGTTAGAAGTCCGTTGTGGTGGTGGTTGTTATCAGGTCACCATTACAGCTTCTGTGACCTGCCTGTGGATATGTGGACTTCCCACGAGCTCCTGTCCCATCTCCAGATGTGACACTGTCTTCTCTTCACACATATCCCTGTCCTTTCTAGGGATGGGCTTCTCTTTTACTCTGTCCACTCCTGCAGAGAAGTTTCCAAGGGTGTCCATCAGTGAGTGCTTTTTGTGGTTTTGGTGCCCTTACCTTTCAGATTTTAAGGCTGTTCTTCCTCAGGGGAACTGAATCTCAGTGATTCCATTCCTCTGTCATCTGCAGTGTGATTACACAGGAGATCTTCGGTGCTTACAATTTGCCCACTCACAGCCATTGCCATCTCTGAGCTTTCTAAAGAGATTAAATAAACGCAAACATTTGATTGCATATTCCTTCTTTCTCCCAAGTCTGGTAGTACATGTTGACTTAACAGAAAAACATGTTAGTGTGACTGCTCAAGAATAATGTTTTTAATTAAGAGGAAGCAAATTGCCCAGGCTCATAAGTCCAGTATATATGCTTATCAAATTTAATCAAAACTTCCCACTGTACCAGCTGTTATTACAGAATTAGACTGAAATTCTCCTGAGAAAATATTCTTCTTGCAAGGTTGCAATATTATTTTTGTTTCATTTTCTCTACAGGTCAATCCAGAAATAGTAGATAATGCAATAATAATCTATTCTGTAAAATTTCTTAAATCCACTTTCTAGCTTTAGTCTCCTTGGCTCACCCTGAATAATTAGGGACAGTCTTTGTAGATGTAACACAGACACACACTTGCTTGCATGCACACCTTTTCATACTTTGAGGAACATGGCCTACTTAAGGCCAGTTAACTTCAGTGAAGCTTAATATCCCAGAACCTTATTTTAAGTAGCTTCCTCCTCTTTAGCAGAGCTATACTGTAACTAACCTTAAACCAGGCACCCCACATTCTACTTATCTCCAGCAGAAGCACACCTTTTAAATATTTTGATCACAGAATACCTTGCTTAACCTGTTGTATCTTTCCATAGATCAAATAAATTGAAATGAAGAATAAGTAATTAACAGATGACCAGATCGCTTCTGTAGCTTCCCTTTCAGTAATCTCACAAACAAACTGTGTCAACAAACTGTGTGAACAGGATAGCATCTAAAGAAAGATCACAAGAAGTCAATAAGCCTGCACACACTGTGGGATGGTGATGACTCTGATCCCCATTTCAGTGATTAACTGAGATTACTTCCCTTTTCATTTAAAAACTTTCATGGCTGAGCAGAATCTTCCAAGTTGGTTTTTGGAGTCACTGCATCTGCCTTCTCCCAAGATTGCAGGCTTTTTTTTTTTTTTTAACTTTACAATATTGTATTGGTTTTGCCATATATCAACATGAATCCGCCACAGGTATACATGTGTTCCCCATCCTGAACCCTCCTCCCTCCTCCCTCCCTGTACCATCCCTCTGGGTCGTCCCAGTGCACCAGCTCCAACCATCCAGTATCATGCATTGAACCTGGACTGGCGACTCATTTCATATATGATATTATACATGTTTCAATGCCATTCTCCCAAATCATCCCACCCTCTCCCTCTCCCACAGAGTCCAAAAGACTGTTCTATACATCAGTGTCTCTTTTGCTGTCTCGTATACAGGGTTATTGTTACCATCTTTCTAAATTCCATATATAGACTTTCTGATTAAATGAAACATTATCCATTTTTACCAACACTTGCCTCTCAAGTACTGATTTTTGAGCAGGAGCAGCCAGAGCTGAGTTTGGTAACATTATGGTCAATGCTTAGACTGATGAGCTCAGTTCTGATATTAGTTCTAATCTTCCTTTGAGGCCCACATCTTAGATAATGTTTTCTTTGACCCAGGTGGGAAGAGCTTATTGGGGACTTCTCTAGGCTTCTATGGTGCCAGAGCAAGTCTCTGAGATGCAGGAACCACCTGACATTATGCTTGTTTCCTTAGATGAAAAGGAGGGGAAAGTGAAATACCAAAAAACATACTGCTTTAGTGGCCTGTTTACTTTCAGTTGCATCTGAAACATGGGTTTAGGTTCTTCAGGAGTAAGGAGTGGTCACAGCTGCCCCTGGCTATGAAAGGCACTCCCCAAAATGCCCTCTGAATGTCTTGCTGGCATGATCCTAGATTGCCTGCATGGTTAGTCTCTCCTCAAGTTATTCAGGACCTTGAACTGCTGCCAAATTTTAAAGCAAATTGCATCCTAGAAAATTACTCACATTCTCCATGGTCAGTTCTCTCTGTATAATGGGGTTAAGAGTTCCTGACTCATACAGTTGTTATGAGAATTGAACACAGATCACTTAGAGTGGGGTCTGGCCCATAGCAAGCTCACAGTAACTACAATTTCTGCAGCTGCTACAATAACTGTGGTTACTACTGATGCTTCTCATCACAAAGGCCCTCAACAATTTCTTCTTGTACCTAAAATTGAACACAAACCCCTGGCTAAGGCTATGAGGTCTGTACCAGCTGCCTCATCTCTCTGCCAGCCTCATGTCTCTCCTGCCCTCCACGGCGGCCCAGCTCCGTCTGTCCTTCACTCCCTGTGCCAGTCGGTGAGCCACTGTCTGCCAGCCCCACACCTGCCCTCCCCACGGCTCTCAGTTCTGAGCTGGGTCCCGAGTCACAGGCCTGCCTGCCCGCTGCTCCCAGATCCTGACCATCAGGGTGCTGGTCGTAAGGCATGTGGGTCGAGGGACTGTAGCCCCCTGCTTCCTATTCCTGTCAGAGGTGCCTGGGGAAAAGGCCCTTCACTGTGTCTGCAGCAGCTGAGCCAGCATCTAGCCATTCTGGTGCTTCCAGAACCAGCCTCAAGGCATGTGATCAAAGACCCAGTCAGCAGAACATCTGAGGGCACCATCCTCAGGCCTCTGGCCTCACCCCCACCTGCCTCTTCTCTGTGCAGCGGGCAGCCACTTACACTGTGTGGCTTCCACATCCTGGTTACATCCCTTAGGTTACACATCCCCTGTGTTTCCCAGATGAGGCCTTTGTTTATGCCAGCCCCTTGGCTCCCAGGGTTTTCCCCTCTCTCCTACCCTCTCCCTTCTCTGCCCCAGGGCTGGCTGCTGAGTCATCCTTCAGGTATTGACTTTAAAGCCTTCCCTGGTCTCTTCATCTAAAAGATTCTCTCTTCTTTGTACTTAGTGTATCCTTCACTAGTTTAATTCCTATTATTCCTCCAACTTAATAACTACTATTTGCATTTAGATTAAGGTTTATAAGGGCAGCAAAAATATTTATTTTTCATCTTTAGCACATCTTTAACTTCACAATCAAACAGTGCCTAGAACACAGCAGGTAATCACTAGACATGTCTCCAAGGAGTAGGTGCATTCCTATCACCTTGTGGCTCAGAGCTCTGAAACTCCTTTCCAACCTGCTGCTCCTCCTGGTAAACAAAGAACAAACTGAACTGCATTTGCTGTGAATGTTATTTTCTCTGGGCAATTGAAATGCAAAGCTTTTTGCTCACTAAATATTAAGAATAAACCTTATAAATTTACATGGCATTGTTAAAATGATCTTTTAGGGAATCTACAGAGGTAATTTTTCCTTTCGCATTTTACAAAATAAGATTAATATCAGTAAAGCGGTTAACCTCCCACAGTATATCCATCAGTTTTGACAAGCACAGCCACCAGGGTCCCCAGAAAACTGCATTAAGCTGAATCATGTTTCTTATCATGGTCCCACTGTGCCATGGGTGTCTTAGCAGCATGAAGTTAGGGAAAGATATTTTTGTTTTTCACTTTATTCTTTTAATCGAAGGATAATTGTTTTACAGATTTTTGTGGGTTTTTCTCATACATCAATAAGAATCAGCCATAGGTAAACCCGTGTCCCCTCCCTCCTGAACATCTCCCTCCCCACCCTTCTAGATTGTCACAGAGCCCCTGTTTGGGTTCCCTAAGTCTTACAGCAAATAGGGAAGGATATTTCAATCCATGACTTCAGTGTAGATGAATATGTCTGTGCTCTTGAACATTTCCTGTTTTTAAATTCAGAGAATTTCCCTTTGTAATATTTGCCTTCATTATGAAGTCTGGCCTCACAAACCACAAATCTGATTTTCATCTTATAACATTACTTATCTCATGTTAGACTATTTTATGTAAACCACATTGTAGCAACCCACTCTGAGAGACAACTAAGTGTGGAAGATGGTGGAGTCAACCAAACATGTGGAATGGCCACACCGAAACTGTTTCTCGCATTAGTGGAGATACTGTGAACAGTCCAAGTTGTCAGTAATGTTCGCCTTTGTCTAGTGGAGTGGAGGGAGACAGCTGAACAATCTATGGTTTCCTTCTCTATAAGAGCCTGGGTACCTACAACTTACCTTAGAGTTTTCTTCTCCCCACACCTTTCCATTTCTCCTTTTTTGATCCTTTCATCCTAGGATATCTCAACAAATCTCATTTGTATGATGGTTCATATACCCCTCAAATGCTAATTACTCTCAAACATACATCTCTAATCCTATAATTGGTCTCTTCCTTTCTGGTTCTTCTCTTTCCTGGAGTGCGGCCAGTGCCCTCAGTTTTCTCCTCCAAGGATTCACCTGAGATGCACCCCCTCTGTGGCACTCACATCATCTCCCTATGTGGATCACAGCACCTCACTTGTCACCCCACGTGTTGTTCATTCCACTCTGCCTTATGTGTGATGATTCATTGAGGCAGGTCCTTACACATTTCCAGGTTTTCTTATCTCTTGACTCAGGACAAGGATTGATTTTTCTTGGTTCATTAGAGATTGGGACAGCCAATAAAAGGCTTCATTTATGGTGTGGGAGACCCTAGGACTCTGTACAGCACTGAGTTACACTTCAGATGATGGCTGCAATGTCAAGTGGGAGGTTTATGAACACCTGAGTTCCCACCAATGGACAGGAAGCATTTGCAAGGTACAAACTTTGTTGCTTTAATCAACTAGTGTTTGAAGGTTGCTTATTACCTTAAAACATCATGGCTTATCCTATATTAAACTCATTTTTGTAAATGACCTTCACCTGTTCTAAAGTCCATATGATATATATATATGACTTCATCAGGTCTTAGTTGTGACGTGCAGAATCTTTTTGAGGAAGTACTTGGCTTTATTTAAGCTGTGTGGGCTTAGTTGCTTCACAGCATGTAGAATCTTAGTTCCCTGCCTAAGTTCGGGTTCCCCAATCCAACCCATGTCCACGGTATTGCAAGTCAGACTCTACATCACTGAACCACCAAGGAAGTCCCAAGTCCATGTAATTTAAGTGTAGAGCATACTCTGCACTTATTTTTTAAATTAATTAATTTTTTCATTAAAGGATAATTGCTTTACAGATTTTTTTTTTTTTTTGATTTCTGCCAAATGTCAACATCAATCGACCATGGGTTCCCTCCCTCTTGAACCCCCCTCCCATCTCCCTCCCCATCCTGCCCCTCTGGGTTGTTACAGAGCCTCTGTTTGAGTTCCCTCAGGTATACAGCAAACTCCCATTACCTATGTATTTTACATATGGTAATGTAAGTTTCCATATTACTCTCATCTCACATGTTAGCAAATTAATGCTCAAAGTTCTCCAAGCCAGGCTTCAACAGCATGTGAACTGTGAAATTCCACATGTTCAAACTGGATTTAGAAAAGACAGAGGAACCAGGGATCAAATTACCAACATCCACTGGATCACTGAAAAAGCAAGAGAGTTCCAGAAAAACATCTACATCTGCTTTATTGACTACGCCAAAGTCGTTGACTGTGTGGATCACAACAAACTGTAGAAAATTCTTCAAGAGATGGGAATACCAGACCATCTGACCTGCCTCCTGAGAAATCAGTATGAAGGTCAAGAAGCAACAGTTAAAACTAGACATGGAACAACAGACTGGTTCCAAATCAAGAAAGGAGTGTGCCAAGGCTGTATATTGTCACCCTGTTAATTTAACTTATATGCAGAGTACATCATGTGAAATGCTGGCCTAGATGAAGCACAAGATTGCAAAGAGAAATATCAATAACCTCAGATATGCAGATGACACCACCCTTATGGCAGAAAGTGAAGATGAACTAAAGAGCCTCTTGACGAAAGTAAAAGAGGAGAGTGAAAAAGTTGGCTTAAAACTCAACATTCAGAAAGCTAAGGTCATGGCATCTGGTCCCATCAGTTCAGTTCAGTTCAGTCGCTCAGTCATGTCTGACTCTTTGTGACCCCATGAACCACAGCACGCCAGGCCTCCCTGTCCATCACCAACTCCCATAGTTCACCCAAACCCATGTCTATCAAGTCGGTGATGCCATCCAGCCATCTTATCCTCTGTCACCCCCTTCTCCTTTTGCCCTCAATCTTTCCCAGCATCAGGGTCTTTTCAAATGAGTCAGTTCTTTGCATCAGGTGGCCAAAGTATTGGAGTTTCAGCTTCAACATCAGTCCTTCCAATGAATACCCAGGACTGATCTCTTTTAGGATGGACTAGTTGGATCTCCTTGCAGTCCAAGGGACTCTCAAGAGTCTTCTCCAACACCACAGTTCAAAAGCATCAATTCTTCAGTGCTCAGCTTTCTTCACAGTCCAACTGTCACATCCTTACATGACCACTGGAGAAACCATAGCCTTGACTAGATGGACCTTTGTTGGCAAAGTAATGTCTCTGCTTTCTAATATGCCATCTAGGTTGGTCATAACTTTCCTTTCAAGGAGTAAGCATCTTTTAATTTCTTGGCTGCAATCACCATCTGCAGTGATTTTGGAGCCCAGAAAAATAAAGTCAGCCACTGTTTCCCCATCTATTTGCCATGAAGTGATGAGACCGGATGCCATGATCTTAGTTTTCTGAATGTTGAGCTTTAAGCCAACTTTTCCACTCTCCTCTTTCACCTTCATCAAAAGGTTCTTTAGTTCTTCACTTTCTTCCATAAGGGTGGTGTCATCTGCATATCTGAAGTCCCATCACTTCATGGCAAATAGATGGGGAAACAAGGGGAACAGTGACAGATTTTATTTTGGGGGGCTCCTAAATCACTGCAGATGGTGACTGCAGCCGTGAAATTAAAAGATGTTTGCTCCTTGGAAGAAAAGCTATGACAAACCTAGACAGCATATTAAAAAGCAGAGACATTAGAGATTTAAAGATGGCAGAGGAGTAGATGGACATGGAGTACATCTCTCTCCATGGATACATCAGGAATACACCTTCAGACACAGAAGTGCATGCAGAACACCAGCTGAGAGCTGACAGGAGGACCTGTCCAGTGGAAAAGAATATATAGAACCACACCAAACCCAGTAGGATGAAGGAACTAGGGGAAAAAACAGGAGTGTTAGTAAGACTGGACCTACCCTCAGCGGGTGGAGAACTGAATCAGGGGTCAGATCCCCTAATCAGGGCAATTGTCTGAGTCAGAGGAGAAACATTTAAGGTTGAGAGTGAAACAGCTGATCTGTGGCAGCATAAATGGAATGAAAATCAGACAACCCTTGCTACAGCCATACATATGCCAGGCAGGAACGTAGGTCTCCTGGAAGGTACAGCGACTGGGAGCTGGAGTTTAGGGATTGCACAGCAATCCCAGGACTAGGGCTGCTGTTGACTGTGGAGAGACGGATTGAGGGGATATGAGGGAGGAGACTGTAGTGGGAAATGCCTGTGGAGGAAAGCCAGGCAGCCATGGAAGCAAGACGATACTGGTGAGTCACACGTAGTGGGTGGAGCCATTACCACAGCCTCTTTCTCCCCACATGCCAGCATCTGCAGCTGAACAATAGAGAGCCTGGTCCATCAAATGCCTGATGCACTGAACTATAGATTAGGACCCTGCCCAGGATGCACCTTTAAGTGCCTAAATGAGTGGAGCTATGGAGAAAGACTGGGCAAAGAGGCCTTCCAATCACCAGCTACAAGAGGCTCAAAAAAGGACTCTGATAGGGCCATGACTCCTGTGGCAGAGGCAGTCCGTGTCCCTGCACACTTAGTGCCACCAGGGTCCCTGCAAGCCAAGCAGCTGTGCCACCTTCACGCTCAACCCTCACTGTGACAGAGCTGCCACAGGAAAAAAAAAAAAAAAAAAAGTCTTGTGCTTATGTGCACAGGGTCGCTTCAGGTTGTCTGACTCTATGCCACCCTGTAGACTGTGGCCTGCCAGGCTTCTCTGTCAGGGATGGGGGTTCTCCAGGCAAGAATACTGGAGCGTATTGGCTAATACTGGTCGCTATGCCCTTCTAGAGCACTATATTTCCTGCTGCCCTAACCCCAACTCCCCTGGGTACCTGGTGCTGCCAGAACCCCTGCAACCTAAGCAACTGCACCATCTCCATACCTGGCCCTCACAGGGGCAAATCCAAGTCCTCCAGGGCAACCTCAGGACAAACCCCATTGGACAACCCACAGGAGGAGGTGGAAATAAAACTACAATTGAAATCCAGGGGCAGTGTGACTAAGGAAGAAGACCCAAAACTTTCCCACCAGCTGTACAAGCTACAGATTAAATCCACACAATCAATTAGGCAGACTCCGGGTCTGTGGAATATATAAAAGGTCATTGACAGCTCCCACAAAAGAAAACAGACTAGTTCTGATAGCTGTGGACACTAGAGGCAAGAACACACAGGAGTAGGACCAGGTTAGAATCCGAGCTGCCCCACAACAAGTCCAGAGATCCGCACAGTGTTGGAGGGCATCCAAGCGAGGTGAGATTTACTGTGACTCCCAGTGAGGGATAGGACTCTGATGGCAGGGACTTAAGAAAAACATTTATTATTCCTATGTTTTGACTTGTTCTGTAGATTCTTTGGATTTTTTTTTTCCTTTTTCCTTTTCTTTTTCTTAACTCCTTCTGTTGCAGTTGTCAATTTTATTGCTACTATGAAAACGAATTAAGCTTTTGAGCTTTTCTTTTATTTTTTCCTCAGTCACATTTTTTTTTTTATTGTAGTTATAGACCTCTGCCTCTATGATGGGCTTTTGCAGTTCTGTAGAGTTTTCCTTTTTTCTTTTTTTCTCTTTCTTTTTTTAATTAATTTTTAAAACCTATTATTATTTTTTCTACACTTATTCCTTTCTTTGCCCTTCCTACTGTTCTTTTCCCCATGAAGTTAATCTTTAATGTATACAAATCTTCTTCATCTACCTCTATTTAACTTTGCATATCTGTTCTTTCTTTCTTTTCTTTATTTCATTTCCTCTCAACATATTTGTTAGTTTTGTTTTCATTGCTTTATTCTGCAATTGGCATCTTGTTTTAGTTTTGTTTTCCAGTTTGTGCTCTAGTTACTTTTGTTCTTAACTGGTAAATATAATTTTTGATTTCCTTAAATATAATTTTTGATTTCCTTTGTTCACCAGGTCAATCTACTGTACTTTATTTCAGTTGGATTGTTTTGACTTTAATTTTGGGTATATACATATATGTGTATATTCCATTATTTTAATTATTATTTCCCTGATTTTGTAACTGCCATAGTTCTGGGGTTCACCTTTGGTTTCTTGCTTTTGGATATTTGTTTTAAATTCACTTAAGGCCACAACAAACCACTTGTGAAATGCTTTGCTCCTGACCAGAGATCAAGCCCTGAGCCTTTGGAGTGAGAGCACTGACTCCAAGACCCTAGATTACCAGGGAACTAACCATAGGGAGTATCAGATAGTATGAACTCACACAAAGGAAACCACTTGAATAGAAGACCTGGCCTCACCCAACCATCAGTAGCACCCTGTACAGGACACCTCATCTAAACAACAAGCAAAGAAAAATTATAAACTGAATCATCAGCAGACAGGATTACCACCTCATTCAGCCTTGCCCATCAGAGGAAAAACAAACAAAAAGTCAACACAAATTTCACCCTATACAAAGCTTACACAAACCACTGGACCAACCTAAGGAACATAGAAACCAAAAGGAAGAAATAATTCAACCTTGTGCTTGAGACCTCAAGCACAATAAGTTAAAAATAATAATAATAATAAAAAGTCAGAGAAATACTACACAAATGAAGGAACAAATTAGAAACACAGAAGTCCAACTAAATGAAGAGGAAATAGGCAAACCACCTGAAAAAGAATTCAGTATAATGGTAGTAAAGATGATCAAAATCATTGAAAACAGAATGGGGAAAATGCAAGAATGAATTATCAAAGACCTAGGAGAATTAAAGGAATAAACATACAGAGACAAACAACACAATTACTGAAATTAAAACTACTCCAGAAGGAATCCACAGCAGAATATCTGAAGCAGAAGAACGAATCAGTGAGCTGGAATATAAAATGGTGAAAATAACTTCTGAAGAGCAGAATAAAGAAACAAGAATGAAAAGAACTGAGGGTAGTCTCAGAGACCTCTGGGACAATATCAAATGCACCAACATTTGAATTATAGGGGTGCCAGAAGAAGAAGAGAAAAAGAAAGGGTGTAAGAAAATTTTTGAAAAAATTATACTTGAAAATTTCCCCAACATGGAAAAGGACATGGTCAATCAAATCCAACAAATGCAGAGTCCTATACAGGATAAATCCAAGGAGAAACACACCAAGACACATACTAATCAAACGACAATCACTAAACACAAATAAAAATATTAAAAGCAGCAAGGGAAAAGCCACAAGTAACATACAAGGGAAACCCCATATGTTTCACAACTGATCTTTCAGCAGAAAGTGAAACTTTCTGCATGCCAGAAGGGAAGGGCAGGATATATTTAAAATACTGAACGGGAAAAATCTGCAACCAAGATTACTGTACCCAACAAGGATCTCATTCAAAATTGATGGAGAAATAAAAAGCTTTCCAGACAAGCAAAAGATAAGAGAATTCAGTATCACCAAACCAGCTTTAAAACAAATGTTAAAGGGACTTACATAGTCAAGAAATACAAGAGAAGAAAAAATATTTACAAAATCAACCCCAAATAATTAAGAAAATGTCAATAGGAACATATATATCAATAAATACTTCAAATAAAAATGGATTAAATGGTCCAACCAAAAGACACATATTGGCTGAATGGATATGAAAACAAGACCTATGTACATGCTCTCTACAAAAAACACACTTCAGACCTAAAGACACATACAGACTGTGAGTACTATATTCCATGCAAATGGGAATCAAAAGAAAGCTGGAGTAGCAATCCTCATATCAGATAAAATAGACCTTAAAGTAAAGAATATCACAAGAGACAAGGAAAGACATTACATAATGATCAAGGGATCAATCTAAGAGGAAGACATTACAATTGTAAATATCTATGCACCAAACATAGGAGCACCTCAATACATAAGACAAACACTAACAGACATAAAAGGAGAAATGAACAGTAACACAATAATAGTAGGTGACTTTAATACCCCACTCACACCAATGGAAAGATAATCAAAACAGAAAACTAATAAGGAAACACAAGTCTTAAATAGTACATTAGGTGAGATGGATCTCACTGATACCTTCATAACATTCCATCCAAATGCAGAATACACATTCTCCTCAAGTGCACATAGCACATTCTCAAGGATAGATCACATCTTGCGTCACAAATCAAGCCTCAGTAGGTTTAAAAAAATGAAATTAGATCAGGCATCTTCTCCAACCACAATACTATGAGACTAGATATTAATTAAAAAGAAAAAAAAAAAAAACTGTAGGAAGCACAACACATGGAGGCTAAACAGTATTTTTCTAAATAACCAACATGTTACTGAAGAAATCGAAAGGGAAATAAAAAATTTTTTTCTAGAAACAAATGACAATGAAAACACAACCACCCAAAACCTATGGGATGCAACAAGAGCAGTTCTAAAGGAAGTTTATAGCAATACAATCTTAACTCAAGAAACAAGAAAACCAAAGAATAGACAACCTAATTTCACACCTAAAACAACTGAAAAAAGAACAACAACAACAACAACAACAACAACAAAAACCAAAATTAGTAGAAGGAAATAAATCATAAAGATCTGAGCAGAAATAAATGAAAAAGACATGAAAGAAGCAATAGTCAATATTAATAAAACTAAAAGCTGGTTCTTTGAGTACATAAACAAAATTGACAAACCTTTAGTCAGACTCATCAAGAAAAAAAGAGAAGAATCGAATCAACAAAATTAGAAATTAAAAAGGAGAGGTTACTCATTCTATGAGGTCACCATCACCCTAATACCAAAACCTGACAAAAAAAAGCCACAAAAAAGAAAACTACAGGCCAATATCACTGATGAACATAGATGCAAAAATCCTCAACAAAAATCTAGCAAACAGAATCCAGAAACATATTAAAAAGATCATACATCATGACCAAGGCGGCTTTATCCCAGAGATGCAAGGATTCTTCAATATTTACAAGTCAATCAATGAGACATACCACATTAACAAACTGAAAGATAAAAACCATATGATTATCTCAATAGATGCAGAGAAAGCCTTTGACAAAATTCAACATCCATTTATGATAAAAACCTTCCAGAATGCAGGCCTAGAAGGAACATACCTCAACATAATAAAATCCATATATGATAAACCCACAGCAAACATTATCCTCAATGGTGAAAAATTGAAAGCATTACCCCTAAAGTCAGAAATAAGGCAAGGTGCCCACTCTCACCATTACTATTCAACATAGTTTTGGAAGTTTTAGCCACAGCAATCAGAGAAGAAAAAGAAATAAAAGGAATCCAGATTGGAAAAGAAGAAGTAAAACTCTCACTGTTTGCAGATGACATGATCCTCTACATAGAAAACCCTAAAGACTCCACCAGAAAATTACTAGAGCTAATCAATGAAAATAGTAAAGTTGCAGGATATAAAATTAACACACAGAAATCCGTTGCATTCCTATACACTAACAATGAGAAAACAGAGAAATTAAGGAAACAATTCCATTCACCATTGCAATGAAAACAATAAAATACTTAGGAATAAATCTACCTAAAGAAACAAAAGACCTATATATAGCAAAATATAAAACACTGATGAAAGAAATAAAAAATGACATACATAGGTGGTGAAATATACCATGCTCATGGATCAGAAGAATCAATATAGTGAAAATGAGTATACCACTCAAAGCAATCTATAGATTCAGTGAAATCCTTATCAAGCTACCAATGGTATTTTTCAGAAAACTAGAACAAATAATTTCACAATTTGTATGGAAATGCAAAAAACCTCCAATAACCAAAGAATGGAACTGGAGTAATCAACTCATGTGACTACAGACTATACTACAAAGCTACAATCATCAAGAAAGTATGGAACTGGCACAAAGACAGAAATATAGATCAATGGAACAAAATATAAAGCCCAGAGATAGATTCACGCACCTATGGACATCTTGTCTTTAACAAAGGAGGCAAGAATATACAATGGAGAAAAGAAAATCTCTTTAACAAGTGGTGCTGGGAAAACTGGTAAACCACTTGTAAAAAAAAGAAACTAGACCACTGTCTAACACCAAACAAAAAAATAAACTCAAAATGGATTAAAGATCTAAATGTAAGACCAGAAACTATAAAACTCCTAGAGAAAAACATAGGCAAACACTCTGACATAAATCACAGCAGCATCCTCTATGACCCACCTCCTAGAGTAGTGGAAATAAAAGCAAAAATAAGCAAATGGAACCTAATTAAGCTTAAAAGTTTTTGCACAATGAAGGAAACAATAAGCAAGGTGAAAAGACAGCCTTTAGAATGGCAGAAAATAATAACAAATGAAGCAACTGACAAAAAATTAACCTTAAAAGTATACAAGTGGCTCAGGCAGCTCAATACCAGAAAAATAAATGACCCAGTCAAAAAATGGGCCAAAGAACTAAACAGACATTTCTCCAAAGAAGATATACAGATGGCTAACAAATACAGGAACAGATGCTCAACATCACTCATTATCTAAGAAATGCAAATCAAAACCCCAATGAGGTACCATCTCACACTGGTCAGAATGGCTGCTATCCAAAAGTCTACAAATAATAAATGCTAGAGAGGGAGCAGAGAAAAGGGAACCCTCTTATACTGTTGGTGGGAATGCAAACTAGTACAGCCACTATGGAGAACAGTGTGGAGATTCCTTAAAAAACTGGAAATAGAATGGCCATATGACCCAGAAATCCCACTGCTGGGCATACATACTGAGGAAACCAGAATTGAAAGAGACATATGTACCCCAATGTTCATTGTAGCACTGTTTGCAGTAGCTCGGACATGGAAGCAACCTAGATATCCATAAGCATATAAATGGATAAGAAAGCTGTGGTATATATACACAATGGAATATTACTCAGCCATTAAAAAGAATACATTTGAATCAGTTCTAATAAGGTGGATGAACCTGGAACATATTATACAGAGTGAAGTAAGTCAGAAAGAAAAACACCAATACAGTATATCAAAGCATATATATGGAATTTAGAAAGATGGTAATGATGACTCTATATGCGAGACACTTAAAGAGACACAGATGTAAAGAACAGACTTTTGGATTCTGTGGGAGAAGGCAAGGGTGGGATGGTTTGAAAGAATAGCATTCAAACATATATATTACCATATGTGAAATAGATCACTGGTCCAAGTTTGATGCATGAAACAGGGTACTCCAAACCGGTGCAATGGGCTGACCTTGAGGGATGGGATGGGGAGGGAGGTGGGAGGGGGGTTCAGGATGGGCGACACATGTACACCCATGGCTGATTCATGTGAATGTGTGGCAAAAACCACTACAATATTGTAAAGTAATTGGCAACCAATTAAAATAAATAAATTACTTTTTTTTTTAAAAAAGAGAGGTTACAACAGACAATACAGAAATACAAAGGACTATAATAGACTATTATCAACAAAAACATGGCTACAGAATGGATAACCTGGAAGAAATAAGACAGATTGTTAGAAAAGTTCAATCATCCAAGACTGAACCAGGAAGAAATACAAATTATGAACAACCCAAATACAAGTACTGAAATTGAGGCTGTGATAAAAAAAAAAAAAATCTCCCAGAAAACAAAACCCCAGGACCAGACGGCTTCACAGAAGAATTCCAGCAAATATTTAGAGAAGAGCTAATGCTTATCCTTCTAAAACTCTTCCAAAAAATGGCAGATTATATAAAGACTTCAGATTATACTACAAAGCTACAGTCATCAAGACAGTATGGTACTGGCACAAAAACAGAAATATACAGCAATGGAACAAAATAGAAAGTCCAGAAATAATCCCATGTACCCATGGATATCTTATTTTTGACAAAGGAGGCAAGAATATACAGTGGGGCAAAGACAGCCTCTTCAATAAATGGTGCTAGGAAAACTGGACAGCTACATGTAAAAGAATGAAATTGAATACTTACTAACCCTATACAAAAGGATAAACTCAAAATGGATTATAGACCTAAGTATAAGACTAGAAACTATAAAACTCTTAGAGGAAAAAGGCAGAACACTTTATGACATAAATCAAACAAGATCCCCTATAACTCACCTCCTAGAAAATGTAAATAAAAACAAAAGTAAACAAGTGGGACCTGATTAAACTCAAAAGTTTTGCACAGCTAAGGAAACAATAAGCAAGGTGAAAAGACAACCCTCAGAATGGGAAAAACAATACCAAATAAAAGAACTGACAAAGGATTAATTTCCAAAATATACAAGCAGCTCATACAACTCAATACCAGAAAAACAAACAACCCAATCAAAAAGTGGGGGGAAAAAACCCTAAACAAACATTTCCCCAAAGAAGAAATACTGATGGCTAATAAACACATGAAAGGATGCTCAACATTGCTCATTATTAGATAAATGCAAATCAAAACTACAGTGAGATATCATCTCACACCAGTCAGAATGGCCTTCATCAAAAAGTCTACAAACAATAAATGTTGGAGAGGGTGTGGGCAAATAGGAATGCTCTTGCACTGTTGGTAGGAATGTAAATTGATACAGCCACTATGGAAGATGGTATGGATATTCCTTAGAAAACTAGGAATAAAACCACCATATGACCCAGAAATCACAAGCCTAGGCATATACCCTGAGCAAACCAAAATTGAAAAAGACACATGTATCCCATTGTTCACTGCAGCACTATTTACAATAGCTAGAGCATAGAGTGGAGAAGGAAATGGCAACCGACTCCAGTGTTCTTGCCTGGAGAATCCCAGGCACGGGGGAGCCTGGTGGGCTGTCGTCTCTGGGGTCGCACAGAGTCGGACACGACTGAAGCGACTTAGCAGCAGCAGCAGCAGCAGCAGAGCATGGAAGCAACCTAGATGTCCATCGACAGATGAATGGCTAAAGAAGTTGTGGTACATATACACAATGCAATATTACTCAGCCATGAAAAGGAACTCCTTTGAGTCAGTTCTAATGAGGTGGATGAACCTAGAACCTATTATACAGAGTGAAGTAAGTTAGAACAAGATAGATAAATATCATATTTTTACGTACATATACGGAATCTAGAAAAATGGTACTGAAGAATTTATTCACAGGGCAGCAATGGAGAAACCAACATAGAGAATAGACTTATGGACATGGGGAGAGGGGAGGAGAGGGTGAGATGTATGGAAAGAGTAACATGGAAACTTACATTATCATAAGTAAAATAGACAGCCAACGGGAATTTGTTGTATGGCTCAGGAAACTCAAACAGGGGCTCTGTGTCAACCTGAAGGGGTGGGATGGGGAGGAAGATGGGAGGTGGTTCAGGAGGGAGGGGATATATGTATACCTGTGACTGATTCAAGTTGAGGTTTGACAGAAAAAATAAAATTCTATAAAGTAATTATCCTTCAATAAAAAAAGTACAATTAAAAAAAACAACAGAGGCGTTACTTTGCTGACAATGGCCCATCTAGTCAAAGCTATGGTTTTTCCACTAGTCATGTATGCATGTTATAGTTGGACTATAGAGAAAGCTGTCATTGAAGAATTGATGCTTTTGAACTGTGGTGTTGGAGAAGACTCTTGAGAGTCCCTTGGACTGCAAGGAGATCCAACCAGCCCATCCTAAAGGAGATCAGTCCTGGGTGTTCATTGGAAAGACTGATGCTGAAGCAGAAACTCCAATACCTTGGCCACCTGATGAGAACTGACTCATTGGAAAAGACCCTGTTGCTAGGAAAAATTGAAGGTGGAGGAGAAGGGGACGACAGAGCGTGAGGTGATTGGATGGCATCACCAACTCAATGGACATGAGTTTGAGCAAGCTCTGAGAGTTCATGATGGACAGGGAGGCCTGGAGTGTTGCAGTCCATGGGGTCACAAAGAGTTGGACACAGCTGAGCTACTGAAATGTTGTTGTCAGATCTAGTGTGTTTTCTTTTGTGGGAAAGCTCATCGTTCTTTTATATATTCCATAGATAACAGAGTCTGCCTAGTTGATTTAAATTTAATCTCTAGCTTGTATAGCTGGTGGGAAGGTTTTAGGTCTTATTCTTTAGCCACACTGCCCCTGGGTTTCAAATGTGGTTTTATCTCCACCTCAACATGTGAATTGTTCACTGGGTGAGTTGTCCTGATGATGACCTGGAAGGCTTGTGTCTCCTGCAGTGAGGGCCAGGTGACCCAAGTGCAGCTTCTTGGGCCACAGGGTTCCTGGCAGCACTGGGTTCTCAGGGGAGCCAGTGGCTACAGCAGCAGGAAACATGGTGCTCTAGGAGGGCGTAGCAACCAACTCTAGTATTCTTGCCTGGAGACTCTTACAGAGGGAGAAGCCTGGCAGGCCACAGTCCACAGGGTCACAAAGAATTGGACATGACCAAAGCAACTCTGCAAGCACACATGCAACATTTTTTTTTAGCCTCTGGCAGCTCCGTCCCAGTGGGGATGACGCATGGACGTGGCACAGTTGCTTTGATCATGGGGACCCTGGCAATGCCGGCTATGCAAGAGTGCTGGTGGCTATTGTCACAGGGGATATGGTGCTATTAGGGGTTTTTATAGTCTGTGACAGCTCTGCCCCAATGAAGACTGAGCATGAAGCTGGTTTAGCTGCTTGGGTCATGGGGACCCTGGTGGTGCCAACTGTGCATGGACACAGACTGCCTCAGCCACAGGAGCTGTGGCCCTATCAGAGTCTTTCTAGCTCCTGGTATCTGGTGATCAGAAGGCCTCTGTGTCTGGTCCTTCTCTGTTGCTCTGCTCATTTAGGCACTTAAAGGGTCCCCCTAGCTAGGGTCCTATTCTGTTGTTCTGAGTGTCAGGCACTTAAAGGGCTATCCTCTCTATTGTTCAGCTGCTGATGCTGGTGTGTGGGGAGAGAGAGGCTACAGTGATGGCTCCGCCCCCTCCACATGACTCAGCAGTATCGCCTTGCCTCCATGGCTGCCTGGTTTTCCTCCACAGGCATTTCCCACCACAGTATCCTCTTTCCTGTCCCTTTGGGCCATCTCTCTGCATTCAACAGCAGACCTCACCCAAGGATTGCTCCACAATCATTACACTCCAGCTCCCTCCCAGCCACTGTGCCTTCTAGGGGACCTGCATCCCGTCTGGAATACGTATGGCAAGAATTATTTGTGTGATTTTCATTGCATTTAGACTGTCACAGATCAACTGCTTCACTCTCAGCCTCAAATGTTTCTCCTCTGTCCCAAACAATTGCCCCAATGTTGGGGCTGGACCCCGGCTTCAGTTCCCCCACCTGGCAAAGGCAGGTCCAATCCTACTTACTCTTCTCTTTTCCCCCCAACTTCCTTCATCCTACCAAGTTTTGCATGGTTCTATGTATTTTTTTCTGGGGATCGGGTTCTTCTGCCCGTTCTCAGCTGGCGCTGCAAGCTCTTCTGTGTCTGAAGGTGTATTCCTGATGTATACATGAATGTACTCCACATCTACCTATTCCTCCATTTTCTTGTTCCTCCCTCAGCATCCTCTACGTTTTAAATCACACACAAGGTCATTTTACCCAATAGTTGCTCAAAAACAAGGTTCTTTGAATTGACATATGTTCAATAAAACCACACATAACAAAGTTAAGAAAAATGTGTGTGTTGTTGACAGAAAAAAAAAATGCACAAGCTAAAAGTTGAGAATTATGTTTTATTTGGGGAACTTTCTGAGCATATCAAACCAGGGAGATAACCTCTCAGTTCTGAGGAACCACTCTTAAGAGGTAAGGGAAGAACCAGCATATACAGGGATTTTTCAATAAAAACCAGATAGTTGGAACATCAAAATATTATTGTTAATGAAAGAAAACCAGATATCTCAAGCCATGAATTTAATGCTTCTCTATGTATGGGAAGATACAAGAGTCTGGGCTTATTGAAATCATTCCTTTGATATAAAGCTTAGCTCTCTGGAGCCAGTATCCCATGCTTTCCTGTCCTGAGTCCACTGTGTACACCAACAGGCTGGGGTGACTGAGGGCTTGATGGCTGTAGCATTCTTTGTTTACTGATATGGCAGGTGACATTTTTCACTTGTGGGTGTGTTCTTAAGGAGGTGGAAAAAATTCCTTTCTAACTGCTGAAGTGAAACATGTGGTATGGATACACTGGTGATTTCTGATAATGTTCAAGATGTAACTAAGTGAATGCAGTATTGGGTATATTTTAAAAAATGAAAACTAAATTGTACTGCTTTTACAAAAAGAGAGCTTTTATTTTCCTGACACAGCTATTTCTCAGGACAATACAAAATATTCGCTTTATTAAGGGATTATTTGGCTTTAAAAAAGGACAGTTATCATTTATTATAACCTTTTATAAGTTCAATATGAAATTAGCAGAGTCAAATTTTGAAAACAATAATATCTAGGAAGTGAGCAGCAGTTTTTATCCAAGGAAGTCAAAGTTCCCGATTAGAATGAATTTATGTACCTGTTATGTTATGTCCCATGCTGAAGGGATGTGAAAATTCAACAAATATCCAATTGAACCAGGGAAGATCCAAGTAGGGTAGTCTCTGGCCCAGCATAGGCTGGATAGAAGGGGACTTCTTGCACAAGAGTGCCCCCTGGAAGAGTGATCTAGTAGCTGGGCCAATGGAATTTCTGTTAGAATGAGATGGCCAGGCACCCATCAGGTTGTCAATTCTTTTGGGCCTTCTGTGTATAAATCTATTCCATGGAAACTACATGTCAAGGTAGAGGAAGCAAGCATCGAAAGTCATTATACAGAGTCATAGAGTGAGAATCAGGAATACAATATGAAGTCGAGAGCTTCCAACTGATTAGAAAGCAGTTTTCTGGTTTGCTCTTCTATCTCCTTTTATCTCCTGATAACCTGCCAAGGCATTCCCCAGACACTTTAGAAAGAAAAGACAGTTTCTTACTCTGCAAAGACATGAAAAGTAGCGTTCTTATTTTCAATGTCACAGTATATCTTCATAAAAGAGACTAATAATATCAGTACATTTTCAGTTTTTGTCTCTGGTTCCTGACACAAAGTTCCTAAATCCCTTTGATTTCCTGAGTGATAGGAGTGTCTTTTATTCCAATGAGGAGACTCTTGGTGGGCTTCAGTATGGGGGTTAGTCACCAGAAAGACCAAGCTGTAATTAGGAGCTTGGAACTTTTAGTCCCACCTCCCATCCTCTGAAGAGGGGAGTGGGAGTAGGGAGGTGTGGGGGTAGAGATTGAATTAATAACTGATCATGTCCACCCATTGAAGTGTTCACACAAATCTCTACAGATTTATGGGAGCTTGAGGTCAGTTAACAAATCTGGACGCTGGGAGGGTGGCCCACACCAGGCCTATGCAGAGTGAAGTTCCTGTGCTAGGGACTCTTCAGGATGTGCCTCCATATATTTCTTCATCTGATTGTTACGCCATATCCTTTATAATAAACCAGTAAATATATTTCCATGAGTTTTGTGATTCATTAAAACAAGTATCAAATCTCGAGAGGACACTGTGGAAACCTACCATTCATAACCAGCTGGTCAGAAGCATAGGTGCCATCTAGGATTTGCACCTAGAGACTGAAGTGAGGGCATCTTGTGGGGTTGAGTCCTCAGCCTGTGCGTTCTGCACTAAGTCCGGGGACTTTGTGCCGTGACTGAATTGTAGGACACCCAGCTAGTGTCAGAAGTGTGGGAAACAGCATGCACATCTGTTTTCAGAAGTGTTACGAGTGGAGGAAACAAGTTTTTTTTTCTAATTTGCTAGGAAATTAAACAAAGATTCAAAGCTGAGCTATTCTGATATCACACAACCTCAGATTTTCTTATAATTTAGGAAATATAAGTGACCATTTTCCCAACTGACTTTTTTTTTTTTTTTTAAAGGAACAGTAGTAGTCTCTCTGGAATAATGCAGGTAGCAATTTACTGCAGGCAGTGATTTAATTTTGAGATTTTTCTCAGTTGTTGTTATCACCTTTGCAAATCTGTAGCTGTGTTTCACTCCACTATTCTAACTTCTCTCCTGGTTTATTGATGGCTAGGTACATCAATATGAGGGAGAGACCTCAACACCTGATCAGATGATGTCTCTATCAGCCCCTTCCAACAAATTCTGTGATGACTCCTGGAAACTTAATTTGTTGAGTTTTCTTCAGAGACAGCAACTCTGTGTGCAGATTAAATGGCTAAGTGTTTTGTTTTTGCCTTTTAACCCTCCCAGGGGAATAACTATTACAAACTAAAATCATAATAGAAAATATGAGTTTTATTGATATTGAATTGTAAAACAAGTTTATGATACTTATTTGCCTTGGTTCACAAGTCCCCATGTTACTCCTAGAGCAATAGAAGTAAGGCATCACCTAAATCTTATAATATGGTCATTGCCAGGTTAAAAAAAAAAAAAAACTAGATTATGAAATGTTTCCTAAATTTAGTCACTGATACAAGTTGTACATTGATATAATACCTTACTTAAAATATGTGCTAGTTTTGTGGATTTATGTGTGTTTATACATTATTGTTCAAAAGTGTTTTTTAAGGCATAGCCTGAAAATAACTGTCAAGATGTTTAAGACCTTAGACAATCTGAAACAATTTGAGGTGAGAAGCATCCACTTGTTCTACATAACTGAATAACTTGTTCTATACAACCATCCACTTGTTCTACACAACCATCCACTTGTTCTACAAAGCTGAATCACCTCTTCAGTTTTCAGTGTAAGAGCCAAAGGGAAGGAGGAAGATGCTCCAAGCTGGCCACATCCAGCAGATTGGGACCTCCTGGGCCAGGTCACCACTGTTCCTGCCCCTTGACTGCCCAGCCACCATTGGCATTTTCCACAATTCATCACTAGCTTCCCTGGCCTCTGGGTGGTGCACATGAAACTGGGTAAACTCACATGTGTTTGCCAAGTGACTGTATGAATTTTTAAAAATTGAAAAAATAATACTGGATCTTTAACACTAAAAGAAGAAAACAAGGATTACAAAGTTTTAAAATATATACAGTAATACAGTGTCTATGGAAATACAAGATTAGCATTGGACGGCACACTTACTATTCTGCCAAGTTGTTTAAAAAAAATAACAAACCATCCCATTTACCATAGGTATATTTACACATATGCACAGGTAGTGATTCTAAAACTTTGGAAAACACTTTGCATTTTCTTTGTGTTTCCTGAGTTTTCCATTGGCTCTTGAATATCACAGAGCTGTGAAAACTTCTGTATAAGTTGTACATTGTTGCCATGAGAAAGTACCACAAGCACAGTGGTTTGAAACAAAACAGATTTATTTATCCTGTAGGTCTGTAGGTCAGAAGTTCAACGTGGTCTCGCTGGGCTAAGACCAAGGTATCCTTTAAAGTCAAGGCAAGGAAGTGATTTCCTACTTTCCCAGTTTCCTTCATCTGGACACTAATAATGAGCATCTTTCGGACTCTTCTTAAGACTGTCATATCTCTCTGAACAGCTGGGGAAAGTCCTCTGCTTTTAAGAACTCGTGTGATTAGAATGGATCCCGTAAGGACCACCTCCCCATACCTTGACAGGTAACATAGTCACAGGATCAGGGTTTCAGGATAAGGATTTCTTTGATGAGGAGCATTATACTATGAACCACAGTTCCTTACATGGGCCCTGCTGGCGAATGCCTGGATTAGATTCCCCAAAAGGGAAGGTGGTCACTGGGCATAGTTTGAGGAGTGGAGGAAGGAAAACCGGAGAACCAGAAAAACCTGGTGGCTTTCAAAATGTTGCCAATTAACTCCAGGGAAAATCATCTGGCTTGATTTGTGACCCATCATACAAGGTTAGGATTTGCACTGTGCTTCTTTGAAATTCATTTTTACATCACCAGATCCACAGATTGCCATAATATTTGTGGCAAAAACAGAAACAAAGCTTGAACCACCATCTTTCCTTGTCCCAGTGTCTCGGCAAAGTGTCATCCAGGACAGACGAATGGCAGCAGGCCATTTGCCCAGCTTTCAGCTTTGTAGTCATGAGCAGATACAGCCTCCCTAGAAACACCAGCATGAAACATCCTGGATGCTGCAGGGCCCCCGAGTGTTCAATTAAGCCCTGGTGTTAGTTCTTCCTTCATGTAAAACTCTTATCTTCCTTTTTAGTACATTTTGTTTCCTTCAATTGTGATTATTGGTTGAACAGAAAGAATTTAATTTGCTTAATTATAAAAGAATGTCTTCCAGATTTTAATAGGTTTTAAAAAGTAGATGTGTCATAAAAAGAAAATGTGTCATTGATTATGTACATTGCACTCAAATGTAATTCTACATTTTGAGATACTTCTATACAGATCCTAACCTGTTATACATTTCATTGCAATAAAATTGACTTATTTTTTCTTATATTTTATTATTCCTTTTTATACAATACAAAGGTACTGAATGTACTGTAAGATTTTGATGGCTTTTTTTTTTCACTGCAGCTTTGCAAAGATTTAGTTGCATATTCATAACCACTGGTGACATGGTGCCAAGTGCTGAAACAATTATTCAGAGAATTCTTTGCATGACACTTCAGGGGAAATGATAGAAGTGCTGAAGCTGGGTTCTATTTTAAGATCTTTGGCTGATGATCATTAGTATTTCATAAAGGAACATTGCACAGCTATGGAAAGGTTCAAGACGATGAGAAACAAAGCACAGATGATTAGTTAGAAGGAAAAATAATGTAGAGTATGGTGAAGACTGTTTCATAAACACTATCTTTATAATTGAAATCATTGAATTCTAGAATAAATGCTCCAACTTATGTTATAAAAGTTAGTGTTTGTACCTATTTCATGAGAGCTAATATACAACCCTTAAAGATCTTATCTATTAAGTAATATAGGAAAAACAAAAGCCATCATATTGAAATGTTGTTTCAACTGATGAGAAAATAATAAGCAGAACTTCCTGTCTCAGCAGAAACTGAGGCAAATGAGTTTAAAGTTTTACTCAAGTTCTCACAGGGCTTCCCAGGTGGCTCAGAATTTGCCTGCCAATACAGGAGCCGGCTCCTTTAGGGGTTGTATATTAGCTCTCATGAAATAGGTACAAACACTAACTTTTATAACATAAGTTGGAGCATTTATTCTAGAATTGAATGATTTCAATTATAAAGATAGTGTTTATGAAACAGTCTTCACCATACTCTACATTATTTTTCCTTCTAACTAATCATCTGTGCTTCGTTTCTCATCGTCTTGAACCTTTCCATAGCTGTGCAATGTTCCTTTATGAAATACTAATGATCATCAGCCAAAGATCTTAAAATAGAATCCAGCTTCGGCACTTCTATATACTTCTATATATTTCAGCTTTCCCGTCTCCTGGGTCCGGAAGATCCCCTGGAGGAGGAGATGGCAACACATTCCAGTATTCTTGCTGGAATAATCCCATGGACAGAGGAGCCTGGTGGGTGGCAGTCCACAGGGGTTGAAAAAAGTCAGGCATGACTGTGAGACTGAGCATGCACACATGCACCCAAGTTGTCACAGCTGGTAGTGCTAACCAGAAATCCAGTCTTCTCATTTCTTCCCCTGCAATTGTTCTAATGGGTTGTGCTGCAGCTCAAAGAAACATGCTCTTTATTGTGCAATAATCCCTGTTGCAATATGAGTTCATTTATCTCAGTTGAAAGCAATGACAAGAGAAATTCAGTATTCAACCATTTAACCAGTTTTCCTTTGCATATTTGTTCAAACAATATCTAAGGAACAGGAGAACATGATTCAGACAAGACCTTTTTTAAAGATAAGCTTATTCTCTGAGTTAGAGCCAATATCTTCGAATGAGGTTTGCTCCAATATCTTGTTGGAGGTTTGCTTCTCAGCAGAAGCTCATGATTCCCATCTCTAAGAGATAGGGAAGAGGCAAAGCAAAAATCAGCTCATAATGGTTTCTTTAAAAATTACCAATTTGATTGCGGTATGAATGACATATAATAATTGCACATATTTAAAAGATAAAGTTTGATGAATCTTAATATATGTATGGACCCATAAAACCATAACCTCAATCCAGACAGTGAATAGACTCATTGGGCCCTTCATGTGAAGTGAAATTTGCTCAGTTGTGTCTGACTCTTTGCAACCCCATGGACTATACAGTGCATGGAATTCTCAAGTCAGAATATTGGAGTGGGTAGCCTTTCCCCTCGCCAGGGGATCTTCCCAACCCAGGGATCAAACCCAGGTCTCCTGCATTGCAGGCAGATTCTTTACCAGCTGGGCCCTTCATGCCTCTTGGTAAATCCTCCTTTTCATCACCCTTCACTTGACACTCCCTTCAGCCTCTAGGACCCAGGCATTTGCTGCTTTCTATCACTATAGATTATTTTAGTTACGAGAATTTTATGTAAATAGAATCATAACCTTTGCAATCCTTTTTGCCTGGCTTCTTTCCCTCAGTATAGCTATTATGAGATTCACCCATGTTGTGGCATACATCAAGACACCATTTCTTATTATTGTTGAGTAGTATTCCATTGTATCCAAAGAATAAGGAATACATTGCTGTTTATCAGGCTTCTCAGGTGGCTTGGTGATAAAAAATCTGTTATCAATGCAGGAAATGTGGATTTGAACCTTGGGTCAGGAAGATCCCCTAGAGAAGTAAATGGCTACCCACTCCAGTATTCTGGACTGGGGAATCCCACGAGCAGAGGAGCCTGGTGGACTACAGTCCATGGGGTTGCAAAAGAGCTGGACATGACTTAGTGATTAAACAAAACAACAACAAATGTAAAATTAAGGGTAAAAAATGTAAGGTGGGAAAAAGAAAGCATAATATGCTCCTATTTATCTAAGAAATAAATATAGAAAACAATGGAAAGAAAACCAAAATATATTTTAAGTAGTTACATATTAGAGAAGAAAGGGAATAGAGCAGAGGAAGTGGTTACAGAAGTAGACTTCTTTAAATATATTTTATATATATGACTTTGTAAACATAAAAATATGTGATGTAAACATGAATCAAATTTAAATTTAAAAATTGGCACCCATACAATGAAGGCAAAAAGAAACATATGAACCCATGATACACTGATAACATTAACTATACAGAGACTTCAAAATACAGTTGACTACACATTCATGCGGGGGAAATTCCAAAGACAAAAAAAAAAATGAAGACAAAATAAGGCTTAAAACATTTTCAGTAATAATATTGTTGGTGCTGTCCTATCGGAGAAGGCAATGGCACCCCACTCCAGTACTCTTGCCTGGAAAATCCCATGGACGGAGGAGCCTGGTAGGCTGCAGCAGCAGCAGCAGCAGCAGCAGCAGCAGTCCTATAGTCATTCTAAGGCTGAGGGTATAACCAACAGGACCCTGTGGGCCTTCCTAGAGTAAGAATCCCCAGCCCTGACAAGTCCTCCTCCTGCCTTTTGTCTGTAGAAAAACTTTAGTCAAAGAATAAGTTTAGTCAGAGAAGTGAGAAAATGTGAAAGAAAGGAAAACAGTCAAGCAAGACAAAATAATAGTACTTTAGCCTTTAAACAGTCAGGGACCTTTAGTTCTTCAAGGGCTGTAGATAATATTGAGTCATGTCTTTTGAGCTGTTTTGCAGATAATGAAACCCTCACCAGGTGGAAGAAGTTAACTGTATGCTACCTACAAAGAAATAGACCCCAGAACAGCTGGAACCAGAAGGTCAATGATGTTGACTCCCAATTACCTCATAACCAGCCAATCAGAAGTATGTCCATGAGCAGATCACACACACCCTCCCCTCACCCTACCTTTTAAAACCTTTCCCTGAAAACCATTGAGTAATTCAGGTCTTTTGGGCACTAGCTACATGAACTTCTCGCCTGGCCTCTGCAGTGCACACGGAGCTTTATTTCAGTGCAACCTGGTGTCAGTAGACTGCCCTTATTGCCTACGGGCCAGGGGACCCAAGTTTGATTCAGTAACAGTAACTGCATATTGTAGAACAAAGCAAATGGGTAAATTATAGTGGAATTACTGAGAAGATGATTCTTCAGCTTGAGAGAAAGATGAAGGTAAGATAAATTACATTAAAAAAATAGCATATAGCCTGAATTTAAACTCTAAGATAAAATATATCATGAACTAATACAAAATGGATATGCATTTCCTAGGTCTCTCCGTTCACTGAAAGAGAAACCAATTCAGTACCAACAGTCCCCTCTAATATCAAGATTGTGGCCTGTAAGTAACATTTCCCTTTAAAGAATGCCAGTGCTCCTTGAGCAACAAAATACAAAGAAACTATAAGGGAACTAAAAATAACTGTGTGCAGGCACAGTTGGGACAAATCATGTACAACAAGATACAGGAAGAACAGAAAACCCACCAGCTGCCCCTTTTGAGGAGCCGGGAACACCACCAAAGCGCTGGGCAAACCACCTAAGCCACTTCTCCAGCCCAGTCGGACCCACGGGACTGCCTCTACCCTCACCCCATTTAAGAGTTCACTTCCTCCCCGCTCAGGGAGCAAGGAAGGGAAACTGTTACTTGCTTTCCCTCCTTTGTGCTGCAACATGAGTCCCAGCAAAGCCCTGCCTGAATTCTTGGTCTGGCCTCTTATCAATTTCTTTTGATTAAAGAGTCTAAGAATCCTGGTTGCTAACAGATTGAAACACATCCACCATGTAAAAACACATGAGTATATACTGTTACCTTAGCAACGTGGAAGGTTTCACAGTAACAACCTCTGTGAAACTGCCGGATGCTATGGAACCAGTTAGTTCACCATATATTTGAAGACAATAAGGAATTACTGTTCACTGATTTTTTAAAAAATTTCTTAATATCTTCATATATATATTCAATATTCAAATGTTCTTGATTGTTTCATGATTTTTTTTTAAACTTACTCTAAATAAAGATTGAAATAAAGTACATGTCTTTGTTCAATGTATGTTTTCAGTTCAGTTCAGTTGCTCAGTCGTGTCTGACTCTTTGCGACCCCATGGACTGCACCATGCCAGGCTTCCCTGTCCATCAAAAGTGTGTGTGTTAATTGCTTAGTTGTGTCCGACTCTTTGCAACTCCAAGGACTGTAGCCTACCAGGCTCCTCCATCCATGGAATTTTCCAGGTAAGAGTACTGGAGTGGGTTGCCATTTCCTTCTCCAGTCCATCAAATGTAATGTATGTCAAATATATAAAAATGTATGTTTTAAGTCTCTTTTAATCAGTGGGATCACTTTCCTCTGTTTTTCTTGGCACTTTATTCATGGAAGATGAATGAACTTACCTTGAAAAGTTTCCTATAGTCTGGATTTGCTGACACAAGTCATTAATATCTTCCTCTATTCCTCATGTTTCATGGAAATAGGTTATTAGATCTGGAGATGATAAAGTTTACATTTGACTTTCTTTCCTTTTTTGTTAAGATAACTTCATAAATGGCAGCATATAGCTTTAAAGCTAACTGGTTCCATAGCATCCTGCAGTTTTGCTGAGGTTGTTGTTTTGAAACCTTCCATGTTGTTAAGGTATCAGTACTTACTCACATGTTTAAATATAGTGAATGTGTTTCAATCTGCTATCAACCAGGGGTCTTGGACTCTCAATCAATAGAAATTGATAAGAGGCCGGAAAGATTGAAGGCAAAAGGAGAAGAGGGCAGCAGATGATGAGATGGTTAGATAGCATCACCAATTTAATGGACATGAACTAGGGCAAACTCTAGGAGATAGTGAGGGACAGGGAAGCCTGGCTTGCTGCAGTCCATGGGGGTCCCAAAGAGTCTGATACAACTTAGCAACTGAACAACAGCAAAAGTTCATTGATTTAGGCATGATTATTTACAGATAAAATCTTGTGATGTTTGGGACTTAAAAATAATCAAATAATCAAAATAATCCAGAGTGGGAAAGGAGAGTAGCATACATGAAACAAAATTAACCATGAGTTCAAAATTGTTAAAACTGGGGATGATGACTAAAGTGTTCATTATAACATTCCATCCAGAATTTTTATAATAACTTTTAAATAAAGCAAATCGAAACATAAAAAAATAACTAAAAGGAAATATCCTCTCAAATAATATACAAATAGAAGACAATGTAATACATTAAATACATAAATACATCAAATAAAAATATATGAGATAATGATACTTTTAAAATAAATTCTTTGCTCACTATGTGCTAGGGTACAAGCTCATTATTTCTGAAAATCTGTAAATACTGAGAGAAAACATTGTGTAACCGAGTAACTTTTGCCTTGTTGGAGGTTTACAGGAACATAGCATCCATACGTACTCAAAGAGCTGTAAGAACAAAGGATTACAACACCAAGAAGCTTGCAACAATGAGCCACATCCCCTCCCTTTTTAATAGAAGTCTAAATTCCAACTTGGGTAAGATGGTCTTTGAGATACTAGGCCACCTTCTTCTTGGTGTGCTGGCTTTGCAGATGAAGTCAGTATTCTTTGCCCCAGTAGTCTGTTGATTTATTGGCCTGTCATAAGGTGAGTAGTACAACCTGGACTTGTGGAAATAGAATAATAGGTAACAAAAGTAGGAGATAAATGATTTCCAAAACTGTGTTTTGTAAACTCCAGTGAAATAGTGGAACTGGCAGCATCAGTGGCTGCTAAAAACCATTAAGTAAAGTGTTGCAAAGAACTTTATAATGTATGAAGTGAGTTAATGGCACTTGAACCTCTTTCTTATTCTTCATGTTAGTAAACAAGGACAACCTGGCAGGGTGTGCTTCTGATATGATGCAATAGAAAGCAGTCCGCCACGTACAAAGTATTCCTAACTGTAAAGCTGTACTACAGCCTAAGGAAGACTCTCTATGGATCTACCATCAGCTTCAGAATATGCAGGAGGAAGCAGTAATTCAAATCCAAAGTATAAGATAAATCTTAGGACAAGGGATGCAATTTCTTTAACAAAGGCACAGGGGGTGGGCTGTGGGTATTCTTGAGGAAAAAAAGCTCAGGAGACCTGCAGACCATATGCAGTGTGGGCCTTGCCTGCATCCTGATTCAAACAGTCCAATCTTTAAAAGACATTTTTATTCTTTGTAGGACAATCCAGGAAACTTGTACATTGATCAGATATTAGATAAAGATGATAAGGAATTAATGTTATTTGAGGGGGTTGTGATACTAGTGTTCTGCTTTTGTTAAACAAACAAAGCCATCATTTCATAAAGGTACCTACTTAAATATTTGCAAGTGAAATGAAGTGGTGTTTGCTTTAAAATACACCAGCCCTCCCCAGAAAAAGTGGTAGGAGACAGAAGAAATGGAACAACTAAATGAACATGTGACACAGGGAGAGTAGAAAGGAAATGGTTTTTGGAGCCACTTGATGGGTTCTTGGTGGTTCAGTGTTCTGTGCAATCAGCTTATAACATGTTTGAAAATTCCATTAAAATTTGAAAGAAGAAAAAACCTACCGCTTTGTTCCTCTTTGTTCAATGTGATATATCAATTACCAACTGTTACAAGAGCATAATTAATGTTCAGTTTTTTGCTTTTGGAAAACATATGTAAATCAAATTCTGAAATTAATTTTTCTTTTTTCTTCATCCTTATGGAGCTTAGAGTCATATTTTTATTTCGCCATACAAATGTTTTCAGAATTCCAAGAAGCAGAGTATAGGTTTCATCTGGCAAAGAACAAGCAGCCTCATTTATAAGGATATGTTTAAAAGTGATTAAAGTACAAATGGATGTACTGGAAGCTAGTAAGTATGAATGTTGGAGCAGTTAATGAAAACAGTCTTTAGAGGGGTTTGTATATAAAAGAAAGGAAAATAAAAAGAACTCACTCCACATTCGCACCTTAGCCATGGAAAACCTTTGTGATGATTCATTCTATGTTCAGATTACTTATTCACAGAAAAGTCCCGAAATGCCATCACACCAAGTGCCTAATGACGTATTAATCGCTGAACGCTCACCGCAGTCTTGGCTTCAGACTTTGGTCTCTGCGCTGGGAGGGCTGGAGAACACAGCCTGTCTTAGATAAAGGCGGATAAAGCCCCCCAGAGACGGGACTGTCCAGACCCCTGCTTTATTGATGAGACTGGGGCGCTGGTCTCGCTGATTCCAAGCTCATGAAGATACGAGAGGACCAGAGAGGACATGCTAAGTGAAATTCTTTTTAAACGGTTGCTTTTCCTTCCTTTTGATGTGACTGTATCTTAAACCATGGGAAAATGAATTCCACAAACAACTTTCTCAGAGTCCATTCTTCCCACCATTGTGGGATCTTGCGGGGGTAAGCCGTCCGCAGTCTTCTGAACTGGCTGTACAGAAGCAACTGGCACGTGAGCCTAGGAAATAGAACTCAAAACCGGCTGCAAGCATGTTGCTCCTTGGCAACTGAAACAGGTCTAATCTGCTCTGGGGAGAGCCGAACCTCTGCAGTCATTTGTCTCATCTGCTGGGCTCCTGCCCCGGTGTTAATCAGTTCTGCAGAGCTGCCGCAGAGCGAGTACTGGAGCGCGCTCACCTGTGCACGAGCCCCAGGACTGTGGTGCCAGAGAAGGATGTGTCTCCCTTTCAAAAGCAGCAAAAAACACAATGATCCGCTGTATCAGAACTGAATTTTTGATTTTTAACTAAAGGGAGAGGAGGGGAAAATTGACCCTGTAATAAGTATATCCACGGGCTTCATGGAGTCTACTCTTCTTTCCCTCCTGTCAGACAAACTGCACTTCCAGCGAGAAGCAGGGTGTAAGGGTTACTGAATTCAGGTTAGGCTACTCCCTGCTCAAAAGCCAGTAGTCAAGGGGCAAGTGTCAGTAGAAAGGAAAGGTGCTTTGTTCAGAAAAGTCAGCAACCCAGAGAGAAGCTGGACTCTTGTCCAGGGACCAACTCTGAAGATTATGCTCAGCCAGGACAATTTTAAATGGAAAAAGGGGAAACGATCTTAGTTAATCATTAAGGTGGGAGGTTGGATTTGTCATCTTTTTTCCATTGTGTGCAGACCTGCTGACTTCTGCTTATCTTCTTTTGGATGCTGTCTTACCCACGTGGTCTGCGTGCAAATTTGCTAAGGGGGTAGCCCAGGGTAGAGAGTTAGTCATTCTTTAACTACATAATTCTTCATTCTTACTCTGTTTAATCCAGGAAAGAAGTCAAAAGATTAGGCAAGGCATTGTGTACATTCAGTAGAGCAAAATCAGCAGTTAGGTTAAGGTTAAAACGTTTGGTTAAAAGTTAGGTTAAAATGTTACCTAGCGATCTCATTTTTATAGTTAAGGTCTGAGGAAAACAGATAGGCAAACAGGAAAGGGACAAAGGAACTGCTTACAACCACTTGTCAGACATCACTCCATTTCTGTGAGATTAGGGGCAAATTTATCTTCTGTAACTTTCTCATGCTGACATGGGCTGTTTTCTTAGAAAAGATGTTGATGTGAGTCTGCAGCACCTCTTTGCTGACAATTTTAGTTGTCTGCTTACATATGTGGACAGAGCAAGCTACAGTTATTCTAATGGCTACAAAGATACAGATTATTATAAGCAACGGTGTTAATCCCATTCTTTCATCAGACACTGTGACTGTGATTCTACTGTCCTCCTCATTGACTGTTTGACCCTGCTCTTCTGTGACGCTGGGGGCCTGGGAGACTTCAGGTTTTCTACAAACAAGAGAGAGGGGACATAGGGGTGTTTGTACTTAGAGGGGAGGCACAGGGTTCTGCTCAGTTCCGTTAGTAACCCCTGAATTGATGTCCCTCAGCAGTTTTTCTCCTAAAGTCTTGTTTGCTGTGTTCCTTGTCATTCACAAAGATACTGATAGAAGAGCCTCCAGGCCGTTTTTTTTTTTTTTTTTTTTTTTTTTTAAGGCTTAGACAACCTTTTTATTTATTTAATTTAATTGGAGGCTAGTTACTTTATAATATTGTATTGGTTTTGCCATACATCAACATGAATCCTCCACGGGTATACATGTGTTCCCCATCCTGAACCCCCTCCCACCTCCCTCCCCATCCCATCCCTCTGGGTCATCCCAGTGCACCAGCCCCGAGCACCCTGTATCATGCATGGAACCTGGACTAGCGATTCATTTCACATATGATAATATACATGTTTCAATGCCATTCTCCCTAATCATCCCAACCTTGCCCTCTCCCACAGAGTCCAAAAGACTGTTCTATACACCTGTGTCTCTTTTTACTGTCTCGCATATAGGGTTATCATTACCATCTTTCTAAATTTCATATATATGCGTTAGGATACTGTATTGGTGTTTTTCTTTCTGGCTTACTTCACTCTGTATAATAGGCTCCAGTTTCATCCACCTCATTAGAACTGATTCAAATGTACTCAATGGCTGAGTAATATTCCATTGTGTATATGTACCACAGCTTTCTTATCCATTCATCTGCTGGTGGACATCTAGGTTGCTTCCATGTCCTGGCTATTATCAACAGTGCTGCGATGAACATTGGGGTACACGTGTCTCTTTCAATTCTGATTTCCTCGGTTTCTTATATTTTAGATTCAGAACCAACAAGCATGTATCTCACTTAACCACTGTAGTCCTGGATATGGGGGGGCATTTTTCTTTCATGGGCCCATTGTCACTCAGCATTAAATGTGGCTCTTGTTCTTCTTTGGCTCCCCAGTTCCCCACACCAGTTAGAGGAGTGGGTCTTTAGTGAAGAGTCTGGAGTGCGGTTCAGCAGAACTACTTGCTGAATAAACACAAATGAAGGGATTTTACAGACACAGGAAAATATCAGCAAGGAAAATGGGCAATACAAATCTACCTACTCATGGATTTCTGAAGAGATTGTGGTGTGCAATACACAAAGGAGAGAAATGGTCAGAGAACACACAATGCTTAAAATCACCCCCACACACAATTCAGATAAACCATATTTGAATTGTTTTTTTTTTTTTTTTGCTGTTGACTTGCCATATCAACACAGGCTTGACTAACCACATTCTCCCAAAATGTCTTTTCTGCTATTTGATAACAGCTATTAAGCTCCACAAAGCAACACAAAGAAAGATGCAGAATTA